>NC_137457.1:74218593-75418593 GCF_964235325.1 Thermobia domestica | reverse complement strand
CTCCCATAAGATCTTCCATAGACACTGGGTATCGGTACTTATAAATATCAAACCTAATTTGCGGCTGCATCCCATCCATTATTAATCTAATTAATTCACTATAGTTATTCCCATTCACAGTACCATAACATATTTCATATGCATCGCATATATTGTTTACAAAATCTAGTATATTTTCTCTAGGCTTCTGTATTACTCTTACATACCGATTTAAGAGTTCTCGCTTTCCTAAATGTGTAACTAATTTAGTAAACAAATAATTAGAAATAAACCTCCAGTTATGTGACATTTCATACAAAGTAAGCAACTCTTGATTCAACCTCCCTTGCGCTTTACTTAACGCAGCAACTAAAACTGACTCGACTGGAAAAATTTTTAATTTCATAATTTTTTGTACTGCTAATACAAATTGAAATAAATTAAGATCATTTTTTCCATCAGTACTGGGTATTGATTGAATTTTCTCATTAAATAAGTTACCTGTACTACTACTATTTAATTTATCAGTCCTAATATGGAAAGACATAAAACTGTTTATTAGGGGATTTCTCCCAGTATTTAAATTGGTAGCTTCATACAAATTGTCAACTACAAAAGGAGTATTACTTTCATTTTCGTCGTTTTCTTTTCTATTAGCTGTAACCACCAGGTCAATAAACGGGTTGGTAACAAGACTTCCACCACTCTCACTTTCTACAGACAAAAGCTGTTCTGAGCTATCACGCGACACATCTATTCCTGCTAGCTTGCTTGTTATGTCACTAGCGTTCGAACATAAATCACGTGTTTCACTGTTTTCATCTACTGACGAGGAATGCCTTGACCTTGACTCACTTTCTGTTTCTAAATAAGAAAGATCCCACCGCAGCCTAGCATTGGGAGGAATGACTACCCCTGCATTTCCATTTTCAAAGCCATTTAGTACCAACTGCGGCTGATTTCTTTCACCCATCTTTTCTAAGTAAATTACAAAGCTAAAGAAAATTATTATACTTAAACCAAAGTAATGTCTGTATGAACTACCTTTCCTTAGGATAAGCGATAGACTCTTTACATTCATTGACCTTAAGTTTTAAATTTGTTATTTCCTTATTAAATATATACACGGCGATCAAAAGAGTTTTAACTACATGACATAACTTACTATTATACTTTCCATCTAATTCCGCATTTGAACATTTGAACATACCAAACCCTCTATTTTACCGCCTTCTTTTCTAAGAAGAATTAAGATTCGGAACGAAATGTTTGTAACGTGCCTCAATGGACGCCGTTCTGGGCCGCTGGATATACACTTACACTGCACTAATACACTTACGAAATGCACTAGAATTATACCTTTTTCTAGGTAATTCAATATCAGGTTCTTTTAAACGGAAAATCAGTAAATTATCTTTTCTTATTTTATTTTGAAAAAAAAAACAAAAAATGAACTATCAAAAAAAAAATGAATCGACAATACAGATTAAATATTGAAACAATTGAAGATTATTAACAATTATGATATATCTTTGAGTATATTCTCCCTTTTGCACAAGTCAACACGTGTTCAAGTAGGTCAAGAAGATACTTTAACTGACACTACTTGATTAATACTATAATACAATAATATAATAAATCGAAGATAACTAATAGATTTAAAATTCCTCCTTAAATTCAATAAGAATTTAGAACAATTAATTATATCTCACAATGTGATATAAATTGAATAAATTACTAGTATTTGAATTGAAAAAGTATATCACTCACAATTAAACTATATCGCTATTATGCCTTGTTAAATACCAGCCAGGAGGAGCATTTCACAATATTGCCTCTGAATTCCATCAAATAATCACACAATTCGACACCAATTACAGATTTATATAAATTATAATATTATATAACACTTGATTAACTTCATGAGAACTTTAACACTTTTTGCCCACTCGAATAGTAAACCACTTGAAACTTTTGAAGAATTACCGCATTCCGATTAAATTTAAAAATATGTTATAGAACCAGTATAATTTCGATGTGCCCAGTTCTACATTTCGTTCCGAATGGCCGCTTCGGTAACCCGCAGCTCATTCGAAACTCAGTAGTTCTATAGTTTTCCTCTAGAGGCGCTGGATATGCCGAGTGTTCGGAAGTTTAACATAACCTCTAGGATAACAAGATTTCTCTCTCTCTCTCTTTTTTTTAATATCCAGAATTAAGTGTGATAAAACTTATCACACGCAACAATGTTCCTGTATTGCTTATAGTATGATACTACAAATATAACAAAATATAATGATAAAGTAAATCACCAAGACGCCAGGGTATATTAGGTGTTCTTGGAAGGGTGGCTCAGTGCTTGAGCGTTCACCTCTGGTTCACGAGATCCCTCGTTCGATCCCAGCTCGCGCCAAGTGAACTTTGTTGTGGACAAAAACCGTGTGGGGGGTTTTCTTGACGTTCTCCCGCTTCCTCCTACATTAATAATTCCACCATTTCTTTTATTTCTCATCATGACCGTCTCCTTTAGCCTAGCCGCCATAAATGTGGGACGTAAAACTAGAAGATTTCATTTTCATTGCTTTGTTTTCGTATTACAAGTAATAGCTGCAGTGGTATTCGCTGTCGTATTAGTACAGTAATGAGTAGTAGTAGTGGATGTAGTAATATTAGTAGGAGTCACAGCAATAGTGGAATTAGCACTTACGTTCGTAATCGTAATATTAATACTAGTATTAGCAGTAGCTGTTGTAGTATTAGCATTATATATGGTGTAGCAGTTTTACATATCTTCTCTGTTATTCTGAACGCACTAATGAGTGTAGTACAAGACTTTTACGTCCATAAGCTTTATTATTGTAGAATAACATGGATGGTAAGAGCAAGTACAAGTAATGGAGTATATACCGGTTCTAGCACACCCCCTAACCAACGAATTAGACCAAATCTTTAAAACAAATCTAGTTTACGCACACTTTTTGACTATCGATTTCCCTCCAGGTGTTTAAGTATACATTCCCCCTCCCAGTACTTTCGGCAAATATTTTTTAACACAGAAGGATAGCACAATGTTAAAGTGAGATTGAGTAGGACTTCATGACATTTAAAATCAAAGAAAAATGAACTAACTATTTTGGATATTTTATATTTAATAAATCATTAAAAAGTTTGTAATTTGTGGAGAATTAAAACAATATTAAGAATTTGCTCGAAATAGAAACAAGAGGTCTGATAACTGGAAAAGACGTTATAGAGCAGAGAATTTGAATAAAGAAATTGGACAGGATTTAAAATAATCTGGACAGTCGGTAACTTATTCACTCTCGTCAATAGAACGAGTGATTGAAATACATAACAAAATCTTAGAACATGACTTTATAAAAATAATGTACTTTTTCTGTAAGGATATAGACACACGATTTATGATTTTAAGACTAGCTACATTATCGGAATGCAAGTTTTTAGATTCAACATGTAGCCCCGTAGGTTTTACATTACCAGCACCACAAGTTATAATATTTAGAAATATAATACGTGTTGGTTTCCCACCATATCTTACTAGAAGGAACTATACTACATCTTGTTATGACTTAATTAATCAAAGAAATATTAATAATAAATGTGTGGTATGTTTAATTTGTGCATATTATAATGAAGCCTTTTGCTCCATATCCCATATAATACTTCATGATTGGATGCAAAGTAAAATATCAGAATTTAAAGAAAATGGGTGTAATATCACTAACTACAAATCGCCACTAGATGACTAACGTAATTACTAAGCATTTTTTAACATTAGTTGAATAGTACAATTTTGAGACTAGACTTTTGACATATGAAAATTAGCTAGAGTTGTTTGCGTATAGAGCTTTATAGCACTTAACTATAAATAACTTAAATCTAATTTAGCTCTACTATTTGTTTTGTTTCTCTTTGTCGTCTACTCTTAGCATATTGATCATATAACTATTTTAATTTAAGAATAAAATCTTCTTAATTCTATGTTATAATGACCCCAAGCTAGAGTATGTATACCACCATTCAATATATAAATCTCTTATCGTCATAAGCACTTAAAGCTAACTTGTTTTCTTCTACTGAGTATACATTATGCTTTTTGCTACGAATATGATTTTGCATTTTATATAACTCTTTCTTTTCTAAAACAGAGTTCTCATAATCCTCAAATGATAAATCTTTTATAATTACACTTTTCTTTATACCCTTTGCTTTTCTAATCGTATCATTCTGATCTACCCCTTTCTCTTTAATAGCATGCATTTTTTTAATTTTAAACCTACAAGCTTCTCAATTACAAAACCTTTCAGTTCGTCTTTAAATTTATCTAATTCCTTTTATTAACTAATTTAATCCATATTCATTGTCATTTTTATAATCAGATGTATCTAAATATTCATACATATCTTTCAGAAATTCGTAAAAATCTTCTCTTTCTATATGTGCTATAGTAAAATCAGTATCAGTCATTAACAATTTTACATTGTCTCCATATCTCTTTTTCAAAACATTATAATAAAAGTCGTACAAACATATTTTAGAGATATCTAATACTGACATCCCTACATAGATAGGTTTGTTAATTACAATTTTAGTTTTATACATATGAATAGCAGCTAAATTCTCAGAGAATATCGTTCTATCTTTGAAGCTAGGATTAGCTACAAAATCCTCTAACAAATTTTCATTATATACTAATCTTTCATTTATTCTTTTTCTTATATTTTCCATAGTTTTACCAAAAACAGCATTACTAGCCAACTTACAAAAATCCTTCTCAAATGCATTCTCTGATTCTAACCGTATATTAGTATTTGTTCTATATATTTCTTTAACCAGGCTGATTGTTTAAATGTTATTGCCTTATGTATTTTTTTAAGTTTCATTCCTTGTGACAAATACAATTTAAGGTTTTGATAGTGTAGTATAACATGTTCTTTATCATATAGAGTTGTCAATAACTTTGGAAGCTTTTTGTTATTAATATAATTTTCTGGAGCTAAGGGAAAATCTGAATGTATATTATGGAGTGTCTTTGGATATTCTAGGTCCACTTCTAAAATATAACCATCTACAGAATCATCTCTTTTTCTAGTATTGTTTTTGCTAAGTGTTTCTCATTATACTTATAAACATATATCCATTGAAAACCTCCATACGGCATGTGATTATTCATCGCACAACCATACTCAATATTTGCATCCATGAAAGTTATATAAGAGCTTTTTTTCCTCTTGTCAAAAGCATCTAAGTATTTATTGTTGGCAACTGCATATCGATTTGAACATTGAGAAATTACACCTCTTATATCTTTCTCTATAAATAGTAATTTGTCATAGTCAGTTAATAAAACTTGAGCGAATTTAATTATTTTATCGATTGGCAAGGTGTTACAGCATAACTAGATGAAACACATGTGAGAAGATACCAAAATAAACTGTATTGACCAAAAGTTACTTTAGATGATGAAAGCGAAAAATTCATTCTTGAGTTTGAAAAAAAGGCTTATATTTAAGCAAGATAGTATATACTTGTTGGAATAGGAGGTTCTCTGAAAACTTTCTAATGGCAATCAAAGATAGATCAATATAGTTCAATTCTTAAGAGGAAATAAGCATGTTAGCAATCCCCTTAGCAACAAACTAATATTACTATCATCAGGTTTACACTTAATACAAATCTCAGAAGAATGTCCAATATGCAAAGAAACAAAAACTCAATTGTGTAAAATAACATGCGAACATGTGTTCTGTTTTGAGTGTATGCTTACCTGGTTAGGAAATAATAACACTTGTCCTTTGTATAGGTGCGGTATAACAACAACTACAACGATATTTAATATTCTGCAGAAGAACTTGATTTTGATAATCCGGTTTATTTTTGATATTCTGAAAGTCCTAATATTGATAGCACGTTTTTTATGAAGAAGAAGACTGGAATTAGGTCAGTGTAGAATAATGTTAAGCTTTTATGAATAATAACCATAAAAGTTATATTTAAAGCTTTTACATAGGATTAGATATTAACCGATCATATAAACCATCAATTTCTTTAACCAAATCTTCTTCTGATATGGATGTCCAAACTCATTACCCTTACTTTTACGAATATCTAGTTCTTGCTGTATTAGGTTAAATAACTCAATACTGTTAGGATCTCTAAACTTTTCGTATATTATCTCATGATTCGGATATTTTTCTTCTGCTTCATTAAGAGGCTTATATAGGCTTCTCTTTTGGCATCTGAGCATAATAAGGGAAAGGATCATAAATTTGTTCTTCTTGTATATGATTAGGCAATTACCTTTTGAATTATTATCTGTATATGGTGCTGCAATTTCTTTTAAGCCCTCGTTTTGAATTTTCAATTTCTCCATTGTTTGTTCTATTTTTTCTACTCTCGTTTGCAACTCTTGTTTATCTTCTTGAATCTGTTTAATGCTAGAAACGAAATAGTTTTCGATAATATCATAGCATTTGTCATAGAAGTCTTGTGATATCCATAAAGCAATAGCAAGAAATATTTTTCTATATACATATGTTCCTGACATAATTGATGTTGTCTCTTTGTCTCCTCCTTTTATTAGATATGTGGAGCAACAGCCGGAATTCCGGCGGTTGATTTTTCTTTATAATACCTTATTAGTTCTTTTGATTGTTTATTTTCTAACCAATTGTGTTTAATAAGAACGAAACGTTCCAATTGTGTTTAAGTTAAGATGAATGATGAATTGTGTTTAATAAGAACGAAACTTTCCAGTTGTGTTTAAGTTAAGATGAATGATGAATTGTGTTTAATAAGAACGAAACGTTCCACTCCGTTTATTTAATGAAACCGATAATTTAAAAATGATCATAAAAACTTATTTAATAAAATGAATATTCCAGATAACATTCCACGAGAGAATGTAATTGCATTAATTGAGGATATAATATTAACTCTCCAAAACTTACTAGCAAAAAATAAGAGGAAATTTAAGAGGTTAAAATGTATTTTTTTACTTTTATTGCATTTTCGATACTACGTTCTGCTTCAACGGTGTTTATCAATATATTTATTCCTGTTACAGTCTATTTAATTATTACAACAGCATTTGCATCTGCTTTTGCCGCTATCACTGGTTTATCAAAACGATTTAATATAGCTTCGAAGAAAGAGTATTATAAAAAATGGTTACTCTAATTGCTATGTTTAAGGATGAGCTTAATTTTATTAAAATAATCAATGGAGAATTAACAGACGAACATATAAGAGACATTGTTGAATTAACAATACATATAGAATTAACAATACATATAGCGAGTTAAGATCACTACAAAAATGAACAAATTTTTAAAAGTTTTATACAATAAATGAGAAATGCCCTCACAATTAAACAAGAAAAACAATAGTAACATTTTAAAGCTTGTTAAATTGCAAGATCTGGAAGAACGAAAATCATATGAAATAACCTCACGGAAATTGATACAAACAAAATACACTGGGGAAAGGGTATCATTACATCTAAATGAGAAATACAAAACCTTATTACCACAGAGATATAATGAAGATCAAGATTTAAAAGAGATGAAAACTAAGAAACTGTTTATGAGGTATGATGAAATGAAAGATCTTTCTAATGGTTACAAAACACATCAACTGTTTAAAAATGATTCTAGGAAGTAATAAAAGATTAAAAATATTTCTAAAGTAAAAAAATGGAGTGGTTAATATTGATCCCCAAAAAAGTTCATTCTTAGTGATAATTTCAATGTAATTGTAAGAAAAATGAGCACACCGAAAGGAAAGTAGTTTTGATATTAACGGTGGCGTACTCAGCTTGAATTATGACCAGTAGACAGAGTTTAAGAAATCATTGTTTCCCATAGAGAACGAGGTTAACAAAATATTCCATTATCAGTATACAAACTTGTAATTTTAAGCATGTTCTAAGAGTATAAGTGTTTTTATGGTTACACAACTATAAAAACTGAGATCTTTATACATACACAACGCTATGTTTTTTGCTTTTTAAAGATCCATTCATAAATAAGAGATTTTTAAGTTTTGTAAAAGTATCCTTAGAGTTATACTATCCACAATACATTCCGAAAATTGCAAATTTGTTCCTCTATCGATTGTCGTTTGAATTTTGAAAATCGGTTAATAAATAACGGAGATATAGCTGTTTCAAAATACTATCCGTAAAGGTAGGGAATCTCCTAGACACTCAAAAAATTGTACATTTATTTCTTTACCGAATGTCGTTTGAATTTTGAAAATCGGTTAATAAACAACGGAAATATAACGAATTTAAAAATAGCATCCCTCCATAACGCCACTGATGACATGGTTGCTTATCACGTTCAAAATATTATCATGTTTACCTTATTTAGTGGTAATTCATTGGTAATAGTTTCAAGGCTTAATTTGTAATTTTAACAATTCTGGAAAAAAATGTTAAAAGGAAGTAGTTTCCAACCCTGTTTTTATGATTTTATCTCACAACTTATTATTTAATTCTAATATTCTGGTATCACTGAGTGCTGATAAGAAGGAAAGAGAGAGACATACTAGCGCATGTGTGTATCACGTTTTGAAACTAAATGCCAACTCCGCTGATGAAGATTATAACAGCGAACATGCATCGCTTGAAAGCTGGCCGTTACGAGAGAAAACATTGAGCGACGACAACCTCTCTGTCGTTCAGAGCTAAAAAAGAAAGAGAGAAAGAGACCCAAGAGATATTTCGTCATGGATTCAATGACGTCGTGTATTACGTTGTCTCGCTCAGGGAAAGTACGGCATTAATACACCGCCATCCTACTGCTGCTAGCTAAAAGTTCTGTTGAAGGAAGAGGCTAATGTATATATGTATGTTGACGTGAGGAACAGAGAAAGAGAAATCGGATTGCACGTCACGTTCTAAGAAGGAAAAAGAGAGAGGCATAAATATCATGTATATGTATGCTATTGCTTTTCTATCAACTGAAACTGGCTTGTAAACTGAGTTGAATTTCAGTTTAGCGTCCCTTTCAGCAGCGAGGCTATGTGGGACGTGGACCTACTGATTAACGTGGAATCCGAACCACATGAGCTTCCGCCGGGAATCGAACCCGGGTCTCCCGCGCCAAGGGCGCGTACGCTAACCGCCTAGCCAAGGAGGAGCTCTGGCTTGTAAACTGAATGCATGCGTGTGCGTGTGTGGCGAGAGTATATATATATATAACAGCGAGTCAGATGAGTACAATATATACGATTGACTGTGTTCATACTAAACTTAACTTCTCATCATTCAGCTATTTCTGAACCGATTTGCACCAAAGAAAAACTATTTTTTCAATCAAAGATAGCACTATAATCTATAAGTTTTAGATGTAAGTTTTTATGACACTAAATGTGATAAAAGCCAATGCGGCCAAACCCAATCTACTTTGTGCTCTCCTACAGTGTTAAATAATATTTGCCAAAAGTACTGGGATGGGGAATGTATACTTGAACTAACACCTGGAGGAAAAACGATAGTCAACAAATGTGTGTAAACTAGATTTTTTTTAAAGATTTGGCCTACTTCGTTTGTTAGGGTGTGTGCTAGAACCGGTATATACTCCACTATAAGTACAGCTAATAAATAGACAGATAGAATAGGAATATAGAAAGTAATCCTTGGGTATCCTTTCACACGATTTTCCCATTTAAGAAGGACAAAAGAACATCAAATCTATGACGACACATTTCGCATTTTCCATTGGGCCAAGCCGTGCACAGAATACGAATTCATCCGAGTCGGGCCTGGGTTTGCCGGGCTCTGATATGAATGTCATAATTATCTAGAGAGCCGAACACATCGCTAGAAGCACGTTCCGAAGAGTGAGTGCTTTGGCTCAGTCGCAATCCGTTGGATTTCTAATTGTAAGGTTATTAGTTCGATTCCCATCTGGGTCAATTCTTTTCTATGAAATTCTATTTTCCGCAATGCATGAAAATTATATAAAATAATTACATTAAAATACATCAGTTATATATATATAACAATCATTGCAGAAGATAGTAATTATTATGGTTAAAAATAAAATCTGGTATAGATGTTCGCAGTAGGTGGGTATTTTATACGAGAATGTTAAATGCAAATTAAGAAAATAATACCATAGCAAGAAATAGGTTATATAGTGTCTTTATTTGCACCTATTTGTCATATATAGAATACTTCTCAAAGTTCATATTGCAGCATGTTACTTATGTTCTTGAAAAATTATCCGAGGCATAAAAGGAGGGTATAAACAGCGAATCCAAAATCGGAACGCTCGCAAGAAATTCATGAGCCCGAAAGGTCACGTGAGCAGATTGGAATTGTCCTTATGAAGCATACCACAGCAGAAAGCCTTTACATAGATTTTCAATTCAATACCTGATATATGCTTTTGCAACGTTAAGTGGTGATATATATAAAAGTGGATGCATGTGTGTGTGTGTCAACATAATTCTGATATGTCTAGAGCAATTTTAACCATATTTCCTACAATATGGAAAAGAATACTCTCGGTATACACATCAAAAATGTTAGATAAAAATCGCTATTAATATCGAATCCATAGTTCGTGGTCGCGTAGGTATAGTTCTTTCAATTCAAGTCCAATTAAGCACCCATTAGTACACAGAGTGGTTACGTAGTGACATACAATATCAAAATCAACCGATATTAGAGTCGAATCGTAATTTTTCAGAGCTGCTAACTGTGCCGCATTTCCCGTTCATCCAACTAGACTAGTGCCTAGAGGGAAAGATTTTTGAAGAGTGCAATGTTTAAAAATTAAATAATATTTTATTTTTTCTATGAAAAAGTTAAAAAATTGAAGAGCAAATATACTATTTCATAAAGAATCCTCTTCTACTATTTTAATATGTTTAATGAAATCATAAGAAAGCTAAAAAGAATTCAGAACATGTTTTCCATTTATTTTTTGTTACATAGTTTTAACTGTAGCAATAGTGAGTGGTATTTAACTGTAATAAGTTCACTCATTAAGCAGATTTGAATTGTTTTATTTTTAATTTAGGGATCAAGGGGCGAAGAACTATGTAGTAATTGGGGGCGCCGAGAGCAAAAGTGCGTAGAGAATCAGAGCTTCTAAATGCAGCACTGGTCGCTAAATTAATTGGTAGAAATTTTAATGTCATTTAAGACCAAATTTAGTCTTAGCGGTGGCAGCATCCGTTTGATCTCCTAGGAGTAACAAAAGGTGCTGAATCAAAGTTGTAAAACAAAGACCAACATTAGTCTCGAATCCACAATTTTGGGGGTCGCTTAGATAAGGAGTGGAACTCCAGATGCCATGTAAGTTAAGCCCCCATTAGCACACTGATGGAGTGTGTGAAAAGTGACATGTAGAAGTAATTGAAAATGCCCATTGTTAGAGTCGAATCCATATCTTTAGGAGTCCCCAAGTTCATTGGGAGCAATTCTGATTACTTTTAATTCATCTTCCAGTAGGAGTAAGATCCCCTACCACATCTAATGAGAGTCGAAGTGAGCAACCTACACAATGATTCAAAACGACCGATATTAGTGTAGAGTCCATAGTTTCATTATCACTGAGATAAATAGCAACACTTCCGAACAAACTTGTCAGCTTAATTTTGAATTTACAGGGGCAGCGAAGAAGGCATTGCTCGCACAGCTCTAAGTATTTTAATGTTTCTGTATAAATGAATATTCCAGCTTAACTCCGGAATGTCTGCGACACCCTTTAGGAAACTTCGGGGACATATTACTTTCAATCTAAAAAGAAAATATTGTAGTAGCATGAAGTTATTGAAGTGGGAGGTGTGACATGTAAAAATAATGCAAACCGACTTATCTTATGGTTTATAAACAATTTCCTCGGTCGTTGACGTGGATAGTGGTTTCCAATGGATCGCACATTCAAATTCATTCCCATCTTTACAGCATGATGGCCTGGGAAAGTTAAAAATAATATCTAAAAAATTACCGACATATTTGTCGAATTCATAGTTTTCGGGGTTGAGAAAGCTATTCTAATATTTTCTGTTAAGGCAGCTTGTACCCACTTCAAGATGGGCTTTTTAATCAGATCAATTTATCACCGTGAGAAGAAATAACTCTTTACTATTATATTAAGTAAACCTTGAAATTGATGAAATTGTGTGGATGAATGTTTCGTCCTTTAAATGAAATAATACATGCTAAAATCAAAGATGGACTGTGTCAATGGGTCGATGGTAAGTGGGCGAAATGGGTCAAGATTGGCGAGTGGGTCAGTGGTTCGTGGGTCAAAAGGACGTGACCTACTGCAAAGCAACACTTACTGTAGCTCACACTGACCCACCGACCCATTCAGTCCAGTGCATTGTAGACATCTTCTGAACACTAGTGAGCTTGTTTACGTTTTACTTTCAAGATCTCCATTTTCTTCTTTCTTCATTTGTTTCTATTGAACGAAGTTCAGGTACTTTTGGATTTTGAAATTTGCAATTGTAAGAGTGACAATAGCGATAGGAGTTCGACTTTGAGATCCAGCCTCTGAGCTTTTACAGGAGTTAACTACTGGAAAAATATATAATTGAATCACCCGTAGTATATGAATTATTATATAAAAAATGAAAGTAATTATGTCTGCGTGATCATAACGGTCAAATTGCAAAGTCAAATGAAATGACGTTTGGTATATAATCAGGCCCCAATTTCAACTGGGAAGATATCATACGCGTATCACTTTCAATATAATACATATCCTTATGGGGAGTAGGGGTTCGAATTTTTGCGAAAAAATCGAGTACCTCGCCAGCCGTTCAAGATAGTTGAAATTCAGTATATAACTCTTTATTAAAAATAAACAGAACGAGTCATGGCATTGTAAAGAAATTCTTTTATGAGCGGGTGAGGGCAATTTTTATATAATGGAAATTGGTAGTGGGTTGATTTGTATAGATAATCGAACACGACTGATATTAGTTGAGAAACAATTTGAGAAATAAAAACTACATTTCTTAGCATTTTATACCCACTGCTTTCCATTATAATAATTGCTGAAGCTGCTTTTTAATATATGGAGCATTCAGATCGTAAAGCAATCAACCTATACAGTTGTGGGAAAAATATACATAAAATTTGTATTCCAAACTTAATTACATGGGCATTTTTAATTTAGTACTGCATGCTTAATTATATGGAAAACTAGTTTTATTTTTTTAATGTTCATCTACTTTATTTTGATTTGAGACTTTCAAATTTCATCCTATTTTCTATCGAAATTTATCTGTAAGCCAACGAAGAAATAATTATATATGATAAATCTATGGGAATTTTAACATCGCACGATTATGTTCTGGAGGCTAAAGAAAGCAGATGGTGAGTGAACTAAATGATTAATGAAAGGAACTGAGAAATGAAGTGGAAGGCAATAAAGAACTTTTAGAAATAAATTGACACAATGCTGTTCAACATAAACTTACATAGTATAGACTGGGATCAAGCCTATGAGCTTGAAACCAAAGGTGATTGCTCTATCATTGACCGCCATTCTCTAATTGTGACGGAACGGCGCTCCCGATTCCGACGTCGATTGATTGGGTGGTGGATTGATTTGGAGTTTACTATTCTATTTAGAGCGATGCTATTTTAGACGTGGACCTATATCTTAACGTGGAATCTGAACCTCATAAGCTCTCACCAGGAATCGATCCCGGGCTACTTCTTTTGAAAAATTTACGGATAAAACCTCTCAACTAAAAAAAGAAGAACTTATTTATGTAGGGTTATAACTTGTAACTCATGTAACTGAGATACAGTACTAGAAAGTTTGTTCCATCACCATGATATTGTTCTATATGAACAATGCAATGAACATACGTATTTAGTAAAATTATGAAGTGCAACTTGTATTTATGGACTAAAAATTATGAAAAATATCTTTTGATCAGTAGAGTATTTAGAGGCTATCGGGCTAATACCCACAGAAATAATTTTATTATTACGTTTTCGCATCATACGTACAACACAAATGATCATACAAAAGCAATGAAGAGATTTTATCTACGTTTAAAATATCCAAGTCATTATACAATTTACTCCAATAATGAATGTGGTTTAAATGTTCTTATATCACACTATTCGTGGAACAATCGTGACGCGGAACGGTTGTGAAAACTCCTAGTTGAATTAAGAAAAAATAAGACATATTTCTTTTAACATAAATTAACAAAACTCAGCAATAAAATTTCGAGACAAGATCGAAAAAAAAGTTTTCAATGATCGAGACTTGACTAGACCTATTAAACTTAGGAGACGAGACGAGAAAATCTTACTTCTCGTCTCGTCTTATGAGGAACATTATCTTAAAGAAACAGATATCATTCTTGCTTGTAGTGACTAGCTGGGAGAGGTTGGTACATTTTTTGCATGAATAATCGATTTTATGGCATATCAAGTCCCAAACATATAATCAATCTGCATGCTACTATTGGTTATTAGCCAAGAATAGAACGCATTGCGTTAATATTTAGAAATAAATTGAAATCTTTCAATATTACATCCCACAGTTATACCGGATACACTAAATAAGACTCTGATGATGAGAATGGACACGAAATGGTGTAATGAAGAAAGTGAAAGAAACGTGAGGACCACAAGAAAACCCACGCACATAGCGTTTGTCCACCACAAAGTTTACTTGGCGCGAGCTGAAATTGAACCTGGGACCTCGTACACCAGAGGTGAGCACTCTACCATGAGCCACCATGGCAGGGCATAATAACTGATGCAAAAAGAATTCTTGAAATCCCCATATTCTTAATCTTCACAAAAATAGATTTAATGAATAATATTTCTACTTTCTGTGTTTATTATACTTTCAAACAATGTTATTCATAAGTATTGGAAGTCTAATAGAACGGCTCTGCCCGTTGACAGGTATCAGACCAAAAGCGGTAAGAGATATTGAGAAGGATTTTCCGGAATAGATTTAGCGTCATAAGAATAGGTTTCATCTCCTCCGTCAATCTTCTATATAAATCGGAAGTGATAGAGATCGACTACTTGCGGGTCATAAATCAAAAACTATAATAGATAGCGACAAGCAAGTTTAGGGAATTGATTCAATATCCCTCAAAAAGTGCCATTTCTACCCCTATCTTTCTATTAAAACCGGAACTGGATGAAATTAGCTACTACTTCCAGTTTCAATATTGATTTTCATAGAGCAAAGACGATAAGATCGAGAAGCAGTTTTCTGGAATCCATTCAGGAATCCAAGAATAGTCTCCGTGTCAGTCTCTTCCAAAACCTTATATTTAAACCGTAAGTGGTAAAAATTCGTGTAACGTGGGTTCCTGTCACCACGGCATGGCGCGTTCTAAGGTTGCGCCTCGAGGAGAAGGCTTCTAGATATAGAGGTTAGCTGCGAATAAACTGAATAAGCTGTCGCGGACAGCCGAATAGGAGTGGTCCTCCAGCTTGGGGGTTTGGGTAGGGCTAACAACTTCCTTCTGTAAAAAAGAACACTTGTTTAGAAATATTCACAAAAACTTCGGACAAGGACTGATAACTTGGCACGACCTGAGCAAAAGAAAATGGACATGAGATTTGGAACATGGAATATTAGGAGTCTTTATAGGGCAGGGGCGTTAAAATCCGTAAGGGGTGAATTAGAGAAATACAGGATCGACATAATAGGAGTTCAAAAAGTTAGGTGGGAAGGAAATGGATCTGAGAATTCCGGAAATTTTATGTATTTTTACGGGGAAAGAAATAAAAATCACCAGTTAGGAACAGGGTTTTTCGTTCATAAACCTATATATTACCAGCAATTAAACGGGTTGAATTTGTTACTGATAGACTGTCTTTTATTACTCTTAACCCGGGAACACATAAGGAAATTTTACACACGTGCTTACATAGTGGGGTGCTCTAGCACCCCATAAGTATATGTTGATCTCTTGTAGATTTTTTTTAATTTTTGAAAGAAACACATTTTCAACTTTCTTAAGAAGCATTTAATGAATAATTTCTTGAAGTACACCTCAGTTTTGATTACACACAGCTGCCACAAACAAACTTCTTGTGTTCAGCGCAAATTGGCTTGCTGCACCCGGTACAGAATGATTTTGTCTTCCTATCTGCAGATCTCGGTCACAAGTAACACCTGCCTTGCTTTGGTGTAGGTACATGAGCCTGTCCTACGTCATCTTCTACACCAAGTACTTCTTTGATCATGGTTGAAAGAGAAGTTGAAAGGGGGGTCCTGAGCCTGTTTTGCATATGGGCAGTCACTAGCTGCATTCCCAACTCACGCAATAGATGTTGTCGTGGGAAGGACATTCCCCTATTCTGCGTAGCATTTCTAAAAAGTACCATGCTATTCACACCTGCCTGATCCAACATTCCGTAGAAAAACCGAAGCGGCCACCGCCTTGTTTTACGATTCACTGTATAGTTATGCATTAGCTCAACCAAAACGTCCACTCCGCTCTTTGTCTCATTATAGAAATGAATTATGTCAGGCTTCTTTGTTTCTACATTCACAGATTTGTCGCTATGCATGGTGGAGAGGAGAATAACACTTTTCCCCTTTCGTGGGCAATAGGAAACCAGTGTTTTAGGCCCATCAAACGCAAACTCTGTAGTATCTACCTTTCTCTTTCTGTCAGGAAGAAAAGCTTGAGGAATCTGCTTTTTATTATGGCGCAAAGTCCCAACAACTGTCAACTGGTAGTCTTTCAACATCGTATCAGCTAATTCCACCGACATGAACCAATTATCCTTTGTTAGATTTCTGTTAGTTCCACGAATTGGTTCTGACAGTTCTTTTACTAATTTCAGAGGTACAGGTTCACGTGCGCTGTTTTCAACCTTTCCAGTGTACGGCAGTGCATTCACCATATAAAATGTTCGCGAGTCACAGAGACAATTGATTTTTATACCATACTTGTCAGGTTTAGAAGGTATATAAACGCGGAAGGGACACTTTCCTTGAAAACCAAGAAGTTGCTCGTCAATGGTGCAGTATTCATGTGGTGTATAGTATGTTTTGCAATTCACTATAAATTCTTCCCATAACACTTTGATAGGCGCAAATTTATCTGCTGTATCTCTCGTCATTTTATTATCAAACCGTAGACAGTTTATGAGGAAACAAAATCGGGCTTCAGGCATTATGCAGCGGAATATTGGATTTCCAAATGTGGTTGACCACATGTCTTTCACGTTCAAATGTCCACATTTCAGGGTGCCAGCTATGTAAAGTAGTCCAATTAGAGCAGAGATTTCGTTGGTATTTGTATCACCTACATAATACGTGCCTACAGAGTAGTTTATTCTTTGTCGCGCAATTTCTTCTTTTGTGTGTTGTACAACAATGCTTATGATATTGTCGGTAAACAATAATTTCCAACCATCAAGGGGAGTTTGAACGTCCTTTGCAGCTCCTTTGTTGCCGGGAATACGCAAGACTATATTACGTGCCGGTGTTCTACCTCTAACTGTGGGTACACTTTTCCACCGGTAACCATTTCTTCCTTTGATTATTGCACCACGAGTCGGTTAATCATCTTTACTGTCACTGTCACAGTTCAGTTCCGCATCACTAACAGCATTTTCAGAAACTTCATCATCATAGTCCGACTCAACTAGAAGATCGTCCTCAAAATCACTCACGTTTTTTTCAGTATCTTGATCACCTACCTCCTCTTCTTCAAGCCACTTTCGAATCTGTGCGTCGTCTGGAACCTTCGAGGATGAAGCCTTGCAAGTCCACATGATTGTAAAGCCAACCTACACTCAATGTCTTATCTCTAATGAAAGTGACGTATCAAAAAATATATATACGTGAACACATAGGCGGGGTGCCACAACACCCCAAACAGCAAAATAACACACTTTTTCCGACTTCTGATTAAACTTTCTCTGTGCAATGGAACGGTGCACCCCTCTCTGCTGCAGTCAGATGATAAACTAGGAATACACAAGAGGGTAGCACCGTCAGTGGCATATTCCTTATTTCCACACTGTTTAAACACCGAGTGGGGTGCGTGAGCACCCCCTATGTGTTCCCGGGTTAAGGGTCGGTGGTGTGATATTATTGTTTTAAATGTACATGCCCCAACTGAAGATAAAAATGACGATATAAAAAACAGTTTTTACGAAGAAGTGCAACGGATATTTGACCAACTCCCGCGATACCATATGAAAATTTTATTAGGGGATTTCAATGCTAAAATAGGACGAGAGGGTATTTTCAAATCGATTATAGGAACGAAAGTCTGCATAAGGAAAGTAATGACAACAGTGTTAGACTCGTGAACTTTGCAAAATCTAAAAACCTAATCGTGAAGAGTACAATATTCTCACAATGCGACGTACATAAATACACTTGGACATTACCAGATGGGAAAACACACAATGAAATTGATCACGTTCTAGTAGATAGAAGAAGGCAATCTAGCATAATTGATGTCCAGTCGTTTAGAGGGGCTGATTGTGACACTGACCACTACCTATTAGATGTGATAATAGGAGAGAGGTTATCGTTGAATAAAGGTAATATTCACTGTCCGAAAACAGAGAGATTCAATTTAAAGAAATTAGAAGGGAGTCAGGTAAGATAAAAATACCAGATTGAAGTTTCGAATAGATTCTCGGCTGTAGAAGATTCGGAGTTCACTTAGTGTTGAGGATACCTGGATTGAAATTAGAGATAGCATTCAATTTTCAGCAAAAGAAAAATTAGGACACGCGGAAATACGTAGGAGCAAACCATGGATCGACCAGAAATGCATAAAACTGGGAGAGAAGAGAAAACAGGCAAAATTACGTTGGCTACAAAATCCGAATGAAATAATTACATAAAATTTCGCAGATATCAGGCGGGGAACTTCCAAAACTTTTAGAACAAAGAAACGCAATTTTCCGAAAGCTAAAATTAAGGAACTTGAAGATAATAGTAAAAATAAAAACATCCGTGACATGCATAAGGGAATCAACGAATTTAAGAAAGGCTATCAACATCATGCTTATATATTAAAGAAATCTGACGCTACAGTTATCACTGACACGGATAGCATCTTAAAAACTTGGAACAATTTTTTTGACGATTTGCTTAACACGCAACCGAAAAGTAGTGTGCGTGCAGAAAAGGTCATACACACCCTAGAACCCTATATTCCAGAACCCAACCGAATAGAATTAGAAACCGCTATAAAGAAATTAAAGAAACATAAAATCTCCGGGTGTAGATTAAATTCCGGCTGAGTTAAAATTGTGGAGGCGAAAAATTGTGGAATAAGATACACAAACTCATTCCCCTTATCTGGAACAAGGAAGAATCGCCACAAGAGTGGAAAGAATCAATCATTGTTCCAAATCACAAGAAAGGCGACAACACTGACTGTAATAATAATCGAGGCATTTCTCTTCTGTCAACATCGTATAAAATCCTTTCAAATATTCTGTTAGCAAGACTGACCCCATGCACAGATAAAATTATTGGAGATTATCAGTACGGGTTTAGACGATATCGATCAACTATGGCCCAAATATTTACCATTCGCCAAATACTCGAAAAGAAGTGCGAATACAATACCCCGGTACATCAACTATATATTGATTTTAGAAAGGCGTACGACTCAGTTAGGAGAGATACATTATACAACGTTCTTACAGAACTTGGAATACCGAGAAAGCTAATTAGATTAATTAAGATATGTTTAAATGAATAACAAAGTAAAGTCCGGGCAGGAATTTTTTTGTCCACGAGCTTCCACGTCGGAAATGACCGGAAACAAGGAGATGCCTTGTCGCCATTATTATTTAACTTCGCTCTGGAATACGCTATAAGAAAAATAAAAGATAGCAACCGGGGCCTAATGTTGGACGGTATTCACAAGGTTATGGTATATACTGATGATGTAAATTTAATAAGGGATCATAGGAAAAGAATAGAAAAATGCAGAGATCTTATTAAACGCTTGCAGGTACATGGGTTTAGAAGTAAATGCACAGAAAACTAAATACATGGATGTGCGTGGGGACCGTAATACGGCAAATTATGGATGCGTTAAAATATTAAATAATACTTTTGATAAACTGGACAGTTAATTTCTAGGATCAATATTAACAGAGGAAAATCATATTCACGAAGAAATTAAATGTCGAGTAAAAGCAGGGAATTCGTGTTGCTATTCGGTTCAAAATCTCTTGTCGTCAGAAATTCTGTCGAGGAAGTTGAAGCTTAAAGTATACAAAACGATAATTATGCCTGTGGTCCTGTATGGATGCGAAGCATGGTCACTTACTCTGAGGGAAGAACATAGACAGGGTATTTGAGAACAAGATCCTGAGACGAATATTCGGACCCAAGAGGAACGGAAATGGGGAATGGCGGAAACTTCATAAGGAGGAACTACATAATTTATATGGTTTTCCCAACATCGTTAGGCTCGTCAAGTCTAGGAGGCTTAGGTGGTCACGTAGCTAGAGTGGAAGAAAGTAGAAACGCTTTCAAAGTCTTGACTGGAAGACCAATCGGAAAACGACAATTAGCCCTAACAGAATTGAAACTTGAAAAATATTTTTTGAATATTTAATTTATACTCAATATTGAAACAATATTTTCAAAGAACAATTTTTAAAAAACATGTAATAAATATGTAACAAGAAATATTTGATTACAAACATTTTATAAAAGTTACTTTGTTGTTATTGCATGAATATTTGAAGAAAAATGTTTCGTTTTTGTGATTCAGCAAATATTTTAAAACCTATATTTACTAAATAATCACTTAATATTACATAACAATGTTTATTGCCATGCCAAAATATAATGTACTAAAATAATTAGTGTATATTTAGTGGGAAATATTTACACGAAAAATCTTGTATGAATATTTCGTGTTTATGATTCGGCAAATATTTAAAAACCAACGTTTACTAAATATTTATGTAATATTACATAAAAATATTTATTGCTATGACAAAATGGAATATACTAAAATATTTATTATGTGTTTCGTTACAAATATGTCCACCAAAAATGTGGTATAAATATTTCCTGTTTATGATTAAGCAAATGTTTGCAAACCGGTGTTTGCTAAATATTTAAGTAATGTTACATAACAATATTTACTGCTATGCCAAAATGAAATATACCAAAATATTTTTTATATATTTGATAGGAAAGATTTACACGAAAAATGTTGTATGTATATTTCGTGATTATGAGTCAACAAATATTTGAAAACCAATGTTTACTAATTATTTATTTAATATTATGTAATAATATTTACTGCTGTGTCAAAATGAAATATACTACAAATATTTATTGTATGTTTAGTAACAAATATTTCCACCAAAAATGATGTATGAATATTTCGTGTTTATGATTGAGCAAAATTTTAATAAAAATGTTTAGAAAATATTTATGTAATGTTACATAACAATATTTACTGCTATACCGGTACCAAAATGGAATGTACTAAAAATATCTATTATATATTTAGCAGGAAAATTTACACGAAAAATGTTGTATGAATAATTTGTGTTTACGATTCGACAAATATTTGAAAACCAGTGTTTACTAAATATTTATGTTATATTACATAACAAAATTTACTGCTATGCCAAAATGAAATATACTAAAAATATTTATTATATATTTAATAAGAAATATTTACACGAAAGATGTATGATTATTTTGTGTTTATGATTGAGCAAATATTTGAAAACCAATGTTTAGTAAATATTCATGTAATATTACATAACAATATTTACTGCTATGCCAAAATGTAATATAGTACAAATATTTATTATATGTTTTAGTAACATATATTTTCACCAAAAACTTTGTATGAATATTTCGTGTCTATGATTTACCAAATATTTCAAAACCAATCTTTAATTAATATTTATGTAATGTTACATAACAATATATACTGCTATACCAAAATGGAATATTCCACAAATATTTATTATATATTTAATAAGAAATAGTTACACGAAAAATGTTGTATGAATATTTTGTGTTTACGATTCAGCAAATATTTGAAAGCCAATGTTTAACAAATATGTATTTAATATTACATAACAGCATTTACTGCTATGCCAAAATATAATATAGTATCGAGAAAAGTGTACTGAACGGATGGACCTGAAGGACGGGTGTCGAAAAGTCACATTTTCGGTATGTAGTAGCCATGAAATATGTAAATCCGTTGAATTCTGAATTTGTTATGTTATTTTCACAATCACTATATTTTCTTCTCCCTTTTGCCGCTCGAAAAAGAAAAGCCTGAGTTTACCAAAAAAAGCTAGGGAGTTTACTAAAAAATATTCAATTACAGTGCCACCCCAGTAAACTTTTTCAATTCAATTTCATAACTGTGTTATTGAAGTGTGTATTTGGATAATACGAATAAAATTATAATACATATACATATAATAGACCAAATATTGCAATAATTGTTTACGAAATGTGGAAAAAAATCAAATGAGTCATTTTTGAGAATGTGGTTCAAAAACAAGACGTCAGGAGTAACCTACCACTTGTGAATTGTTTCGAACAATGAGCTAAGATACACTTTTGGTTACTAATTAAATATTTATTTGCGGAATTTGAACAAAATCGCATTTCGTTCGAGAAAATTGTCGGGAAAAAACCTTGACCCCCAAAATAAACTATCCGTTTTAATTGTTTTTCATAGAAATGATTTATACTAAAATATAGGGTTATTAATGAAACATTCATTTATGAATTATCAATAAAATTGTCCGAGTAATTTTTGGCAAAATCGTGAGGGAAAAATAACTCCCCGAATAAACTATCTCTTGAGGATTCTTTCAGGGTAAGCGAGTTATTCCATATTATTAGAGTTTTAATGAAATATTTATTCCTGAGTACCAACAAAATTGCTTAACTGACTTTTGAGAAAACCGTGGAGGAAAACCACCCCCAGAGTTAATTACCCCTCGCATATTATTTCAGGACAAACGAGTTTTGCCATATTGTTCGGTTATTTATTTTTGAAATATGTAAAAACACTTTAGAGTCGTTTTTGAGAAAATCGCCCAGACATTCTCCACAAAAAATAATCTACCCCTCGCATTTTTTAGGACAAACGAGTTATGCTATACCGTTAAGTTATTAATGAAATATATATTTATGAAATATGAACGAAAACACTTGAGTCCATTTTGAGAAAATCACTGAGAAGAAACTCACAAAATTAGTATAAACTACCAGTTGTAGATTTTCCTCAGATAAATGCCATATACCACAAAATAGGGTTGCTAATTAAACACTGATTTATAAAAAAAGAAAGAAAACAAGATCGTTAGAGCCAGTTATGAGAAAATATATATTTTTTCTATTTTCGTCGAACAGGAAACTACACTTGTTCTGGGAGTAAGAGGGAAATAAAAAATATAGGAAATACTATGACAATCTTAAACTAAAATTTAGTGCAGATAAGTTAAACGGTATGACCTCTAGGTGAGTGCACAGAAATGTGTAGAGAAGGGACGGATGAACAGAAGGACATGTATAGAAAAATAACTTTTTCGGTGTGAGGGGCTATAATATGTGTAAATTCGTTGAAATCTCAAATTTGAATTTTTTCCAACACCATACTTTCTTCTCATAAGTCACTTCTAAGAAATATTTTTAAAAAAATATATGATTGATTGTTTTGCATAGGGCAGATAGTATAGAGCTAGTAAGTAGGCATTAAAGGCTTGATATAAAGGAAAACTAATTTATTGGTATTATGCGTAACAAAAGTGAATATAAATCTTAACCATCACCAAGGCGCCTATGAAATGAATAATAGTGTCATGATTCTATGAATGAGGTTCGCATGAATGCAACCTAACAGAGATACTCGTGCACAGGCGTATTTTCATTTTATGAACCACGTCCTTTTGAGTTTCTTTCATTTACGTCATACTTCCTGGACCCTTGCTTCACCCACCCAGCGACAGCGACTTCCAGTTCGTGGAGAATCCAGAGATGCAGGCAGCCATGCTTCCAGCGCCTTCAAGTTCCTGAAGAGTCCAGAGAGATTCAGACAGCCATGCTTCCAGCGCCTTCCAGTTCCTGGAGGATCCAGAGAGAAGCAGCCAGCAATGCCTCCAGCGCCTTCCAGTTCCTGAAGAATCAAGAAAGATCCAGCTTGCAATGCTTCCATCGCCTTCCAGTTCCTGGAGAATCCAGAAATATCCAACCATCGCTACTCCACGGCATTCCAGTTTGCAGCCTTCTGGACTTCTACATGGACTTTCTTCGTATATCAGTGTTTTCCCCATGTCACAACACCCATTAGTGCTTTGTTTTGAGGATTTAAAGTCAGTGGTTCATAAGAATAGATAACATACTTTTTTTAGCCAAGGATTAAGACATTCCTCATTTTGAGATGTAAAAAAAAAACTAAAAGTATATAATAAACAGATCTCCTCCAAGTATCAAAGACAATATAGAAGAGTGAAATCATTTTAAAATAGAAGTGACAACAAGTTTTGTTTGTAAACGAGGAAGGTTTTAGAGAGGTGAATTCGAAAATCATTTCATAAACAATCCTAGTTTCAACTTTCAGTTCCGCGAATAGTAGAAATGAAAGTGCAAGAAAACTATTATATAAACCTTAGACAATTTAGTTAAATCGGTCAAATATCTATCAACCATACGCCTCTTAGTGACTACTCGCGTATGGTTGATAGATGTTTGATCGATTTAACTAAATTAACTCTTAGTGATCAGTGATTTCAGTGCAGATTCTGTTTGCAGTGGACACCAATATTGTAAGTACGCTCGCAAGAACTCTGTTGGTAACCATAGTGAAATTCACACAAGAGACTCTTAACATTTTGTCACTCGTGATGATGGAAAAAAGCAAACAGGTGAATAAAAAGTAATAATTTTTACGAACGGTTGCATTAGCGGAGTCACCCTCACTGCTGTTCCTCAAGTGGTTCCTTCCCCTCTTCCACCTAAAATCTCGCTGACGTGCTTGTATTTTATTAGCTTACAGTACAGGTGGAGGAAATAGTTTCGTCTGCGTTTGCTTTTTTCATACGCGCGAGCATTTCCATGATAAAAGTAGCAACCATATATTTTTATGGAGTTCGAAATTTTGCAACGCGTAGTCGTTAATGTAATAATGTAATAATGGATGTCAGTTACAGTTAGAGTGAAAATAGTGAAGATTGTTTCATTGGGAAAGACAGAAAAACAAAAAAGGAATAAGTAACTGGCATCATCGGCAAAGACAAAATGTAAAAACACTGTGAAAAAGGTGCTAGGACCGAAACTTATTGCTAAGAGTGTCACTAAGTAAATAAATGTTTTTTTTAAATAATTATCGTTATAGCCGTAATTTATGAAATTGTAAAATGTACTAACAATTATTTGGACAAATTACGAGCAAGTTTCGACGAAGAACGCATTCCAACTGTACAGCAACTTCAAAAGCAAAATTAGTGGCTTGATTTCGATGTCCTTATTTGATTGCAACAAAGAAGGGAGCACCTGATGATGTAAGATCATAGTGAGCATGTGACGCAACAGGAATTCCAATCGTAAGAGCAGCAGTGAGATACACGAGAACTTTACTGCTACTTAGGGCATTAGATTCGATGATTTCGAAAGTTGATCTCATTGAAAAGATATTGACAAGCTGCAGATTTATCACATTGAATTGACACCTAGTCTTCTGTTCCAAGTGCTGCTATCCACTCCGTTTCGCCAAGGCTCTCTCGTTTAGCAACAGCTGAACCCTAATTGGCGAAACGCGTTGGTGTGTCGATGGTTTCATCTTAGTTCGCGTTTTTGCCACGGATAAAGAGATTTTGACAGCACTATAGCAGCAATTCCAAATGTCCTAAGTAGTTTACCCAACAATTGCATGCATTACTTCAAATAAATGTTACTAAATATATTGTTTGTATCTCAAAATGACAGAACATGAAAGCCAGAACGTGAACCTCATCAGAATCATGATACTATTATTCGTTTCATAGGCACCTTGGTGGTGGTTAAAATTTATATTCACTTCGTTATGCATAATTCCAATAAATTATTTTTCTTTATACCATGCCTTTAATGCCTAGTTACTAGCTCTATACTACGTGCCCATGGCAATAAATCAATCATATATATATATATATATATATATATATATATATATATATATATATATATATATATCTTTTGGCTCCCCGGCGGCTAATCGAACCACGGTATCCCGCGTGACAGGCGGGTCACTCTCCTATATTGTCTTTGATACTTGGAGGTGATGTCTTTACTACATACTTTTAGTTTTTTTTTTAAATCTCAAAATGAGGAATGTTTTACTTCAAAGTAAAAGGAACGCAGAACTACAGATAAGATACACCGACTTTTACACATAGACATTTATTGATTTAAAACTGTTTTAGTTTGTGTCATTTCACTTCCAATTGAAAGGTTTTACCATGACTAACGGTATACCATAGACGAGACAGAAGTTTTCGGGAAGTAAATGCATTCAGAAATCTAGACTGCATTACACCTATTAGCCTGTTTTTACTTCTACAATTGTTGACAGCTGTAATTTTGTCCAAACGCTACATGAAATAATTCTTGGTTGACGTCATTATGTTACTATTTTGGTACTGTTCTCTTCAGACTTGGTTGAAGTTTTGTCTTAACGGTTATTCATGTTTTTCTTATTTCATCGTTACACATGAGAAAAAACTGTGCTGAGTGCATAGATTCGAACCTATGAGCATTGAGTTTTCATTCCGAAACTTTACCAATGGACCAAACTTTGTTTTCACGTTAACGCATGGTTTAGTACGATTTAAATAAAATGGCTGGCTCTTAGTGCTTCCTGCTCACAAATTTCGATAAAAAAATTTCATTGCTTCTTAGATACGTAGAGCAATGTTTAGATACACATTTTAGGAGAGTGAATTTTGGTGTATATAATAATTTCATGCCAGATAACAGCTGGATAAGTTCTCAATATAAGGCTTGTGCGGGGTGACGTTCCATGGTTCAGCATTGACTAGCAGTTTTTGCTATTAATATCCCTTTTTACAATATTGACAGTGGACAAAAGTTAGCCATGTTGAAGAGTTTTGATTTTATTTCGATATTTGATTTTATTATTTAACGAATATATTGGAACTTTTCAGCAGAAACGTATGTAGTAATTTATTTCTGGTGTAGTCCGACTTCAATATTAGGATATATTATAATAAAATTTTAAAAGATAATCCCCAAAATTTGGCTAAATTTACAGAAAAGTTGGCATTTCAGAGGAAGTCGGGACACCGTGGATCCACCCTTAAATGGGTCCTTGTTTGTCAGTAATGTTTTCACATTTCCAAACCCTCAAAATCTTCGGATATATAAAGGAAAACGAGTAGTTTCGATTAAATATCAGTTCAAGGAAACGCGACAGTTTTATTGCACATGCTGGTATCCAACGTTAACAAGGCAAGAATTCCTTCCATTTGGTTCTTTGCAATTGTGCTCTATCGAAAGGTTAGGTTTGTGAAATATTACTCCTACTATCAGGCAGGATTGGCAGATAGGAATACTGAACAGAACACCACAGAAATGCTTGCTGAACTTAAGTTTATACCTACTCTTTGGTGATTTGCCCTCACGGGCATTTGAGTGGTAATTCAGTTCCGTCTATGTTCTAAAGTCATGATCGTATTACTTTGAACAGTTTTGATAATGAAAATCATGCCTCGTAATATAACAGGCTTCTTGCGCGTAAGAAATCGAAACTCAGTTGGTTAGAACAACTAGCCTGTACAAATTAGGTTGTTAGTTCGATTCCAGTACGAGTAAGAGTTTATATTACTATTATTTTTATATTTTTTATGTGAGGAAAAATCAAATTGTGACATCGCGATATCAAATGTATTTGGTTAGGTAACTTTGTCTTAGCTAAACTTTAAACATCAGTAACCGTCGAAATTATTTCAGTAACCAATCACTACTGAACATTTCAAACACATCAAACCAGTGGCATGAAGGTTAACTTCTCCTTCACAGTCTTTAGTTATGTGTCCGTACTTTTAGGGGCGGACCAAGGGCCGGACGACTGACCGGGGCGCCAGAGAAAGAGGGGTGTCAAAATGAGCCTCAAAATAAATTTTATAATGCGTTTTCTAATGATGATTTTGGTTTATATTTTTGTACAATAGTGGCAATTACATGAACTTTATCCATTTCACCATAGAAGAAGAGAGTTTCATAGTACTGAGGAGGCTGTACCAAAAAATGGAGAGAGGTCATGTAGAATAAAGAGTGGCGGGGAAGTAAGTATTGTTTGTTTGTTTGCTTGAGTTTAGCGTTCCGCAGTTATGCCTTAATGGGAAAGGAAGATGTGGATACTAATTATAGTCTTCCTAGGTAATGAATTTATTTTTGAAAAATGGGTTTAAAATATTAAGAGCATCAATAATAAGGGGATAAACATGTCCGTCGGTAAATAATTTGTGTAGCTCATAGTTAACTGTTGCTATATGTATAGCTTAAACAACTAGATAGTGGAAGTTAAAAATCTGGGTACGAATTTTCCAAATGGAAACTACTATGGGTCTAGGATCAACACGAAAACGAGTATTTGCCAGGTGGTTTTTCTATAGGTACACTACTTCCATTTGCTGAAGAGAATCACGCAGAGAACAGGTAATGATAGGAAAAATATGTCCGTCTGAAAATAATTTTGGAGCTCATAATTAAATGTTGATGTAGGTAAGCTAGAACAACTAGAGAGTGGAGTCGAAGAAGTAGGTATCGAATTTACGAAATGAAGACCTATGTAGTTCTTGGATTACAACGACAAACGAGTATTTGCCAGGTGGGCTTTTTATACGTACATTAATTCCATGTTCCGGTGAGAATATTGCAAAAGATCAGTAATGAGATGATGTATATATCCGTTAAAATAATTTCTGTAGATCATAACTAAGTGTTGCTATAGATAAGCTAGAGCAAGTACAATGGGAAGTAAAGGGAGTAAGTACGAATTTTTCCAAATGGAGACTAACTGTACGTCTAGGATCAGCGCGACAGGCGAGTATTTGGAAGGTTTTCTTTTTATTTGTACATTACTTCCATTTTCTGATGAGAATCGGGTAGAGGATCGGTAATGAGAGGATAAACATATTCCTCGGATAATAATAGCTCATATTTAAGTGTTTCTGTATGTATAGCTAAAACAACTAGATAGTGGAAGTGAAACAAGTGGGTAGGAATTTTCGAAATTGTGACCTCTGTAAGTCTAGGATTATCACTATAGGTGAGTATTTGAATTCTGGGCTTCTTATAGGAACATTACTTCCATTTTCTGATGAGACTCTCGAGAGGATCTGTAATGTGGGGATAAACATGTCAGCCCGAAAATAATTTGTGTAGCTCATAATTAAATGTGGCTATATGTATAGCTATCCTAACTAGATAATATAAGTGAAAGAAGTGGATACGAATTTGCGAAATGGAGACCTCTGTAGATTTAGGGTCAACACGAGATTCAAGTATTTGAAATCGTGGTCTTTTTATAGGTACATTTCTTGCATTATCTAATGGGAATCTTGCATAAGATCAGTAAGGAAAGGATAAATATGTACATCTCCAATTAATTTGTGTAGCTCAAAAATGAGTGTTGCTATAAGTAGCATAGGAACTAGAGTGTGAAAGTGAAAGACGTCGATACAAGTTTACAAAATGGGGGCCTATGTAAGTCTAAAATCAGCACGACAGTTGAGTATTTGCAACTTGGCCTATTGGTAGGCAGATTACTTTCGTCTCTTGGTGAGAATATTGCAGAGTATCAGTAATGAGCTTATGTACATGTCCGTCCGATAATAATTTGTTTAGTTCATAATTAATGTTGCTATAGGTTAGACAGAACAACTAAAGATTAGAAATGAAAGAAGTAGGTATGAATTTACGAAATGAAGACATCTGTATGTCTAGGATCATCACGGCCGGATAGTATTTCTCAGGTGGTTTTTTTAAAGGTACATTACTTCCATTTCCTGGTGATAATCTTGCATTGGATCAGTAAAAATGGAATGTACCTGTCCGTCTAAAAATTATTTGTGTAGCTCATAATTATGTGTGGTTATAGGTTAAGCTAGAACAAGTAGAGAGTGGAAGTGAAAGAAGTAGGTATGAATTTACAAAATGCTGACATCTGTTTGTTTAGGATCATGGCAACAGGCGAGTATTTGAATTTTGGGCTTTTTATTGGTACATTTCTTCATCTTCCGATGAGAATCTCGCAGAGGATTAGTAATCAAGTGATAAACATGTCCGTCGGGAAGTAATGTGTGTTTTTCATAATTAAGTGTTGATGTATGTATATCTACAACACCAATTGAGTGGCTTATTGGGAAACGGGCGTATCCCACAAAATTTGGATATATTTCGATACCTGGAACTATCCGGTATATTGAGAAGAAGTGTTATGACTTGGCTCCGTACACTGTGGATCCCATAAGTGTAGGACGAAAGTGAGAAAATATTTATGTCAAAAATGTTAATGGAAAAATGACGTATCCCCTTTCAGCTGCAACTCTTGAGAGAAAAAAATGACGTATCCCGCTTCCAGCTATATTGTGAGTTTGTGATGATATAACACTATCTGTCATTGGTTGTGAGTCTAGAAATCAGCCAAATGTGACCGCTGATACATGTTTCTGTTGAAAGTAATAATGGCTGCTCTGCGGGACGTTGAAAGTAATTCCATTTGGCAAATTCGCCTGTTAAGCCACGAAAGAGAATGAAACGAAGACAAATTGAAGGATAATGAACATAAGCATAAGAGGAACGCAGAAAAGATTTACGTTGGACGCACATTTAAGGATGTACCGGATTAAATGCAAAGTGATATGAGGTGTTGTAAAACTGAGTGGTGTAGATATATGAAGGATATCAATTCTGAAACCAAAGATAATATTTTCATTTCGTTTCACATTATGCATTATTTCAACACTCAAAATGCCTATCTGTTTGGGCTAATCAGGAGTTCAGAATGTGAACGTGTGTACATTAAAGACAGGAAAATGCAAATGTTTCCACGCGCGCCAATACTTTTCATTAAGTTCGTCGTTCATAATCAGGAATGGAAGATAATGTATGTAAGCAAGCATTTTGCAATACGCATGGTATCACTGATCGTAGACTGCGTACCGCCCGTGGCGATCGAGAACACATACGAATGATATGCCTACCAAACCGTTGCATTCTCTCAAAGAGGACCTTCGAGGTAAACATCACAACCGCCCATATGCTATTTCGGAAGAAAACTAGATATTGCCAGGAATCATATTAGGTTGTCTACAAGATACCGTTCTCACTACAGCAGAGCTGCAAACCCTGAACGTTTACAGTTTCGGTGCATTTTGTGCAGAAATGTACGATTTGTATGTAAAACAATGTGAAGAAAGATAAATCGGTCCAGTGAAATTAGATACATATCGATATGTCTTCAAAAATGAATTTAACATCGCATTTAAAATGCCAAGTGCCGACATATGTAAAATTTGTGATTCGATGCTACACCTAGAACCTAGACCATCTTAATATCATATACACATTCGTAAAGCCGAAGCAGAATACCAATCTTTAAGAAATGCAAATACATTAGTAGCAGCATTATAGTTGTTTCAATGGATTTGAAATAAGAACTTCCATCACCGATGATAAGTACGAGAACTATTTTCTATTTGCGGCAGTTGTGGACATATTGTTTTGGGTTCTATTTCTGTCATGATGATTCTGCAATTATGTGTGTCTGGCCAGAACCTGTTGCTTCCCCTGGTAGTGGTGAAATTGAAATCTGTATTCTTCGAGTGATAATGGACCTACCATGGAATATTCGCAGCAGACGTAATTTCATAGTGTATAGTGATTCTTGCGTCGGGCAGAATAAAAATTCTGTCATTATGGGACTCTGGCTGTATTTTATTAGACGTCACCAACCTCCAGACAATAGAACATAGATTTTTGGATCCTGGCCACACATTTCTCCCCTGCGATGCTGATTTCGGTATTATTGAGAGAGCGAAGAAGCAATCTGTGTACACCCCTGCTCAATGGGCCACTCTGATAAAGACAGCACGCCAAAAGAAACCATTTCAAGTCATCGAAATGACAACAGAAGACAAGAAGGTTGTATCAGCGTTGCGATCTGTTCTGACATTTCGCGAGAAAACAGAAGATGAAGAAGTATTTAATATGAGAGCAGCGACTAGCGTGAAATTTCTCAAAGGCAGACAACTAGTCTAGGTAAAATACACATACTCGACATGTGAGCCTTGGACTACTCTAAGTTTGCGGCGGGAAAGAGGACGACCACGCTCTCTGCAAGATATGGTTTTGGTATCAAAATATCCGCAAGGAAGACCTATTCAGAAACCTAAGTATGATATTCTAATGAGCATATTAAACTACATTCCACCCATCCACCACGATAATTATAGATATCTAAAATGGGACAATGACAACGAGAATCACGCAGGGGTAGATGATATTGACAGTAGCGACATCGAGTGCTTGTATGAAGTGAAGTGTATCTTCAGAGACGCGAGTACTGTGCCCTGGGTAATGGGTTGTTGTGCAATATAACGTGTATTATACTCGTCTGTAGTGTTGTGTTTACAGTGTGTACGGTTCTAGCACATTAGAGTGCTGCCGTACGAAGGAAATATTTTTGTTCTTGAAACCATGTTATTTGAGTGGCGACACGAACATGTGTGATTTTTTTTTACTGAGTGTAATACGTGAACATTGTTAACATAGACGAACCTGGTCTAACTTGTTGTGTTATTTTGTATATTACATCAATATTCGCGTATTTGAACTTCCATTTTGAAACATTAATATAGAAAGCTCGTATTGGTTTGGTAACCATGATTATATGCATATCTTATGTTTATTTCTTCTTAAAGATAAGGAGTAAGATGTATGGTGATTTTTCTGAAATATAACAGAGCTTCTTCTAATATGTATTGTTATATTAATGTACATTTTTTACAGTCTACCCGTTAAAGGGTTGCGCCCTTTCTTCGGGGAAGTGTTGCATTGATATTGTGGAGGCTATAACAATTATGGTTGGTCTAAGGGTTTTTCTCATTATTCATTATTTTAAAGACATGAACATATATACATTAGAAATAAACTTGGACTGGTGATATACATAAATAAAATATCAATAACAGAAAATGTGCAGGGAGGCGATGAGCAATATGAAACAAGAAAATAACAAACTTAGTGCAGTGCATTAGGTTCAGTGGGTGAATATAACAACAAATATGAAAAAACATTAAAAGGAATAACGAGTCTTAGAAAAACATAGCAGGAATAATAGAACTCATAGGAATAATTATTTGAAATGATGATGATATGAGGATGAATTGTTCTGGACGCCACAACACGAGGTTCTGTTAGTGAACAGATGCGGTTATCTTTGTACCTTTCTACCATAATAAAAATTTTGTCGGTTGCAAAACCTTCTGTTCCTCTAAAACATTCAAATGAGGGATAGCCCCTTTTCCACTAGGCCCCTCAATTGTATTTAAGTGAAAGAAGTGGGTGGTAATTTTCTTAATAGTGACCATTGTAGGTATAGGATCAAGACGACACTCGACTATTTACCAGGCGGCCTCTTTTTGTAGGTACAGTACTTCCATCTGCTGGTGAGAATATCTTAGAGGATTAGTAATGAGAGGATGGATAATTCCTTCTGTAAAAATTTGTGTGGCTCATAGGTGTAACTATATGTAAGCTAGAATAAGTAGAGAGTGGAAGTGAAAGACATAGGTAAGAATTTACTTAATAGAGTCCGATGTGGTTATAGGATCACCAACATGGGCGAATATTTAAAAGGTGGCTTTTTCGTAGGTATATTAATTCTTTATCCTGCTGAAAATCTCGCAGAGGATCAGCAATAAGACGTTAAACATGTCCGTCGGAAGATTGTGTACCCCATAATTAAGTTTTGCCATATGTATAGCTAAAACAACTACACAGTGGAAGTGAAAGATGTGGGAAGGAATTTTCGAAAAGAGAGACCACTGTAGGTCTAGGATAAACACGAATGGACGAGTATTTGCCAGACAGGCTTTTGCAGGTATATTACTTACATTATCTGATGAGATTTTCGCAGAGGATCAGTAACGAGAGGATAAATATGTCAGTCTGAAAATAATCTGGATAGCACATAATTAGGTGTTGTTATAAGTAAGCTTGTACAAGTAGAGAGTGGAAGTGAAAGAAGTAGGTATGAATTTACAAAATGGTGATATCTGTTGGTTTTGAATCGCCATGACAAGCGAGTATTTGCAAGGGGCCTTTTCGTAGGCACATTATATCCTTTGGAAAATTTCGCAGAGGATGAGTAATGAGAGGATGAACACGTCCGTCTGAAAATAATTTATGTAACTCATAATTAAGGTACTATATGTATAGGTAAAACTATATGTATAGGTAAAACAAATGGAGAGTGGAATTGCAAAAAAGTGGGTATGAATTTTCGAAATGGAGACCACTGTAGGCCTAGAATCACCATGATGGGATAGTATTTGAAATTTGAGCTATTTATAGGTATGTGATGACACAGGATCAGTAATGTGAGGATGTACATGTCCGTCCCAAAATAATTTGTGTAGCTCGTAATTAAGTATTGCTATAAATGAGATTTTTAAATTTTTAAAAAAATATTGACCTCTCTTGGTCAGAATTACCGCGACAGGCGAGTATTTGAATTGAGGGCTTTTTATTCGTACATTACGTCTCTTTTTTGATGGGAATCTTGCAGTGGATCCGTAACGAGAGGAAATCATGTCAATCGGAAAATAATCTGTACAGCTCGTAATTAAGTGCTGTTATATGTAAGCTAGAACACGTGGAGAGTGGAAGTGGAAGAAGTAGGTATGAATTTAGGAAATGAAGACCTGCGTAGGTCTAGGACCACCATGACAGGCGAGTATATGCCAGGAGGGCTTTTCAAAGGTACGTAACTTCCAGTTCCTGGTGAGTATCTCGCAGTGGAACAGTTGTGAGAAGATAAACATTTCCGTCGGAAAGTAATTTGTGTTGCTAATAATTAAATGTTGCTATAAGTGTAGCTTAAAAAACTAGAGAGTGGAATTAAAAGAAGTGGGGGAAGAAGTACTCATTTTCCAAATGGGGACTACTATCAGTCTACGATCTCCACGAGAAGTGAGTATTTGCCAGGTGTATTTTTATATGTACATTACTTTCCTTCTGTGATGAGAATCACGCAGAAAATCTCTAATTAGAGGATAAATATTTCCGTCGGAAAACAACTTGTATAACTGATAAATAAGTGTTGCTATATGTATAGCTAAAACAAATTGAGAGTTGAAGTGAAAGAAGCGGGTACGAATTTACGAGACAAAGACCACTGTATATCTACGATCACCACGAAGGGCGAGTATTTGGCAGGCGGTTTTTTATATGGACTTTACTTACATTTCCTGATGAGAATCTCGCACAAGAGCAGTAATGAGAGGATGTAAATTTCCGTCTAAAAATAATTTCTGTAGCTCACAATTATGTCTTGCTATCAGTAAACTAGGAAAACTAGAGAGTGTAAATGCAACAAGTAGGTACGACTTTACGAAAATCAGGCATCTGAGGTCTAAAATCGCTACGACAGGCTAGTGTTTGCATGATGGCCTATTCGTAGGGACATTAATAACATATTCTGTTGAAAATCTCACAGAGGATGAATAACGAAAGGATGAAAATGTGCTTTGCAAAATAATTTGTGTAACTCATAATTAAGTGTTGCCATATGTATAGCTATAACAACTAGAGGATGGAAGTGAAAGGCGTGGGTACGAATTTTCGAAATTGAGACCACTCTAGGTTTAGGATCAACACGACACTCCAGGCGAGCTTTTTATAGGTACAGTACGTCCATCTGCTGGAAAGAATATCGAAGATAATTAGTAAGGAGAGGATGTATATTCCTTCTGAAAATAATTGGTGTGGCTCATAGTTAAGTGTTGCCATAGGTAAGCTAGAACAACTGGACAGTGGAAGTGAAAAAAGTGGGTAGGCATTTTCGAAATGGAGAACACTGTAGGTGTAGGATCACTACGACAAGGGAGTATTTGAAAGGTGAGATTTTTATAGGTAAATTACTTCCATTTCCTGATGAGAATCTCGCAAAGGATAAGCAATAAGAGGATGTGCAAATCCGACCAAAAATTTTTGTGTAGCTAATAAACAAGGGTTTCAATATGTATAGCTAAAACTACTAGATCGTGGAAGTAAAACAGTGGGAACGAAGTTTTGAAATGGAGACCACTGTAGGTCTAGGATCAAGACAACAAGCGAGTATTTGCCAGGTTGGCTTTTTATAGGTACATTACTTACATTTTCTTATGAGAATCTCGCAGATAATCTGTAACAAGAGGATGAATATGTTTCTTTGGAAAATAATTTTGTGTAACTCATTTAAGTGTGGCGATATGTGTAGTTAAACAATTAGATACCGGTAATGGAAATGAAGGAAGAAGGTACAATGTTCGAAATGGAGACCTCTGTAGGTCTAAAATGACAACGACAGTCAAGTGTTTGAAAGGTGGGATTTTGTAGGTACATTACTTCCAGTTTCGAATGCTAATATCTCAGAGAATGAGTAATAAGACATAGTCTGAAAATAATTTGCGTAGCACATAATTCGACCGTGTAACGTGGGTTCCTGTCACCACGGCATGGCGCGTCTTCAGGTTGCGGATCGAGGAGAAAACCTTAGAGATTTAGAGTTTAGCTGCGAATATACTGAATAAGCAGTCGCGCACAGCTTACTAGGACTAGTCCTCCATCTTGGGGTTTGGGTAGGGCTAAGAATCTCATCCTGTAAAAAAAAAAGAAAAAAACACTTGTTCAGAAATATTCAAAAAAGCCTCGGACAAGGACTGATAACTTGGCACGACTCAGCAAAAGAAAATGGACATGATATTTGGAGCCTGGAAAATTTGGAGTCTTTATAGGGCAGGCACTAGAACGGCGGCTTGGTCATTTTTAACCCATTACGAACTTTACGTTTTAACAACTTTTCTATTTTTTTACGAATGATATCGAATTATTGTGTTTTTACTCATTCTCTGGAATAAATATTTCTACTAAGTTTCACTCTTGTCCACACTTTGCCTTTTGCAATATAAAATAATTATACTAGAACGGAGGCGTGGGTCAATTTCGACCCAACTCTTTTCTTAGTGATATTTTGTTGCATTGTAGCAACACTGCTGGCTGCGTCTTTATCTTGCGACCGTTCTTTCTCATAATAATCTCCCATTGCAGCTTGTGTTCAAGACCACCTTCTCAGCAATTTTGTCAGTGTAGTTTTATTAGTAATACTTTAGAGAGTCTGTTGATTAGGAGAATCTCATTATTTTTGGACTGATGTGCTATTTCAAACACTCATTATGAGCAAGTAACTGATCACACCGAATGAAATACGCGGTTGAATATGCAAATTTCAATGACATAAGCGAGGTGGAGTATGCGTTGATATTTCTTGAGATGAAGATTACCTACCGAACAACAACGAGTATGTTGACTCGGATGAAATAGCGGAAGAGATAAACACCGAAAACCATACTTCTGCAAACAAGCGTACTAAAATAGGTAAGTCTATTATTATTATTATTATTATTATTATTATTATTATTATTATTATTATTATTATTATTATTGTTTTTATTATTATTATTATTATATATCTTACATCGTAACAAATTATTCATAAAAGTTTCAATCATTTTAACAAAAAATATGCAAACAATTTGCATGCTATTGTAAGAATATACAGCTAGTGTTTGTTTTTTGATTGTTGGTATCACTGTGTTGAAATGTTTCATGAGAAGACGTTTATAGCACAAATAAATAATAATAAATAAAACACAGCGATATTCGATCCAATATTGGATGAGGCCTCTCCCCGAAGGGAGGACTGGGTCTACTGCTCCCACGCTGACCAGACGGGTTGGGACAACGTTCCTATATACAAGACGGGTTGGAAGAGGAAAGCCGAAACTCTCACTGTGGTCGTGACTATATGACCGCCCCGCTGGTCTAGTGGTTAACGTGACTGACTACGGATTGAGGGATCGCTGGTTCGATTTCCGGCGCTGCCAAGAATGCTTAGACTACTAGACTGTGGCAAACCAGAAATTTGAAAGCCACTGAAACCTAAAAGTTTAGAGGTCTAAATTGGAGACAACTTACTACATCGTATGTTTGAATAACTCATATTACAAACGAAGAAGTGGAATCTCTAAAGGAGTTGTTCGAAAAACAGGTAGTTTTCCATTCTTTTTATGTCGGAGCTTTCATGAGTAGAGCCTAGCATATCTTATTTTGAAAACAATAACTCTATACTGACTTTTTTTTGGTTTGAACTACTTCAAGTTTACGACTGTGTATTATATTTTAGGTTATGTCAGGTTATAGGCCTATGTTTCCACAAATTCTAAATAGCGAGAGGGAAATTATTGAAATGCAGAGATGCATATTACAACCATATTAATAAATATTTTTGTGTAATACGTCACGTTTTTATTTTGAACAATGTTTTTGTTTGACCCTTCTCCTTTGTAGAAGAGTGACTGAACTTTTTTCTGTGTAAAAGTGCTTGTTTAGATGAGTGAACATTAGGTTAGTTTAGTTCAGTTAGGTCAAGCGCTTGTACAAACTATCTAAGAATAATAACCATCTAGGAATTAGAATGATATAAAACATTTCTATATAATAAACTGACATTTTATATAATACATTTAATAATATCGTTCTAACAATATTATATTCATACAAATATCATGTTTCTTAAATTGGTATTATTGGCAAAAAATATGTTGATCAATAAATGATAAGGTAGAGATCAAAGAAGTTGTATATTTTATTAAATGAAAGTCACGTTTTATTATGAAATAAGTATTAGTGGTTTAGAAGACAAATAATTAGTAGAAATGCAATGGTCACTTTTGACCCTCTCCCGCCGTTCTAGATATTAGCAAAAACACCGCCGTTCTAGTGTTAAAATCCGTAAGGAGAGAGTTAGAGAAATACAGTATGGACGTAGTAGGAGTTCAGGAAATTAGTTAGGAAGGAAATGGATCTGTGAGTTCCGGATATTTTACCTTCTTTTACGGGGAAGGAAATAAATATCACCAGTTAGGATCACGGTTTCTCGTTCATAAGCGTATATTACCAGCAATTAAACGGGTTGAATTTGTTACTGACAGACTTTCTTTTATTACTCTTAAATGACGGTGGTGTGATATTATTGTTTTAAATGTACATGCCCCAACTGAAGATAAGGATGACGATATAAAAGACAGTTTTTACGAAGAAGTGGAACGGATATTTGACCAACTCCGCAATACCATATGAAAATTCTATTAGAGAATTTCAATGCGAAGGTTGGGCGAGAGGATATTTTCAAACCGATTATAGGGAACGAAAGTCTGCATAAGGAAAGTAATGACAACAGTGTTAGACTCGTGAACTTTGTAAAATCTTAAAACCTAATCGTTAAGAGTACAACATTCCCACAATGCGACGTTCATAAATCACGTGGACAACACCAGACGGCAAAACACATAATAAATTCATCACGTTTTAGTAGATAGAAGAAGGCAATCTAGCATAATTGATGTCCGGTCCTTTAGATGGGCTGATTGTAACACTGATCACTACCTGGTAGCAGCCATAATGCGAGAGAGGTTATCGTTGAATAAATGTAATATTCATTGTCCGAAAACGGAGAGATTCAATTTAAAGAAATTAGAAGAGATCCAGGTAAGAGAGAAATACCAGATTGAATATTCAAATAGATTCTCGGCTTAAAAAGATTCGGAGTGTACTAGTGATGAGGATACGTGGATTGAAATTAGAGATAGCATTAAAATGTCAGCAAAATAAAAATTGGGAGAGGCGGAAATGCGTAGCAACAAACCGTTGTTCGACCAGGAATGCATAACACTAGCAGAGAAGAGAAAAGATGCAAAAATACGCTGGCTACAGAATCCGAATGAAGTGACTGCACAAAATTTCGCAGATATCAGGCGGGAAACTTAAAAAGAAAATAGAACAAAGAAACGCGATTTTCTGAGACACTAAAATCAAGGAATTTGTAGATAATAGTACAAATAAAAACATCCGAGACATGTACAAGGCAATCAACGAATTTAAGAAAGGCTGTCAACCTTGTGCTTATATAGTAAAGAAATCTGACGGTACAGTTCTCACTGACACGGCATCTTAAGTAGATTGAAAGATTTCTTGACGATTTGCTTAACGTCCAACCAAAGCTAGTGTACGTAGAAAAAGGAGATACACACCGCAGAACCGTATATTAAAGAACTCAACCGAATAGAACTAGAAACCGCTATAAAGAAATTAAAGAAACACAAATCTCCGGGTGTAGATGAAATTCCGTCTGAGTTAACTTTAGCTGGAGGCGAAAAATTGGGAACAAGATACACGAACTCTAGGATCAACACGAGAGGCGAGTGTTTGCCAGGTGGTCATTTTATAGGTACATTACTTCCATTTCCTGATGAGAACATCGCAGAAAATGAAAATGAAATGAAATCTTAGGGTTTTACGTCCCACTGTTATGTCTGTTAGGCTAAACGAGACGGTGATGATGAGTAACGAATTGATTGGTGGAATGGAGAAAGTGGGAGATAACAGGAGAACCCCGAGAAAACCTACGCACATGGTGTCGACCACAAATTTCATTTGGCGGGGGCTTGTATCGAACCCGGGACTCAAGGCCCCAGAGGAGAACGCTCTACCACTGAGCTACCGCGGCCCCTCTGAGAACATCGCACAGTATCGATAATTAAAAGATAGATATGTCCCTCCAAAAATTATTCTAGTAGCTCATAACCGGTGTTGCAATATTATAGGTTATACTACTAGAGAGTGGAGTATGTATTTACAAGTTGGAGACGTCTGTAGGTCTAGGATCACCACGTCAGGCGAGTGTTTTCCAGAAGCGGTTTTTATAGGTACATTAATTCCATTTTCTGATTGGAATCTCGTATAGAATCAGTAATGAGAGGATAAGCATGTCGGTCGGAAAATAATCTGTGTAGCACGTAATTAATTGTGGCTATAAGTATATCTATAACAACTAGATAATGGAAGTGATAGAAGTCGGTATGCATTTTTGAAATGGAGACCTCTGTAGTTCTAAGTTCACCACGGCAGGCTAGTACTTGAAAGGTGAAGTTTTTACAGGTACATTACTTTGATTTCTAATGAGAATCTCGAAGATTATCAGCAATGAGAGGATAAACATGTTCATCGGAAAGTAAATTGTGTTCTTAATAATTATGTGTTGCTTTATGTATAGCTAAACAACTGGATAGTGGAAGTATACGAAGTGGGTAGTAATTTTCGAAATTGTGACATTTGTAGATCTAGGGTCAACACGACAGGCAAGTATTTGAGTTGTGGGCTTTTTATAGGTACATTACTTCCATTTTCTGATGAGAATCTCGCAGACTATTAGTAATGTGAGGATAAATATGTCCGTCGGAAAGTAACTTCTGTAGCTCATAAATAAGTGTTGCTATATATATATAGCTAAAACTACTGGAGAGTTCAAAGGAAAAAAGTAGGTACGACTTTAAGAAACGAAAACCTCTGTATTTTTAGGATCAAAACCTCATTCGAGTATTTGACAGAATTGCGTTTAATAGGTACATTACTTCCACTTTCTAATGAGAATCATTCGGGGTATAAGTAGCGATCAGATATACATGTTTATCCTAAAATAATTTGCGTAGCCATTGCTATAGGTACTCTACAACAACCAGAGAGAGGAAGTCAATGAAGTTGGTACTTATTTCCATTGTGGAGACGTTGTAGGTCTAGGACCACAACGACAGGCTAGTATTTGTCAGGTGAGCCCTCTATAGGTACAATTCTTTTATTTTCAGTTCAAAATCTCGCAGAGGATGAATAATAAGAGGATGAATATGTCCGTCTGATAATAATTTGTGTTGCTCAAAATTAAGGGTTGTTACATGTTTAGCTAAAATAATTATATAGAGGATTGGAAAGAATTGGGTATGAGTTTTCGAAATGAAGAACTCTGTATGTCTTGGATCATCACGACAGGCGACTACTAGAAAGGAGCGCTTTTTATATGTACATTACGTCTATTTTCTGATGAAAATCTCGCAGAAGGGCAGTAATGCGAGGATGAACATGTCCGTCGGAAATTATTTTGTGTCTCCCATAATTAAGAGTTGTTATAGGTAAGCTAGAACAAGCGCAGAGTGGAAGTGAAAGGAGTAGGAACTTTTTTAAGAAATGGAGATCTGGGTTAGTCTTGCATAACAACGACAAGATAGTATTTGCCAGGTGGGCTTTTTATAGGTACATACATTCCATCTTCTGGTGAGAATATCATAAAGGATCAGTAATGAAAGGATGTACATATCCGTCAAAATAGTTTGAGTAGCTCATAAATAAGTGTTGCTATATGTATAGCTATGACAACTAGATAGTGGAAGTTAAGAAGTGGGTACGGTTTATCAATTTGGAGACTACTATCGGTCTAGGTTCATCAGGACAAACGAGAATTCGCCAGGCGGGCTTTTTATATGTCCATTACTTCCATTTTGTGATGAGAATCATGCAGAGGATCAGTAATGACAGAATAAACATGTCCGTCGGAAAATAATTTGTGTACCCTATAATCAAGTTTGGCTATATATTGTTACGTGTGATGAGATCACATTATAAAAAAATGTCATAATGTCAATGATATCCTAGAAGGTAATGCTTTCAGTACCTACACTTCAGGGTACTAGAGCGCCTCTAGCGAAAATCTCTGAAAACACATACGTTCGAATGAGCTGTAGGTAGATTGAACAGCCATTCGAAACGATATGTCGAACTGGGCATGGTATACCTCTACTTAATGTGAATCTTTAACGGTTTTCATGGAAGTGGTTTAGTCAAAAAATTATCGTGTTATTAATTTCAAGAAATATGTAAAATTGTTAATAGTTATCAAAAAATCATCCTATTTATTTGTGAGTGTTCTATATTCGATACCGAACTATCTATAATTGGTGTGATAATATGATAATCGTGTTAACAGAGGTTATACGAAACAGTCCTCCTGGAGGTTTTAGATGGTTGTTCAAAACATATTTAATTGGGTGAGTGTTAAATCTTGATTATTTAATATTCTCAATATATATATATTTAATTTTTTTTTCCTTCAGATCAAATATTGAATTTATAATTGGATTTATAAAAATTTCGAGGTATTATATTTATCATATTTATTAGATTTATTATCGAAAGCTGTATTATTGTTGTGAAGAAATCATAGTTACTAGTCAACTCAGATATATATTTTTGGATTTTCAATTTTGCTTAAAAATTGTTGTTATTTCATTAAAGATTTTTCTGATTGCATATTTAATTTTTCATGAACCTTGTTATAAAATTTATCAAGCTAGAAAATCAGTTACTTTTACTTATCCAAATTACCTTAGTATTTCATACTTTCTTTTAAATTTATGAAGATAATAGCAATTTACTGGTAATATTTATGCTAGTTCTAGTCTGAACTCACTCTAAATATAGGCTAAATCCCGATAAATCTGCATGGAAATTTTAAAATGCTTACTTGCAAAATATTGCCATTATATATAGAAATTACGAATCCCGCATACTAATAATTGTCCTGCTTATTACAACCAGCGGCCAGGGACGGAGCACATAGTGGCACGTTACAAACATATCGTTTCGAATGCAACTTCAAAAAACGAAGTAAAATACATGTTAAGATTGCGGGTTTTGTTTGGCAAAATCTGACTAAGGTGGGAAACTTGTTAAGTAAGCTAATAAATATATGGACATTTTTTAGGACCAATCTGTATATATCTATCTATTTCGAATTATGTTAAGGAGGATATTAAAATTAGCTCAGTTAGGATTGATTAAATGTCATTATTTTTAGAGTACGTAAAATATATAGCCTATAGCAATAAAACTGTCAATGATTGTTAAAGGGTTGTCGCTTACCGTAAAGTATAGTAATTATTTTCGATATTTAATTTGCATTAGAATAGCTCCTTTTGTTTGCTTGGTAGTTAATATGGAAATTAAGGAAGAAAGAAATCAACCACGTTTATTTTTGAATGGATTTGTGAATGGGAATTCAGGAGTTGTTGTACCGCAGATTGTAAGTCAAGGATGGGATTTATCGTATTTAGATTCCGGAAGGGAGTCAAATTCATTACATATTTCTGCTGTAGATAAACCCAGCGAAATGGTTGAGTCATTGTCTATAGCAAGCAACACCACTGCGAGTTTAGCAGAAGGTGGAATATTGCATAACGAGTTTCAAAAGCTTTTGTCTGTAGATAGTGCTAGTTGTGTCAGTGCATCCACAAACCCGTTCATTGACCTGGGGCAAAGCTGACAGAAAGGAAAAAGAAGAAACTCGTAATACAAATCCTTTGCCGATAAAGACTCGTTAGTAGCAAAAGAAATGAATGCAGGTAGCGAACCTTTGGTTAATAGTTTTATGCCATTCCAAATACGGGCTGATAAATTAAATGGAAGTGTTTCCAGTAATTTGTTTAATGAGAAAATACATTATATCCCAAGAACAGATGGAACAGATGATATACAGTTATTTCGATTTCTAGTGGCAGTTCTTAGAATGATTAAATTAAAGATATTCCCGGTTGAGTCTATTTTGATAGCAGCTTTGAGTAAAGCTGAAGGTCGTTTAAATCAGGAGCTAGTAGCATTGTAGGAAATGACTAATAATTGTTTGCAAATATCAGGATATTTGTTTCGTAGATTAATAACTCCTTTAGGTAGGCGAGAACTCATAAATCGTTATGTAAAAGTGATACAAAGACCTAAAGAAAATTTGCTTGAGTATGTTAATAATATTTGTGATGCTTATGAAATATGTTACGGACCTATTAATGATAGTAGATCTAGTGAATTGTTGGATATTATAATGGAGGGGATGCAACCTCAAATTAAATTTGAAATTTATAGATATAGCTATCCAATATCTTTAGATGATCTTATGGGTAATATTATGGAATACGAAAAATATCAACGTAATTTAGAAATGTATACCGCACTGGTGAGGAATTCGGAAAAAAGTGAAAATCCGAGAAATAAGATTAAGTATTATTTTTGTGGTGGACAACATCGCATTGCAAACTGTGCTTCTAACAAATAGTACCTTTTAAATAAACAGTTAGTTAAATTGAATATGGATGTGAACTCGGAAAGACGCTCTGCAGCTATTAGTGACCGGTTAAGGGCTCCGACTCAGATTATAGGAACCGGAGTTCAAACTAATGATTTACCTAGTAGTGTGGGTGATAATAACAAACAGTTTAGATATAATAATGGCAATGATAAAAGACGCTTTGCAGGGAATAGTCGACGGTCACGGTTAAAGACTAAAAGTGAGAAGTCCGAAGTTCTAGAAAGGGAAGAAACAGTTTTAGAAAGAACATTGTTAGAAGGTGGAAACAATAATTGTAGTGCGGGTTATAACACAAGTACGAAATATAATGATCGGATGAAGACTCCTATGGAGGGGTTCCGGACTCGATCCCGAGGGGAACATAATAGTGAACATTTGGGAGAAAATAATATGGTGTTCAATGTGAATCCTGTGAATGTGGGGGTATGTGAAAAAGGAATGCGTGAGCAATATTGTGGCAACTTTAAAAGCTATGGCGGCTCTAGATGGAACAGCAGTAAGAATAGCAAACCATTATATAGAGAGGATTTGCATTCTTTTAGTAATTATAAACAAATAGAAGATAATAATAAAAGCGAACATACTATTGATGGGATTAAAATTAGCGCTGATGGAAATAAAAGTGAAAATAGAAAAATCTACTCATTGGGAACATTGACTGCTGCTTTTGTCGATGCATTTGTCTTAGGTAAAAGTATTAGAGGAGGCTTAGATACTTGTTCTACAGCATCGTTAATTAATAGACAAAGCTTTATTCAATGGAATCGGCAGTTGACCTACCCAGTGAAGATAATAAATGAGAAGATCATTGGTGTAGGTGTTGATAAACAAAAGTTAACACTGGATCAGTGCGTAGTTATACCCATTAAGTTTAAAAATCGTGTTTACAGACTAAAGTTTTTCCTAGTTGAAAATTTAGAACCAGTATTTATACTGGAAATAAATTAACTAAAATTCTTGAAAGCGAACATTGATTTAGTGAATAATAAATTATTTCTCCCTTTGGAAAGAATGGACATACAGTTACATTATACATTAAATAGCCACCCCCCTTGTTTAAATCCAGATACTCGTTCGTGTGATCTATTTTACAGTTAACCAGACCATAAGACTTCTAAATTATTTCTGCGTGAATCAGACTTGGTGGAAAGGTCCACAGTACAGACTGTTGAAACGGATGGATGCAGACATCCGGGAGATCCAGCACAGGGATTTAGCAGTGTTGTCACATCTATTAGTCCATCTTTGAATAGCAGACCCAATATCCAGTCGGATCAGATGGATAGCCCATTGAAGGTGGATCCTGCTGTATTAGAAGCTAATCCTGAATTACAAGGGTACGTTAACAAGATATTTAGTAAATATCCTTCTGTTTTTTCATCACATGTTGGTAAAATTAAAGACTTTGAATATAAAATCCAGTTAAATAACTACACTCCTATTCGTAAGAAGGCTTACCCATTATCACGGAGTTCTCAAAGAGAGATGGATAAAATTCTTGATGAGATGTTAAAGGCTGATTTAATACAACCAAGTAATAGTGATTATGCTTTCCCTTGTTTTTTAGTAAATAATAATGACGGAACTAAGAGATTAATAGTTAATTATTCTGATTTGAATCGTCATCTTTATTTAAATACTCAGTTCACACCAAGGTTAGCAGACATATTGTCTGAATTATCTGATGGTAAAATCTTTAGCCATCTTGATATACGGAAAGCATATTTAACCATACCTTTAACAGAGGAAAGCCGTCATCTAACACCATTTCTTACGCATAGGGGTTTATATGAATATAAAGTCTTGCCTTTTGGTTTGGCAGCAGGGAGTCATGTATTATCAAAAATATTAACTGTCTTATTGTATCCGTTGAAAGATGAAGGGGTTCAATGGTATATGGACGACCTAATTTGCAAAAGTTCAGATATAGAAACCCATAAGCAATTATTGGAAAACGTTTTAAGGTTATTGGAAGAAAAAGGTTTAACTTTATCAACAAAGAAGTGTACCTTTTTTTCAAATAAGATATCATATTTAGGCTTTATTATTGAAAATGGGAAAATGTACATGGACCCTTCAAGGTTAGAAGTAATTAGAAAGTTACCTGCTCCAAAGAAAAAAAAAGATTAATTTCTTTATCATGTTTTTTTACAATACTATGCAAAGTTCGTCCCGCAGTTCCATGAGGCTATGGAACCCATAGAACGTTTAAGGGCGGCTTCTGCTGAATTTGTTTGGGGACCGGAACAACAAAAAGCATTGGAAGATATTAAGGAATTATTTGCCAATCATGTAATGTTAAAATTACCCGATTTAAATAAGAAGTTTATTGTCAATACTGATAGCAGTCTCAAAAGTTTAGGGGGAGTCCTACAACAATATGATGATAATAATAACTTGGTACCTGTAGCATTTTATAGTAGACGTCTAAAGAAACATGACTTGAATAAGCCGATTTACTTGCTAGAAATGCTAGCAGGTATAGAAACTGTGGAACGTTTTAGTACTTACTTGCATGAACCTTTTGAATTAAGAATGGATCATTCTGGACTTGTGTAGGCCTTCAGGAATATGAAAAGGGTTAAACGTTATGGATCATTGTTATATAGACTATTTGCATTTACTTTTGAGGTAAAATCTATATCCTCTAATATGAATATAACAGCAGATTTTATTTCAAGGTTACATGATCAGAATAATTTTGAGGAAATGGAAACTGATCTTTCTCACTCCGAACAGGTAAATAATTATTGTCTAATTAACCTTTGGAATATGCCTTTTGCCAATATATCAATTAAAGAACATCAATTAAAGGACCCTGAATTAGGTAATATTATAAGGGAATTAAGAGCAAAAAGGGAAGTAGAAGGATATAAATTAATCCAAGGCATATTATGTAAGAAAACAAGAGCTATAAGAAATCCATACAAAGTATGTTTGCCCAAGGAATTAGTTCCTAGTATAATAGAATTCTTTCATTCAAATATTTTGCCAGGTTTTCATGTTAGTATCAATAAAACTATAGCTAAGATCTGTGCTCGTTTTACATGGAATGGGATATTGAAGGAAATAAAAGATTACGTATCCACTTGTTCAGATTGTCAACTAAATAAGAGCCATAATAGGAAACCTACTGGAAAGCTAGTATCTCAGTGTGAGAATGTAGTTAATGGACTCTGGGCAGTAGATTTACTAGGACCACTAATTGAAAGTAAGCCAGGACGTTACTGTTTGATAGTTGTCGATTCTTTTTCTAAAAGAGTATTTCTAGAACCAATTAAGATCTTGTCTTCACAAAGTGTGATTAATAAGTTATATAAATTAATGTGTAGAAATGGATTTTTTTAGCATATGTCATGATAATCATTCAATATTTACATCGGCTAAATTCAAAGATTTTCTTTATGCAAATGGTATTAAGGATATTAGTATATCCCCTTATCACCTGTTTGTCGAAAAAAAATAAATTAATGATTATGTCACTTATATGTAACTCTGAAATCTGTCAGACTGTGCGTACAGACTCTTTCCGTCTCTAGGACAAAATTTTCGACAAACTTTTAAAAAAATTAGAATATAATAAATTATATTCAGACTCGTATCTTAAAACAAAATAATGTCTAGGGTAATTAACTTAATAAACAAGTTTGTAACTCAGGATCTTATCTACATATGAAATCATAACACATGAGTTACCTCTATTAAAAGTTTATTTAGAAAATGTCGATAATTCGATGAAATATTTTTCTTTAAAAGTACATGAGAAATACTGTTGGGTATTCTCTTCTCTAATTCCAAATTATTCTCTAGTTTTGTAAACTTAATAAAGCTAAGGTTTCTCTAATTATGTGCCTGTGGCAGACAGAAGGGTTAGCCCTCACTAAAAGCGTCCTCTGTCAACCTTAACTTATAAAGGGCATTGACTCACTACATAAAAATCCCTGGCCTACGACCCTATTTCGTGTGCTCCCTTAAATAGGAGATGCACTAGAAGGATATCTATCTAAAAACTTATTATAGGGATCGGTAGGTAAGGAGAATGAGTTCGCCTTAAAGTAGCAAATGATCCTTAAATAGATCTGGCAGGTAAAGGTTAGTTAAGAACCATACTCCCTGAATTAGGAGATGTGATTTAAAAAAAAATCTAAGAACTCTATCAGTAGCCTCTTACGAGTCCACTTCGAGGAATCTAACCCAGGAATCTGTGTTCAGAGTATTCATAAAAACCTATTGCGCCCTGCAAGAGGAACAAATTACCTTATAACCGACCAAAGCCGTATACAGCTTCAGATTTGAAACACGTACTGAAAAATCCTAGTATCAGGGAATTGTTAATCTAAATGCCATATCCACCTAAATATGTAATGTAGCATTTCAAGGATCAAATCCTGTCCCTATTCTACAGGGCCTAATTCCCTAGAAAAAATCTGTTTCTTGAATTAGTATAAAAATTATATTTCTATATCCCTTCTTCTCACAGGACCTCATTTTAGTCCAAGAAAGAAGTCCCTCAAAAATAAAAACCTACTAGAAGGTAGAACCTAATATAGCTCATGCCTTCTGCCCTATTTAATACTCGGAGAACCTGACGAGTCTAAGCAAGACCACCGTAATACTCCCCCTTCATTTACTTGAAGAGCTAATATTCTCTTACGGGGAGAAAAAAGTTCCCACTTGGCTCACAGAGCCGAGTCCGTCCTATAGACTACATTTTGGAGACTGTTCGAAGTCTTCCCCAAGACTGACGGTCAACTGACCCCTTCCCTGTAAAAATCTTCCGTTTATATAGGAAAGCTATCGTATCAAAGCTATTTAGAAAAAACGAATGGTGGGGAGGAGGGTGTCCTCCTACCAAAAAGAAGCGTTCTCTGAATGCTTTGAAACTGACTGTTATTCCCTGAAACAGAGTTGCTATCTAACTATTATTTTTACTAGAGGTATTTTTTGTAATAGCTGAAAATAGAAATAATATAAATATACATAGTAAATACAACAATTACATTAACATACAATTAATAATAACAATAATTAATCACCCATTGACCAGATCTGGATTTCTTAACCTAATAATAATAACTTAAAATATATAAACCAATACCAATATTAAGATATAAAACATATATAAAATTAAAAACATTATTTAAACATAAAAACCAGCAAGTGATCCAAAAGTGTCACTTGCATATCCGGCGTCTTTGCAAAAAATAATAAAAAATATATGTGAGAGGGCCTACTCTTTTTCATTTAAAGTTCAATGTCTCTTTCAGTCTTTTCCTTAGCTATACAAGAAAGGAAAACTCTGACCCTTCTCACCAGACTGAAACACTTCGCTTACACAAGTATTACACACGAAATTTACTTGAAAAATTATCTTTGTATTTAATTTGTAGTCAATCATGTGGTTCACTTTGAATTGTCTAAAGTCTGGATCAGTTCTAGTCTGAATAACTTTTACCACATAATACACAATACTTTCACACTGAATTCACACAATACCTTTGCTGAAAAAAGAATATAAAATTAATAAACAAGAAAAAATTAATCCACTGGGCAAGCAATCTTGCTTCCCGATTTTCATAGTTTACTGTCTCGAACAGTTATTCGAAATCAATTTGAACTCGAAGTTCACACACGCACCAACACTAGTCACTTTGAAGTTCTCCGCAACACAGCTAGCGTGAATATCCATTCTAAGAATAAAACTGCATCTCTGCTACTATCTCCAGCATCCTGAATAAGTTGTTTTACAGTGGCACCTGTCACTAGAGATTGTTATGCTGCAACCATCCTTATGCATACTTCATCGAAAATTGTCCAATTCGGCACCCAAGTTTAGGATTCGAACTTCTTATGTGTGCATGACCCAAAAGTTCCATGCTACTCGACCTGATGTAGGTTCGAACTCTAGGACCCTTTTTTCGAGTCCTGGCAAATAACGAAACTGTAGCTATACTGTAAGTTATTATTTTCTCATGCTGACTTCTAATTGATTATATACGACGAAACTTCTTCGGTATCTCTCCGAGAAACCTCAACGACCGAGTAAACTGATTTCTGCAAAGTTCTCTTGATTGTGTAATACTACTATACTTTCATTTACTACTGATATGGCGTGAATCGACGAATGATAGTAAATTTAAACGATCGATATACTTAGGCTTATTAACCCAGCCTTGTATAATATAACTGACGAGTACTGAAGGGAGTAAAATTCTTTTCAAGTCTTGCTCTAAGCTATGTGAACTAAAGTCTCTAATTAGATGGCTCTAAAATAAAAAATGAAGAATTGGCAGGAACTTAAATGTTCCAAAACAATTTTAATTACAGGAGAATGGCTGACTAACCATGTCTCGATCTTTCCTTACAAAAAGGCCAACGCATATACAAATGCAAAAACAAGAGAGAGAGAAACTCAGGCCTCTATCAAAACGAAAAGTGCTCGGGCACAATAAAAACTCTGGGGGATGTCAAAGCTCCACTCCCCCCTTCCTCTTTATTAACCAAAGAGGGATCAACCGCATCCACGATGCAAAAAGGGAACATATTTCCCATTCGTAACAGTTACTCAATTCTTCCCAAGTTACTATAGATCCATCAAATTTTTCAACTTCATTCTTCACTGCACTCATGTTGTAAAAAAAAGGAAAACAATTTACTTGACTTCCCATCAGTCCTTTTTCTTTAAAATCCGACTGATAAACTCAGCAACAATAATCTCTGGGTCCGCAATCCTTCCCTTTAGCAGGTTGCTCAGATAAAAAAAAACAACAAAGTTTGACAACTGACTATTCAACAAGTCCTGTTGTCATCCCAGACATTATTTCTCTTTTTTTAAAAAAAAATATCTTGACAAAGCTGTCTTCTTCCATAAAATCGACTCAATATAATACACCATAAATAGTGAAATTTCGCAAGCCCAAAAACAAAACAAAAGTAGTGGCTATTTACACAAACTTTATGGCAGGCTACTCTCCCCTCCATATCAAAATTTCTTACTCTGGTGCTGTGTAAAAAAATAAAAAGGTCATCTCGAATAGCGTTATTTTTGTTCACATTTCCTTTTCCTTCCACAGGGTTTTCCACAAACTTCCGCCCCTCCCATTTTCTCTTCCTCCGGGGCGCAGAGTGACCATTTTTTACAACTCACTCCTACTGTCAAACAGAGGCACCTTCTTCCTCCTTGACACATTTTTCCCTTTTGTTCATCTTCCACATGTTTGGGGTGACTTTCTAAGTACAGTAATAATTCCATGCCACCCTTTCATGGTGCAATATAACCAGAAACAGTTGTTCCATACAATTTTGCGTGAATTCTGATCAAAATGAGTCCTCCTTTTAACGGTAACCCGTTTACAAAAAAGAAGAAAAAACTTTCATTCATGGCTTTTCCAGGATCATCTCCCGCTCCTGTCATTGTTGCTACCTAACGTAACGAAGTTTTTCCAAAAAAATAGAGTTGTCTTTCGTGCTACTATTCCTATTAGTTTCTACTTGACTTCTGTTTCGTAATTATTTATAGTGTTCCAGAAATGAAACTGTCTTCGAATTCCGAACTGTTAGCAAATGGCAATTTGAAGTTAAACCAATTTCTCCTTTTGCTGTATAACAAGCGGGGAACTAACTTTTCCAAAATAGTTTCCAAAGAAACATTTCTCCTCTTAGAGTAGTCGTCGATAGAGTCAAGGAAGCTAAAAGAGCATTGCTTCGAATCTCCGCTAAAACGAGGTAGTTCAATTTTTACGTCCTCGGGGACGGTCCAGCACGAATAATTTTGTCTTTCTACGTTCATATTATAGCGACTTTGATGTTCTTGGTCTTTACTATTTCCAGTTCTCGGTCTACCCAACTTTATTCATTCTAAAATCTGTTCAACAGTTACGTCTTCTGTTTCTGATAAATTTAGGGCCTCCTTTAAAGTCTGCAGATCCACTGTAGTCGCCATTTCTGTTTTCTTTCCGGATCTAAGTTTCATATAAACTCTTGTTATGATTTCATATACCGGACGAAAGCCCACATATGTTTGTCGAAAAAAAATTTAAATGGTTATGTCACTTATTATATGTAACTCTGAAATCTGTCAGACTGTGCGTACAGACTCTTTCCGTCTCTAGGACAAAATTTTCGACAAACTTTTAAAAAAAATTAGAATATAATAAATTATATTCAGACTCGTATCTTAAAACAAAATAATGTCTAGGGTAATTAACTTAATAAACAAGTTTATAACTCAGGATCTTATCTACATATGAAATCATAACACATGAGTTACCTCTACTAAAAGCTTATTTAGAAAATGTCGATAATTCGATGAAACATTTTTCTTTAAAATTGCATGAGAAATACTGTTGGGTATTCTCTTCTCTAATTCCTTAATTATTCTCTAGTTTTAGTAAACTTAATAAAGCTAAGGTTTCTGTAATTACGTGCCTGTGGCAGACAGAAGGGTTAGCCCTCACTAAAAGCGTCCTCTGTCAACCTTAACTTATAAAGGGCATTGACTCACTACATTAAAAGCCCTGGCGTACGACCCTATTTCGTGTACTCCCTTAAATAGGAAATGCACTAGAAGGATATCTATCTAAAAACTTATTATAGGGATAGGTAGGTAAGGAGAATGAGTTCGCCTTAAAGTAGCGAATGATCCTTAAATAGATCTGGCAGGTAAAGGTTAGTTAAGAACCATACTCCCTGAATTAGGAGATGTGATTAATAAAAAATCTAAGAACTCTATCAGTAGCCTCTTACGAGTCCACTTCGAGGAATCTAACCCAGGAATCTGTGTTCAGAGTATTCATAAAATCCTATTGCGTCCTGCAAGAGGAACAAATTACCTTATAATCGACCAAAGCCGTATACAGCTTCAGATTTGAAACACGTACTGAAAAATCCTAGTATCAGGGAATTGTTAATCTAAATGCCATATCCACCTAAATATGGAATGTAGCATTTCAAGGATCAAATCCTGTCCCTATTCTACAGGGCCTAATTCCCTAGAAAAAATCTGTTTCTTGAATTAGTATAAAAATTATATTTCTATATCCCTTCTTCTCATAGGACCTCATTTTAGTCCAAGAAAGAAGTCCCTCAAAAATAAAAACCTACTAGAAGGTAGAACCTAATATAGCTCATGCCTTCTGCCCTATTTAATACTCTGAGAACCTGACGAGTCTAAGCAAGACCACCGTAATACTCCCCCTTCATTTACTTGAAGAGCTAATATTCTCTTACGGGGAGAAAAAAGTTCCCACTCGGCTCACAGAGCCGAGTCCGTCCTATAGACTACATTTTGGAAACTGTTCGAAGTCTTCCCCAATACTGACGGTCAACTGACCCCTTCCCTGTAAAAATCTTCCGTTTATATAGGAAAGCTATCGTATCAAAGCTATGTAGAAAAAACGAATGGTGGGGAGGAGGGTGTCCTCCTACCAAAAAGAAGCGTTCTCTGAATGCTTTGAAACTGACTGTTATTCCCTGAAACAGAGTTGCTATCTAACTATTATTTTTACTAGAGGTATTTTTTGTAATAGCTGAAAATAGAAATAATATAAATATACATAGTAAATACAACAATTACATTAACATACAATTAATAATAACAATAATTAATCACCCATTAACCAGATCTGGATTTCTTAACCTAATAATAATAACTTAAAATATATAAACCAATACCAATATTAAGATATAAAACATATATAAAATTAAAAACATTATTTAAACATAAAAACCAGCAAGTGATCCAAAAGTGTCACTTGCACACCCGGATTCAAATCCTAGTGAAAAATACGTCTCAACTATAAAAAATTCACTAAGAATATATTTTGGAAAGAAACAAAGCTCATGGGATAAAGGATTGTTGGAAATTGAATTTTCTGTCAATAATGCCATACATGAAGATACGAAATGCAGTCCTTTTTATTTAGTATTTAATTATAATGTTTGTAATCCACTGGATATTAAGTGGAAAATAAGTATGTTGGATTTGAATCCTAGGGATCCTCGAGCTCTAAATAACATGGAAAGAGCATGGCAACGTAAAAAGAAAATATACAATCAACGCCGGCTAGATAATGATTATAATGTGGGTGACAAGGAATTGATTAAATCACAGGTATTATCATCAATGAAAGAAAAAAGAACAAAATCTTTGTGTGCGAAATGGTGTGGACCATTCGAAATCGAAAGTTTTCTAGATAGGAATATCATAAGAGTTGTTAATGTAGACAATCCCAGAGATATCCGTAAGAGTCATGTTAGTTTGACAAAAAAGTATAGAAAAAGGAGAGGAAATGCATCAGAAATATTAAATATATTAAGCATATTTCTGTACTTGATTCCCAACTGAAGTTAAAAAAAAGGTAGAAATAATTAATCTAGTCAGAATTATTAAAAAAAATCTTACAAACCATCTAGTCAGATAAACATTAAGTAAGTAGAGATAATATATTAAATTGTTTTTAAAATATTTTAATGTGTTTTTAATATATGTTTTGGTTAGTGTTCCAGATCTGGATGTCTTGTATCTATGTCCCAAAAATGTTTGTAAAAATTGTATTAGTCCAAATTCCGCCATGGAAAATTTTATGGAATGTATGTAACGAAGCTCAACCAGATGTAACGAAGCTGAAGATTGATTGGAATTATGATGGTGCTATGTTTGATGAGTATAATGAATATTGCTATTGTTACTGAAATTAATTTCAAAAGAAAAAGTAGGAATACCTCCTGAGAATATATATATAGAAACATATTGAGAATGAATTTCTGTAAAACTTTATGAATAGATAGGGACTATTAGTAATAACTAATACTTATTAACTAACTAGAGTAGTTGGGATTAATAGATTGTTAGGTGGTGTGATTGAATTTATGGGGAATTTTTTTTCTTTAGTTCAGTTATTTTTTTCGTTTGGTATGTAGTGAATAGTGAGAGTGATGGTTAGTTAGGATCAGTAGTTGATTAATTAGCTGGTAGAAGTTAATAGTAATAGATACCTAGAAAGATTAACAGAATCTATCTATTCATAATTAAATTTGAAATAAGAATACTTTAAAATTATGGCTTAAAATATAAATAAAAAGTTGTGCCAACTTTTTATAGCCGGGAGGGCGATATTTGTTACGTGTGATGAGATCACATTATAAAAAAAAGATATAATGTCAATGATATCCTAGACGGTAATGCTTTCAGTACCTACACTTCAGGGTACTAGAGCGCCTCTAGCGGAAATCTCTGAAAACACATACGTTCGAATGAGCTGTAGGTTGCTTGAACAGCCATTCGAAACGATATGTCGAACTGGGCATGGTTTATCTCTACTTAATGTGAATCTTTAACGGTTTTCATGGAAGTGGTTTAGTCAAAAAATTATCGTGTTATTAATTTCAAGAAATATGTAAAATTGTTAATAGTTATCAAAAAATCATCCTATTTATTTGTGAGTGTTCTATATTCGATACCGAACTATCTATAATTGGTGTGATAATATGATAATCGTGTTAACAGAGGTTATACGAAACAGTCCTCCTGGAGGTTTTAGATGGTTGTTCAAAACATATTTAATTGGGTGAGTGTTAAATCTTGATTATTTAATATTCTCAATATATATATATTTAAATTTTTTCCTGCAGATCAAATATTGAATTTATAATTGGATTTATAAAAATTTCGAGGTATTATATTTATCATATTTATTAGATTTATTATCGAAAGCTGTATTATTGTTGTGAAGAAATCATAGTTACTAGTCAACTTAGATATATATTTTTGGATTTTCAATTTTGCTTAAAAATTGTTGTTATTTCATTAAAGATTTTTCTGATTGCATATTTAATTTTTCATGAACCTTGTTATAAAATTTATCAAGCTAGAAAATCAGTTACTTTTACTTATCCAAAGTACCTTAGTATTTCATATTTTTTTTTAAATTTATGAAGATAATAGCAATTTACTGGTAATATTTATGCTAGTTCTAGTCTGAAATTCACTCTAAATATAGGCTAAATCCCAATAAATCTGCATGGAAATTTTAAAATGCTTACTTGCAAAATATATCCATTATATATAGAAATTACGAATCCCGCATACTAATAATTGTCCTGCTTATTACAACCAGCGGCCCGGGACGGAGCACATAGTGGCACGTTACAATATGTATAGCTATCCGAACTATATAATGGAACTGAAAGAGGTGCAATCGAATTTGAGAAACAGAGATCTATGTAGGTGTAGGATCAACACGACAGTCGAGTATTTGAAATCGTGGGCTTCTTATAGGTACATTACTTCCATTTTCTAATGAGAATCTTGCAGAGGATCAGTAACGAGAGGAAAAATATGTCCGTCCCAAAGTAATTTGTGTAGCTCAAAAATAAGTGTTGCTATATGATTGGCTAAAACAACCAGAGAGCTAAAGTTAAAGAAATAGGTACGGATTTGCAACATGGAGAAGTCTGTAGGTATAGGATCACCACGTCAAGCAAGGGTTTCCCAGAATCTCTAGGATCAACAAGGAATTCGAGTATTTGAAATCGGGGGCTTTTTATAGGTACACTACTTCCATTTTCTAATGGGAATCTCGCAGAGGATGAGTAATGATATTATGTCCGTCTGAAAATAATGTATGTAGCTCATAATTATGTGTTCCTATACGTTTTGCAAAAACAACTAGATAATGGAAATGAAAGAAGTGGGTAACAATTTTCGAAATGGAGATCACTGAAGTTCTAGCATCACAAACATACTTTATAGCTACATTACTTCCATGTTTGCCAGGAGATCTTTTTATACGTACATTACTTCCATTTTCTGAAGAGAATCACGCAGAGGATCAGTAATGATAGGAAATATATGTCCGCCGAAAAGTAATTTGTGTAGCTCATGAATAAGTGTTGCTATATGTATAGCTAAAGCAACTAGAGAGTTGAAGTAAAAGAAGTAGGTACGAATTTAAGAAACGAAGATCTCTCTATATGTAAGATCACCACGAGAGGCGAGTATTTGCCATACGGGCTTTTTATAGGTACATTTCTTCTCTTTCCTCATGAGAATCTTGCACCATGTCAGTAATGAGATATGTAAATTTCCGCCTGAAAGTAGTTTGTGCAGCTAATAATTAAACCTTGCTATAGATAAGCTAGAACAACTAGAGAGTTGAGTCGAAGAACTAGGTATCGAATTTACGAAATGGATACCTGTGTAGTTCAACGATCTTCACGACAAGCGGGTATTTGAAAACTGAGCTTTTCATAGGTACATTACTTTCTTTTTTGCGATGAGAATCTCGCAGAGGGCAGCAACAAGAAAATAATAAAGATATCAGTCGGATAATTATCTGTGTAGCACTTGATTGAGTGATGTTATAGGTAAGCTAGAACAAGAAAAAAGTAGAACTGAAAAAAGTAGGTGTGAGTTTATGAAATTGAGACCTCTCTAGTTCAAGCATCACCACGACATTCGACTATTCGCTATGTGTGTTTTTATAGATATATTACTTCCATTTCTGATGAGAATCTCGCAGAATATCAGTAATGTGAGGATAAATATGTCCATCGGAAAGTAATTTGTGTAGCTCATAAATAAGTGTTGCTATATGTATAGCATAAACTACTAAATACTGAAAGTTTAAAAAGTGGGTATGAAATTTCCAAGTGGAGATTATTATCGGTCTAGGTTCACCACGACAAACGAGTATTTGCCAGGATGGCTTCTCATATTTACATTCCTTCCATTTTCGGATGAGAATCACGTAGAGGACCAGTAATGAGAAGAGAAATATGTCCGTCGGAAAGTAATTTGTGTAGCTCATAAATACTTGTTGCTATATGTATAGCTAAAATATCGTATGCAACTCTTCTAAGGTTATTTGATGTTGGAACATTATCTGCTAGACTAAGGTATTTTCAACTTATATTTCCTTTTAATTTAGTAAATGGAATTGTTGATAGTAGTGAGTGTTTGCATTTATTAAATTTAAATATTACACATGAATATTACAGGAAAAGTTTTCCATTTATTTGTAAAAGATCCATAGCCATTGCATATTTGAATACGCCCTTGATAGGTATGTGTAGACTATTAAACAATTTAATACAAAGTAACATTGAAATTGATTTTCCTATGGCACGTATTGCCTACATAAGATCGCTTATAACAATTTTACCACGTTTAGATTATCTATAGTATTGATATTTCTATACCTGCTTACTATATAAGCCAATTTAATTGTAACATGATAATAATGCAAGTCCTTAATATCTAAACGTTCCTTCTATTGTTACTACTTTGAAATTGCTTTGTAACAATATTGTACCTATTAAAAATTGCTTTGATAAGTTACTTTATGGACTTTGTTATGCTCCTTCACTAAAAGATGAATGTATAGATCCACTGTAGAAGTATCGCACTGTTCCTGTGTTCATAAAAAATATCATATCAAACTTTTAATGTATTTCTATTGTTTTTGGTCGTATGTGATTTGGTTGTTTTTTTTCTTTTCCTTCTGGTATTTTATTCACTTCTAGTTCTCTCCTTATGCATTTAGCATTTAGCCATTGTATGTTCTGATATTTTTGTGGATAATTTTATTTATTTTGTTTCTTCTATTTTTATTTTCTCTTATATTGTTTGAAATGAAATGAAATGAAATCTGTAAGTTTTACGTCCCACGGTTATGCCGGTTAGGCTAAAGGAGACGGTGATTATGAGAGATGAGTGAAAATGGTGGAATGAAGAAAGTGGGAGGAAACGGGAGTACCCCGAGAAAACCCACGAGCACGGTGTTTGTCCACCACAAAGTTCACTTGGCGGGGGCTGGGATCGAACCCGGGACCCCAAGCACCAGAAGTGAACGCTCTACCACTGAGCCACCGCGTCCCCCTCTTATATTGTTTATTTCTAGATATAATATTAATTTTGTAAGCCTGTTGTAACAAGGATAAACGTCTGTAATAGGCAGCAATAACAATAATAATAAATCTACTGGATAGTTGAGATGAAAAAAGTAGGTAAGAATTTAAGAAATTCCCCTCCAAAAATTATTTGTGTAGCTCATAACTAAGTGTTGCTCTAGGTAAGCCAGAACAAGTAGAGATTGAATGTAAAATTAGCAGGTATAAATTTACGAAATGGAGAAATTTGTAGTTTTAGGATCAACACGACAGGTGAGTTTTTGACAGGTTCGTTTTTATACGTACTTTACTTCCATTTTCTGTTGAGAATCACGCAGAGGATCAGTAATGACAGGATGTACATGTTCATTGGAAACAAATTTCCGTAGCTCAGAACTAACGTTGCTATAGGTAAATTAGAACGAGAGAGTGCAAGAGAAAGAAGTTGGTACGTATTTACAATGTGGAGATGTACTTCTAGGATCACAACGACAGGCCAGTATTTGCCAGGTGACCTTTTAATAAAAGCAATTCTTTCATTTTGTGATGAGAATCTCGCAGAGAATGGGTAATGAGAGGTTGAACATGTCCGTCTGATAATAATTTGGGTAGCTCATAATTAAGTGTGTCTATATGTATAGCTATTCCAACTAGAAACTAAGTGAAAGAAGTGGATCCGAATTGGCGAAATGGAGACCTCTGCAGATCTAGTGTCACCACGAGAGTCGAGTATTTGAAATCGTGGGCTTTTTATAGGTAGATTTCTTGCATTTTCAAATGAGAATCTTGCAGAGGATCAGTAAGGAAAGGATAAATATGTACATCTCCAAGTAATTTGTGTAGCTCAAAAATGAGTGTTGCTATACGTAACATAGGAACTAGAGAGTGGAAGTGAAAGATGTAGATACAAGTTTACAAAATGGAGACCTCTATAGGTCTAAAATCAGCAGGACAGTAGAGTATTTGCAATGTAGCTTATTGGTAGGCACATTACTTTCATCTCTTGGTGAGAATTATTTTGATGATGTGAAGGTGTTACAAATTACTACTTAACCAAACTAAACAATAGTGGAGTGAACCGGAACCCAATCAGTTTAAATTGATGTAAAAGAGTGATTTCTGGCTTCATAATAAAGTTTAGGTTTCAAATGAGAATTTCAGTCCAACTCGTCAATGATCAAATCTCGTGGGGCTCTTCAGGGTAGGCTAATACGGTCCCCTTATGAGAAAAGGCAAAAATTTTAACATGTTTATAATTTTCGAATCTTTCGTCTATTTTAAAGAAATTATTGGCTTCATATTAAAGTATTTTCTTCAAATGACAATTTCAGTTCGCGTGGACAATGATAAAATCTCGGAGGGCTCTTCCGTGTAGGGGCTTCGGCTTCTTTACGGAGAAGATTCACGTATTTGATATTGCAAAATTGTTTTGTATACATGAGTGGAAACGTTCACCATTTGATTAATTTTACCTCTTATATGCTGCAGATTCAAACTCCAAGCAATAGTTACTTCGCAAAGCTAAAAGAAGGCACTTACTAGTTTGATTAATATGAAATGTCTTTTATGAGAAGTTGTCATGGAGTAGACGAACGAACAGGCCCCAAACGTTGGTTGAGTCGGACGGTTGAAGCTCGTTAAGCTCGCATCAATTATTATTATTATTATTATTATTATTATTATTATTATTATTATTATTATTATTATTATTATTATTATTATTATCAACAACAACAATAATAATAATAATAATAATAAGCATTCACCTTTGGTGCATGGGGTCAGTAGCTCGATTCCACTTCGCGCCAAGTGAAATTTGAGGTGGACAAGTACCGTTTACATGGGTATGGGGTTTCCTCATACTTTCTTCATTCATTATCCAGAGAGATTCCTGAAGAATCCAGAGAGATTCAGTGAACCATGCTTCCAGTGTCTTCCAGTTCCTGGACAATCCAGAGAGAGGCAGCCAGCCTTGCTTCCAGCACCTTCCAGCTCCTGGAGAATCCAGAGAGATGCAGTCAACCCTGCTTCCAGAGACTTCCAGTTCCTGAAGAATCCAGAGAGATGCAGCTTGCATGCTTCCAGCGGCTTTCAGTTCCTAGATAATCCAAAGAAACGTAGTCAGTCATGCTTCCAGCGACTTCCAGTTCCTGAATAATCCAAACAGATGCAGCTAGCCCTGCTTCCAGTGCTCCAGTTTGAAAAGACCTTTGTTGGTAATCATAGTGAAATTCACACAAGGGAGTCTTAACATAAAAGCGAGAATGTGAACCTCATCAGAATCATGATACTATTACTCGTTTCATAGGCACATTGGTGATGGTTAAAATTTATATTCACTTTGTTGTGCATAATTCCAATAAATTAGTTTTCTTTATATCATGCCTTTAATGCCTAGTCACTAGCTTTATACTACCTGCCCATGGCAATCAATCAGTCATATTTTTTAATTATTTCTTATGGCTCCCCGGTGGCGAATCAAACCCCGTTATCTCGCGTGGAAGGCGAGTCACTCTCCTACATTGTCTTTGATACTTGGAGTTGATCTGTTTACGATAGCCTTTTAGTTTTATTTAAATCTCAAAATGAGGAATGTTTTAGTTCAAAGTAAAAGGAACTAGGAACTAGAGATAAGATACACCTACTTTTACATATATACATTTATTGATTTAAAACTATATTAGTTTGTGTCATTTCACTTCCAATTGAAAGGCTTAACCATGACTAGCACCATACCAATGACGAGACGGAAGTTTTCAGGAAGTAAATACATTCAGAAGTCTAGACTGCACTACACCTATCAGCCTGTGCAATTCTTGACAACTATAATTTAGTCCAAACGCTACATGAAAAAATTCTTTGTTGACGTCATTGTGTTTCTATTTTAGTATTGTTCTCTTCAGACTTGGTTGAAGTTTTGTCTTAACGGTTATACATGTTTTTCTTATTTCATCGTTACGCATAAGAATAAAATGTGGTGAGTGTATAGATTCGAACCTACGAGCATTGAGTTTTCATTCTAACACTTTACCAATGGACCAAGATTTGTCTTCACGTTAACGCATGATTACAGGGTTTAATACGATTTAAATAAAATGGCTGGCTGTTAGAGTTTCCTGCTCACATATTTCGATTAAAAAATTTATCTCTTCGTAGATACGTAGTGCAATTTTTAGATACACATTTCCGGAGAGTGAATTTTTGTGTATATAATAATTTCACGCAGGATAACATATGGATACGTTTTGGTAACATGTTTCAAATGCAGTTCTCAATAATAGGCTTGTTCGGGGTGACGTTCCAAGATTCAGCATTTACTAGTACTTTTTGCTATTAATATCCCTCTTAATAATATTGACAGTTGACAAAAGTTAGTCGTGTTGAAGGTTTTTGATCCTAATTTAGATATTTTACTTTATTATTAAAGAAAAACATTGCAAATTGTCAGCAGACATGTATGCAGTAATTTATTTCTGGAGGGGTCCGACTTTATTATTAGGATAAATTATAATAAAATTTTAAAAGATAATCACAGAAATTAGGCTAAATTTACAGAAAAATTGGGATTTCAGAGGGAGACCGGACACCCTGGACCCACCCCTAAATGCGTCCTTGTTTGTCAGTAATGTTTCCTTATTTTGAAACCGTCAAAAACGTCGGATTTATAAAGGAAAACGAGTAGTTTTGATGAAATATGACTTCAAGAATTCCTTCCATTTGGTTCTCTGCAATTGAGCTTTATCGAAAAGTTATTTTTGTGACATATTACTCCTACTCTCAGGCATGATTGGCAGATAGGAATACTGAACAGATCACCACAGAAATGCTTGCTGAACTTAAGTTTATACCTACTCTTTGGTGATTTGCCCTCAAGGTCAATCGAGTGGTAATTCAGTTCCATCTCTGTTCTTAAGCCATGATCCTATTACTTCGAACAGTTTTGATAATGAAAAGCATGCCTCGTAATATAGCAGACTTCTTGTGCGTAAGAAATCCAAACTCAGTTGGTCAGAGCAACTAGCCTGTACAATTAGTTTGTTAGTTCGAGTCCAGTATGAGTAAGGGTTCTTATTATTATTGATTTAATCTTTTTTATGTGAGGAAAAATCAAATTGTGACACCGCGATATCAAATGTATTTGATTAGGTAACCTTATCTTAGCTAAATTTTAACATCAGTAACCGTCGAAATTATTTCACAAAACAAACACTTACTGAACATTTCAAACACGTCAAACCAGTGGCATAACATGAAGGTTAATCTCTCTTCCGCAGTCCTTAATTATGCGTCCGTACATTTAGGAGCCTTCCAAGAGCCGGGCGACTGCCCGGGGCGCCAGAGAAAGAGGAGCGCCAAAACATGCCTCAAAAATTAAATTTTATAATGTTTTCTACTGACGTTTTTGGATTATATTCTTGTAAGGTGGTGGCAATTACATGATCTTTTTCCATCTCACCATAGTAGAAGAGAGTTTCAAAGTAGTAAGGGGTTTGCATCGAAAAAAGGAGAGAGGTCATGTAGAATAAAGAGTGGCGGGGAAGTAAGTATTGTTTGTTTGTTTGCCTGAGTTAGCGTTCCACAGTTATGCTTTAATGGTCAAGGGAGATGTGGATACAAATTATAGCTTTCCTAGGTAATGAATTTCTTTTTGAAAAATGGGATTAAAATATTAAAAACACTAGGATAAAATGTAAAATATAGGCTAGTACTAGGGGGAGGGCCCCAAAAAGTCACTTTGCCCGTGTTAAAATTTGGCCTGGTCTGCCCCTGCGTACTTTCTGTATATTTGTTGGCCTTGCAGCTTGTGCGGTTCCCACGCCACAGGGTGGCGGGGGCACTATTTACGCCTATGCTTCGAACGTATTTCAATAACTGCTTAAGAAATTCAACCATCAGCGTGGAAACGAGAATACTTTTTTTTCTAATGCCCCATAGAACTTTCACTCAGAACGCCAGATGCAATTTTTCAGATTTGGCTCTGACTAAGTAGAAGTTAAATCTTATATTTCCTAAGTAAGTTCCTTTCAGTAAGTTTGCCATTTCTTTAACGGTGATGTAAATAAACATATTCATCGTTATTAGCCCGACACCAAACCATCCTGAACATCTCCCTCTAGAACAATGATCGGCAAAAGTTTTTTCTACTTTATTTTATAAGCGACTCAAGGGTGAAACACTTGTTAACGAAAGCAATGCTGTGTATATACTGCCTTTTTTCTGACAAAATATAGAGTTCTTTGTAATCTTTAGATACTTTTCCTATTTCTTTTGTCACCCTTGGTTGTGTAGGGCAGCTATAAGGAAGAGGTAATATTAGTCAAGGGGCGCTATAAATATATTAGGTATTTTTTTGTTACCTAACCATAACGGCGTAGGGTCGTCTTCGGTAGAATAAAAAATACTACGTGATATTCCATTCACGAAGGAGGGAAGGATGCTCTAAATATATTTCTTATTCATAATAGGACATAGGCTAATCTATCTTGTTGTGCAAATCTTGTACATGCTTCTGTTGTACATATTCACAAATTCTGGCCGAGTGACTATCCCGTATTTTGCTGTTTCTTCATTTATCTTTCCCTAATGTCCCTCCTATATCGTTCCCTACTTTTGTTTGAGGAACAGAAACACCAAATGATAAGTTTTGGTCTCTACCTAAAAAACCTAAAGAATACATACACACACAAAACAAAGCAAAACAAACTCTCAATTACCATGTTTTATGTTCATAATGCAGCGTGAGTAGTTTTTCTTTAAGTTGCTTATGAAGCCGGAAGTTATATAAAAAGGTAAACCAATACTTGAATAACAGAAGTATTAAAAAATGTATTCTATTTTATACCGTCGGTGCTGATTACAATCATTATCTATTACCTAATAATATAACTGTTACTTAAGTAGGGTGGGAGTACTTGATGCAGTTTTTGTAACCAGATTTCTGATTTTTTGTAACCAGATTTAATAACTTTTTGTAGTATATTATATCCTCTTTTTGAAATGGCGAAAAAGGGTACCAGTGTCAATACGAAAGTTTTGAGATACGTATTGTTGTGGCACAGTATTTGAATTCCGACAATTGCGTTCGGTAGTGGTATCCAGAACGAAAAAGCGATGCAAGTTTCAACTCGCCTCGCTTATCGGCGTAGCCGTATCGGCTTCGCATGTTTGTTGATGCGTGCAGTATTCGGCTGTCTAGAATGGAGCTCGAAAAAGAACATTTTCGGGCAATGATCCTTTACGATTTCAAAAGTGGTTTCAACGAGACACAAAGCATTGACCGTTTCCAGGTGGCATTTGAGCACCTTGCTGCTTCCAGTGCTACAATTTTTTGGTGGTTTGGTGAATTCAGACGAGGCAGGACATCGCTTAATGAGGAGGAGAGAGCTGGATGTCCGGCAATAGCTGTGTCAGATAAAAAACATTGCCGCTGTGAATCAAATGATTCGAGAAAATCCTCAAAGAACTTTCAAGGACATTGAATCTACAATGAACATTGGATCGCCAGCAGTAACAACGATTCTTCATGATCATCTTCGGCTCAGGAAGGTTTCACCTCGTTTGGTGTCTCACACTTTGACTGAACAGCAGAAGCGCATGTGTGAAGACTGGTGTGAACAAATGCTTGCGAGATTTGATCTAGGCAATTCTCGACGCGTCTCTGACATTGTTGCTAGTGATGAGACTTTGATCTATCAATTTGACCCTGAAAATAAACGCCAGTCTACAGTTTCGATGTTTCCAGAAGAAAATCCACCCACGAAAGTAAATGTGGCCGCGAAGTGTGGAGAAGAAGATTGTCGCAACTTTCTTCTCCAAATCTGGCCATGTTGCAACTGTTCCACTTGAAGAACAAAGGAATAGTCAGTGGTAAAAAAAAGTATGCCTAACAAGAGTGTTCCAGAAGCTTCGGGAACGGCATCCAAGAACTGGATTGCGTGGGGTCCTGCTTCATCATGACAACGCGTCCACACACACGGCCAACGCCACAATTCAGGTTTTAGATTCTACGGATATCAAACTTATGATTCATCCGCCGTATAGCCCTGATCTGGCCCCGTGTGATCTTCTTTGATCCCCAGGATCGAAGATCGCATGCGTGGGAAGAGATTATGCAGCCCTGAAGAAGGCTTATGGGAACGAACTTTCAACACTTGAAGAAAAAGGATGGCGACACTGCTTCCAAAAGTAGTTTTCGAGGCAAAAGTGTGTACAGTGTAATGGTTAATACTTAATGGTGAAAATGTAAGTGTTAACTTCATTTTAACTATGTAAGCTATTTCACATTTCAAAACTTTCGTAGTCACCATGTACTCCATGGAGGGTATGTACTCGTTCTCTTTAACGAACCCCCTTTTGAATATACCAGAGAGGTGTGCATTCGTTGTATTTTTCAGCCGCTATATAACACAGCAGACCTAACAAAAGAATATGAACACATTTTCCAAGCCCTATCTAACATAATATTACAAATATGCAGCAAAAGTAATAAACGATGTTGGCATAATTTTCAACCCCTATTTCAACGTAGCAAAAATTACGTAAGACTACGAACAGCACAGAGACTACGAACGCATATTTTAACAGCAGTCTTATGTAACATAGCAAAGACTACTAAGAGAAAAGAGAATAATATTCCCGTAATAAGAGAATAATACTCGTTCCCTTTTGCAACCACTATTTTAACATAGCAGAGCGTTCCCTTTAGACATTCAACCTATTTTCAACCTCTATATAACACAGTAGAGATTACACAAGAAAGGCTAAATTTATTTTTAACATAGCAGAGCTGGTTAAAGTGTATGGCCTATTTTTAACCACCATTAATGTAACAAGTATTAAAACTTCTATTTAATAAACCAGAGAATATGTACCAATCGCAGGAGTCTATTCGTTCAATTTCATCAAGCCCTATGTAGTATGGCAGACATTACACAAGCATTCATCAACTACCATACGTCCGAAACGTACTGACCATCTAGATCAAAGTTCAAATATGTAAACCCAAATAACTCGTAAACGGAGTTACATATGGAGGTGGTGCATCCACTTGTAGTAACAGGTCATCAACTACTACATGTCCCAAGAGTACTGACCATCGAGAACAAAGGTCAAATATGTAACCCAAATAACTCGTGAACGGAGCTACATATTGAGGTCCCGTTTCCACGTTTAGTAATAGGTCATTAAGTGATACATGTCCAAAAAGTATTGACCATCGATGTCAAAAGTCAAATATTAAACCGAATCACTTGTAATCGAAGCAACATATTGAGGTGGTGTTTTCACATTTAGTAATAGGTCATGAAGTACTACATGATCAAAAAACCTCACCATCGAGGTCAAAGTTCAAATACTTAAACTCGAATAACTCCTAAATGGAGCAAAGTATTGAGTTGCTGTTCCCAAATTTAGTAGCAGGTCATCCACTGTTACATGTCCCAAAAGTACTCACCATCGAGGTAAAAGGTCAAATATTTAATCTCGAATACTTCGTAAAAGGAGCAACGTATTAAGTTGCTGTTTTCCCAGTAAGTAATACGTCTTCAAGTGCTACATTTCCCCAATATATTGACCATCGAAGTCAAATGTCAATATTTGTTTACAAGTAATATACAAGCTTAAATTACTTTTAAACGGAGCTACATTCGGAGGTGTTGTTTTCACATTTAGTAACAGGTCGTCAAATACTACATGTCCCAGAAGTACTGACAATCGAAATCACATGAAAATATTTAAACTCGAAAAACTCGTAAACGGAGCAACTTGTTAAGGTGATGTTTTACCATTTAGTAATAGATCATCTAGTGCTACATTTCACAGAAGTACTGACCATCGAGGTTAAATGTCAGATATTTAAGACTTAATACCTTCTAAGCGAAGCAATGGATAAATTTGTGTGACCTACCAAGCAAAAAAAGTGAAGACTGAATAAATTTGGGTATCTTATTTACTTCTGCACTAAACAGTAAAAAGCAAATATATTCCATTGAACTAGCTGAGAATTTTATATCGTCTTGTATTATTTAAAAAGACGGTGGGATAAATTTTAGTGACCTATTCGATACTATTTGAAAAAGCTAAGGGACACATTTATTGTAATCAGAAAAAAGCGAAAAAGCTCAATTTCAACTATCTCGGAATGTCACTTCGGGATGGTACAGTCATATGGAAATGTATATCTAAGGTGCTCCACCAACTGAGTCAGAAGCATTTGCCGGAGAGTATGCAAACAAATTAGCTGTAAAGGAAGGCGGGTTGCATAATCACCAGAAGCTGAAATTTCCCGTACGCCTGGGCGAAATTCCCATTTGTAGCGTTCCCATCCGCCGTCAAAGTCAGGAAAACTGCCAAGTGTCCATCAAAGCAATGGATTAGCAAAGGTCGCAAGATATGTTGATCAATTAGAAACACCCCGAACCAACTACAGAGGGATCTACACGAGCTGATGTCCTTCCTGGTATCCAAAGCAGAAGCAGTCAATAATAGATAATTCAGCATTCAGCAACAAATCAGAAAAATACCACAGATATCAAAGTAACTTAAATCTATAAATAACAACAGACACAATTCAACTTAACAAATATTTATTAACAATTTTATTTACAGGGTGATATCTGATCGTTCAGATATCCAAAAACAACAATAAAATTCGTCGTCGAAATTGTGTGTCGTAAATTCTATTTTTCAGCTCCAAATTAATTACGTTCAATACTAGATTAAATCGATAATAAGTCATATAGTTAATAGTCAATTCTCAAAAGTTATAAATAATATTCAAATCGTAAGATATTTATTATATTTATTATTCTATTAAGGAGAGAGGTTAAGATTCGTAATGCTTCAGTGTTATCAATATCAAGTTATTGATAACGTGCTTCGAAATAGTCTGAATCTGGGAGGGAATGAATAAGCAAATGCAATAATAATATTAATACTTCTAAAATATTCAAGTTTCAGCAAGGGTGTCATTAGCAAAACTCAACGTCGAACATGATAACGTCGTATCTCACCCAGTAATCTTTACAATTAAATCTCAATCTAATCAATGAATTAATCCAAATCTACTTGTGCTAAAAAAGCAATATTTCAGGAATCGAAATATATTTAAGTAATAATAATACTCCCACCAATATGGAAATAATGATATCGGCTCACAGCCAAAAATGTTAAATGCTGAATTATCAATATCTAGGTAACTATAAACGTATGGGTGACGAATCGAACTATAACGACCAATAATGGATGCAAATTGACAACCAAACAACATAAAACACACACAACGGACAAGCCAAAGAAATAAAAAATAGTTCAACACTCACCTCACAGTTCCTTTGGGTGTATAATTACCTCCTTATACATTGGACCTGGGACTGCATGTCGTCTTCCAAGTGAAAAGGAGGAATCGAAAATAACTTGGTCGTTGCTGTATAATTTGGACAGGAAATATTAGAGTTTTGACGATTCTTAGTCAATTTGATTGAAGCACAGCCTTTCAGACAACATGCAAGTTGCTGCACTTGGCAACACTCCCTTGTTAGAAATTACAATTGAGTGGCAAATCTTTAATATTCTAAAGAATACTTTAATTGGGCCCAATGAGGATATTTCCAACATATATACTCCTCCTTCTGATCAATTCACTAAGTTTCTGCCTCGAGACTTCCCACATTCGCATTCCACCGTTTGCAAAAGCATCAAATTCAAGAAAAAGGTGAAAGTACTTTCTCGAGATGGTGGGAACAAACCTTATTAATACAAACTGAAGGTTAAATTGCAATGCGCACTTACGCCTCCCACATCCCCATTTCACCATTCAAAATTAATACACAATATCTCACTGAAAACCAGCATTAATTGAACTGCATTCAACAAATAACACTCTGGAATGCTTAAGCAGACAAAAGTGGGATCTTTCTGCCAATTCATGTGCAAGTTACCCACGTTCTCATTCCACTTAAATTAGAGAACTGAAAAATAACATTAACGAGGGATTTCCTCGAACAAGGTAACTCGACGGTATGACCAGACTTAGTCTAATATATTTTCTTTTTGCACTCTTCCTGAACACGGCAGAAAGCGAGGAACAAAAATAACGAAATTAACTGATAGGGCGGAAAAGAAAGAAACTCCACTCGAATGGGAAACACAATTGGGCACAAGCAGCACTTAACCACATTCACAAAATAACCCTCTTCTTTCACTTCTTTCGCTGCACTTCTTTTCATGAAAATTTCGTAAAACTAAATCACAGCAACAACTCACTATTCTCATTCCTGTTACTTTACACACAACGATGAAATCTAGCAAGGACTCTGGTTAGAATCAAATGATAAATCAAGTGTCCTATTAACAGAAGTCCACTTCTACCATATCGAACGCAAGCAGAATAGACGTTCTCCTTCCCGCGAACAATCAAACCCAAGACACCTGCATGCCTTAGACACCTAAACCAAGACATCTGCACGTCTTCGGCACTACATAGTTAGTTCGTCGTCACTACGGACGGACGAACCCCCCATGGTTCCTGGCGCCACAATCGCGTCACGAGATACACACGTAACGACCACGGCCTTGAGGCAGTATGAAAGAATACCTCCCCTCTCTCTCCTTAAATACAACTCAACTGATAAACAGCTCGCAATTTACAAATTTTTTTCATCATTTCTCCTCTCTTACTTTTTTTTAAAAAAGAATCAAGACAAAAATATAGATAAATTTAAACATTATCTTTCCTGAGGAAAGCATGATTGACATTGACAAGATGTTTTTTAATCCTTTTTCTTCTTATTTAGTCCTCCCTCCATAGCTCATCGTAACGAGATCGTTACAGGCTAGCCACCGATGGAAAAGAAAAATTCTTTTTCCAGGAGTTTTTCATCATGACAGAACAGCGAGGCTACGAAATATACAAAGATCATAAGTATAAACATACATTATACATACAAATACTATATAAAACCATAAATTATATACAATATTATATATACAATTACTCTAATAATAAATTACTATAATATACAATAAGTTTAATAATTCATATTTACAGAATTTTTGTTCACCATGGCAATCTACCATAATATATATAAATCCAATAATACCTATGTACAGAATTTTTTTATCATGATATCTTACCATAATATATAATAAAACCAATAATCCATATGTGCAGAATTTTTTGTTCATCATGATAATTTACCATAATAAATATAAATCCAATAATCTATATGTGCAAAATTTTTGTTCATCATGGCCATGATGAAATTACAATGAAATAAAACTTTATGAAACACTAACAAATAACAACCATAGCCTCATATTCATATACATACTTACAAAATCCTATTTATGTCTGACAAACGGACCTAATTACCATTATTAATTACGTCTGGTTCGATAGACCTTGATCTCAGAAACGTGCGAACGTCTATAAGAATCTTCAGAATCGTTTTCATCCGACACTAAAACTGTATTCGGAGTGAGAAACTTCCTGATGACAAATGGTCCATACCATTTGTCACTCAGAGACTTAGCTACCTTGTCCTTGATCGACGATTTAACATGCGCCTTCAAAAGTACCTTTTGCCCAACGTCTAGATTAACGGGATTTCTCCTCTGCAGCATTAACTTATGTCTAGATGCCCAGCTTTTCTCCATATTATTCATCGCCTCCTTCCACAGTTCTGCTGACGATTTACCTCCGAAATCGGTATCGTTGATGCACCATCGATTCTCGAGCGGTGTATTATAAGGACGTCCATAAAAGACCTCGATTTGTGACATCTTCAATCCCGAATGTTCGCTGATGTTTAAGGTAAATTGTAGCTCTGGGATAAGGGATGACCATAGATGTGGTTTGGTAGAAATATAAGCCCTGAGCGAAGCTTTCATCGTCTTGATAAATCTTTCCGCTGCGTTACCACCAGGATGGTACGGACTAAGTCTAATGTGTTTAATGCCTAGGCCAAACAAGAACTTCTTAAAATAGTCAGAAACAAATATAGAGTCATTATCAGTAGACAGGGCCTCCGGAAAGCCTAATCTACTAAAAATTTCCATCATTTTGTTGCCCACCACATTAGAACTCAAACTACGAAGACGTTCAAGCACTATAAATCTGCTTGCATTGTCCACCCCGATGAGAATATACTTATAACCGCTGGAATTCGGTACTGCTCCAACGATGTCATACATCCAGTGTGCGTTAATCCTTCGGCTCAAGTTAGAAGCTAAGTGTCCCATCTCCTTTTGATTGGATTCCTTCACTTTCTGAGCTTGCCTTCATCAGCTTGCCTAGTGTCCGATAAACACCAGCATGGCCGCCAACTAGTGCATCTTCGTGATGATACTCCATGAGTACTCGTTTTAATTCCTTAGGGATTACAATTTTATATGGATTGATAGCTGAATTAGTTCTTTTTAACAATACATTCTTGTTTAGGATATACCCATTGACATCCTGGCCATTTTCCAATTTCTTAATGATATCATCCACTTCTGGATCTTCTCTCTGCAGTTTATCAATGGGTTCCTTCACCAACGGTAAATCCCACAGATGCGCTAATTTCATATTTTTCTTGAATGCCGCCAATCCAACTGGACCGTCTAAAACACTAAACTCACAGGGATCGTACATCCGCGTTAGGAAGTCAGCGATGATGTTCTCCCCTGATTTTATGTGCCGGATCTTAAAGTTGAATTGACAAAGTGTCTCCACAAAGGGACCATATTTCAGAAGTCTTTTACTGTTGTTAAGGATCCAAGACAAAGCTTTGTTGTCGGTCAAAACATCGAATTCATTTACAAGATAGTGTCTATAGCGAGAAATGGTTTTAACTAAACTAATAAATTCAATCTCATAGATGCTGCGATGTTTATCAGCCTCTGACAACTTCTTACAATAGTAACATACGGGTTGAAGATCTCCGTTCGCATTTCTCTGAGAGACGCAGCCCGCTATATTTTTCCCACTCCCGTCGACATGGACTACAAAGCGTTTATTGAGATCTGGAGTTTTCAATACAATATTCTCGATCAAAATGCATTTCAACTTATCCAAGATCTCTTGATGTTCGGGTGTCCAAACAAATTTTACCTTCGGAGATTTAAGAGCACTAAGAGGAGCCATAAGCTCTTGTAACTCTGAGGCAAATTTGGAATAATAACTGAATACACCTAAAATCTTTAACAAACCACGCCTGTTACGAGGAGGTGGGATATTCCTAATAGCGGACACTCTACTCGGGTCTATCTCCATCTGGTCTCCCTCAATTATGTATCCTAGATAGTTTATCCTCTTATAAAACATAAAACACTTATCTGGAGATACAGTAATATTATACTCCTTGAACCTTTGTAGAACCTTTTCCACCATTTGCTTATGTTCTTCAACTGAATTACTTGCTACTAAGACATCATCAAAATACACTTTTACGCCCTTATCAGCGAGATCTCCCAATACTTTCTCCATAGCCCTCGCTAAATATTACTTCGCGTCTTTATACCAACGGGTACTCTTGTATATTGATAACACCCTTTAGGTGTAACAAGAGTAGTGATGTCACGAGATGCTTTATCGAGGTATATCTGATTATATGCTCGCTTAAGATCAAATTTGCTGTAGAATTTCTTATCAGCTAATCCAGTTAAACATGCCTCTAAGTTTGGGGATGGATACACATCATTCACTATTAAATTATTGGCCTTGATGTAATTACCAACAATTCGAAACGTATTATTCTTGTTCTTGACAAGAAAACAACTACTACCATAGTTAGAATGGTCCACCTCTTCCAATATGCCTTCTCGAACAAGATCATTAATTTGTTCATAAAAATATTTTTCCTTATTTTTGGGAACTGGGAAGGGTGTATCCTTAAACGGTCTATTCTCTTTTAAATAGAGTCTACCTGCAAACCCTTTTATGCATCCAACCCTTTCCGAAATAACATCAGCATATTTAAGTTTCATCGAGCTGATAAATTCAGAAATCTCAGGGGTTTCGTACTTCCAAGAAGCCTGACCCATGGTGTGATCTTTCACCTGTGTATTTAAATGGTTAAACACCTGTGTGTTATTCTGAGCACTAATTGATGAATCCAAGCAATGATCAATAGGCTGGAACTTTTTATTGCGTTGTATGAGCTTATGAAAGTTCTCAGACTGTTTAAAATCCACGTCTGACGCTTCTGATCCACTGCCACACAGACCTGGTGAAACACTCTTACGATTTGCATCATCCACCTTATTGCTCTTATCTAGATCACTATCACCACAAGGCCCTTCGAACCCATCTTCTAATTTAGAAGATTCTGTGAATTCTTTATTCTTTCTTTCCTTCCTTCTTCTACGACGTTCACGTCTTTTCTTGCTGTAGTTCTCGGACTGTCCAGTTTTCGAAACGTTTCCAATCGTTGAATCTAAATTGTGAACAATATTCACATTATCCAAAGGTTGAGCACCATCTAATGTAGGATTACCACCAGACACAGATTCTAAAGTTCTTCGAACATCATCCTGTGTTTCGGTATTCAAAACCCAATTCGATGATTCACTATCAGCAAAAGTTCGATGACTATTGGACATTCCTCTCGCACCAACACCATTATTGGAACACGAAACTTCAATATTACAAGATCTCCCAGTAGAATGCACAGGCGTCACCATTCCTGTAGCTGAAGATCCTTGCAGGACATTCCACTTGCACCACTAAGTCCATCCGAAATTCCAGAAACTCAACAATTCGGATGTCCCATGTTGGAATCCTCATGCACACCAACTTGCATCCCTTTTGAAAGAGTACTATTTTCAAAGTTCTATTCAGAGTTAACTGAAGCTAAACTTTCAGCACCACGATGACGAGATCTGGATGTAACTCCAACACCATCTGTACTTCCAAATCCTCCTGCTGGAAATGTAGTACGACTAACCGCTGGTCTGTAGTTCTGTACACTAGTACTCAATGGTCTCCTCCTACATGTCATTCCACTAACACCAATTCGTTCCAACGAACTCCTTGATGCAGTACTAGGATTTCCTGAAGTTCTTGTAGTTGCACTTTCTAATGGTGAAAACTGGAATTCGGACCCATCATTCACTCCACCTGATCCACTGGTCGATGTTTCCATGCGACAAGCATCTGCCATACAAGCCAAAGTATCTTCTATAGGACTCCCTAATTCCACTTCGGAGTCAATCATGGCTCTAATCTGTCCCAATTGGATGTCATCTGGGATTCGAATCTCCAACAATCTCGATTCAGTCTCTGAGTAATCCAGATTACATTGGATTCCCTCATCATGTAATCCATAGTTAAAGATATCCTCGTAAATGAAAATCGAAACCATATTATCATTGATTTCAATTTGATTTCTTCTTCGATGCTCCATAGTATCGTCCGAAATCGACTGGCCATCTCGAGATACTAATTTAAATCCCTTGGGATGAAATTCGGGTTGACGAACCGTCTTCTTAAAGTTCATTAATATACGTCGTTTCCCATTGCGGAGCAGTAAAACATTCTTCGAATAATCTATAACGGAGCATGTAGTACGCAAAAACGGAGTTCCGAGTAAACATTTGCATGGTAATTGATCAACGACCTTGAACACCACTCTATCGAAGTGACCCGAAAGATTCAAAGTCAAAATAATTTCTTGGTTCGTAGTAAAATGCAAACCCGAAGGAGCATTTACATGCTTTTCTTGCGTAATCACCATCTTCTGCTCCAAACCGCAAGCGCGAACCAAGTCCATCCGAACTATGTTGAAACTCGAACCGACATCTATGCATATGTCCGTCACTTGATTATGAACTTTCCCCACAATGAATGAAGCAACTGTGTTGTTCATCTCAGAAGGAATTTGCGTTTGACCTAGTCTCTCGTCTCGTCTAGGCTCATATTTGTAAAAGTGACCCTTGGAATTCCGAAAATTCCCTGAGTTTCTATTTATTCTACCCGATCTATTTTCATTAAGGGTGGATCTACCTTCATTTTCAGACAAAGATTCATTTTCCTTTAATTTATTCTGATATATACCTTTAGACTGATAACTGGATACAAATATATTAACCTTCCTTTTATTAGTACCCATCTCCTTATTATAATCAGATTGCTCTCGGAAATTCAACACGTGTCTATCGGCTAGATCTAATAGCTCCAAACGAGTTGTTGGAATATAGTTATTAAGCATTCGAAACCTTTGATTTGGGTTTATACCACAAATTATAATATTTATTAATTCCGACTCTGGACATGAAAATCCTAAGACATTCATTGCAACAATAACAGATCTTACATAATCATTTATCTGTTCGGACAATCTTTGTCTTCTATAAATAAAATCCGAAACAAAAGCATGACGACTAACAGGAGTAACAAAATTATGTAATAATTTCTCTCTCAAATTCTACCAACCTATGTTGTTATTAATAGCAAATAGTATTTCCCTCAATAAGGCCCCTGTACATTTGGCAACAATCGCTGTTAATATCATACTAAGGGAATAACTAGTCTCTAAGAGAGTATCTTCGATCTTAAGTAATAATTCAAAAAACAAATTACTATTGCTCCCATCAGTCACAACTAAATCCTTGAATCGTAATTCAAGAGATTCACTATTTCTTTTAAATGCATACTTGATCATCAGGTTATGTTCGACATCATTCAAAACAGGTCGGTTACTATCACTAGAAGCACCAGGTTCTAAGTTACGTGTCTCTTTTGACTTACCAATAGGCTGAAAAATAGGAGAACTCACAGGAGCTTTAGGAGTCGAATTCCGAATTTGAGACACTCTTCGATAATAATTCCTAAGATTTAGATATCTATTGGAACCGTTACCTTGACTATTACCAACAGCATTCTCATTCAAAGAAATTCTATTTCCCAAACCCATTTGCATGGGTTGATTCCTCGGAGCTTCAAAGGCAACCTGTCTCATATCCCTCTGCGGTTCTCGAGAACTAGAAGCATTTGCTAACCTACTGAAAACATAACTTATTGAATTTGAGTTCTCATTCACTCTCTCATAACTACTATTATTTCCTAAAGAAACTCGCCTAGCATATAGGCTTCCTTGCATAGTCGCAGTAAGTGACATACTTATATTTCCAAAATCCGAATGCGTATCCGCTTCACAAAAACCCGTTCTGTCACGTGTGACCAATTCCGAGTATCCTTCAGGTATATCAATGCTAATATATTCGGATCTATTATTCATAGTAACTAGGTAGTCAGTCAAAAATTCAACAAACAGTATGATAATAACACAAGAAATAGTACATGATATTAAGAAATAAACTTAATATTAAACTAATATTAAACTATCTACGAGACACTACACAAACCAGGAGAACCAGAATGGATCCAATCGAACAAAAAACCTTTAACATTAATTCCTCAAATTAAGTATCTAAATTTTTGTTTTATTAATTATTTTTTTTTCCAATCGATGGCAGCCTCACAAAAATACTAAACAATTGGTAATAAATGTCTAACATCAACCAACTCGACCGTTCAATATAATTGTAATTATAAATCACCAATATTATTACAACAATGTTCTTTTCCAAATTTTATCAAATCATTTATCAAATTCCGATCTAATTAAATACTTCATACAAAAATTCGGAAGCAATAACACCTTTCACAAATATCGGTAAAGAGAGGAACCCCTTCGGAACTGATTCAGAAAAAAAATTTTGTAACCATGAACTCTTCAAAGTGGAACTAATTTCAAAAAAAATTAACCATAAACAACAAAAGAGCGGAACTGTTTTTCAAAAAAAAATTATAATCATACACCTTAAAAAACGAATGGAACTAACTATGTAGCAAATTTTGTAGCGTTCCCATCCGCCGTCAAAGTCAGGAAAACTGCAAAGTGTCCAACACACATGGATTAGCAAAGGTCGCAAGATATGTTGATCAATTAGCAACACCCCCAACCAACTACAGAGGGATCTACACGAGCTGATGTCCTTCCTGGTATCCAAAGCAGGAGCAGGCAATAATAGATATTTCAGCATTCAGCAACAAATCAGAAAAATACCACAGATATCAAAGTAACTTAAATCTATAAATAACAACAGACACAATTCAACTTAACAAATATTTATTAACAATTTTATTTACAGGGTGATATCTGATCGTTGAGATATCCAAAAACAACAATAAAATTCGTCGTCGAAATTCTGTGTCGTAAATTCTATTTTTCAGCTCCAAATTAATTACGTTCAATACTAGATTAAATCGATAATAAGTCATATAGTTAATAGTCAATTCTCAAAAGTTATAAATAATATTCAAATCGTAAGGTATTTATTATATTTAATATTCTATTAAGGAGAGAGGTTAAGATTCGTAATGCCTCAGTGTTATCAATATCAAGTTATTCATAACGTGCTTCGAAATAGTCTGAATCTGGGAGGGAATGAATAAGCAAATGCAATAATAATATTAATACTTCTAAAATATTCAAGTTTCAGCAAGGGTGTCATTAGCAAAACTCAACGTCGAACATGATAACGTCGTATCTCACCCAGTAATCTTTACAATTAAATCTCAATCTAATCAATGAATTAATCCAAATCTAATTGTGCTAAAAAAAGCAATATTTCAGGAATCGAAATATATTTAAGTAATAATAATACTCCCACCAATATGAAAATAATGATATCGGCTCACAGCCAAAAATGTTAAATGCCGAATTATCAATATCTAGGTAACTATAAACGTATGGGTGACGAATCGAACTATAACGACCAATAATGGATGCAAATTGACAAACCAAACAACATAAAACACACACAACGGACAAGCCAAAGAAATAAAAAAATAGTTCAACACTCACCTCACAGTTCCTTTGGGTTTATAATTACCTCCTTATACATTGGACCTGGGACTGCATGTCGTCTTCCAAGTGAAAAGGAGGAATCGAAAATAACTTGGTCGTAACTGTATAATTTGGACAGGAAATATTAGAGTTTTGACTATTTTTAGTCAATTTGATTGAAGCACAGCCTTTCAGACAACATGCAAGTTGCTGCACTTGGCAACACTCTCTTGTTAGAAATTACAATTGAGTGGCAAATCTTTAATATTCTAAAGAATACTTTAATTGGGCCCAATGAGGATATTTCCAACATATATACTCCTCCTTCTGATCAATTCACTAAGTTTCTGCCTCGAGGCTTCCCACATTCGCATTCCACCGTTTGCAAAAGCATCAAATTCAAGAAAAAGGTGAAAGTACTTTCTCGAGATGGTGGGAACAAACCTTATTAATACAAACTGAAGGTTAAATTGCAATGCGCACTTACGCCTCCCACATCCCCATTTCACCATTCAAAATTAATACACAATACCTCACTGAAAAACCAGCATTAATTGAACTGCATTCAACAAATAACACTCTGGAATGCTTAAGCAGACAAAAGTGGGATCTTTCTGCCAATTCATGTGCAAGTTACCCACGTTCTCATTCCACTTAAATTAGAGAACTGAAAAATAACATTAACGAGGGATTTCTTCGAACAAGGTAACTCGGCGGTATGACCAGACTTAGTCTAATATATTTTTTTTTTGCACTCTTCCTGAACACGGCAGAAAGCGAGGAACAAAAATAACGAAATTAACTGATAGGGCGGAAAAGAAAGAAACTCCACTCGAATGGGAAACACAATTGGGCACAAGCAGCACTTAACCACATTCACAAAATAACCCTCTTCTTTCACTTCTTTCGCTGCACTTCTTTTCATGAAAATTTCGTAAAACTAAATCACAGCAACAACTCACTATTCTCATTCCTGTTACTTTACACACAACGATGAAATCTAGCAAGGACTCTGGTTAGAATCAAATGATAAATCAAGTGTCCTATTAACAGAAGTCCACTTCTACCATATCGAACGCAAGCAGAATAGACGTTCTCCTTCCCGCGAACAATCAAACCCAAGACACCTGCATGCCTTAGACACCTAAACCAAGACATCTGCACGTCTTCGGCACTACATTGTTAGTTCGTCGTCACTACGGACGGACGAACCCCCCATGGTTCCTGGCGCCACAATCGCGTCACGAGATACACACGTAACGACCACGGCCTTGAGGCAGTATGAAATAATACCTCCCCTCTCTCTCCTTAAATACAACTCAACTGATAAACAGCTCGCAATTTACAATTTTTTTTCATCATTTCTCCTCTCTTTCTTTTTTTAAAAAGAATCAAGACAAAAATATAGATAAATTTAAACATTCTCTTTCATGAGGAAAGCATGATTGACATTGACAAGATGTTTTTTAATCCTTTTTCTTATTATTTAGTCCTCCCTCCATAGCTCATCGTAACGAGATCGTTACACACTACTGTCTACAGCATCATTTCTCCAAAATGAAATAAATCTTAGACGTGTAGTTATGAAGGTAAACATATTACTTGATATTTGTCCTATTTGAGACGACAAATTGAAACAAAAAATGAAAGCCCAATCCTGTTGCTGTTGGAATGAACTCTCTTTAAGTCGTTTGATCTGAAATGACTCTGCAGAACCTGAATAAATATTATGTCACTTCAGGGGGGTGTAGGAAGAGAGAATGCTTCCCTCCTACAGTATGATAACATATACTTCTAATCAAATGCTTAGCGAGAGCGGTACAGCGTTTTGATGATTTCAAATCTTGCTCCCAAGCCATCTTATGTCACAATTGACAACATAGGAGAACGAGAGATGCAAATATGATGATGGAGAAAAACACTCACATGCGCAAATTCAGAATTGGAGACAAAATGATCGGATAACATGCATAGTTTGTCGCAAGTTTTGATTTTGTAAGTAGACATGTAAAAGCTTACCCGAAGCTGCGAGCATCCCATTACCAATTGTTGGAGAACTCAGTTGAGTGCATAAGATGATTAGGAAGGGAGAGAAACATCTTAAGATATGGGGAACGAACAATGGAAAAAATACCAACTTCCCCCGACCGGACTCGATCCCTCAACCCCATGATTATTAACCCACGCCTTAGCTCACTCATCCACGGAGACACACTGGATGACAGACAGTCATACGTCAGTAAAAACGTACGTTACAACCAGTGATTTATTTGTATGGGAAAGCTAGAAAAATTCCCCGTCTCTAGTTTTTCTTTCCTTGGCACTAACTTAATTACTGTTGTCCCAACCTGAGAAGAATATTTTTCACCTCTCTAGAAACTTTCCTAACAATTTGCATACATTTTTAGCAACACAAAACATTTATTCATCGATGTTCTGCATAATTATACTTATAGAAACGAATTATTTCCAATTCTATGAATTTATGTACCAAGGAAACAGAAGTACTGAGTATGCAATTCTATATCTCGCGAAAAGTTTTGCAGAAAATACCTAAAATAAATTTTCTATTGGGAACAGGGAGAAGCAGAGACGCGGGACTTAGGCAGCAGATTGCGCCCATAATATTTGTTTTGGTCAGTAAGGGACATAAATTTACATTCAAATGGCAAAATCACACGTTTAATTATACCATAATTTCACTTTTAAGAGCGCCAAATGCGTAGAACGAAGGCAATCTTCCTGGCTTGTAAGAATAAAATTATGGCTGAAAGTGGAAGCGAACAGACTGATTATGATCAGGAACAATGGATGCTACCAAGCAGTGGCGTAGGCAGGGGGTTTGGAACGCCCGACATTTGTAGTTAATATAAGGCGTAAGATTGTGGTTTTATTTAAACTAATTTCCCGGCTTGAACCCCCGGAAACATCCCAAATCAACATTTAGCCAGCGGTTCTCCTGAAATCAAATCCTGGCTACTCCCCTGCCACCAAGTGATGTATTCTCTGTCACATAAGAAAATGCATGTTTTCCGTGGCATACCATCTTTTTCCCATTACTATTAGAATGAAATCGCGACACATTTCTTGCTACCACATTGCGATTTAATTAAATGTTTTAAAAGCTCAATCCCTAAGCAAATTTATAACTGCATGATCTATCTCTTTGCAGTTCACACAAGATACTATAGGAATATCGTAAAACTTAATAAAAGGAAAAAAAGATTTCACAGCGTGAAGTTACGATTATTGCCATATAGTTACAGCGTATATGTTCTGTGTACCTTATTCCTTAGCTCATTAGATCCGTGCAGAATTCCCGTTTCCGCCAGCCGTGTTCGAATCTTTGTGTCGCAATTTTTTATTTTTATTTTATTATTGATCAGGTAGGACTCCAGTAGAAAGAAACATATGGTTACAGTTCAAGGTGTCATTCGATATTCTGCAAGTATTTATTTATTTTTTTCCTTGTCAAGCGAAAAAATGAAGTAGAATTTTACAAGGGTAAAACTTCTAGATTTGACTGTTAATAAAAAACTATGAATAAGATTACAGCTCAAAATAAATTGAATATGGTTAAGGAAATGGATTTCAGCTGTTTTGTGTGTGATCAACACATTGGCTTCCATCATCCCTATTTCTGGAACTAAATATCACTAATTTTGTTTTTTTCGTTTTATTTAAAATTCCCATCTTTTAGTCCTTAAAAAACAGAGATTAATGTTCAGACTGTCACTATGGGATTACATTCCATTATATAATGAAATGATATATATATATATATATATATATATATATATATATATATATATATATACTTATAATATATATATATACTATATTATATATATATATATATATATATATATATATATATATATATATATATATATATATACCTAAAAATATCTAAAATAATATGACAAATATTATGAACAATTTTATAATAGAATTAAGCAATGTTTTACAATACAATAAACTGAACGAAATGCAGGGTAGTTGAAGTTTGCGATAATATTGCCAGTAGATTCTGAAATACAAGTTTCTTGAGCAGATATGGACACTTCACCTTGAAATATACACCTTGAATTTGATTCTAGATAGAATCTGAAATATCTTAAAAATTTTAAACCTTGAATAATGCAACACAAGTTTGAATCCCATGGTTGTAATAGTGTCGTTACCAACTCACTCTTTTTATATAAATCAACCAATCTAAAGCCTGGTCTTTGATCAAAAAGTATCATCCCCTTTGCGTATATTTCAGGGAGAACATTTAACGTCAACATTTTTTAGCAAATGTAGTAAACTGATCAAATTGAATAATGCTTAAAGTAGCCTACTTCGCTTGCAAGAACTTATGTTTGGTAGAAGTTCATACATCAAATCGTTTTTTGTTTTTTTGTTTCTTGTGATTTTTTTTTGTTTTATTAGGTTTCTGAATACTTCGGAAGACATTAATAGAATGCTTGTAATTATACATTTATGTTTGCTCTGTTTGATATGAAAAAAATATTTACTATGAAGAAAATGGTCTGCAGAGCTCTTTGTAGAGTGTCGGTTTTTAGTTGTAGTAGTTGCTTTTACTTTAGCGTCCCATTCAGCAGCGAGGCTATATGAGACATGGACTTACAGCTTAACGTGGCATCCGAAACCAAAGGCTTCTACTGAGAATCGAGCTCCGTTGTTAGGAAAAAATCTAACCACAGTCAGTTCCTACCCGTTGGGGTTAGAACATACCCTATTATTATTCTGGTATTTTGAAGCAGTGATAATTGGTTACGAATTTCGTGACCTGCAAGCAATCACACTCGTGTCCCGGCATGACCGGAACCGACCTGGAGACGACGACACGTCGTCATACGCACGATGAATTTGTATGATACTGTTAAATATTAAATTTAATACATCATTTTATATCAATAAATAACTTAAATAAAAAAGACAGTAACCATAATATTAACGTATATCTACATAGTACATAAATGAAAAAGGGCGTTGTCTATCATTATGAAAAATGGCGGAAGCGTGTGAAATGAATATTATTGAAATAGTTAGCCTCTAGCTTGGACTAGGTTGTTGAGATCTTGCTCGGGCGAGTACTCCCGGAAGTAATAATTAAATACACGATTTTCGTTGGCGTTATCCATATCTTGCTACGCAGCCTGTAGCTCTGTATATAACAGAAGTCATACGCTTGTTGCTATCGGTCCGCGTGGTCGTGCGAGCTATCGCTGTTGGCTGGAAACAAGAATTGCGAGAGTTCAAACCCGGCCGAAGGAATTTTTTCTATTTTTTTAAATCGTTCATAACACGTTTTTTCAAATGATGAAAAGAGTACTCAAAAAGGCGATTTGTTTACTTTTGGGGAGATAAGTAGTAGGGGTGGAAGTAGTACAGAAGCGAAGATATATATATATATATATATATATATATAACTATTCATGAAATCATGACAATAAAAAAAAATGACTTCCAACTCTATTGAGAAGGTAGGTATATTGGCACGTGTCGAACCGAGTTGTTTGCTACGCGACGTTATGCCTTCAGGCAAACTACTGGCTATCGACTATGTAAGTCTTAAGGTCCACCATGAAGAACGAAAGAAAGAAAGAAAAAGGTATGCTTATTTGATGGGAAGAACAAAATAGAATAGTCTATCTGCTCCTTGACATTAAGTGTTTGAAACCAATGCTGTTCTGAATATCGATTTTTCCAATTTCCTTAGGAGACAAAAGGGAAACTTTAATTCTCCTATATAAGAAAGAAAAATATATTTCATATATCACACATACAACGAAATAAAAGAGCATATTTACCTAAGCCTTGGTGTTAAGTGCTTTAAAATTGTTCAGAATATTTTCCTTATTCCCATAATAAAAAAAAAGAGAATTGTTAATTCACATAGAAAAAGAGAGAAAATATAATTATATTTATTAAACAAAAAGAATAAAATAAAATATTTTAAAAATATATTAAAATAAAATATGACTAAACTAAGTAAAACATTTACTCCGAATAGTCTCTGCAAGTAATTTGTAGAAAATTGTCAGAAATAATGTACATAAATTATTAGTTGTCAATTAAAAGTGTAGCAAGTGATAGGTTTAAAGCATATTGAGTCAATTTGATATATTTTCTTTGGGGCTTTTCGATCAGCCCTATTAAACGAAATCAATTGGGTCAAGAGAAAAATGAAATTAATTTGTTATTGGGAAACAGTAATGAAACTTCATAAGAATTTCATTACCGGGATCCGGTACGACCGAACAAACCTGGCGACGATGGAAATGAAACTGTCTACGACACTTTTAAAGAAGCCCTAACCGTTCCTGTTGATCTAGTGGGTAGCGTGTGCGCCTGTGGTTCGTGTAGTCTCCGATTCGATTTTCGTTAGGAGATTATTAAAACTTTACTTCAAGAAACATTAGTTTCGTTGATGATCCGTCTCCTTTAGCCTAAAGGACTTTATCGTGGAACGTGAAACTAATTTTTCATTAATGTTCGTTTCATTTTAAATCGAATTATAACAACACGATTCTGCTTTCTCTTCTCACTAAATTTATATTTGCTTTTCTTATTTGATATGTGCGTCTGCGTGTGTCAAAACATTGCACTGAAAGATAACTGCAAGTTCTGTAAGAGTATAAGCTCTTGAGAATAACAGAAAAGATAAGATATTTGTTTTTAATGGATTGTCAAAATTCAATAAAGCGAGCCAGTAAAATTTGTCGTGTAGAATGTAAGAGGTGGCAAACGGGGTTAATTGCTACAAGATCCTAATTAAATGGTCAAAGCAATGAAGTAATTTAACTGTTTACAATGAATTTTGAACATACGTAGTTAACACGTGGATTGACTGCGATAGCTTTTATCATTCGCTGCTTTTCTGGGGGAAGGAAAGGTGCTTAAATACTTCCCAAAAAACATTTTCGTACACTTATTCTTCTCGTGTGGAAAATGGAAATTGTAATTAGTTATTTGATAATTTTTAAAGTGATGTGAACAGTGAAAACGTGTTTTGAAAATCCAGACGAATGCAACTATGTGTCTAATTATTTTTACATATTTCTTTTTAAACACTGAGTTTACAGTTATACTAAGTCAATAATTTTAAATTAATTGTTGATTCTATTTCATGAGTTTTAGAATATATTTAACTACTTTGCCAAGCTTATATTAGGAACCCATAGGCCCTATTTTTAGAAGATAAAAATCTGAAATTTAATTATAAGTCACGATGCTTCACCCAGAGATCAACTTTTATATCCAGCATTGTGATTCTCATTGTGGCTTTTTTAATCACAACGCATCACGTATCACACCAATCACTTTCTCATAATCCTATGAGCTCTAAGACTGATGGACAGGATGGTTAGAAGTTTAAGTTAATTTGCAGCACCGAGACTATATGAGACATGTTCCTATAGACTATCGTGTTGTCTCAAACCAGATAAACTCACACTGGAAAACGAACCCAGGTCTTCCGCACCGAACACTAAGACAGAGTGTACTTCCATTTTTTCACTTATCGTTGCCTAATCATAAAATGTTACATTTCCTCTGGATCTGACACGAACTTTTCCAGGTATAATACAAGGTTCCAGACACATACGGCCTTTAGTGATAATAACGCTAGTTTATTAACTATATTTTGGTTAAATAAGGATATTGTTTACTTTTCCAACATGCTTAAAGATCTTATAGACTGACGCGGATAGCTCATATTTTTGTCTTTCCTCTCTTTTTACAGACAGAGCAATATTTAATTGGCAAAATGTGTCAGAACTTAGTAGAAGAAACAAAATACCATCACTTCACAGGTAAACCAAAAACTAGACACGCATTTCAAACGACGTTCAGGCGATATTGCTTTGCCTTTCTTTGCCTATAGCGTTTAGTGATGACTCATTCAATAAGTAGTTGCTTACTATGAAGGAAATTTCATTCGGTCAACAGCAGGGTGGATTTAAATCACGTTTTTAATCAAGATTTAAATCACTTGGTTTTTTGAACAAAAGTCGTTGGTTTAAATCAAAATCCGAAATAATTTAATTTAAAGTGAAAATAAGTAAAATCCCGTTTCTGTTCTGTTATTTCGATTATGGAAGATAATAATAAAATACAATGGGACTCAAATTATGTAAACACAATGTGAAAACGAGTATCATGCAGAGGATGATTAGAGAGAATCCCGTTTTGAACGTGTAACGGATGAATCCTGCTCTATTCTCTTTGTAACACAGGGTTTTTAATTTGTTAAAAATATTCCATCATGAAAATTTAAGACGAAAGTTATTTTGTGTCCACGTCTATTTGTTTGTTTTCAGGTAATAGGGTTGTATTTAGGAAAGTTCGATACCCTCTGCGAAAAAAATAAAAAAAATAATAGATTTTAGAACTTCAGGCGAAATTTATGTACTAAATACGTAGAAGTTATTCGGTATCGTAAAAGGCAAATTTTGGATGCGTTAAATAATCGAATAATACTTTTGATAAAGTGAATACTTTCAAATATCTAAGATTAATATTAACAGACGAAAACGATATTCACGAGGAAATTAAATGTCGACTAAAAGCAGGGAATCCGTGTTATTATGTAGTTCATAATCTCTTGTCGTCGCAAATTCTGTCGAGAATGTTGAAGCTTAAAATATATAAAACGATAATCATGCGTGTTGTTCTGAATGGATGCAAACATGATCGCTTGCTATGAGGGAAGAGCATAGACGAAAGTATTTGAGAACAAGATCCTTAGGCGAATATTCGGGCATAAGAGGAACGGGAATGTGGAATAGCGAAAAGTGCATAATGAGGAACTACATAAATTATACGGCTTACCAACATTGTTAGGTTCATCAAGTCTAGGAGGTTTAGGTGGACAAGACATATAGCCAGGATGGAAAAAAGTAAGTTCACTTTCAAAGTCTTAAATGGAAGAACAATCAGAAAACGGTCATTAGGAAGACCTAGGCGCAGATGGGAGGACAACTTTTAGATGGATTTCGCAGATATATGAATAAAAGTAGAAACTAGATCCAGTTGACTAAGGATAGAAAACAGGGAAAGCTTTTGTGAACGTGGAATTGATCCTCCGGGTTCCATACGCCATAGAGTTAGTTAATTTTAGGCGAAATTTATGGACTTTATATGTATTTCGTGCGGCTAGCTTCGATTTGAAAAAATATGCCCTTGCCAAACATCAGTACCTTTCACGAAAAGAAAAGTGTCATATTGATAAACGTGGCTGTAAGTTTTTTCCTTAAAGCTTGAGACATTGCTTGGGATTGAAATAGCTCAACGACTGGGTATTAATTAAAAATTAAATCCCAATATATCCACCTAAATGATATAATTAACATTTAATACTAATTCCTAATGTCTTTTCTGCAGTTCGCCACTTGTATTATACGAGGAGAAAGTTTTGTAGTAATATTCATTATCTTCACTTACGGAATCAGCTATCCAGTTGCGATGATTAAATTATACATATGTATTCTAATGAAGCAGAATGGATATTCTACTTGGGTTTAGAACTATCACTTGCTACAGTTTTAATTGACAACTAGAGACTATTCGGAGCAAATGTTTTACTTAGTTTAGTCACATTTTACTTTAATATATAGGGTGCGGCAGAAATAGTTATACGATCTTTTTTTTGCAAATTAAATATTTTAATGACCTTTCATGAACAAACGTTTTACATGTCCAGAATGTACACCTTGTCTCAAAAAAGGTTGAGCGCATTCTTTATTGCTGTTTCGAGGCAATAATTTTCTAAGTCCAACTCCGGGTATCTTCGGGAAAAAGTAAACCAGGTTCAAACCTCAAAGCCAACCTTTGCATTCGGGAAAAAATTTGTAGATGTGTTTTTCTTCTTTTCAATATAATATGACTTGTTACCAATTATATATAAAAAAAAACATTGATTGAAATACTTAATGATATAATATTTCAAAACCTTGTATTATTGTCAGCACATGCTTGTTTGTCATTTTGCTCTCCATACTTAATGGAATATTTAGATACGTAAACGAATCTTTCCATATGTAAAAGAATGGTGAAAACTAAGACATAGAACATTATTCTCTCCTGAGTACTAAAATAAACGTCAAAGTAGAACAAAAGCAGCGTTTGCAGAGGATTATGAATGTAATTATTATCTTAAATACAGCTATATATCACTAGAAGTATTCTCTGAAGAGCGCTTGTGTTAGCTCAGTGAAACGTTGCTGGATTTCAAATCGTAAGGTTGAGGGTTCGATTGTCATTTAAGCCAACGTTTTCTTTTATGAAATTCTATGCTTTTATGAAATTTTCTTTTATGCAATGCATGAAAAATTATATAAAATAATTACATTAAAATATGTCAGTTGTATATATATATATATATATATATATATATATATATATATATATATATATATAACATAATCATTGCCGAACATAATGATTACCGGTATTATGTTTAAAATGTAACAGGTGTTCACAGTACGTGAAGGTTAAATACAAATTATAAAATAATATCATCGCAATGAATAAATTATGTAGTGTATTTATTTGGAGCTATTTGTCATCAGAAGATACTTCTGAATTGTCTCGTTACAGCAAGTGATTTACGCTTTATGAAAGATAAAGAGACTATTCGGGTATAAACAGAAATTATTATACAAACTCCAATCTTCGTTACAGACACAAACTCCCGATCCCCAAAGCCATGTAAACACGAAGTCATGTCTAAGAGACTTATTTATACTCCAGAAAGAAGGCAGAATAGGTTTTCTTCCTAATGATTTCAGTTCAATAATCTGCAAGGCTTTTGTATATGGATGTCGTCCCTTTCTCTCCGCCTCTTGTTTATATATATATATATATATATATATATATATATATATATTGTGTGTGTGTGTATGTTCCATCATGTAAACAAACTTCCAACATATAGTGCTAACAGCCTAAAAGAGTACTCTCGGGTAAGCTATTGGGAGTTGGAGGGGGATATATATAAAGTAAAAGCGATCGATATTAGTGTCGAATCCATAGTTCTCGTTGTTGCAGCTATTAATAATTACAACTCCAAAAGCGTTAAACTCCAAATTTAACTCTCAACGTAAAGCTTCTTTGTGGTTAAGCGTATAGCGTACACGCTTTCGGCGTGGGAGACCCAGATTCGGCCCCCAGCGAGAGCTCATATAGTTCGTATTCTACGTTAATTAGTAGGTCTACTTCTCATATAGCCTCACTGCTGACGAGGCGTTAAACTCAAAATCAATTCAATCGATTCAAAACCCATTATTATGGCGGGCGATAAAGGATAAAAAATAAAATGTCTCAAGTGACTGAGATTAGTGTCAAATCCATAGTTTGTGTTCGTGACACTATTACAAACACAATGTCATTTAATGCCATATTTTGGTATGAGCGGTTATGCCACCTGGATTTTGAATTAACAAAAGCAACATCGAAAGCATTGCTCACACAGCTCTAAATGTTTTGATGTATGTATACGTGTATATTCCAGCGAATCTCCGGAATCTCTGGAGCAACTTTTACCTAACATGGGAGACATATTACTTTCAATCTAAGAAAAAAATATTTTATAATTCATATACCTCAAGGGATGGAAGTTGGGAGGAGTGACATGTAAAAATAGTGAAAATGACTGATTGTAGAGGGCTATCCATTGTTTTCTTGGTCGTTGAGATGAGTAGTGAGGCACTCTATGGCGTTATATCCAAATTCATCCCAATCTTCCCAGGATAAGGAGCTTGGAGATATGATTAATAAAATGTATAAGCTTACTTAATTATTTGTCGAAGTAATAGTTTTCTGGGGTCGCGAAAGCGTTTCTAACAACTTTGGGATGTAATTTGTAACCACTTCAAGATGGGCTCTTTAATCGTATCAATTTCTCACCTTAAGAAGAAATTACCCTCTCAACAAGTATATGTATTAAGCTAGCCTTCGCAATCGAGAAGAAATGTGTAGATGCCTGTTTCGTCTTTTAAATGATATACTAAATGTAAAATCGCATATTGAGTAGTTCGGTAGGTCAAATGGGTCAGGATTTGTGAGTGAGTCAGTCGATCGTAGGTCAACAAGCTGTGACCCACTGCGAAACATCATCACTATGACTCACACTGACCCATTGACCCACCAACCCATTCCGCTCAGTGCCTTCTAGATAGCATTTTCTGAACCCTTTCAAGTTTGTCTACGTTTTACTTTCAAGACCTCGATTTTTTTCTCTTCTTCATTTCGTTTCATTTCATGAAGAAAGAAGTTCAGGTTCTTTTGAATTTTGATATTTCCAGCTGTAACAATGGCAATACTTGGCTTTTGAGATGCAGGCTATGAGTTTTTAGGGCAGCTAACTACTGGAAAAATTGGTTTATTACAAATATAACCTCTTAAGTCAGTATAGAGGATGGCGTGGATAATGGATCAAACTTAATGACGATGTATTTTAGTGGGTCGGAGATGGTCACAATGGTTCAGAGCTGTTTATATTTGGTGGTGGGTCAGAGTAGAACATGGTGGGTGAATGGGTCACGTTGGGTGTTGAGTCATTGCGGGTCACGATGGGTGGTGTGTCAGTATGATGTGGATCCAGGTTTCATTGACCCACACCATCTCTTGTCAACATTACACTAAAGAGGAGAGTCTCCGAATGTGGGAGTCGGCGATTTTCTCAAATTTTGCACATAGATCGTACCCCACCAGAAAGCAATAAATCTCGAAACGGTTCACAGTACCATCTCACAAAACTCGAGATAGAGGGATTTGTTTGATTGGCTAAATTTACACCTCAATAATTTATACTTCTACAAGCGAGACTTTCTTCATCGTTTCCGTGGCGAAGTCTCAAAAGAATATGCGGCAAGTAAACTTAAGGTTGAAGGTTCGCGCCCACGTTGGAATACTTGCTTTTTTCCCTAGTGTTTTTTACACTCACCTGAATATAAACAAATCAAGCATATGGGCGATTTAACATATTTTGGGGGATGAATTTTGTGGTTCGTTGGCGTTTCGTCGAGTTTCTACCGCTGGTGGTATAATTTTCAAAACCGTAGTGGGGCCACCACGGATCGTAGCTGCGGGAGTACCACTTTTGGCGAAAAGTCGCCAGTTGCACATTGGTGGTCCACTGACGCTTACGGCATGGGGGCTTGTATCTGAAAACTAAGAGAATAAAGAAACATGGTATCCATGAAGCCCTTGAAAATAATAAAAGTCTGAAACGATGAAACAGATGACAACACCGGAAAACATGTATTTTATAATTTCAAAGGTACCCTGTGTCGAGGAAAAAGGCTTGCCCCAAGGTTCCCCGGAAGGTCTCAGGAGGGGTGCAACTCAAAATTTGAAAATGGCAAGGGGAATCAAGTAGTATATCATTTAAAAGTATTACTAAAATTTATAAAAAATGGTAAGAGTCTCGAGTCTTTATGCTAACTCGTGCAAAATAGCAAGCGTTCAAGATGGTAATAAATCCTTCATTGAAAACTCCTTGACCACCTCTACAAATGTCGTAAATAACGTAAAGGAGGGAAATAAACATTAAAATAATTGGAAATGACTAATATTAGTGTCGAATCCATAGTTTTAGGATTAGCTGAGATTTACGGTGACAATTTTGATGGCGTGTGCCACAGCACGGTTGAGGGGGAGGGGGAGCTATATATAATAATGATCGAAAATGAACAATATTTGTGTCTATTCCGTAGTTTTCGCGATCATTCAAATGAACAGTGACATTTCCAATCCAGTTTAAATCCAAAATCATCCCCACAAGTTGTAGGAGGGGGAGAAAGTGTTATATAAAAATGATCGAAAATGACCACTATCAGTATCGAATGTAAAGTTTTCTGGGTTGCATTGATGAACAGTGATACTTTCGATCCCGTTTGAATTCAAATTCGAACCTTCAACTTGGAAGAGGAAGAGGTTTAAAAATATCGAAAATGACCGATATTAGTGCTGAATCCACATTTTTGGGGGGCACTAACATGAACGGTGACACTTCCAATGACATGGGCCGCAACAAGGTGGAAGGGGATATAATGGACGCAAATGACCGATATTAGTCTTGAATTTGTGGTTTTTGGGATCGCCAAGATGAACAGTGACACTTCTGATGCTGTTAGCCCCAGATCTTGGGAGAGGGGAAGAGAAATAAATCAAGCGGATAAAAAATAAGCCATATTAGTGTCGAATTCATAGTTTCCGAGGTCGTTCAGATGACCTATGACACATCCGATTTCCTGTAGCGCAACATAGAAGAGGTGGAGATATATAAAAATGGTCAAAATTTTCCGATATATGTGTTTCATCCGTAGTTTTTATGGCCGCTGAGATGAAGAATGACACTTCAGACCCCGTTTAAAACCAAATTCAGTCCGCAACTTGGGAGAGGGAGAGATAATAAAATGATCAAAAACGATTAATATTAGTGTCGAATTCATTATTTCCGGGGTTGCCGAGATGATCGGTGATCTCTCCGATGCCGTTTAATTCGATGCCATTAAAAATGAAAGCAGCATATTTCGTTGTTATTAAACACAGAAGAGACGGAATTGTGCATTTAATTTTTCAGTTTACCCAAAGAAGCGGGTAAATATATGCTGTTAAATTTCATAATTTTGGAACCACCGAACCGATCTCATTCTAATTTTCAACATGGATGTAGTTCGGAGCTGGAATGACTTTTTTCATCTTATGGTGTATATATATATATATATATATATATATCAGACCACCCGGTAAAGGCATTTTTCTGTTCGTACTGCACGTAGAAACTTCAAACAAAAAATGAATCACTGCTGACGACAAACAAGAAGTATCCCCCTTTTCCTCAACCCCAACCGAAGTTGCGCATTGTGGGTCTTCACAGGTAGACCTAGTGTATTATCTTGCAACACGAATCAAGTTTGCGGACAGATAGCCCGGGTCTGTAAATATCTGAGGGTTCAGTGAATATATTCCGTTGCACGCTAATCTATGGAGAGCAATATCCATACGACACAATTTTCAATATGCCTCTGAAACAAATTTAAATCAGTAAATGAGTTAGAAATAAATAATTTCTAGCTTATTCTCAGATCGGTGTTATGGTTGCAACGACAGTAGCAACGCCATGAGGCTTAGCTGTAATGCTTTTGCCTCTACCATAGTCGATTTTGATAAGTAACTTCAGATTAAAAGGTAAAATCTTCTACCCCACAGCGGTCTAGGTTGGTGGTTGAAAGGATATCTTTCTTACTCATCGTAGTTTCATGAGACAGTATACTTGTATATCTTTGCTTATTGCAACCTCCGCGGCAGGTAGTTATAGAACTACGGAGTTAACAAAACCTCCGTAACACAAAACGATCTCAGAAATAGTTTAGGAAGGTTATCGATCAGCACTGGAACTTATTATTCTGTCCAGTTGAGGTCCTCTTTTATTACTGTCTTTTGAAGGGGAAATTGGTGAAGAGAGGGTTGACCATCTTCAATTTCCGTCGGAACCAACTACGCGTCTTCCTGGTATCCTTCTTCCACCGTCTGTTGGTGATTATGTTTTGAATAGAAAACACGTGCTCCTGAATGAAGCATGTTTTATGGTAGTTGCTTACACCTGAGATACTGAACCTTACGGCCCCCACACCAGGAACGGAATTCACAAGATTATTTTAAAAAGAAATATTGCTCTGGAAGCATCTGTTAAAAACTTATATCTTCATGGCAAAATCCTTGATATGTGCCAGTAAGTAGGAACATAAGCCCGTAAAACTGCAAAATTCTCTTTTGGTGGAATCTTGAACTCTGTATTTTTGGCTTTCTTGGAGAGATTTTAACAGAATTGCCTGATACTAAATATACGAGAACATTCACTCTGAGTAAAATAAATTTGTCTTAGGTGAGGTACAAAAATTTCTTAATTTTTAAAATAAAATTACAATAGCTATTATTGAAAAGTGTATCCTCTCAGCACGATGTCATCGGCAAAACATCTTATTCGTTAATCAATGTAAAATCATCCTAGTTGCAATTAAGAGAGCTTGTGTGCTAGTTTTGTGACCCATCACGCATATGAGAATTTTGTAAGATTTTCTTGTGTGATTGACCTCGAAGGTCATGTATCAACGGCTTTTCGGATGGAGCAAGATTTGGTGGTAGCTCGAGGAGAGGTCTAAGGTGGTTATGTATATTTTGCCTTTCAAAGTGTTTAACACATACTTAATTGACTGGAATTGCACCCACAGGTATTTAATTTTTACACTGCTGTAAATTCAAAACAATTCTAAATGCGTTCGTATTTGCTTTCTTGACATAATTTGTGGCGAGGCGAAGCTATTATCGTCTGTGGGTCGTATAATTCTAGCATTAATCAGTTCTTGAATTTGTTTGTTTGCCTGATCTCGAACATGCATTGAAACAGGAAGATTTATTCAGGAACACTGCTGATTTAGGAATTCTTATTTTATGATTGTAGCCTCTATAATATCCAATGCCATCCGAAGTGTATAAAAACATTTTTGTATTTGTATAATAACTCGTGAATTGCATGTTTCTGCGACTGGTCTAAATCAGGATTAATACCAAATACATGAATTTTGAAAATACATGTATTTGGATTTGGATACATAAATAATTTTGGAATACATGATTTCTTCATCATATGAAACTAATGAGAGAATTTCGTTTCCCAACTTTGAATGATACCATTGCTACATATTTCAAGTTAATCTTATTTCATATCCATTTAACCGCTGTTTCATGTTGTATTAATTGAACATCAGGAAGTAAATATTCGAAAGGCCAGATGGAAATGCTCGATCCGGTGTCCACTAGCACTGTTCCTCTGCGTAATTTAGTGATTATTTATAGGTTTTGTCCTGTCATTAGAATTGCTTGATATTTGACTCCAGGACAAGGGTTGGCCCTACTCACTTTTTGGACGTTTAAAGTAGGTATACGCACAGTGCCTACGCATTCTGCATATTGCGAAGTCCAGTATTTGATTTTCTGTTGTGGATTTTGTTGGAGGTTTTGTGGTGACCCTTGATTCCTCTATACTTCTCCCCGTTCTAAGTTTTTTTTGCTTCATCGATTATTCCCTTAATTCCCATTTCTGTTTTCATTATGCAAACTGGTTTGTGTAACTATTAAATACTATTTTATTGGCAAGGGAAGAAAAATCGTTTTAAACAGTAGTTTTCCTGGTGTGGAGATTCTACGACGTCAAGGTTAGTCTTATGATCTTTCTCTAGTTGTGGTGGTGATATTGGAGTATGTAATAGAGAGGATCATATTGAAAAATAGGATTTTGTATAGGTACTGCTAAATTGACATTAACTTTATCCTGTAATGATTCAAGAGACTGAGGTAGTACATTTATGTATATACAAGTACAGTGCGACAATAATATATCGAATTATATTTTTTTTTGCAATAGAAAATGAAAACTGCGCCGAAAGCAAATATGCTTCTTCGTTGCTAAGCGGTTATCGTGCGCGCCTTTCGCATGGGAGACCCGGCTTCAATTCCCGGCGGTAGCTCATGTGTTTCGGATTCCACGTTAATCAGTAGTTCCCTTCTCATATAACCTCGCTGTTGAAAGGGATGTTAAACTCAAAATCAACTGAAAGTGTATGTCTATCAAGTGGCTAGCACAAATGTCAGTAGTCGAGCAGTAACAATTACACATTATTATTATTATTATTATTATTATTATTATTATTATTATTATTATTATTATTATTATTATTATTAAATAGAATCTTGCAATTAGGTTTTGTTCCCTGGAGATGGGAAAGTCAACTACGAAATCTCATAGATAGTTATATAATGCTTATATGAAGCATTGTGTATCATTTGAGTTCCGCAATATTTCGTAGGGCAGTGAGTCTTTGAAGCATGTCGGTAAGACAGAAAACCGAGAGAACAATGGTGCACATGTAGAAGCTACGGATCAAGTTTTGTTGGTCACTAATTTTGGATTCTAATGGTCTCGCTATTCTCTCATTAAATTAACAGTTGAATCCTTTAAGAGCATATGTGGATTTCATGAAGAGCTCGAAGTACAAAAAATTCTGTAAGAGTACTGTAAATATGTGACAAATGAAAAAAAAGTTATCAGAAAAGTGAAGGCACAGATTATTGCAAACCATTCGCATTAAAATTAACAACATTGCATATTAGCATAAGCTATGGTTTGTTTCATAGTTACTACGGATAAAATAGTAAAATAGATAAATTGATTTGATTAGACAAATATATATTATAATATTCCAGAGAAACAAAAAATTTAAGTGATACAAGATTACGACGTTCAATAGTATAATAGTATATTTGTGCTTTGTTCCTAAGTGTTAATGGAAGTAACATGATAATGTCTTAACCTCTTAAAATCCCTCCTTTGTCACTTTTAAACTTACTGCCTTTTTCGTCTTATTGTTTTATATTCTATCTTGTTTTGTAGTATTCTTGCCGTTTAGCACCTCATTTTCGACGTTATAACAAAAATATTAAATTCGGTGGTAGGAATAGTTGAGTTAAGTTGATTTTGAGTTTAACATCCCTTTCAGCAGCGAGGCTATATGAGACGGGAACTACTGATTAACATGGAATCCGAACCACATGAGCTCCCACCGGGAATCGAACCCGGGTCTCGTACCTAGTATGAATAATGTATCTTGTCTCGTGTTTCTTGTTCCTTGTAGCTAGCACGTGTTTCTTTGGTCACATGGTGTCATGGAAGCATTAATAAAATCTGAACTATTATAGTGGTTCGGATTCTACCTTAATCTATAAGTCTCTCATACAGCCTCGGAGCTGAAAAGAAACACTAACCTTCATCGAACAAACAAACAGATATAACCCTACTTTAGTCTTGCCATTCCATTTCAAAATGAAATGAAATCTTACAGTTTAACGTCCCACGATTATGCTTGTTAGGTTAAGGGAGGCGATGATTAAGGCAAGTGACTGGCAATAGAATAATTAGTAGAATGAGAATGTGGAAGGAAATGGGAGAGTTTCAAGAAAACCCATGGAAACGATGTTGTCCACCACAAACTAACTTCTCCGGGGATTGAATCAATCCACTATTCGATTTGAAATCAAGTGAAATTTCTAGTTTTATATCCCTTGGTTAGTCTCTATAGCTTATAATCGACGGGTGATTAACGAGAGTGAATGATTATGAAATAATTGGTGGAAAGGAAAATGTGAGTATCTTGTTAGACAAAAGTAAAGTAAGTTCCTAATTATGTATTCATAACACGTAGCAAGCTGCTTTACTTTTCTGCATTTTACAATCAAACTTGACATTGATGAATTGCTTTGAATTACATATTCCGTGGAGATGTTGTACATAATAATTGTTTTTACGGGCGGTCTTTTTATAGTATGACAGTGTGAAGAATGGATACACCTTTTTTTCCGGTGAAAAAGAAATGTTAATTGGACAAGCAGAATACAGAAAAGACCTTTCGGAAATAAAATATGCAGATCACACACGTAGAACAAGGTAATTCATTAATATGCAGCACATGTAACGCGGCAGCTGCTGGTGGAGAATATTCTGGAAATATGATCGTCGGAATGAGTGAAAGAAAGTACTAGAATAATCCAGATCTTTTTTTTAAATTTATTATTGTTGGAATAGGGGAAAGAACACACTCGAAACTTCTGGAAAGGTTTCTTGTAGTATACTTGTTTACTTTTATATGGGAAAGGGACATATTGTAATTGTTGGAAGTGTAAGGAGGACGTCAGTGTTTGTTTTAATCGGGAATTGATTGCGGATTTTCCGGCATTGAAAAATGATATTACTCGGTGTACTTTTATGGAATTATAACTTGACTAAGATATAGTATAATGTAATATGGAGGGAATCAACATTTTTCTCATTGCACCGGGACTCGAATTAGTATTCTCCCACGTGGAGAACCGTACGCTAAATTTTATGCTTGCAGTGCGAACTTGTTACTTATATGTAGCTATGAATTGTGTAAGACATAACAGGTATATATAAATTATATTGTACAGAAAGTTAGCAGAATGCGCCCCGGGAATCGAACCAGGACTCTTCCACGTGAAAAGCCGTACGACAAACATTATGCCTAGCAGATGTTGTTACTTATATGTAGCTATGAATTGTGTAAGACATAACAGGTATATATAAATTATATTGTACAGAAAGTTAGTAGAATGCACCCCCGGGAATCGAGCCAGGGCTCTTCCACGTGAAAAGCCGTACGACAAACATTTTCCTTAGCAGATGTTGTTACTTATATGTAGCTATGAATTGTGTAAGACGTATAACTGGTATTTAGAAAGTATATGGTAAGAATTATTATTATTATTATTATTGTAAACTGTTGTGTTTTGTTTCATAAACGCTAGTGTAACAATGAGGTTATATGGCGACAGAACGTTTAACGTTACCGTAGATTGAACTTAAGGGTTTTTCATGTTGAAAGCTAAGGCAAAAGAGACCCGAGATTGTTTGAACATATTACCCAGGATGAAATGTAGTAGTGAAGTTAAAAGCGAAACTTTAAACTTATATTTTGTAATTGGAAATCGTAATACAGCAAATAATTAAATTTAATTCTTTTATTGCTTTTAGGTGGTTAACGAAATAAAAATCTTAATAAAAACACTGCAGAACAAACATTATTTTCCTGAATTGTTTGTTGTTGAAATATAGCGGAATTTTTTTTTTAGTGAAAAGGAGTTATAGATTGGTCTTAAAATATGGATTTACTGAAACCGTTGGATATTAGTTGTATGAAATATCGAAAATATTGGATAATGTGTGATATGAATATTAAATACTGAAATATCGACATAAAAGTTATTATAAGTTTTTACATCCAACGAATATACTGGCTAGAATAAATGAGACGGTGATGATGAGTAATGAATGAATATGGTGGAATGAGAAAAGTGGGAAGAAGCAGGAGAACCACGACAAAAACCCACGCACATAGTGTTTGTGCACCAAAAAGCTAACTTGAAACAAGCTGGGATCGAACCAAGGACTCCATGCACCAGAGGTGAACACTGTATTGCGTACCCACCATAGCTTTTTCTATGTATTATATTCGGATGAATAAAAGTACGCATGTATAAGTTGGTGGAACGAGAATGTAGGTGGAAACGGGAGAACTTCACACACAATGTTTAAACTAGAAATACACTTTGATTGAGGGAAAGTATTTTGTTTTAGAAGTGACTTATTTTTATGATCAGCGCTATTTAATGTTTATGAACGAGGAAAGAAACTGTAGCAGTTATTGGAGAATTATACTTTTGAAACTCTTTATACAAAATTAGGTGTTTATATAACTTTATACATACTAGTAAAGAAGATATATTTAATAACACGTAATGTACGTTAGGGACAATTTTGACATTATCTAAACACTGTAGGTAACGACTCTTAAGGCAATACAAGAGACGGACAAGTATTTGACAGCACAGATTAGTTTTATATGCAGATGGAAACAATTGCTTTAAATAAGAGATAGCACTTTAAACGTATAGTTTGGTTAAAATTGCTTTACTTTAGAACTCATAACATTAAGTACAAGGTAACCAACACCATTGGCGATAACTATTAGCAGGACTGTGAGCGATGGGAATTAGCGTGTTGGAGAGACAGATACATTTTGCGTACATAATAATAATGAGTATGAATATTTGACTTTGGCACCTAGAAGATTATGCAACCGACAAGTTAAAAATGTTTTGAGGATTGCATATAATATTTACAGACAGTCTGATACGATTTTGTATTTTATTTGAAGTGTGATTAATGTTTGTTTGAATTTAAAAGGGTATTTTATTTATAGGTCTTGTTTGTAAGTTAGAAAAACAAGAACATATTTTTGTAATGGTGTTATAGTCGCTAGAAGCGAAATAATTTAATACCTTCTATTACAGGTAGTAGCTAACATGTTCTTTTTTTTACAGTTGAAATAGATATCTGACAATTTAAACTTTAATAAAAACTAGTCTGAATTTTGACAATTTTAAACTTTATTGTAATTGTTATAAATGCATAAGAAAATAGTATTTTAATGTTTTAGTTGTCTGCATATACACTGCAGATATATTTGTGAGTGAATACATGACATACAGTTATATCATATCAGAAGTGATGTAATCCCGAAATTAGATCTTCCTAAACCTTAAAGAGATTATATTGTGCAGTTTTCACTTATTGAGTTAAAATTGGTAATTTAAGACGAACTGTGGTTTTGCTTTTTACCCACTGCAGTTGTATTGGATTGTAATACTGAACTTACTATATCTGGATTTTTAGTTACTGTTTTACTGGTTCTATGAATGATTGGGAGAGCTGTTGTTTAAAGTGGAATTTGAACCATTACTAATGCTTGTAACGAGAAAGTATATCTATTGAGAAGTGTAGATTTTCTTTGACGCAGATGAAAAGTAGCCTGTATGTAAGACAGCAATACGAAAACGAATATTTGCACAACGAATTGAATCACTAATGCTCACACGAAGATTTATTTTAACTGTACCTGGGACTTTTGATTGATTAGTAAATGAGTAAAATTATATTTTAAAGTGGTGTTGAGGTTTATTTCGTATTAGGTTTTTAACTACTGTTTGGATTATTTTTTAAATTTATGTTTTATATAACAACAAGGTTATAAGGAACAGTATATTAACAGTAAAATGGGTTTGAACCACAATAGGGACAACGTTAATGCAGTTGCTGTGTATATGAACTGTTATGGAAGATTAATTTTCATAGTATATATCATTTATTTTATGTTATTGTAACTGCAAGAGAACTGTATTATAAGAATACCTACCACATGTAAATAATAGTTACAGCTAAAATACTGAAGTACTGGCAACTGAATTGTCAGTGAGAGTAATGTATTTTAAAGAAATAAACTGATATTAGGAAAAATAATCTTAGTTGTTTGTATGCTATATGAAGAAACTAGTGTTTAAGAAGAATATGGTAGGAAACTGAAACTATTTAATACTTTATTTTAGATTTTTAGAGACATTACCAACGTAAGTAAATGATGAACTATTGTCGATTGAACGGGAATCACGGAGATTGATACCTTGTGTTTAGTTTATGATATGAAGACTTTAACATTCTTGTTTACACAGTTACTTTTAAATGAAAACAACATATAATCTTGTATGCAGAATGGATTGAATTAAGGGCGTACCTACGCGAGGGATTCATTGGATGCGGACCACATTTAAAACTCTATAACCCAACAAACATTTCAACACTTTTTTAAGAGAATTATGGTTGCAGTAGGAGAGAAATGCGTGATATACTGTAGAAAAGTTGATGTTACAGTACCCTTGTACTCTTTATGTCGTATAAAAAGAAGTTAGTGTACTATTTTGTTGAGAATATAGATGAAAATATTGTAAAATTACATCTTGTTTTATTGCAAGTTGAATAATGCTACTTCAATAATGCTTAAACGCAGTGACTGTTAGGGCTGGATCCACCCTTCAACAAATTTCAGGATGTGCTGACCCTTACTTGGTATATGCTTTAAAAGAATAAGGCTTAGAGAACTCAATACTTTGAGGTAAAGGATACAATGTTTATGAAATGCATAGAAATATACAGGAAAATACTTCTTCTTATTAAGATGATAACGTGAAATACTTATTCCATTTATATAGTAAAAGGACAAGATTGTACTTTTGTGAATAATTACCTTGGACTTGAAAATCAAACACAACCCTTTTGTTAGACAACCACTAGAAATCCTACGTATAATGAATTGACACACACTGCAGACGCTTTACTTTTATTGATCCTGATAATAAACATTGTTCGGTAACCTCTTGAAACTTGTAGACCCACAGTGAGGTATACTCGGATATGGGGAGAGCACTATGACTCAGTGTTAGAACGACATTTTGATGGTCGTGATTTAAAAACGACCAAGTGAACTTTGTGGTGGACATCACCTTTTTTCTCCTGGTACTTCCATTTTTTACAGCATTCATTTATTGGCTTAATTGGCTTATCCCTTAACCTAAAGGACGTTCTTCAGAGTAAGGAAGCTATCATGTTTCATAATATATAGTATAACAGGTACGTTTGTCGTTGTATATTAAAACCTCAACTTCCTCGATAGAATTTTACAACGACAAAAGATTTTGAATTGAATAATAATACGATTTCTATGCCTTGGCGGGCTAAGATCGAACCATGGATTCATCATGCGCTAAAGGTGAAGGATTTGAAGGCGATGAAGAATATTTTATAATTCCACAGTAGTATTAATGATTGTTTGAGATTCTTAGTATACTATGTGATACAAAGGTTACATGAATTTTATTTTGTTCTTTTTGGACTAATGTTTAAGAGGACCAGAATGATAGATTTCAAGAACTACCTATGGTGCACGGATTACAGTTTTAATTTTACAGCTTTATACACATGCATTCAAAATTATAAGGCCATTAGATTTTTGTATAAGACTCTTGTTGGACTTGACATGATTTGAGTTTAACGTCTCTTTTCACCAGCGAGGCTATATGATACGTGGACCTAATGATTAACGTGGAATCCGAACCACATGAGCTCCCGCCGGGAATCGAACCTGGGTAGACTTTTGTTGGAATAAATGTTTTCGCTGGAACCTTTTTTTTAAATTTAATGTAAAACTTTAAACATAATGAAGAAAATAAGAACATAGTGAGGTGAAATACACTTGAAAACTCCCACCGTGCAAAAGAATTAAGGAAAACAGCATGTGTTTTCAAGCTGAGACTATCCATGGTTGAGATTGACCACCAAATATAACGATTTTTTTTCTCAGATGATGAGTTTGTATGCTTATGCCAGTAGCTAAAACTGGAAAAGTGAACCAGGTAGTGTTTGCAAAAATGGTATTACATGATTTAATCTCAGAACATGTGCAATTGTGATGGACAAAAAATTCCATGGGTAGTGGTGCTGGTGGACAACAACAACTTCACGAAATCTGTTGGTATTAAAATTAACGATACATGAACTTTCAAAAGACGAAATGTTTCTTTATCTGGACTGTTAATACTTTTTTGAAATTTCATCGGTACAAGCATTCAACTTAAACTATAATAAACGAACGAACTATCTAGTTGCATTATAGGAGGGCGATACAGGTGTGGATGAAAAGTTTATGTATTGATTTGAATACGAGTTGTGTGCGAGTAATTCAATTTTATTTAACTTTTAATATTAGAGATTATTTTATACGACCATTTAATATTTTATTATTTTTATACATATTCGCTTTCATCATTTGTCCATTGTAATGTTAGTAGAAAAAATGTTTTATTTAACAACATGAGCACGAAAACCCACAAGAAAAATATTAGACAACATTCATAATTATCACTGTACGGTACACTTCTTTAAATGGAAACAGTTTGATCCATTGGTAGAGTGCACCCATTTGGCACGAGGATCCCTAGTTCAATCCCAAGACCGTGACAATTTGTGATGGACAACACCCTGTGGATATTCTCGGGGTTCTCCATTTCCTACCACTTTCTTCATATTCAATATTATTACAATCATTAACCATTCAACGTTGCCTACTTGTAAAATGTCTCGAGTAGATGAGTATATAAGGCTCATGCCAGAACAAAATGTTTTCTCTTTGCTCTCAAGCCAGAAAAAAGCAGAAACTCATATCTACATGCCAGAATTAGTGTTTTCGCTTTCCTCTCAAGCCAGAAAAGAAGAAACTCGTATCCACGAAGTGAAAGTTGTCGAGTTGCTACTTGCCAAATTTTACAAGTTTTTTTTGGGGGGGGGGGCAGGGAGAAGAGGAAATATATGAAAATGAATAAAACTAAACTCTTGAACCACCCTACCAATCTCGATCTAATTTTCAACATAAATAAGGTTTGGGCCTAGGATGCTTTCTTCATTTCACTTTTACAGTACAAAGAAGGGGAGGGGAAAGAGAGGGGACAGATATATAAAAATAAATAAAACTTAACTCTTGAACCACTCAACCGATCTTGATCAAACTTTCAACATATATAGGGATCGGCATGGGATGTTTTTGTCATATAACTTTTACAGTGCAACCTAGGGGAGGGGGAGGGAGGAGATATATAAAAATCAATTCATATAAGACTAAAAGTGACTACTTTTGTAACTTAATAACTCTTGAACTATCCAATCGATCTCAAACAAATTTTCAACATACATGAGTTTTGGGGCAGGGATTCCTTTAGGCTATTCAGTTTCACGATGCAACGTAGGGAGGGGGAGGGGAGAGAGAAATTTCAAAATTATCAAAAATGACCGAAATTAGTCTTGAATCCATAGTTTTCAGGGTCGATGAAAGAAACAGTGACACATCTGGTACTGTTTCAATCCAAGTTCAGCGCTGATTGTTGGGGATGAGGTTCGAGGCTGGGCTGGTTGTAGGCTATTCAGTTTGATAGTAGAACTGAGAGTTGGTGGGAGTGGGTATAAAAATAAATAAGTCCCGAACAACTCGAGCGATCTTGACCAAATTTTAACATATGAGGTTCAGGCCTGGAATCGTTTCTATGATTTAAATTGGAAGGAGCAACGTATGGGAAGAGAAGGATGGGGAGATAAAAATAATTTATATAACAATGAAAGTGACAATTTTGTAACTTAATAAATCTTGAAATATCCGACCGATCTCAATCACATTTTCGAGTTACACGACGTTCGGATCTGGAAATATTTTTGTAATTTAATTTTTACGGTAGATCCTAGGAGAGCGGAAAGGGAAGGAGATGTATGAATAAAAATTAATAAAACTAATAAATTTTGAACCACCCAACCAATCTCGATCAAATTTTCAACATGTGTGAGGGTCGGCGCTTGGGTCTTTATTTATCGTTTCACTTTGACGAGCCAGAGTAGGGGAGCGGGATACATGTATACATAAAAATTTTAAACATACATGAGTTTTGGTGCAGGGATTACTTAAGCTACTAACTTTGACGATGCAACTTAGGGGAGGGGGAGGGAGAGAAATTTAAAAATGATCAAAATGATTGCTATTAGTGTTGAATCTTTAGTTCTTGGGTCGATGAGAAAAACAGTGACACTTCTGATGCTGTTTCAATCCAAGTTGAGCTCTGTACGTTGAGGAGGGGAAGGAAACAACGTAGGGAGGGGAACAAACATTAAAAGTGAATGGAAATGACTAATATTAGTGTCGAATCCATAGTTTTAGGATTAGCTAAGATTTACGGTGACAATTTTGATGGCGTGTACCGCAGCACGGTTGAGGGGAAGGGGGAGCTATATATAATAATGATCAAAAATGACAAATATTATTGTCTAATCCGTAGTTTTCGGGATCATTCAAATGAACAGTGACATTTTCGATCCGGTTTAAATCCAAAATCATCCCCACCAGTTGAAGGAGAGGGAGAAAGAGTTATATAAAAATGATCGAAAATGGCCACTATCAGTATCGAATGTATAGTTTTCTGGGCCGCTTAGATGAACAGTGATACTTTCGATCCCGTTTAAATTCAGATCCATACCTTCAACTTGGGGAGGAAGAGGTTTAAAAATAATCGAAAACGACCGATATTAGTGCTGAATCCACATTTTTGAGGGTCTCTGAGATGAACGCTGGCACTTCCAATGACATGGGCCGCAACATGGCGGAGGGGGATATAATAGTCGAAAATGACCGGTATTAGTGTTGAATCTAAAGTTTTAGGATCGAGGAGATGAACTGTGACACTTCTGATGATGTTAAAATCCAAATTATGTAGTTTGAAATACATAATTGCTAGCTTATTCTCAGATCGGTGCCATGGTTGCCACGACAGTAGCAACACCATGCGGCTTAGCTGTAATGTTTTTGCCTCTACCGAAGTCGATGGTGATAAGTAACTTAAGATTAAAAGGTAAACTCTTCTATACAACAGCGGCCTAGGGTGATGATTTAAAATATATCTTTCTTACTCATCGTAGTTTCAGGGGACAGTATAGTTGTACCTGTTTGTTTGTTGCATCCTCTGGGACAGGTAGTTATAGAAATATACCTTTGCCTATTACGGCTTCAGAAGTTGGATTTAAAAAACCTCCGTAACAGAAAACGATCTCAGAAATAGTTTAAGAAGGTTAGCGATCAGCACTGGAACTAATTCTTCTGTCCACTTGAGGTCCTCTTTTATGGCTGTCCTCTGAAGGGAAAATTCGTGAGGAGAGGGTTGGCCATCTTAGATTTCCTTCGGAACCAACTGCGCGTCTTTCTGGTATCCTGCTTACACCGTATGTTCGTGATTATGTTTTGAACAGAAAACACGTGCTCGTTAATGAAGCATGCTTATAGTAGTTGCTTACACCTGAGATGCTGAACCTTACAGCAACTACACCAGGAACAGAATTCACAAGATTATTTGAAAAACAAATATTGCTCTGGAAACATTTGTTAATAAGGTTCTATCTTCTGGAACACTGCCGATTTAGGGACTTTTATTTTATGATTGTAGCCCCTATAATGTCCAATGCCGTCCAGAGTGTATAAAAATTTTTTGCATTTGTATAATAACTCGTGAATGGCCTGTTTCTGCGACTGGTCTAAATTAGGATTAATATCAAAAACATCAATTTTGAAAATGTTTATCTATACTTCAAAGAATTGTAAACCTCCTCTTTTCATGTACAATTTTTATTTATTTTTCTATTGAGCTCGCTTCCATTGTTGCAAAAGATTAATCTTGACATGCCACAAGATTCACCGTTGGAGTATTTTTCCTTAAAGTTACAGGATTGGAAATTACCAGTCATGTTGTTTACGAATAACCTTTGCTCAATAGTTTGTATTTGTCAAGGAAGCTGTGGAGAAACGATACGAAGAAACATGCAGAATCATCAATCTGTGTTTTTGCTATCACCGGAATAAATGCGTGGAAAAGTGGAACTAAAGTAATGGGTTTGTCCATAAAAAAAGCAAGCTTGTTTTCTTTGTCTAAGTATATGAGTCGTGTGTTGTGATAGAATGATTTGCTGGTTCCTTTCCGGTAATGTTGGCTTTTTCTGATTTTTAAATAGAGAGATAAGATTCTTTGTTAAATCGATTGTAACATATAAGCGTTTAAGCAAGTCTAAACCAAAAATAACTCGAATACATGATTTCTTCATCATACGAAAGTAATGAAAGAATTTCGTATCCCAACGTTCAATGATAGCTTTGCTACATATTTCAAGTTAATTTTATTTCATATCCCTTTAACCGCTGTTTTATGTTGCATTAATTGAACATCAGGAAGTAAATATTCAAAAGGCCAGATGGAAATGCTGGATCCGATGTCCACTACCACTGTTCCTCTGCGTAATTTAGTGATTATTTATAGGCTTTTTTCTGTCATTAGAATTGCTTGATCTTTGACTCGTAGACAAGGGTTGGCTCTACTCGCTTTTTGGACGTTTAAAATAGGTAGAAGGACAGTGCCTACGCTTTCTGCATATTGGGAAGTCCAGTATTTGATTTTCTGTTGTGGATTTTCTTGGAGGTTTTCGGGTGACCCCTGGATCGTCTATACTTCTCCCCGTTCTAATAGTTTTTTTTTTTTTTTGCTTCATCGCTGATTCCCTTAATTCCCTTTCTATTTTGGTGATGCAAACTGGTTTATGCAACTATTAAATAGGGATCTGCCATTTTCTTGCAGAGGGAAGAAAAGTCGTTTTAAACAGTAGTATTCTTCTGGTGTGGAGATTCTACGACGTCGAGGGTAGACTTCTGATCATCTTTCACTAGTTGTGGTGATGTTGAAGTATGTAATAGCAGAGAGGATTATATTAAAAAATAGGAATTTGTCTAGGTACTGCTAAATTGACATTAACTTTATCTTGTAATGATTCAAGAGACTGAGGTAGTACATTTATGTATATACAAGTATAGTGCGACAATAACATATCGAATTGTTTTTTTTTTTTTTGCAATAGAAAAATGAAAACTGCACCGAAACAAATATGTCTATGAGCTTCGTCGTTGCTAAGCGGTTATCGTGCGTGCCTTTGGAGTGGGAGACCCGGGTTCGACTCCCGGCGAAGATCGTGTGTTTCGGATTCTACGTTCCCTTCTTATATAGTCTCGCTGCTGAAAGGGATGTTAAATTCAAAATCAACTCAACTGAAATATATGTCTCTCAAATGGCTAGAACAAATGTCAGTAGTCGAGCAGTAACAGTTACACATTATTATTATTATTATTATTATTATTATTATTATTATTATTATTATTATTATTATTATTATTATTATTATTATTATTATTATTATTATTATTGAATAGAATCTTGCAATTAGGTTTTGTTCCCTGCAGATGGGACAGTCAACTACGAAATCTCATAGGTAGTTATATAATGCTTATATGAAGCATTGTGTAGCATTTGACTGGCGCAATATTTCGTAGGACAGTGAGTCTTTGAAGCATGTCTTTAAGACAAAAAACTGAGAGATCAATGGTGCACATGTAGAAGCCACGGATCAAGTTTTGTTGGTCACTAATTTTTGATTTCAATGGTCTCGCTATTCTCACATTAAATTAATAGTTGAATCCTTTGGGGGCGTATGTATGGATTTCATGAAGAGATCGAAGTAAAAAAAAATCTGAAGAGTACTGTAAATATGTGAGACAAATAGATAAAAAAAAAGTTACCGGAAAAGTGAAGGCACAGATTACTGCTAACCATTCGCATTAAAATTGACAACATTGCATATTAGCATAAGCTATGGTTTGTTTCATAGTTACTTCGGCTAAAACAGTAAAATAGATAAATTGATTCGATTAGACAAATATATTATAATATTCCAGGGAAACAAAAATTTTAAGTGATACAAAATTACGACGTTCAATAGTATAATAGTATATTTGTGTGTTGTTGCTAAGTGTTAATGCAATAAACATGATGATGTCTTAATCTTTTAAAATCCCCCTTTGTCAATTTTAAACTTACTTCCTTTTTCGCTTTATTGTTTTATATTCTATCTTGTTTTGCGGTATTCTTGCCGTTTAGTACTTCATTTTCATTTAGTACTGTAAATATGTGAGACAAATAGATAAAAAAAAAGTTACCGGAAAAGTGAAGGCACAGATTACTGTTAACAATTCGCATTAAAATTGACAACATTGCATATTAGCATAAGCTATGGTTTGTTTCATAGTTACTTCGGCTAAAACAGTAAAATAGATAAATTGATTCGATTAGACAAATATATTATAATATTCCAGAGAAACAAAAATTTTAAGTGATACAAAATTACGACGTTCAATAGTATAATAGTATATTTGTGTGTTGTTGCTAAGTGTTAATGCAAGAAACATGATGATGTCTTAATCTTTTAAAATCCCCTTTGTCAATTTTAAACTTACTGCCTTTTTCGCTTTATTGTTTTATATTCTATCTTGTTTTGCGGTATTCTTGCCGTTTAGTACTTCATTTTCATTTAGTACTGTAAATATGTGAGACAAATAGATAAAAAAAAAGTTACCGGAAAAGTGAAGGCACAGATTACTGCTAACCATTCGCATTAAAATTGACAACATTGCATATTAGCATAAGCTATGGTTTGTTTCATAGTTACTTCGGCTAAAACAGTAAAATAGATAAATTGATTCGATTAGACAAATATATTATAATATTCCAGAGAAACAAAAATTTTAAGTGAAACAAAATTACGACGTTCAATAGTATAATAGTATATTTGTGTGTTGTTGCTAAGTGTTAATGCAAGAAACATGATGATGTCTTAATCTTTTAAAATCCCCCTTTGTCAATTTTAAACTTACTGCCTTTTTCGCTTTATTGTTTTATATTCTATCTTGTTTTGCGGTATTCTTGCCGTTTAGTACTTCATTTTCGACGTTATAACAAAAATATTAAATTCGGTGGTACGAATAGTTGAGTTAAGTTCATTTTGAGTTTAACATCCCTTTCAGCAGCGAGGCTATATGAGACGGGAACTACTGATTAACATGGAATCCGAACCACATGAGCTCCCACCGGGAGTCGAACCCGGGTCTCCCACTTGGTATGAATAATGTATCCTGTCTCGTGTTTCTCGTAGGCATATAATATTGTTCTCCCGCTGGCCTTGTAGCTAACACGTGCCTCTTTGGTCACATGGTCTCATGGAAGAATTAATAAAATCTGAACTATTATAGTTGTTCGGTTTCCACCTTAACATATAAGTCTCTGTCTCATACAGTATCGGTGCTGAAAGGAAACACTAACCTTCATCGAACAAACAAACAGATATAACCCTACTTTAGCCTCGCCATTCCATTTCAAAATGAAATGAAATCTTACAGTTTAACGTCTTACGATAATGCCCTTTATGTTAAGGGAGGCTATGATTAAGGCAAGTGAATGACGATGGAATAATTAATGGAATGAGAATGGTGAAGAAAATGGGAGTACTCGGAGAAAACCCATGGAAACGATGTTGTGCATCACAAACTAACTTCTCCGGGGATTAAATCAATGCACTATTCCATTTGAAATCAAATGAAATTTGTAGTTTTATATCCGTTGGTTATCCTCTATAGCTTATAACCGAGGGGTGGTTAATGAGAGTAAGTGATTATGAAATAATTGGTGGAAAGGAAAATGTGGAAAGAAATGGGACGACCCAAGAAAGTCAACAGCAATTATCCATGTGATTCATTTGCTACAAAGTTTACTAGTGTTTAAAGCAATTGCTCTAATTGCATTACTCACATTTACTCACTGAACTCGCATTTTACACATTTTACACACAATATTTTTGTTTGTTTGTTAGTGTCTTCGTTTGTTACAATTACTCGTTTTGCAAATGCCCAGTTGTTTTGGGTGCTCACTTGTACGTACCCAGTCAGGGTCGAGATATTGCATTCCGGTGCCTCTGGAAATGTAGCTTTATCGCTGGCGCAACTTTTGGAAGCGTATCAAGGAAATAGCTCCATTAGTAAAGCAGATATGAGTGCATACTCGGTTTTCCTATGGCCCAGCTTGCATACACCTTTTGGAGGGTGCACAAACAGGTGTGTGTGTGTGCGTGTGTGTAAAGAAATTCATAATTGAAATCGCTTTCTTTATCACAATAAGAATATCTGCATTGAATACTCGCTTCTCTGATTATTCACTTCTTAATGCTACAAAATCGTAACAAGCTTATCCATAATCTATATAATAATGCTGATGAATATATAACAGAATTGTAACCATCATGCCTTGTTTTCTTTTTTTTACTAATAAAATCTTGCATGTTTATAACAGAAGAAAGAGTTGAAAATTAGTTTGCATTTAATATTTAAGAATAAATCATCCAGGCTTTGTTGAACGAAAGAATATAATAAAAAAAAACGTATGTAGTGTATTCATGTACAGAAGTTAAACTAAGCAAATTGAGAAATAAAACATTAATTACGCTAATAAGAAACTTAAATAGAGGAACAAAAAGACTATACATTAAAACACCCACACCTAACACACAACAGATATTCTGAGAACGTACATACCACTTACAAACATCTGAAACTACTGAAACATGAAATAACGCATCTGAACTTACCTAAACGTACATAGACACTCCAAAGCATACAGAAACGTAACAACAAACCAATACAGGAATTTATGTTGAATCAACGAATCACGACAAAACATTCACAATTACCAGAGAACATATGGGATAACAATAAGAAAATTTCTGGATAATTAGCTTCTAAATTTCTATCTGAATGTTTTTTTTTCAGTACGTCAGTTCTTACGTTTTAAATATTTATTAGTAAAGGAAATTTAATATAAGAACTATAAAGAATGTCATTCCTTCAGAAAGTAATTGTGAAAACCCACATTCACGTAAGATATAGAAAGACAACCTAAGCATTTATTTTATATTTGTCATTTATAAAAAAGTCTAATCATAGCCTAAAATAAAAATCCTACGTCTTCATTATAATTTTAAAGTAAGTCTCCTGCTTGTGTGAAGTAACTATGTATTGGATATAAAGAAACATGAACTTTTGAAAACTTTGACTAGAAGTGTACATTCTCAGACACTTGTTGTAAATGCATATTTGTTAAATAAACTCGACTAGCTTCCTTCTTTCCTTTCCGCATACCTTGAAGCACAGCCTGATACTTCCCGATTAGGTCATCATTCTTGAATTGATCAAAACCACGAGGAACAGAACAACAAGGGGTATTCGACACGCGATCAAGAGAGGTGCAGGATCATTGGAGAGAAACGGATCCCACCATTGGAGGACCACCGACTCCACAAGTCAAAGAGTACCATTCTGACGGTTCATCGCCGCAGACACCTTTAAGTTTGTCACGAGTAGTAGAATGAAGGTGTAGGAGGACAACATCGCAAAGACGCATCATCGACGCCCCTTGCAGTTCAACAGGATTAAGATCCAGATGTTGACTGTCACCAGCTAATCCAGACTTTTCCAGATATTCATTCCAGATGACCAGGACGACGCCAGTCTTGATGGATCAATCAGGCTAGTGCTCATTCCTATTCTTTAATTACAACCTTTCTCTTTCTCTCACCCTTTCCCCCAACTAGTCATTTTCTAAATTAGAAGCATTTGAATTTAATTTAAATTCAGCCACAATTTTACAGTTAAGTACCGTGTTGTGCATCAGTTCCATCCCCATTTGGTTACATTTATTTATTTCGTATTCTGAGCTATAACTGATGACACAGCACCGGCACATGATGGAGATGCTGTGAGGCTTACGCCTTTGTTACGATCCTAAAATTTCGATAAATTACGATTCTAAATATTCGGTAGATGCTTTAAGATCCCAAATTTTGAGTAAATTGTACTGTGTAATTTTAGTTTGTCGACAGAAATTAAGTAGAGTTATTACCCGCCCACCCTTGCTACTTTATTCATTTGCTCTGTTACAGTAAATTTTTGTTTTGTTGTATTTTAATCGAATGATAAGTGGGTGAGAAGAGAAAATTTTGCCAAGTTATTATATTTTGTTTTTCTTTGTGGTGTTGGATATATATACATAGTAGTGTAAGATATTTATTATAAGTGTGATTTTGAAAATAGATAAAATGGAGAATACTAGTGCTATATCTTCTGCTTTAGACCGTTTAGTAGAACCCCCCAAATTTTCCGGCAAATTGAACGAGTCAGTTCAATCATTTTTTAGTCATTTTGAGGATTTTTCTGTCCTTCATAACCTACGTGATGTACAGAAACGTCATTTGTTGCCGTATTGTTTAGAAAATGTGGCTCGCGCTTATCTGTTAGCTTTACAATCAACCGCAGAATACGATAATTTCATGTATGTATAGATTAAGAAGAAATTAATAGAGGCTTATGAAGATAATATAGTTTCGCAAGTATTAGAGCACGAAATGAGAAATAGAGAACAGTTAGATTCTGAATCTGTCTTAGTTTACATTTTTCATAACTGGAAATTACGAATACTCGTGGAATACTCGAGTACGATCCGAAGATGCCTGTGACCGAACAAATTAACTTGATAATCGATGGGTTATTGCGTTCATTTTATTCTGTAGTTGTAAGAAAATCGTATAAGACTGTTATTGAGTTAGCAAAGTCCTTAGGTTTAGAGGAAAGAGTTAATGTTCTTGTTAGAATGCGTAGTCAGCAATTGAAGTCCTTGGCAATAACAAACGAATACAATATACATCCTGTTAATAAGAATGCTATACAGCAAAAAGAAAATACTTTAGATGTTAATATTCAGAACGAAAATGAAATTGTAAGTCAGCCTGAAAGAAATAGCTTGATTGCTCAGTTAGACGGTATCAAAGTCCAGTTACAAGATCTCGTGCAACGAACAGCGGCCGCAAAAGTTTCTCACGCACACAAAGGAAAATCTGTGTGTATACAATCTTATGAGCATTCGCGTTTCGAGCGAAGAAATCCCATTCATGCATCCTCTCCATCCTTTGCTCATTCGTTGCCTCCTGCTTCCGTCAATGCAGGCAATGTAAATGAGAATGTTGAATCGAGTAATAGGAATACAGTAGACAATAATATGTGTAATAATGTTAGAAATAGTAAGCGATATTATGTTCCTATTCAATATGAAGCTGATTTGCCTCATGTTAAAGCATATATTGATAATAAGCCGCATTTATTTCTATTGGATTCAGGCAGCACTGTTAGCATAATTTCTGGTAATAGTTTAAGTAATAAGCATAAAATACTCAAAGGAACGACTTTTATTCGTGGTATTACAGGATATTCTCAAGGAAGTGATCAAATCGCTTTAGTGAAATTTAAATTAGGAGGACAGTATTTTACGCATCCTTTTCGAGTGTATAATAATTCTCCGTATAATAGCATAATTGGCCAAGATTTTTTAAAAAATCATCTTGCAATGGTTGATCACAATAAAAATTCTTTTAGTTTTGTTAAATTTGGTATTCCTATAAGAATTGAATTGCCGCCATACGTATCTTTTGAAGAAATTTCTAACCATATAGCGAAATTATATAAACCTCAATTTTTAGTGGCTCGCTCTGTTGTTTTGCCTCCTAATTCAAGTCTTCAAGTTACATTAAAAAAAGTAAATGATCTTGCAGGAAATCGCAATTTATTTGTTCCCAATGAGTTAATAGATACGCAGGCAGAAATTTTTGTGCGTAAATCAGTCGTAGACGAAATTCATCCGGTAATATCTGTGATTAACCCTACCAAAAGTAAACTTTACTTGAAAAAAGATGTTGTTTTGGGTTCTGCTGAAAATGCTATCAGTGATACCAACTTCAAGAAACAAAATAACACTAACAATAAGGTTCATCAAGTTAATGCAGTAGATACGAAATCTTTTCCTGAAGGTTATGATAAATATAGAGTAAATGTTAACCCTGAATTGTTGCCACATCAACAGCAGCAATTATATGATTTAGTAGAGGAATTTTATTCTAGTTTTTCTTGGAGTGAATTTGATTATGGTTGTGCTAAAGGATATAAGCATAAAATTGAATTAGTAGACAATATTCCAGTAAATCGACCCCAATTTTAGATACCATTTCATCTACGGGATGAGATAAAAAACAAGTAGATATTTTATTGAAAAGTAAGATCATTGAACCTAGTATTAGTCCGTATAATTCTCCAGTAATGCTTGTTAAAAAGAAGAATGGACAGTATAGATTTATACAGGATGCGAGATTTTTCAACAAAAAATGGTTCCTGACAGTTTTCCGGTTCCTCCTATCCAGGATATTTTGACTAATTTGGCAGGACGCAAATATCTATGTTCTGGCGACGTTTTTGGAGCTTTCTTTAATATTCCGCTCACTGAAGAATCTAAACCTATTACAGCTTTTTCGATTCCGGGCGTGGGATCGTACCATTTTAATTTTTTACCTCAGGGTGTCAAGACATCTACTAGTGGTATGAACAGATTAGTGAAAATTACCTTAGAAGGTCTTCCACAAGATAAAATATTTGCTTATGTTGACGATTATTTTTGGTCTAGTGATAGTTTTGATGAAATTGTGCAGGTAACTCGTATGTTGCTTCTAAGAATAAAAGAAATTGGTTTAAAGCTTTCCCCAGAAAAAACAAAATTGGGATATTTTTCATTAGATGTTTTAGGTCACACTGTTAGTAAATATGGTTTGTCTATTTCGAAACGAATAATTAACTCCATCTCCAACTATCAACGTCCCAAAACAAAGAAACAGGTTAAAAGTTTTTTAGGATTGGCTTCTTTTGTTCGTTCGTATTTACCTAATTTTAGTCAATTAGCAGAAGCGTTACTTTCTTAGTTGAAAAAAGACGCTCCTTTTCGTTGGAAGGACGCACAGGAGACAGCATTCAATAATATCAAACAAGCCATCATTTCAGCACCTTGTCTCGTGAGATACAATCCTGATTATCCTCTGTATCTCTACTTTGATGCTAGCAAACTCGCTCTTTCTGGACTAATCAAACAACCTCAAAATTCACCTGACGATACAAATCTAGTTCCCATTAGTTATTGTAGTCGTGCAACGTCTCCTAGCGAGAGAAAATTACACCTATATCAGCTTGAATTACTAGCATTATTGTACTCATTACGTTCATTTAGGTATTTTCTTTTGGGTCGTCATTTTTATTTGAAGACAGATTGTCATAGTTTAATTTATTTGAAGCAAACAAAGAATGTAAGTAAAATTTCTAGATGGTTGAGTGAAATCGAATCGTACAATTTCACTATTTCACATATCAGTGGCTCCAGTAACATAGAGGCAGACGCAATTTCACGTTTTTCTAACCCCCCTAGAGATTTGGAAGACGAGAAAAAGAATCAAGAAGATCCGAAAATTTTGTTTACTCAGACCACAAATTCATTTTCAATTTTAAATGAGCCTAATCTGGCAACAGAACAGCGTAAAGATCCGTTTTTTAAAGACATTTTTTCTTGGTTGGAACAGAAAGAAAATAGAAATCCTAAAATAGAACGCCAAGCATTATATTTTACTATTAAAGATGGAATTTTGTATAGAAAGCAAAAAACTTCTCAAGATATAAAATTTTTAGTTGCAGTTCCTAATTCTTTGGGTTTTAAAGTTTTTAATGCTTGTCATACGTCAGCATTGGGATCATCTCATTCTGGTTAATCTAAAATTTATGATATGTTAGTAAAAACAGTGTATTTTCCCAACATGAAGAAATATATATATCAAAAGTGTAAAGAATGTACGATATGTCAAGTATCGAAATAGAAAATTGGTTCTCCGTATGGTACATTGCTTACTTATCCCTCCGTTCCCCCCTTCTATCGCATCCACATAGATGTAGCTGGGAATTATTCCCCCAATAATATGTTAAATCACAAATATATGATAGTTGTAGTAGACAGTTGTACTAGATACATAATTGTAGATTCCCTTCCTGATGTTACAGCAAGTACTTTGGCTTCATTTCTTTATCACAAAGTAATTTTAAAGTTTGGAATTTTCTATGAAATTGTGTTAGACAAAGGTAGTGCATTCACTAGTGGACTATTTAAAGAATTATGTGCTATGATTGGTGCTAACATCCGTTTTGTAAATATACATGGGCATTACAGTAATGGTGTTTGTGAAGTTAGTATTAGGAACATAGAACAACGATTGAAATCAGCTTTATGTGACAAAGATTTAGGAGAATGGATTGACTTATTACAACCTATAGTTTTTTCGCTTAACGTCACCAAGAACTTATCGTCTCAAATTTAACCATTTGAATGTCTTTTTGGTTTCAAACCTAGGTTACTTCATCAGGCAATTTTAAATACCCCGTGTCAATACGAAGACAATGCCATTCGTTTACAGCAATTACAAGAGATCAGAGATAAAGCACAAGAAAATCTTTACAAACGTCATAAAACGGCGACAAAATTTTTTGACAAGAGACATACGAAACTTGCTTTTAAAGAAGGAGAAAATGTTTGGATTTTAGACACCACAAGAAATAAAGGTCACGCCAAAGCATTTAGCGGAAAGTTTATTGGTCCAGGCATAATTGAACGTGTGGAAAATCCAAATTCATATTTTGTTAAGTATAAGACCGCCCGAGGATCTTACAAGATAGACAGCATAGCAGTCCAGAGATTGAAGAAGTTTTATGAGAAGGAAAACCCGGAAGAGGAAGACCACCTTGAAGACTCTGACGAAGAGATGCCTATCAACGTCTGCACGGAAGACCATACGATGAAAAAGAAGAAGACGAGATGCGAAGACCATCAAGGACCACCAACTAAAGAGATTTTCAACCCCAGGAAACAATGTTTAGAAGAAGAAGTTTTCATCCCTTCTCTTCATATTAAGGATGTTGTAATTGCCGAAAATCTACCAACGTGGGCAACTATAGGAAAGAATTCTACAGAAGAAAAACCGAAATTTGCTTGTAATACTGCCATCAATCAGAAGATTAGTATTTATAAAGGTAACATATTGGATATAAAAGCAGATGCCTTAGTAAATCCAACGAATGAAACCTTAACTCCTTTAGGTGGTGCAGATAAAGCCATTCAAGACGCAGCTGGATCTGAATTTTTAGAAGAATATTTGACCTTATCATCATTGAAGCCAGGAGAAGCGAAAATTGCCAATGGTTATCGTCTACCAGCTAATTATGTAATTATGACATGTGGACCACGGAATTCAGACAAGAAGATTTTACGAGAGACATATAAAAATTGTTTTAAAGTAATGTTGGAGAATGATCTTTCTACAATTGTACTACCCAACATTTCGACTGGAGCATTTAAGTTTCCGAAGTTAGAAGCTGCTAAAATTGCCTTGGCTACAACAAGAATATTTTTAGAGGAACATATTGATGACGTAAACCGTGTCGTATTTTGTGTTTATGATAGAGAGAATTGGGACATTTATCAGCGATTACTCCCCATATATTTTCACATTGATGAAGAATCTGTTAGTCCGTCTATCCGCACGTAACTTGTATGTGGATTACTTTTCTTGAAGATTAGATTGTGGATAGGAACACCTTGTAGATGGATGATGAACTTTCTTTTAGCACTGGCCACGCTTAGAAGTTAGTTTATCTTGGTTTTGATTTGTGCATCCAAATCTACCGGTAGAACACTTCGAAAATTTAGAACACTTTGAAACTTGGAATACTTCGAATTTTGGAACATGTTGGTATCTTCAAGAATTGTACCATTTCGTTTGATGGGACAGCATATCACTACAGAAGTTTCTCACTTTTATTTTTTTTAAATGTGAGTATGTGAAGAGTGAAGAAAATCAACGACACGCGTATGGATAGATACTTCGATGGATATATTAAGAAGATGTAAGAAGATTGAAGACAAGATTGCAAGAACCATGCTCCATCCCCTTAGATGTCCAGTATTCGATGCCCGAAGAGGACAAGATTTAAGAAGAAAGAAGATGAAGATAAGAATTTATATGTTAGTTAGGGTTGTAGGTTATATGTGGTGAATAGTTCTGTCGTGCTGATTTCATATAGTTTGATTACAGCCAGTATATGGGGCTATAACCATATTTTGGAATTCTTTTCCAGTCTACGGACGCTTTAAGCCTAAATAACTTAAAGCTCATTTTTCTCAAACTGAAATCAGTACCCTTCTTGTGCAGTCTAACTTTACTATCTTTGGTTAGGTAGATAGTATTACACCGTTTTTTCTTTTCGCGTATTAGTCACGTTTGATATTGAAGTTATTTTTTGCATTAGAGGAACATACACATACATATATATAGAGGTCTACATTGGATTATGAAATATTAATTTATTTGATTATGATTTTTTTTATTATACGTATCTAAGTTTTGATAATCTGTGTTAGTGATAATTAAATTTAGTATTATTCCTACCTTTCATTTCCCTTCCCTGAGCACTAACGGAACTCAACACTAACGTTTTAAAGCACATGTCACTCACAATGATATTATGCAAGCACTAATGTTTATTTTTATTTTTCTTACTTTCCATCTTCCCAGAGACGCTGTCGTCATATCTTCAGGTTACCCAGTGAACTACATGAACAATTTCAAAAACGCACACTCAACATTTTGCAGTTTCTGGTCAAGGATTAATTCAAAACATACATATGTTACACAAAGAACTCTCTTACTTTCAACAAACATTTTTTTGGACTTTCTTTAATATTTTTTTCTTTCTTTTTCTACTACGGAAAATTAAAATTTTCGTGTATTTTGGTTTCGAGAAGGGGTGTGAAGTAACTATGTATTGGATATAAAGAAACATGAACTTTTGAAAACTTTGACTAGAAGTGTACATTCTCAGACACTTGTTGTAAATGCATGTTTGTTAAATAAACTCGACTAGCTTCCTTCTTTCCTTTCCGCATACCTTGAAGCACAGCCTGATACTTCCCGATTAGGTCATCATTCTTGAATTGATCAAAACCACGAGGAACAGAACAACAAGGGGTATTCGACACGCGATCAAGAGAGGTGCAGGATCATTGGAGAGAAACGGATCCCACCATTGGAGGACCACCGACTCCACAAGTCAAAGAGTATCATTCTGACGGTTCATCGCCGCAGACACCTTTAAGTTTGTCACCAGAGTAGTAGAATGAAGGTGTAGGAGGACATCGCAAAGACGCATCATCGGCGCCCCTTGCAGTTCAACAGGATTAAGATCCAGATGTTGACTGTCACCAGCTAATCCAGACTTCTCCAGATATTCATTCCAGATGACCAGGACGACGCCAGTCTTGATGGATCCATCAGGCTAGTGCTCATTCCTATTCTTTAATTACAACCTTTCTCTTTTTCTCACCCTTTCCCCCAACTAGTCATTTTCTAAATTAGAAGCATTTGAATTTAAATTCAACCACAATTTTACACTTAAGTACCGTGTTGTGCATCAGTTCCATCCCCATTTGGTTACATTTATTTATTTCGTATTCTGAGCTATAACTGATGACACAGCACCGGCACACTTGTAATCGAAAAGAAAAATTATTTAGTTTGGAACTCAAATTGCTTTTTAATTGCGATCATTGCGTTAAACTCAAATGTTAGTTGTCAACTTGTAATTTCAGAAAATGTTTTGTGAGATTTAAAACAGGACATAAAATGAACATTAAATGGAAACAAATTCCTTAGGTTATTTTGGCTTAAATGCAAATATTCTGTATTTCTTATTTGCAACCGAACACTGTATATAGAAACTATCAATTTCTTAAAACGTTAAAATAATATTACTTAAAGCACATAATGTGTTATCATTTATTTTTTTAATAAATTGTATATAAGTAGTTAGGTAATTGAGGTGTAAGATATTTTACTCGTTTTTCTTCATATTTTATTTAGATTGAGAACTAACGTTTGAGTTGAATGTTAAAATTCAGAGACATTTTCTTTTCATTTAAACGTTGGAGAGGTATGGAAGAAGAGGTAGAATTTTTATTTAAGATTGTGACTAAGCTCTTTATAAACATGACATAAATCCTTACGTTAAAATCCGTGTGAAATGGGTAAGTAAGTTCAGTTGAGAGAAAAATTTGACAGTATATTTGTGTGAATAAAGTTTTATGTATAATCCTATTACATTTTCAATGTGGGTCTCAAAATACTAACTGAAGGTATGATGTGTTCTAAGTTTTGCTAAAATGAGTATTAAATTTTCATAAATAGCAAAAATTCATCAAAACAATTAATGAAACTGAAAACTTTTAAATGTGTATTTATCGCATGTATTTGTTATCTATAAGAAGCTTTGTAATCTTCTTGAATTTGTTGCACTTATTTGTTATCTATAACTCTATTTTGCAAAGATTTTGCGGATATTGTTAACATTTTAAGTAAAGCTCTCTATTTAAACATTTTAAATAATAGATGCAAAAGGACATGATAATTTTAAGTGTAAATACATTTTGGCTTTAGTAATGTGTTAACTGAATTATTGTGTAATTATTATTGAAATACGTATGTTCCTCATTAGAGGGATTAGTCAGTAGTCTTGCTTCTTTCAGGTGAACATAGCTAAAACAATTTTATTTTCGATCTTCTTGAATTTGAAGCTAAAACGAAAGGAAATGTTTACAATACAATCCGGTACAAAAGCAATACGTCTTGCAGATAAAATCTTTAGATTTGTAGAAAATTGTATACTTATACTGCTATGTTCACGTGAACCTAGCAGAACCAATTTATTTCTTAAGTTTCTTGAATTTTAAACCGATACGAAAGAAAAGTTTACTGTACAGTCAGGTACAGTAAGGTACCGCATAACAAACGGTTCGCACAAAAAATATAGATTTGTAAAAGTTTGTCTTCTGTTTCTGGTAAGTTAACGTAACATACCAAGAACACATTTCTTTATTTTCCTCAATTTGAAGTCGAAAAAATGAAAATTCTTACAATACAATCTGGTATAAATGCAGTACGAACGCTTTGTACAGAAATATTTTCATATTTGTGGAAAGCTATTAGTGGTCCTGTTACGTTCACTTGAACTTAGCAGGAACATATAATTTGTAATTTTTTTTAGAACATGAGAGGGATAGAAATCAAAATTTTTACAGTACAAGCCAAGACAAAAAATTTACAGTACAACCTAGCAGTTCCACTTTATTTTCCAATTTTCTAGAATATGGAGCCTGTACAAACGAACATTGTGTCCAAATGTCTTATGCAAGTCAATGTTCCTTTTCGCTATATAAATTTGGGTTCCTGTAGGTAGATAGCCAATGTGGAAGATGTCAAATACAACATTTACTCTCAAACTCAAACGATAGTAGTCGAATAGAAGACACATTTGATATGAGAATTAGCATCTGATGTGAGGTAACCTTTCTAAAATTACAGAAGCTTACTAACTCTTAAATTGATATTTGGTTCCCAATGGCACAAAACTCTTAATAAGGCCTGATTGCTACATCTGGAACAATTGATTTGTTTTTAAAAAGTTTGGTATGTCATATCGTAGTGGATATAACTTCATTGTTTCAGGTGTATATATATAATCACAACAGTAATTAAAAATACTATTATTTAATAAATTGAAACACTCAACTTACAATGAGAGACATCTGTAAAGAAGAAATTGATCACACTTTATTTTTATATCCTATATATACAAGTAAAATATACTGATAAACTGTAACCAGTGATTACATACATTCATGCAAATAGCAGAAAAAGTTCATTTAATCTGAGAGGAACAATATATATTTTCGAACATAGAGGTGTCCAAATTGTTCAAAAGTAACAGTCGCTCTTTCAAATTGAACAACCGGGAAGTTGAAATCTATACCAACTTAAAAATGTCCTACTTTCATAATCAGAATATGTCAATTTCGTCACTATATATATAAATATATATATATATATATATATATATATATATATATATATATATATATATATATATATATAACGTGTAACATTTGCTCCTGTAGGGTATATATAACTCCTAGATCACATCTCAACAGAAATCGTACATACGCTCAGAATTAAAAGTGCTTCAATGGTAGGCAAAGAATAAGGCTGAGCAACTGTGATCAAGATATGCTTCGGAGAGAAGACTAAAGTTCTACAGTGGTTATACGATGCTTTGTTTTTTTATATATACTTGAAAAATAAATGTAACGATACACACAAACACACACACACACACACACACACACATATATATATATATATATAAATATATATATATATAGATCTATATATATATATATATATACATGATGCTCCTAAGCCACAATTCCGGCTTTCGATTCATAGATTGTGAACTCTGCGCTCCTTAGGAAGGGATGTGGAAGTTTTGATATAAACGGAGTAAGATAACATGATTGTTTACGGAAACAATTTTATTGTTCATGTTAGCCTTGTTAAAGTAGGCTTCAAGCTAGCTGAAGCTGAGAAAATTATGTATAGATAATTACAATAAAAATTTTCACATCTGTGTAAGAGAATGGTTACAAAGCCAAGAAAAGAGACATGGAAAAAATAATCGCAATATAAAAAAAACACGTTTGTTGAAACATTTCTGTAGCTAATAACACTGGCTGGATTTCCCATTTAGCAGCCAGTTGTAAGCGTGGCGCTTGTGTGTCTTGCTTGGACCACTTCTAGCCCCATTTAACACCAAGATTTTTTGCTGTTTCCCTACTCCAACTCCCACTCCTAGTTTCTGCTTTGAAATCCTTCCTCCTACCTCTTTCCCCTCTCCCTCACCAAGGACAAAGCAGGTGACGGATACTAAATAATGAGTCGAAACACGAGCTTAAGATGTTACGGTTTTCAGAACTCCTTCGAACGCCGAACAGGACGATTGAGTTGAACCTTTCTGTTGAAAAAGGAGGAGTCTAAAACGTATACCAGGTATGCTGAGACTGAACCTCGGAGTTGAGGTTCACTATAGCATGATCGGCATGCAACATCACTCTTCGCATAGCATGTATCATACATGTTCATCTTTCTTTTGAAACCTGTTCAGATTCACTTCGTCTCTTTTTACAATTTCTCTTAACTAGTTTTCTACATTGAAATAGAATGATGATTTCAAAAGGGATAGAGAAGTATCGATGCATTTCTATACTAAAACGTTTGAAATTATCTATAAGTTAAATTTGATCAACTCCAATAATTAATGGCAGATATAAATAAGCAGTGTTCCACGCAGTCACTTCTTCTCTCCTTGTAAACATCTTGTCTAATCATTCGAAAATAATAAACTCTATTATTCCGAAATTTATCTCCTTATTGAACGTACTCTACAGAGGATTTTGTAGTAAAACGGGTACTGGTAAAGATCTATTTTCAGACAACGAACAGCTTAACTACGACTTTGATTCGTATTCTCTTTCAGCTTCGATTCATACCAGCGAATCAAAAAATATAAAAATATGCGAAATTGAATACGAGATGTTGACAAATGACAGCCCCGTTTGGCTGGAAGAAGAAAGAGGGAGAGAACAGTTGCTAAATCCATATAAGACAAAGCTCTATAATGAAAGTTGTCTTAAGTGGGATAGTTTGTGGTTCTTACTTTACCACGAACACACACTGTGTGATTTCTATCACACTTCTTGAAATGGTAGAGCCCACGATAGTTAGTGATAGGCTGCCGGATTACAACCGGTGAGATAATTCATCCTCATCCACTAACACACAACAACACGTATCAGTTGATGCAGTCTAGCCAGGTGTGGACGGTGGACTCTACAATATAACAAAACACACATACGTTCATGAAAATTGCTAACCCAGAATGAATGGCCCGAATAAATCCGTATCTTACGAATTGAAAATTCAAACATGTGGCGAACACGTATGGTGGCCACTACCTTCTACTGCCACCACCTTCGAAACATGTAGTCAGGTTCTCATATATCTCGTTGATGTCTAATATCCCAATATACGAAGATGAACGGGCTTGAATGATCGGTCAGCGTCACGAAAATCCTGGTCGTGTGGAACATGTTGTCACAACAACTACGCAAGTATAGAAGCATTCGATAGAAGAGAGTGGTACAAAACGACGTGCACAGATAAGGCCTCGCAAATTGACCACGGTACTGAATGAAAGAAACCTTCTCCAAATGATCATAAGAGATTGAGCAGTGTCATCAAAAGTGTTCACTCAAACCTTAAGCATTAACATGGTTGTTGCTACATCTGCATCGACTATTTAACTTAATTTGCTGAATCCTCGATCACTGTCTCCATGCTGCTATAACAGAATCCCTTGACATGAAACCACAAACGCATCAGACTGACAAGGACACACATCTAGTATTACTGTTGTTCTAAATCTAAAGAACTGTTTTCCTATTTCTGTTTTCTCCTCTCCTGCAGTCACCGCTGAATACGTACGACGTTTTCTGGGTAAGTGTAGTTTCCTAGCTTGCATTGTTGAGCTTCATAGCAATCCAGTGGCATGTATGATGGTAGTGAACGACAATGGTTACAACATGCTATCATCACTCAACCATGTCCAGGCTAATCTGAGCAGTAAATGGTATATTAATGAGATTTTACAGCACGGGATGAGGCACCATACAGGAAACACCAAACAGCATATTTCCGCAGACAATGCAAAGCTATATGAAGAACGTAACGTGCCAGCTTTCTGCGGGTGACGCCAAACAGCATTTCTTCCGTGGCCTGACCGGTCGTCAGACATGTCGCACACTGAGCTATAATTGAGCGAAAACTTCTGCGTCACAGTTCGATATAGCAAATATATATGACTTCATGACTCGCGAAGAAACTGCATGGAGAAATATACAAAAGGAATATATACATATTGATTCTTGATTCCATGCAAGGACGTATAGAGGCACTAATCTTAACACGTTTTTCGTTCACCTACCATAGGTCCTTTTAAGTTTGGTGATTTTGTTATATATATACATCCTCACGGCATTGTCAAGGCTCTATATTTGTATTTTACATTTAAAGTTGCAACCGGGTGTTTCTCGCTGCCGTATTCGGTTGCCCGAACATCACCCTTGTTCTTCGCACTCAGAGTCATTCGAAGAACTGAAAACGTACTCTGTACACAAACAGTTTATGGTTGTGAACTCGGAAAGCCTGGTACTTCTGCTTGTCAAGGTCAAAAGGTGGGAGAAAAAAGGATGTGTAGAATGTAAAGAGGATGTAACAGTGTCTGATATTTGTAAGAACCAAATTCATTTGTAGTTCGTGCACATTCCGCCTGTAGCGCTACTGTGGCACAGCGTATATTGTAACTGTATAACTCTTGTACACCGCTTGTAGGTCTATTGGTGTAAGTGACGACCGAAACAATGTTGTCAGCTCTGACTGCGATAAGTCCCTGCTGTGCTGCTTTTGCTTTTCTTTTTTGTCCTTTGTCATTTGTGAGACGCCAAGCATGTTGTTCTTGCTTGTTGCACGCGCTGAACGAGTTCCTGCGGAGCGAAGTATTTAAGAAGTTAATTAATATTCTTGTTTTGGGATAGAAATATGATAAGTACTTTGAATTATAATACGGTTTTAAATTGGTTAACTGTTGAAAAAAAAAACACGAAAATAAAGTTGTACTTGTAAATGTATATTAGTCGGGGACGTAGCTACTGACAGTGTAGCAGGCACTTAGCCAGGATTTCGTTTTGGGGGGAGGGGTCCATGACATGAAATACTGTGGTCGTCACAAAAGCGGCTCGATTACTCTAAACTATTTTACTGGAATATACTGGTTCGTTTAGCCAGGATTTCGTAACGCTGGGGGGGGGGAGTGAAATGAAATTCTGAAAGCCCAGTAGCTCGATCAATCTAAACTACTTTAGTAGCAACATATATTGGTTTGTTAGGACAATAAAATGAGGATATCTCGGCAAGTATTTGAATAACAAACTATGAAGAATAATAAAAAAAAGTATTGAAAAAAATTTGCAGTATTTACGTTCTCCTCCTGTTTATTGAAATATAACAATTTTCCTTTCCTTATGACCTCAATTATTATAAAAGGTACATACTGAATACTGTCTTGCAAACTATCTTCTAATATAAAGAAAATAAAGAGTTTGTTTTGTGTGTTTGTCTGTCTGTGTTTGGCCTGGGGACCAGACGAGTGGACCGAGAGTTACCAAATTTTGGTCAGGGGTACATTCGCCCAGGCCCCAGATCAAGACGAAGCGTTTTTGTTTTCAAATTTCGCAAATAGTGGGGTCTCAAGGGGCGTTTACCGGAACCGGCTTGGGAACCAAACAAATTGACCGAGAGTTACTAAATTTTAGTCACGAATACCCTGGTCCAGGCTCCAGACCAGAGTTAAATGTTTTTGTTGAAATTCGAACCAGGGGGTCTCAGGGGCGTTTACCGGGACATGTAAAAGTAGTTGAAAATGACCGATATTTATTTATTTATTTAACAATCACCAGATGCAGTTCAGAGGCCATTTTACATTGAATATCCAACAACAATAATAATGGAAAGGATTTGGGAAGGTATCGCCCTGGGCCTGTTTAGTAGGTGCCATCCCGGCATTTGCCTGCTAGGACTGAGGGAAACCCTGGAAAACTTCAGTCAGGATAGTAGGCAGCGGAATTCGATCCACGACTTCTCGAATGCGAATCCAAGGCTCTACCACTTGAGCTATTACTGTCGAATTCATATTTTCGCGGTCGCTGAAATCAATGTTGAAACTCCAGTCCCACTAACTTCCAAATTCACGCTATTCGGCTCCGGGCCGGGTTCACCGGAGGAAGGTGAGATACCAAGACATATAAAAGTAATCCAAAATGACCGATATTAGTGTCAAATCCATAGTTTTCGCGTTCGCTGAAATTAATGGTGACACTTCCATTAGCGATGACTTGCAAGAATGCGGGCCGGTAGTCAGCCGGGGGGTGGATACCGAGATGTAAAAAATAGCTCAATATGATCGATATTAGTATCAAATCCATAGTTTTCGCGGTCGATAAGATTAATGGTGATACTCTCACAGGCGTTGACTTCCAAATACAGCCCCTGTGCGAAGCATGTGTATATTCAACTAGTTTTACAATATATGCATTCCTTTCTCTGTTAAATCAAATGCTAACAGAACTTTCTTTCAACATTTTTTTAATTAATATTCCGTCAACTACTGTCGGTTCTAAATGACAAGTTAAAGAAGCAACAGAAAATTGTCCTTGAAATGAGATGTTTGATATTGCAAGGATGCAATGACGAAAAGTTATGATTAAAAATGTCCACGCTGTTACACAACGGCACTTACGCTTTCGAAAGCTTGAAATCTCCCTGACTAGTAGCAGGAATTCTGAGAATTCCATAACTTCTTGATTTTTCAAATTACCTGACTCTTCCAGAATACGTCGCTTACCTCGCCACCATATTGCAAGTAATACAAATCTCCTCATAAGAAAGAGTAAGCAAAAGCTTCCTGTAGTTTTCTTTTTAATTTTTAACGCTGATCCTTCTTTTTCTCATTCATTTTGCTTTATCCTTCCTTAATTTTTTCACTTCTGGTCTCGAACCCCAGATCCCTCCCTGGCTACGTGCCTGAGTGTTGATTACAGATTTTCGCGTGGAAGAATTTCATTACACTATAGGTGAAAAGCAGTACTGCAAAAATAGATGTAATTCATATTGAGCACGATAGGAGACAATGTTCATTTCAGATTTTCCAGTACGGGGAGATTGAATAAACGATGGGTGAATATAGTACTATGAAAATTCTGGTAACTCAGATTGAGCACGCTCGGGAATTGAGCACGCTAGAGGGAATTTTGAAGCTCTATACCCAAGAGCCACCTGTATAATCATCACTGACTGCCATTTCAATAATGTGTTTTATGGTCTTATGTCCGTGTTCCCATCCTTTCCCGATGGGATCACTGGATACTTGATACTTTTTCTATTCCAAATTTTTGTGCTAGTTTTCTGTCGAAACCTTTAGTTTTGTACTCTCATTGGTTTCGATTTAGTTAATTATTTAAGTTTAGGAATTCTGCATCGAAGTTATATGAGACGTAGACTCAAAGATTATGATGAAACTCAAACACAGTAATGGTCCAAATTTTGTAAGAGACTCCCGCTGCTAATCGAACGTGTGACTACGTGCACGAAAGGCGCGCGTGCTAGCTACTAGAACACCGGAAATGGCGTCACCAGTTTGAGTCTCTTAAATATTAAATTGTATTTACATCTTACAAGTTGTGTGTACTTGCAATATAAGAAACAAACATAAATTAAAATTATAAGAAAATCTTTATAAACGCTTACGAATATGTTGAAAAGGCCAGAAATCTGTCACTCTCTCTCCCTCCCATGTCGTGGTGCTATTTAAAAGGTATACCTTAATAATAATAATAATAATAATAATAATAATAATAATAATAATAATAATAATAATAATAATAATAATAATAATAATAATAATAATAAACTCTACAGTCGGACCTGAAACTTTGGATGGCAAATAGTCTAGTTGTTATTAATGCAGAAGTTTACATTAATTAAATTCAAAAGTTGCATTCTAACTTCTTTTTAAATTTTATTAAAAGTACCACTATTCGTCTTAACACTAATGAGAACTATGGATTTGCCTTTAATATCCGTTATTTTCGATTACTTTCAAAATGTCACTCTTCCCGATTCTTCTGGGATGAGCTTAAACGGCATGGAAACAGTCATTATCCATATCAGCGACTGACCCGAAAACTATGGATTTAATACTACAATCGACCATTACAATTATTTCTAAAATGTCAGCTCTCCCATCCCCACTCCTTGGGATGCTAGCGGTTCCTTACCCTCCCGAGTATTTCTTTCCAGATTGTAAGACATATATGTATCAAGTTTAGTTGGAATTAAACCAAGTGTTACATAATTATGTAGGAAGATATGTTTTAAAATTAATTTAGGTGACTCTTGAATTGGAAGTGGCAGATATCGACGACTTCCGGTTTAAGATTGATCACTGTAGATCAAAAGAAGTTAGTAGAAAGCTAGAAGCTGTCTCTGAAAATCGATTAAGCGTCCTAAGAATGCATATTATCTCTGTTCTTAACCTCCAACTAAAACAGGAAGTGGTAGCGATTAACTATTTCCTGTTTTTAACGTTGATTACTATGGAAGAAAAACTGTAATAGATAGCAAAACGACTGTTTTCCATAATCGATTAACCGTCCGTTCTCATCTCCATTCTTAACCTTATACTAAATCTAGAGATGATAGACATCAACCCTTTCCGGTTTTAACGTTGATCACTGCAGAGCAGAAACCGTAACCAGGTTTTCTACAATCGACTAAGAATACACTGCATCTTCATCCTTTATTCCCTACTAAAACTGGAACTGGTAGATATCAACTTCTATACGGAAGTAGGTAGCCAGACGCAGTTTCCTGCAATCAATTAAGCATCACAAGAATATAATTGTGTCACCAATCCAATCCCTCTACTAACACCGGAAGTAGTATAAAACTATTATCACTTCCTATTTGATTATTAATTAAGAAAATATTGTGTGAGCCTCCTTAATATCTTCATCAGAGTTTCCTGGTAATCCAGTATGACTTCCAGGTTCAATGTAATATATATAGAACATTATCTGTAAGAGACAGCGAGAAGAGTTTTTTTTTTAAAAAAAGGAGTTAACGTTCTTAAAATAGGTACCATCTCTTCTTTTTCCCTTTAATCAAACGTAATTATTAGAAATCAACCACTTCCGGTGTTAACGTTCATTGTTGTTCAGTTTTGTTGAAGAAATCTTGACCACTCACCCTGCTATGAAAGATGATATTCTTGCAACCGCAAAAGGAAATTATAATGCTGTGACTCTAAATAAACTTCCTAATCGACCAAACAAATTCCACATGTATTTGCTTTAATTCTAACTGTATGTAGAACCACAGGCCTTTTCAAAGAGAGGTGAGTGGCAAAGTTTTCATGAACAATACTGTATATGACAAACGGCAATAGATAGGCATGGTTTGTATTCGATTAAGCGTCCCTAGAATATATTCCATCTCCACTCTAATCACTAGTAAATACCACTAAGTAGTAGATATCTACTACAACTTCTGGTTTCAATTTTAATTGAAAAATATTGGGTGGTTCTGTTTACTGTCTTTAAGAGATTTTGTTTTAAATGAGAAGTTCTAAAGCCAAATTTCATGTTTGTAACTTGCAGATATTCTGAGATACCGATATGCTATTATACGAGTAATAATTCCCATTCTTACCTTTTCTTACTAACAAGGGACATCACCCAATTGTCCGGCTCCGATTTCAATGAAATTTTTCTAGCTGATAGAGGACATATATGTATTATTTGTGATGACAGAAATTTTTGCCATGATGCATGTTTTCTATTTTTTATAATTTTTAAGAGTTATGATGTGGTTATTAGAGATTACTGAAGAAGTCCCTTACTAACCTTTGTAAACGGCGCGTTAATGAAAGAACAACCATGTAGATACATATAACGCCTAGGGGGAAGTTGTATAGTAGGTATGACCTTGATGGAAGCCATCTTGAAATCCGCCATTTCGAATTAAGGTCAAGTTTCTTAAATGAGAACAGGGTAATATGATACATAATTTCGGGCTAGAATTTAATTAGGGAGACAATGGTGAAGTTAGTTTTGAGATACACCCATTTGGGGAAAAGTTACAGGCATTTAATTGTTTACTTACTACGTGCGATGCTTTATCCCAACACTATTCACGAACTGACAAATCGCAACTCTTAAAAAATGTAATAAACTTAGAAAACATGAGCCATGCAACAATTGCAGAGTGCCATGCGGTGAAAATTAGAAGTCTTGCAAATTTGAAAGATCGAATAATGGACGTTTGGTGCACATTAGAAGCGGTCCTAAATTCACACTGGTTAATTATAGAAGAAAAATAAGCATACCATTGTCTCCTTGGGAAAATTTGCTATTAAAATGAGGTGTCAAATGCTATAGTTTTCATTTTTCAAACTTCACTTTAATTCAAAATGGCGGATTTCAAGATGGCTGCCGTCAAGGATATTCTTACCGTATGATTTCCCTCTAGGCATAATATGTATTACCGAAGCTTTTCTTTACTTATTATCATTAATACGCGGGTTAGAAGAGCAGGTAAGGGACTTTCGCAATTCGCACGTAGTAAGAGAACAATTAAATGCCTGTAACTTTTCCCCAAATGAGTGTATCTCAAAACTAACTTCACCATTGTCTTCCTAATTAAATTCTAGCTCGAAATTGTGTATCATATTACCCTATTCCCGTTTAAAAAACTTGACCTTAATTCTAAATGGCGGATTTCAAGATGGCTTCCATCAAGGACATACCTACTATACAACTTCCCCCTAGGCGTTATATGTATCTACATGGTTGTTCTTTCATTAACGCTCCGTTTACAAAGGTTAGTAAGGGACTTCTGCAGTAATCTCTAATAACCACATCACAACTCTTAAAAATTATAAAAAATAGAAAACATGCATCATGGCAAAAATTTCTGTCATCACAAATAATACATATATGTCCTCTATCAGCTAGAAAAATTTCATTGAAATCGGAGCCGGACAATTGGGTGATGTCCCTTGTAAGATATACAAGAAACGCTGAAACATGTGTTAAATAATTTTAAATTGGAAATCCAAATACCAAATATCAAGTTCCCAGTTCTATACGTATCGGAGATAAGGGTATCTTATTAAAATAACTCTTACCCCAATTCCTCCTCTTTTCGTGAATTTTCAAAAAAATTTTCAGTGGTACCCCACGTGACAAATCCTATGTAGGTGTAAATTCAAAGTTTTTAAGTAGTCCCTAGAGCAGTGGCTCCTAATCTAAGGGAAGAGTCTCTGACAGAACTAAATTTAAAATTACAAATATTACGAATGTTGTAGCAAACATTAAATTGAATATCATTTAAACACGAGGTAACTATTGTGTAACAACAGTGGTTTCATTGACAAAACTGGTAAAATATAATACTCCACTGCAATACTTTGCTATGCAGGAGTCTTGCTGGAAATAAATATAAATTTGTGAGAATATGGCTATTATTATTTACTATTATTATATGCAAGCCCGTTCTTCGTACGAGTAGAATAGGTTTATAGAAAATATTTGAAAGTTATATTTGATCACCCTTTCCCCGTTACGTAACTTATTTGAACAAAAGTGAAATAAAACCCCTTGCTCGACCATGTTCAAAAATGTGTTTCATAGGATGCAGTATTTATTCTCTGCAAGAAATCTGATTTCTCTTCTGCTTTTACAATTTTTTTTCAAGGTCAGTTGATAAAGTAGAAATGACCCACGTGCGAAATATGTTTAAAAATTCATTTCAGACATTTCAAGCACTTTGTCACCCTGTAACCTGTTTTGGAAGCAGAATTTTCGAAAACGCTGGGGCATGTCCACATGGTGATCTCGTTAAGTAAAAAGTTTATATACCTAGTTTCATCTCTTTGGCATGGAAGATATTTAATTTTCGCCGTATATATTAACTCCTCCACCGTCTTAGGCTATGAGTTTTAATGAAACTTACATGGCTAAGAAATGGCTTCAGCCAAGTGCTAACTATGTTCTAAAATTCTCAATCATTTTTCATAAGATGTGACGGAAGTGGAATTTCCTAGAACGCTGGGTTGCTTGTCTACTTGGTTTTTATATTAAATTTCATCTTCATATATGAGAGATTTGTAAGATTTGAGAGATTTGAGAGATTTTTTGCAAATATTTTAGACCTTGACCCCTCCCCTTAGGATACGCATTTCAGTGAAAGTGATATAATGAAACCATGCTCTAGGGTAGTTCTAATATGTTCAGTAATTCTCCTCGAACATTATATGATGATGAGACAGCAAACGCCGATTTGAATGACTAGAAATAAGTAAATTAATTCCTCCCTGCTTCTGCTTAAAAGGAGAATTTCGAAAACTCTGAAATACGTATTCCATTCTTTTTACTTCAGAGTTGGTTTACGAAATTTCACATTACGAATTTAAGCGAATTTCACATTTCATGACATTTTCTGAATAAATAGTGGTAAATTTTAATATTATAGAAATCGTCTCTTTTCTCCAACTTTAAGAGGGGAATTTCCGGAAACATACTTTCAATTATTTATAGTTAAGAAATCAAAGTCAAATTTCACACCTCAAACGTAAGCAAATGCAGAAATTTTAATAGGTAGAAACTATCCTCCATTCTCATCTTAGGACAGACTTTCGGAAAAGCTAAACATGTATTGGTTCGTTTCTAATTCAGTTTAATTATGAAATTTCACTTCTCCAATATAAAGAATTCGTACATTTATCAAGAGGGTATTATGATGGCAGTAGAAAATAAGAATGGGAAGGTAGTCAGCGAGAGAAATGAGGTCATAGGAAGATGGAAAGAATACACCTCTTATATGAGAGTAGGAATAGACCGTGTAGCCTAAATGTTGAAGTAGAAAATAAAGTAGGCGAGGATGATAAAGGATTTAGTATTCTTAGGGATGAGTTTGGAAAGGCTATATCCGAGATTAGAAATGGAAAGGCAACCGGAAAAGATAACATACCAATAGAATTCATTAAAAATATAGGAGACAAGGGAAAGAAGGAATTGTTCCGATTATGCAATGAAGTATGTGAAACAGGAGAATGGCCAAAAGACTTTCTGAAAAGGATCATGATATCGATGGCTAAGAAATCGAACCAAAAGAGATGTGAGGATTATAGAACTATTGGCAACATATATCGTGCAGCTAAAATTCTGCTCCGAATACTGAACAGAAGGTTATATGAAAGAACAAATAAAGAAGTTGAGGAGGAGCAGTTCGGGTTCAGAAGAGGCAAGGGCACAAGAGATGCAATTGGATTATTAAGGGCGATCGGTGGAAGATTTATAGAAAAAGGGAAAGAAGTGTATGTTATATTTATTGATCTAGAAAAGGCTTTTGACCGCGTGAATTTGGAATTGTTTTTGGAATGGAAAGATAGAAGACTAATTAGAAACTTATACATGAACCAGCAAGTAAGTGTTAGGATAGAGGAAGAACTGACGGAAGAGAGTGCAATTGGAAGAAAAGTTCGACAAGGATGCTGCCTCTCGCCAGCCCTTTTTAATGTCTATCTAGAAGAGATAGTGAAAAATAGTTTACATGGTAATGATGGCATTTCGGTAGGAGGTAGAGAGATTAAATGCCTAAGATTTGCCGACGATGTGGCGCTTGTTGCAGAATCTGAAAAGAAAATCAATATAATGTTAGAAAAAATGAGAAACGGCTTTGAAGAATATGGGATGAAAATAAATGTTAGAAAGACAAAAGCCATGGTGATTGGAACAAAGGGGTCTGTGTCAAATATAAAAGTAGGAGGGGAGAAAAAGAACAAGTGAATAGTTTTCGATAGCTGGGTAGTATTCTTAGTAATAACATGGTAGTGTGGACTTGAAATAAAAGCAAGGATAGGAATGGCGAAAGAAGCCTTTCGGAGGAAGAAAAGTATGTTTTGTGGGACCTTGAATGAAGAGTTGGGAAAAAGACTCATAAAATGCTTCGTGTGGAGAGTTGTACTGTATGGGGCGGAAACGTGGACATTACGTAAAGGTGATGAAGATTGGCTGGAAGCCTTCGAAATGTGGGTGTGGAGAAGAATGGAAAGAATTATTTGGGTCGGGCGGAAAACGAATGAGAGAGTGTTAGAAATGGTGTTAGAAAAGAACACTTTTAGATATTATAAGGAAGAGGAAGAGAAACTGGTTGGGACATTGCCTAAGAAGAGATTGTATCATGAGGGACGTCCTAGATGGTATGGTGGCGGGAAAGAGAGGGAGGGGGCGAAGGAGACTACAATTAATAGATGATATGAAAACAGAAGGATCATACGCGAAGACGAAGAGGTTAGCGGAGGACCGTGGAGCATGGAAGCTTCTCAGCTGCGGCAAGTGATCTGCAAATAAAGGCAGAATACCTATGATGATGATATTTGTCATTTTCTAAAAATAAATGAAATAAAATACATTTGAAAAATTAATGTTGTACGAATTACTTCTTTCTTGTTTAGGTTCGAAATTTTCAGAAACTGTGAGAAACATCTTCAGTTATTTGTAATGGTTACTTTATATGCCTAGTTTCATCTTCCTTACCTCAAGGATTAGCAAGATACACTATCCTATTTACGCACCTAAGGATACATATTCCCAAAAATCCTTCTTTATCCCTTGTTTTCGTCAAACAGAGTATTCTTGCTAATTATAGCAATATGGCTTGGTCGATAATGAGTAACTCACTTATATTGTCTTAAATACAGTATAGGTTATTATTTTTGTTGCTATTACTGATGATTTGAGAATACAATGCTGCAACTAAAATTGCAGAAACGGTCAAAGACATCGCGAATGATGTAGGCGTTAAGTATGTAGGGTTTAAGAATGAGGGCGCTTGTTAAAAATGTTGGACCAATTGCCCTAGAATATCCAAAAACTTTAATTTAGAAAATACAACGTCTTGTATCATTTCCTACTTTATAACACTACAACGAACACTCTATAAGAACATTGTATTTCTGTTAAATTACCTCGCTGAACAGTACTAAATAATCACCGAAGGCTCACATGAAATGGAGGATTCACACAAATAGATCCGCTTTTTCTTGAGTTAATTAAACATTAAGTATAAAACTGAAGTAGCATTATAGATAAAGTGAGACTGTAGAAAAAATGAACCTTTCCTTTAACTGTTAAAAGAATAACATAACATAGACGCGATAATAATAATAATATTAATAATAATAATAATAATAATAATAATAATAATAATAATAATAATAATAATAATAATAATAATAATAATAATAATTCAATTTCTTAAAAATAGTATTCAAAAATAGATACAGGAAACTGCAATCTGGTAATAATTATTAGGAACCAGATTAAAACGTATTAGCTTTTCTCAACCCACTGAGGAAGAGAAAACTTGAAAGGAAGAGATGAAAGGTAAGAAAGGAATAGTAAGAAGAAGAATGCAATTTGTCGATGATTTGAAAACTGGTATCAAATATTGGGAATAAAAAGAGGAAGCTGAAGACCGAGAAAGGTGAAAGAAGAATTTCCAGAACAGAACCTAAGAAAACACACAATCACACTCACATCTCCCATTAGTCCCAGTACCTGCCAACAGGTAGAATACTTAATAATTACAATAATAATAATAATAATAATAATAATAATAATAATAATAATTATTATTATTATTATTATTATTATTATTATTATTATTATTATTATTATTATTATTATAAACCCCGATAGCTGCTGCGACTAAGTTACAGCGCACGATAGCTCTTGAAAGAAAGCAAATTTTTATTTTATTTAATTTTATTTATTTATTTATTTATTTGCAAACTATGGTTAGAGTAATTATTTCGGAGGAGCTACTTAATTGAAGTGATCCATAAACCGAAAGTGATAGAAATCAACCTTTTCCAAGTTTTAACGTTGACCACTATAAAACAAAAACGGTTTCCGGCAATCGATTAAGCATTCCAAGAATATTTTTCATCTCCTTTCGTTACCAACCGAAAGTGGTAGAAATAAACCATTTCCGGTTTTACGTTGAATACTATAAAGCAAAATCGATAAATTGTTACGTGCGGCTTTCTGTAATGGCAAATTCTTTAGATTGGATCTTACAAGAGATTACCGAGAAATAAATTAGCAAACGCAAATCAAGCCCAAAACTTGGCCAACCTCGACCATCAAATGTAGGGATCTTAATTAGGTTGAGGGCTGCCCACCACCAAATTTTGTTCTGATTCGGCCAATAGTTATCAAGAGAATGCTGCTGGTTAATTAAGTAGTTATCGAGAAATAAGGTATGAAATGCAACCCGCGTCCACCCTGTTCTTGGCCGAGTTTGACCACAGAATATGCCAGTACTTATTGTTTAAGTAATGGGCTAGTAGCTCACAAAATTTAGTAAACATCCGGCTAGTATTTAATTTAAAAATAAACTCTAGTAAAAAGCGTAAAGAGGATGACGTAATATGTTCTCAATTAATATGGATACCGGAAATTTGTATCGTATTTCTTTCACTTCTGGTATTAATACAGAGATTACTGTCGAGATGGAATACATTCTTGCAGTACTTAATGAATTACATAAAATCCCTTCTAGCTCTCCAATATATAACACCCAATTTATAACCGGAAGTGATTCATATATGCCACTTCTGCTTTTAGTATAAAGGTTACAGTCGAGAAAGAACATATTCTTGGGACACTAAATTATTATAGAAAATCGCTTCTCCTTATCTGTTATCTTTTCTAATCTACTGCGATCAACACTAAAACCGGAAGTAGTTGGATTTTGCTACTTCAGGTTTGGAGTTTAAGAGAGATACGGTAATAACTTACCTGTTCCTACAACGTTAAATTGATTCCATAAAACTGCTTCCCTCTATATCTTATAGTTTATGCTCTATGTAAATTAAATTGAAACCGGAAGTTATAGGTGATTTCTACCCTTCCTTTTTACTAGGGTGTTAAGTACGAAGGTGAAAGTTACTCCTGGAACGCTTTATCGATTGCTGAAAACTGCTTCTTACTATCTATTATCGTTTTTGCTCTATAATGATCAACGTTGAAACAGGAAATGGCTCAATTCTGTTACTTTCAGAATTCATTAGCTTGTTAAATGTGAAGAATGTTATCCTTGAAAAGTTTAATTAATTGCCAAAAACATCTTCTCGTTACCTATTATCGTTTTTGCTCTGTAGTAATGAGTGTTAAAACCGGAAATGGCTCATTTCTACCATTTCCAGTTCTACTAGAATATTAAGAATAATAATAGAGATTCCCTTGAAACGTATAATCGATTGCCCAGAACCGCTTTTCGCTATCCATTATCGTTTTTGTTTTTTTATTGATCAACGTTAAAACCTGGAAAAACTCATTCCTACCATTTTGTTTGTCGAATCACCTCTATTAATGAACTCTCTCGAGAAAATCACACTATCTACTTATTGAAAATACTACTACTACTACTACTACTACTACTACTACTACTACTACTAATAATAATAATAATAATAATAATAATAATAATAGAAAATTGGCATCCTTTCAAATGTTATCTTTCGAAGTAACGGAGGTATGTATGTACGTACGTACTAAAATTACGAAATTACAAGTTCCACTACGTGATCCTAATAATGATAAAATCTTAAAGGGGATCATGTTATATTTTGTGTTGTGGTTTGGGAAGGAGAAGCTCTAGTATATTTATTTCACTTCCGATTTGAGTACAGGGTTCACTGCCGAGATGGAATATACTCTTGGAGCACTTAATGAATTACCGAAAAAAGCCTTCTAGCTATACATTTTATAACGCTCAATGTTATAACCGGTAGCGATTGATTTCTACCACTTCAAGTTTCAGTAGAAATATTAGAGTCGAGATAGAACATATTCTTGGGACATTTAATTGATTACAGAAAACAGCTTATCGCTAGTTAGTTTCTAATCTATAGCAATCAACACTAAAACCGGAAGTAATTGGGTTTTGCTACTTCCGGTTCGATTAAAAGTTTAATAGAGATGATACCTGTTACTACAACGCTAAATTATTTCCCAGAAACAGTTTCTATAACTTATAGTTTTTGCACTATATAGATTAAATTGAAACCGGAAGTTATAGGTAATTTCTGCCACATCTTTTTCACTAAGATGTTAATTATGAAGAAGAAAGTTATTCTTGAAACTATTTATAGATTGCCGAAAACTACCTCTTACTATCTATACCCTTTTCTCTCTATAGTGATCAACGTTAAAACCGGAAATAGTTCATTTGTACCAGTTCATGTTTTACTAGTGTTTTAAGGGTGAAGACGTAGATTAATCTTGAAACGCTTTTTCGATTGTCCGTTCTCGATGGCTCATTTGCACCTTTTCCAGCTTTATTAGACTATTAAGAATGAAGATGAGAGTTGGCTGTGAAACTTGTAATCGATTGCCAAGAACGGCCTTTCCCTATCTATTAGCATTTTCGTTCTATAATCAACAGCATTAAAACCGAAAATGTCTTATTTCTACCACTTCCGGTTGGTGAATCTTCTCTATGAAAGAACTCCCTCGAGATAATCATTGTATCTTTCTATTGCAAAAACAATTTTAAAATTCGCATCCGTCTAAATATCATCGTACGGAGTTACGGACGGACGTATGTACAAACATTACGATGTTACAAGTTTCACTACATAATCCTAATAGTAAAAACAGTAAAGGTTTACGTAATATTTTCTCAATTAATTTGGAAACCAGAAGTTGTAGTATATATATATATATATATATATATATATATATATATATATATATATATATATATTCAATTCCTAGTTGAGTAGAGTTATTACTGTCGAGATGGAACACACTCTTGGGCACTTAATACATTTTCCATTCTATTCCCTTCTCGCTATATATTCTATAACACTCAATGCTTAAACTGAAAGTGATTGATTTCTGTCACCTCCGGTTTGAGTACAAAGATTAAAGTCGAATTAGAAAATTCTTGGAACACTTAATTGACTACTAAAAACCGCTTCTCGCTATTTATTACGGTTTGTAATCTATTGTGATCAACACTAAAACCGAAAGTAGTTGGGTTTTGCCACTCCCGGGTTGTTTAGAAGTCTAAGAGAGGAGACGATACTTATTCCCACAACGCTAAACTGATTTTAAAAAAACCGCTTCTCCCTATCTCACTATGTAGATTATTTTGAAGTCGGAAATTATAGTTAATTTCTACTGCTTCCGGTTTTACTTGGATGTTAATGATGAAGATGAAAGTTACGCTATATTGATTGCCGAAAATTGCTTCCTGCTACCTTTTACCTTTTTTGCTCTATAGTGATCAACAATAAAACCGGAAATGACTCATTTATACCACTTCCGGTTTTACTATAGTGTTAAGAATGAATATGGGAGTTGTCCTTGAAACGTTTAATCGACTGCCGAAAACTGTTTGTAGCTATCTATTACAGTATACAGTATATGCCTATGCCGGTAGCTGGAAACAGGGAGAGAGAGAGAGAAAATCTTATTGCACCTTTACACAGAACGCGCAATTACTCATAACATCAATTAAAAAAAAGAATAGTTGTAAATGAATCTTTCAAAGATTGGTACTACTGCTGCCACATACGCATGCAATTCTTCCATAATGATTGATTCGTAGGATGATGTATATGGGTTTCATAATGACAGTGTAATAAAATGCCTTCAAAGTGATCACAAAATAAAAAGTTAAATTTCTCTCTCAAATTTTATGAAATCGAATTTGATGGTCTTTATGGGAACACTCTACAATAACAAAATATGCAAACTAATATTAATATACTCCAAGATTTCCACTGGATGCCAGAAAGCTTCAGATCATATTTGATGTCATAATCATAAGCAGATGTAAACATACATATATATACAGAAAAGAGAGAAGAGAGAGTGTCAGAATATAAAATCTCACCTGAAAAAATGTGTTTGAAAACATTTGCGGAGTTTCACCGTTAACATGTTTATGACAATTTGGTATTTTTACTTTCTTATTTTTCAACTAAACTACATTTCCATTTATTGTAATCATACTTCATACATTTATTGTAATCATTGATGTCATAATCATACTTCTTTTTCGCATACTGTTCTTGCGTTGACTTGTTGTAGCTGCTTAAATTTCGTGTAAATTAAGTGAAAGAACTTTTGAAACAAAACAGACTAAACTTATGGTTGTTTTTGAAATAAGTAGTATATTCAGGTACCTCATTTACTGTATGTTTGTTAAGTGATTGTATTAAGACGTAAGAATGAAAATTGATTGTGTCATTCTATTTTTCTATATTTTGTTAACATTAGTTTTACCATTTTCAGAAACAGATGTTGTTATACTTATTTGTGTAGTAAGTCAAATTACATCTTAATGTAATTTATAAAATTTCTGTCTCTGACAATCGCTATCCCTTTCCACAATAGCAATAATATGTTTCTCATTGTGTTATTAGTGTATTGGTTATACTCACGATACTAAAAGGGTGAGGTCCCCTTCTTTGATTCTTAATCTCGGAATCAAAAAGTATGAAATTTATGAAAATAAAAATTTTCTTATTTAGAGTTGGTGGGAGTTACTGTAAGAATACGTATGTATGTTTTTTACACAACTCATAGGGATTACGATAAACGAATTACGGAAAATTAAAATGTGTGTTGTGCTACTCCAAGATGTCTTAGACCCGTTATTAATCTTCACTATTTTGTCTTGTAGAGGTATATGTGGAATGGAAAGATATTCCTGTATATATATATCCTTTTCAGGACGGGCAGGGATTTCAAGAAAATCGTAGACCTTTACTTTGACGGTCCTAGCACCCCTCCATAATTTATTTTTTCCATAATTTGAGAGAGTCTGGCAACACTGTTTCTAGTCGTACGCTTGAAAAAAATATTCTGACCTGTAGGCCAGACATTGATAATAATTATACCAAAAAATGAAGGGCAAAGGTACAATAGCTAGGTAAAAAAAATCGGAAGATAGAATCTAGGTGAATCATCCTGTTCCTATTTTCCCGAGAAATTTTCGTCTACACTTACGTTGGCAGGCTTGGCGACGCCCTTAAATGTCACACATAAACAAATCATACCTCGTTGGAAACCTTATAGAACAGACATTTCAGCAAAGTAACTTCCGTGTCTCTCAGACCAAACTAGTAAAAGAAGAAGAAGACGAAAATCATTTTTTTAAAATAAATTTCTTCAGATTTTGTCAGACTGTGGCAACGCTGTTATATACCGTACGCAATCAAAAAAATCTCAGATTTACGCCATACACTGCCGACAAAGGTATCAAAAAATGAAGGCTTTAGATTCAATAGGAATGGAGGGACAAATTCTGAACACCGAACCTACGTGTATCATCGTGTATTTTTTAGATAGATTGTGGTATACGCTAACATTGGCAAGTCTGGTGATGCCCCTAATTGTCACAAACATATCAGCTATACCTCGCTCGAAACCTTATGAGACAACCACTTCAACAGGGTAACTTTCGTGTGTCTCGGGCCAAACTAGTAAAAGAAGAAGAAGACGAAAGTCAAAATTTTTGCGAAAAAATCTATTTTTTTCCAAATTTGTCCGACTATGGCAACACTGGTATTTGTCGTACGCAAGGGAAAAATGCTCACATTTACGCCAGACATTGGGAACAAGGATATAAAAAATGACGGGTTTAGGCACAATAGGATTGGAGAAAAAAATTCTGAACATCCTGTATTTTGCTCGAGAGATTGTGGTCTACGCTAACATTGGCTGGCTTGGCCACGCTCCTAATTGTCACAAACATATCAGCTATACCTCGTTGGAAAGCTTATGGAACAAACATTCCAACAAGCTAACTACTGTGTTCATCGGGCCAAACTAGTAAAAGGAAAAGAAGACTAAAATGAAAAGTTTGGGGGTAAAATCAAGTTTTTCGAAATTTGTCGGACTATGGCAATCTGTTGTTTGTCGTATGCAAGAAAAATAATTCTCACATTTATCCTTTTATTGTGAACAATTGTGCAAAAAATAAACAGTGTAAGTGCAGTAGGAATGCAGAAAAATTCAATCTTACTAACGGCAGAGAATAAACTTGCATTGGTTCACCTAACATTGTTCGTCGGAAGATCATTGCTTTTGCTTCGGCAGGAAGATTTTTGAGTTGAAAGAAATGTATTGCATATTTACGACTCTTAGGTTCAACTGATAACTATAGCTGACCTTGACCAGGCTAAAAATAGAACGGTGCGTTCTGAGGTAATAACTGTTTTCCTTTCGCTCTCTCTCTCTCTCTCTCTCTCTGTGTGTGTGTGTGTGCATGTGTTTGTTCAATAAGTTACCTTGTTGGAATATCTGTTCTATAAGCTTTCCAACCAGGTATAGCTAATATGTTTTTGACAATTAGGAGCGTGTCCAAGTCTGCCAATGTTAGCGTAAACCACATTCTCTTGAGCAAAATACAGGATGATTCACGTAGGTTGGATGTTCCGATTTTTTTCTCCATTACTATCGGACCTAAACCCGTCATTTTTTTTATATCATTGTTCCCAATGTCTGTCGTAAATGTGAGAATTTTTTTTCCTTGCGTACGACCAATACCAGTGATGCAATAGTCGGACAAATTTGGAAAAATTTGATTTTCCACCCAAAATTTTGAATTTCGTCTTCTTCTTCTTTTACTGGTTTGGGCCGAGACACACAAAAGTTACATTGTTGGAATGGCTAGTCTATAAGGGTTTGAACGAGGTATGGTTTGTGAGTCTGTGATAATTAGGAATGTCGCTAGGGCTATCAACGTTAGAGTATATTACAGTGGATATTGAATAATATACAGGATGTGTCACGTAGGTTTGGGGTTCCGAATTTTTTTCTCCGTTCCTATTGAACCGACGCACTTGACTTTTGTGTATCATTGTCCCAAATATCTGTCGTAAGTGTGAGATTGTTTTTTCTTTCGTAAGATGAATAACAATGTTGTCAGAGTTCCTCAAATTTGAAATATTTTTTTTGTCTTTATAAGATACAAAAAGAAAAGGTAAGTAAATTCAATACCCCTCCTATTCACCCCTCTCAAGCCCAAAATTCATGGACTGGGTATGGCTAGTAAGTATGTTAATTTGTCTCTATGGATGCCATTTTTGTCCTTGTTGCTCCAACCGGGGGGTACCTCCACCCAAATTCTGATGGGAGAGAGGGAAAGCTATAAACACCCAACTTTGCCCCTTCCCCCTTCACAGCGGGACCCATTACATGAATGATATGCACATGATTGAAAAGGTCCATCCTCTCTAAAGAGATACATATCAAAATCATATCTCTAGGTTAATTAGGAGCTGAGCTAGAGAGGTTTGAATTGCTGGCTCAAGGGTTGAGTCGTTCTTCCTGAAAAGGATATATATAATATATATATATATATATATATATGTGTGTGTGTGTGTGTGTGTGTGGCTTGGGTCTGGAAGGTCCAGTGCCAATGTTTGGTATAAATAAGAGATTAAGCTATTTTAATGTCCCTCAATGTGTATATTCTTCTGTAAGAAGGGCAAGTGTCAATACGGAATAATTTTATAATAATTTTTCAAATAATGTTACAGGCCCTTGGTGAAGATGAATTATTTCTATGTTTAAAATCATTGACCTTTTTGATCCAATATTGTTACAATTTTGACCCGACCAAAGTGAAAATTGCCCCTTTTTGACCTAGTGATTTGGAAATCTAGTGATTTGATATAGTGAGGACATTGTTTAAACTTTGTAATTATTTGATTGACTTGAAAGGTGTCGTCTTATGTGTGACGTCTAAAGGATACGAACGTAATAATATTTGCTTTTGTGTCTGTGAATCCGACAACAATCTAGTTCATCGTAAATAATTATGGTTAAAACTGTATATTTTGTTAACACTGCATAGGGTTGCAAATTCAGACACTTAGATCTGGCCATTGTGGGAAGAAACAGGCTAGGCACAATTTGTTAAAGAATCTAGTAGCTTTTTTGGCCATGTGCTTTTTCTTTTAGCCATACCTAATATTTTCTGAGTTACCCCACATTTTAATATAAACTGTTTATCGTTAACAAGTTTCTAGTGTAGTTTTGAAATTTGTAAGATTAAAAGGAAACACTTGTTAAAATTTCATTTATATGTCATATGTTTCACTTCAAAGAGAAGAGTAACTACATAATTTTCCTGGAAATTGCACATTATAGCGAAATATGTATCAAGGAAAGGCAGACGGAAATCGCGATTTCTGTATTCGAATAGTGGTAGTGTATCATGTTTGTTATGTATTCCTGAAAGTATTAATATGATTTGCATATTAAAAGCAATAAAAGTATACTTACGTGATAATGAACGAATTGAATCAGTAGATTGCAAAGTGAGTAATTTCCAGCGAAGTACTCACCTCTTGATATAACTGTTACTGAACCTTCCGAAGTGTTTGATCAAGAACATAGAGAAATCTCATTTATAGGCTTTGTGCGTAAAAGTTGTGATGTTATCAAAAATGGAAAATTTGTTGGACAAATCACACAATCTTTATTCAGCAAACAAATGCGTAAATCAGTATACTATTGATATTCAAGTTCTTAAAATGTATGATTACGAATTTATTATTCTTGAGTTTTGTCTAAACTCATGAGACGATACATTAAAGTACCATTGCTTAGTAAAATTTCCAAAAGAATAATTTATTGCCATTAGGTTGCCAAAAACAAATTGATAGGTTAACATTCAATTTACAAGGTTTCAAGTGCGATACCAAAACTGGACATACTGTAACATTAATAGGGAACCTTGTATATCAATTATGTGGAAAGAATTCAACCTTTTAGTATAACCTTTTATTACAACCTTAGACAAATCTCTTTGGATTAAGAATATATTTTAATTAGATAATGTTATTTATTGAGAAACTAAACATTGTCCTTCATTAAATGAATTGTATGCAAACACGTTTAATGAATATTGTACTTTTCACAGAAATATTGGAAACAAAATAAGGATGTGCATATCGTTATGCACAATAGTTGAATTATTGGTGGGAATATGTAAGATCAACAGCATGATCTAAAGCATTATAAAGATTGTAAGCTTTTTTTCATAGGAATTGTAAATAGTACGAAGGAATGTATTTTTTTAAAAAATATAAAATTCAAAAAATGTAAATAAAAATTGGAATTTTAAGAAAACATATAATAAAAATAAAAATGTAAATATATATAATTCAAATATTTGCTTTCTTTTTAGTTTTGTTTTAATGTTTATAAACGATATATTCATTCTTTTTCAAACATTTTTGTAAAATATTTTTAACATCTTTGAAATCATTGAGTACGAATAATATGATGTAAAGAGAATTAAATAAAATATCCATATATCACAGAATTATTATCTTTATATTGATGATTACTATTAAGATAATATATCTGGTATTTTTAAAAATCCGTTTTATGTGCTTGTTAATTCCATAGCAAGGCTACCAAAGTAGTATGCTTGTCTTTTTCATCGATGTAAACTGCAACCGTATGTGATTCACTTGAGTCAGGTCTAGAATAGTTTTAAACATTTCTGAATTAATTGAGTACGAATAATATGATGTAAAGGATTTCATCAAAATATCCATATAGCACAGAATTATCATTTAGATACTACTGATTACATTCAAAATGTATCTTAGTATTTTTGATAAAAAACGTTTTATTGATTGTTAATTCCATAGAAAGACTATCAAAGTATTATAGTTGTTTTTTCTCATCGATGAACAGTGCAACCCTATGTGATCCACTAGAATCGGTTTATCAAGAGTAGTCACAAGTGCAGCAGGAAGTCTATCAATAGAGTAAATCCCAGTAACACTTGCACCAGTTACAATATCAGCTAGTAATACTTTAACAATTCGTTGCTATGCATGAAGATTATTCTTTATTGTAGTAGTTATCTAATTATAACCGCCACTCACATGTACACTTTTACATATTCACTATAGCGTACTGCTTCATGAACACTGCACCTATATTGTCCAAAACGCTGTCTATTACGCGCTCACTTCTGAGCCTGAAAGCTTAGTGCAGTATACATCGGACAGTCTATTTCTTCTAAATTAGTAACATTTCTTTGAAGAACTTCTTCAAGAAAACACTTTCTAGTTATTCCGTATGTGTAAATACTTGTATGTTAGAAGTATTTCCCTAAGATGGGAATACTATTCATCGCCTTTGTGTCACTTAATGCCATATACATTCTCACTTACTTGTTTGTTACTTGATACTTGTTTGTAACGAGATCAGCTGAGATAACTTATTTAAAGGATATAGCGGTTTAAATATCCAAGTTTGAAAAAAGGGATCATCAGGATTTACAGTTGCTTACTCCTTTAAAATAAATTCATCATTATTATCGAAGTTTACAAAAACCCTCTTTATACTCAACAAAATACTCAACTGAAATTAGTAGGTGTTATCAGTAAAAATAATTGTATCTTTGTCCACTTGTGCTAAGGAATCAAATTTTACATGCACAATGGATGCAACAGGTTAAGTTAAAGTTTCTAAAAATGACACTTTTAAATTTACATGGGAATCACCTACCACGTCCCACGTATTCTCATCTAAAGTTACTCTTGTGCTCAGAATAAAGGCACACAGAGCATAAGAATTAGGGTATTCATGAAGAGTAAAAGTATGAGAATAACATTGATAATATATAACATTACCTGAAATAAGAGTATAGTAACTTATGAGTAGGAATACATAATCAATAAAATCAGGTTGACGGGGTTGGGAGGAAATGGTTTTGAGCTTACTTGTAAATGCAGTATATTAACGTTAAACTTACGAAACTTATAGAGATTAAGATGCGATTACCCATTGAATGCTGTGTTGGATATGAAACCAATAACCAGGCCTTTAACACTGCATTGGTCGCGCCCTCCACTGTTACGTGAGTGGTCGCGCGTTCTACTATTGTAGAACATCATTATTTTTCTATAGTGTTATGACTTTTAGCAATATTCGGTCTTAGGTATGTTAATTATATTATTATATAGGTTTGAAAATACTTTTAAATTATTTTATTTGATTAATACAAGAATATTGACAAAATAAACATTATATATATCTTATTTAACATATTAACAATTTTGAACAAACATCTAATAAATGTTAGGTATAAGTATTGAAATAACAGCATAAACCTTCTTCTATGATAAATCATACAGGTAGAATGATTTGATGTAATCTTTGTGAATGATTGTCTACTTCAAGCAATTGTCACACACGCTTTTCTGGTGGTCTGGGTATACCCATCTCTGGCTTTTTGCACAAGTTTTTTTCTTGTTAACTTGTTGCGAGAATGGCCACGAAGGAAACATTTTCCTAACCCTGAAGCTCTGTCTTGTTGTAATGGAACACCTTCGTTGAAGCCAAGCAGTTTAAACAAGCAAGTCTTCCTCTGTGTCGAAGCTCTTTCGCAAAGGATTCCATGGCTAAACGTTGGCTATTCGCTGGTTTTATCAACTCAAAAGTTAGGTCCTGCAGAAAATTCTTGCATCTGACATTTTCATCGTTCTTATTTGCTCCAAATATATTAAGAGCACTAACACCAAGTACGTTCATCATCAATTAGGCATGAAAATAATGCCTTATGGGCCAAGCCTACGAAAAGCTGGTATTATATTTAAATTGGGAGTTCGTGAGTTTCTTGGCGTTATGAGATCTACACACTAGCGAGGGGGTTCTAACTTTTCCCTCTACCGATATAAAACGCACGTATGTCGACAAAAGGTGGTGTAGCAGGACCCGTGACTTCAACACTGGCTTGTACTAGAATGTCTTTTTCTTCTTCCGGTATAATGTCTGGTACATTTTCGTATGGCTGCACTCAACTGTTTATTCAACAAAATATTCCTCGAGCTCCTTCATGTCTTCGATCTCAAATACACTTTCACAGTCACTTTCTGCCTCCTCTAACCAAAGAAGCATCTGTTCTCTGTTATGTTCTGACATTTAAAATACATACAAGCACGTATTCCACAAAAATAACGTGAAAATGTAAAACAAAATAAATCACTAATACGAAACAAACCCGTACGCCAATAGTCGCGCGATCTACAATAGTAGAACACTAATCAAAATCATGTAACAAATCGGAGCAGGTGCAACAATAAGGGCTGAAAATAGACAGGAATGTACAGAAGGTTGTCGGAGAAAGGTACATAACCGCTCAAGGTCGAGCGTATTGTCAACTGCTCAGGATTTCACAAATAAAACACCTGTTCTACAATAGTAGAACGCGCGACCACTGCAGTGTTAAGAAAATTACCCAGGAAGACATCATGAAGGTTGCAAAACTTTAATTGTGCAGGAATTTTATAAGATTTCTCTCTACTCTTGTGAGAAGTAACTTGGCCGTTTCCGGAACCATTCACGTATTTAATTGCACACCTTAGTATGTAGCAACATCAATGCGTCGTACATGAGGAGTAACGTCCTCAAGTGGAACCTTATAATTTGTATTTTTGAAGATATTAAGCAAAATTTACCTTATTGCGGTGTAATTTTATACGCATACGATACTTACTTTATTGAGAAGCATACGATATAAACTTACAATTTCAGTATGGAGACGTCCGTACATTTCAAAAGGTTTAATCTTGTTCACGTTATTAGCTCGTTGTGATATCAAATGTATTAAATTGCTTTTCAATATGTTTATACCGCATGCCACACGCAAAATGTGCTCGACAAGCATCATATGAATAATTTGATAGTTTCTATGTATGCTCGCTAAGACCCTGATGAAGAACTAATTAATTTATCGTTTAATAATATATCAATTTGACTAAATAATGAATGTAGGAAATTATTTACTATCGCAATGATATCATCTTCAGTTAAATTTGTTAAATCGGATTTATTAATTTTAGAACGTACATAAAGATATGGTTATGCAGGATGAATAAATTACCCTATATTTCCAGGAATAGCCAATTCAATAGATTCTTTTAAGGTTAAACTAGAAACAGAACGATATTCAGCACTTTTAGTTGCTTCAGTAGCTGTTTGTCATAGGAATAGAAAATAAATCAAATTTATTGACTTGTTTTCTATTTTATTTATTTATTTATTTATTTATTTATTTACTCAGAACTACCTGCAATTTTGAAAAGATATCGTTTAAATGTTTACGTTTTGTCGGTGATACAAACTTCACAATTGTAGGAGCCTTTATTTTGCGTGGCCGTCTCTTAGACTAACTGTTAGCAACTGTCGGACTTTATTAATGGCTTTTGTCTTTAAACTATTATCAGCTTCTTCTACACTTATATGGACGATTTTCGAATACATCACCTGCAATTTGTATACCCGTTTGTAATGTCTAACACACTACAGTTTTTGCACTTTGTGTAAAAATGTTAAAGCAAAACGAAATAACCCTTTAGAGAAACTACCTATATCATGTCCCCTTATATATACAGTCTTGAACAAATACGGCATTTTACTTCCACGGTGATGAGAAGATGTCTCGACACCATCCTTATTATTTAGCACATGCAGGAGAGCGCTCAAAACAAAGTGTTATGGTCAGTTTCCTGGATCGAAATAACAAATTTTGGCCCTGGGTGATCTTTTAATAGTATTACGATAGTGTTAAAACAAAATTTTCATTTGTCATATAACGAATATATATTCAAAGGTAATTGTTGGACCATTTCCGTATTTAATATCAGGGATTGTTGCTATACGTAATAATAGTGCGCTTGTATCTCCTGAAAATTGATATTGTATAATATCTGTATAAAAAATGATGTAGATGTTAGTATCTGCCTGTGGTTGTATGAATCCGCGACGTTCACACACAAGATCCGATTTTGCAGAAAAACCTAATTATAAAGCTAATGTAGGTGACAATGTAACTAACTCTACCCGTTCATCACATTGGACATCTACACCATTTGAAAAACTAGATCTTATAAATCTTGATACAGTGTTTAGTTCATCTATTAACTGATGAATGGTTGGATAATATCCAACAATAACTTTACTTTTGATAGGATACATTTTCAAATATATACCATATAACATTTGCACCTTCGGTAACATTATAATATGCTAATGAAATATGTAGCTCACTTAATCCCATCTACGAATCGGATTCTGATAATCGTATATTATTTTTATTGAATAAAATGTGTTGGACTATTTGTAGGATGTAAATAAGTACTAGTGTTTGAAGCTAATGAAATGTATAAATATCGCTAATACGAGGCCACTACGAAAGTTTTGAGATACGCATTGTTGTGGTACAGTAATTGAATTCCAACAATTGCGTTCAGTAGTGGTATCCACAGTGAAGAAGCGAATCAAATTTAAACTCGCCTTGCTTATCGGCGTGGCCCTATCGCCTTCACTTGTTTGTTGATGTGAGCAGTATTAGGCTGTCTAGAACGGAGATCGAAAGGGAACATTTTCGGGCAATGATCCTTTACGATTTCGAAAGTGGTTTGAACGAGACACAAAACATTGACCGTTTGCCGGGGGCATTTGTGGACATTACATTTTCCCGTGCTACAATTTTTCGGTGGTTTGGTGAATTCAGAAAAGGCCGGACATCGCCCAAAGATGAAGAGAGAGCTGGACGCCCGGCAACAGCTGTCTCAATTGAAAACATTGCCGCTGTGGAACAAATGATTCGGGAAAATCCTCGAACAATTTTCAAGGACATTGAATCTACACTGAACATTGGATCGCCAGCAATACGAAAAATTCTTCATGATCATCTTCCGCTCACGAAGGTTCATGTCGTTGCGTTCCTCACACTTTGACTGAACAGCAGAAGCGCATGCGTGTAGAATGGTGTGAGGAAATGCTTGCAAGATTTGATGGAGGCAATTCTAGACGCGTCTCTGACATTGTTACTGGTGATGAGACTTGGATCTTTCAATTTGACCCTGAAAATATACGCCAGTCTACAGTTTGGATCTTTCCAGACGAAAATCCACCCACGAAAGTGAAGCGACCGCGAAGTGTGGGGAAGAAGATGGTCGCAATTTTTTTCTCCAAATCTGGCCATGTTGCAACTGTTCTACTTGAAGAACAAAGGACTGTTACTGCTCAATGGTACACTACCGTTTGCCTAACAAAAGTGTTCCAGAAGCTTCGGGAATGGCATCCAAAACTGGATTGCGTGGGATCCTGCTTCACCATGACAACGCGTCCGCACACACGGGTAACATCACAATTCAATTTTTAGAATCTACGGAGGTCAAACTTATGACTCATCCGCCGTAGCCCTCACCTGGCCGCGTGTGATTTTTTCTGTTCCCCAGGATCAAAGATCGCATGCGTGGGAAGAGATTTTGCAGCCCTGAACAAGCTGTAGTGGCTTACGAGAATGAAGTTTCAACACTTGAAGAAAAAGTCTGGCAACACTGATTCCAGAAGTGGTTTTCGAGGATGCAAAAGCGTGTACAGTGTAATGGTGAATACTTTGAGAAAATGTAAGTGTTAAATTGATCTTAAGTATGTAAGTTATTTTACATATCAAAACTTTCGTAATGATCCTCGAACTTTCGGAAAACTTTCTCGTCTCAGTGAAGTGTGAAATTTGAAGTCCCAAAGTGAAATGGTGATTTTAATACTTGTCCATCTTTCAAGTTTACTTATATCGTATCAAAATATATCATTTCAACTGTAACATAATTCGTTGTGTAAACATTTTAAATGACAGTGTTATGGATTATACGTAGTAAGTTTTCGAACTATTGGTCCTTTATTTTGTTGTTTCTTTACAATATCAACGCAAACATTAATTGTATTGAGAATATTATAAACTACGTGGAAATTTTCCACGCTAAAAAATCAAACCAACATTTCAAATGTTGGTGTGTACACCGATTTTAATATCAAGTCTATTTTCATTCAATTCAAATTCAAAAATTCAATAATTGAATTCTATAAATATTCTAAAATATATTGTAATCCTGGTGTACAACCAATCATATTGGTCTTCTAGTTTTAAGAACATTTTATACCGATTTGAATTTTTTTTAAATGTCGTAATATACGAACACTTTTAAAAATCAACTGAAAAATAGATTCAATGGATAAATAATATCCTGGTGTTATTTGAACATCATTACGTTCAACTTCCTCATCGATAATATTAGTAATTATAATTTCCTCCTTTTCACCAACATTATATAAACTCCACTGAATATTAATTTGTGTTAATGAAACAGCCCATCCACATTACTTAAAACAATAAATTGTGCTAATTTAACTTCAAATAAACTGTAGTATTGCTATCAAAAATTTACTACTTGCGTTTCGAGGAAAGGTAACGTAAAATTTGTGTGTAAAATTTTAATTCATCTTGCAGACTGAATAGAACCTGATCTAATCCACGAATTCATACTTGACGGTTATCGCAATCATTATACATACTTCCACCCATTTTGAACTTTTAGCAATGTTTTAATTAGATAAGTTTTCTTTGAATTTATAATTACTTTTTGTCTTCTTAGACGTAAACATTCATTTAATTTCTTCACTATTCAAATCTTTTAATTTATAAGTGACAGGAATAATTGAAGACATTTATCTACAATAAATATTTCTTGTGACCGTTTAAGTAAATACCATTTTTAAATATATGTTTATATTCACTAACACCAACTAAATCAGCAGGACTTAATTTACAACTTACATTATTTTTATTGATTCTCTTTCCCTACGTTTCCCTATACTTGATTTACATTGGACTTGTTTACTTGTACAGGTGCCACTTTTATACTTGAATGATATGAGTGATTGTAAATATTTACAATTTGATCTAAGACATTTATAAATCGATAAATATTCTTTGCCGTAAATTAACGATATAATTTTTCTTTTAATATTCCTATAAATCGTTCTGCCAAAACACACTTAATTTCGGAATGAACACTATAATGATTAGTTTCATATTTTTAAACATATGTTTTAATGACGATTATATAATACAAAATCTAATCCTGTTTGTGCATTAACCACCGGCAAATTGAATTTTTTTAAGATCTTTCATATTGCATTTTACTATTTCAGGACCTTTCTTTCCTCTTAAGGGAACATAATACGCACTACGTTAGAAATGTCAATACAACATTTGCAGTATTTTGCAATAATTTTACTTTGCAGTATTTTGTATATCTGCTACAGCCATTTGTAACGTTGCATTTCGTGCACTAACATAATTTTTATGTTCAAATTTTTCAACCCGGTGCATGCAATATATAAGCATCCTGATAAGCTTAACATTTCTTGATTTTCCTTTTAGACAAATTTGTTTTACGATCTATAGTTTGTGTACTTGATAAAGAATCAAGATGTGAATAATGATAATATTTTTAGATAATTTTGAAATTTTTACATACTATATTATTTCAAATGTTTAAATAAATTAGCTACTGGTGCAGGGCTAGATGATTTTCTTACTTTACAACTACATTGTCTTTCAATACTACTAATATATACTTTTGATGCGGATTTGCGAATAGGTGTGCTAATAAATTATTTAAAAACATTAAGACCTTCTAATACATTTTTAAATTCATGGATATGTATAGGATTTCTGAATATTTTCTTGTACGAAGTTCGTCATTTACAAAATCCTTGATATTCGATCCTTGTATTGTTTTTCTTTTGATACGTACTACACCAGACTTGTCTCACAAAATTTTATCAGAACTTGTCAACAAATTTATTAATAGATCTGTTTCCGTACGTAGAGTTTTCGGTACTGATTTTAAAATATCTGAACAAATGATAAAATAGAAGTACTGTTATCATGTTGGAAAGTTGAGGAGGATTTTTCTTTTTCCTTTTTCATCTTCTTCATATGTTTAAATGAAGTATATATATATTGCAAATAATAATGCAGGGCTTGCTGATATAATTTCCACTTTTGCTGTATATTAATATCATGACGTTATAAATTGTTCATCCTTTTTTATCTAAAAATGACTGGTGTTAATCTACGGACTGAAGATTTGATTGAATTTCATGTGCAGCCATTTCAGGAATTAAAATCATTGTACGTTATATGCTACTGCCTACTGCTGGAAGAAGTGGTCCCAAGATTAATGATAGAAGAGCAATACCTTTTTAACACTAAAACTTCTTTCTCTTGTTCTTCTTCTTCTTTAGTGCTGTACCTGTTGAGATAAAAGACGTAAGATCTTTTTATATTTTCGTAAACGACACTTCTGACGGGATTCTAAAGGGATGTTTCCTTTCATGGTGGTTTTAGCTACTTGAGAAATTGTTCTTATTAAATAACTGAAAGCATCTTGTAAGATTTGTTTTCGTTTTTACCTTGCATTTGCATAAAGCACGGAGTGTGTTGTAGTGCTTTTTCACGTTCAACATCTACACTCAGACAAAATAAAAATTATGTATGCATGTATTTTACGTTAGCATACACATGCATGACATTATTGGGAAGAATATTTGCACGCATTTATAATGTATCTTTTTTCCTGTGTTCAGTCAAGTAATAAATAAGTGTGAGGCTCACGTGTTACTTCTTCGAACACGTATCTTTACTGACTGCCTGGATAAGAACCTAAGATTATGCGCTAGTGGTACTCTACACAATAATTTCTGCCTGTCGAACCTTTGTAAGGGAAATGAATAAAATCTTTCTTAGGGGTGTCCAATATTATAAGCGAAGAAAGAAAAATGCTTTTTAATTATTCGATATTGTAAGGAGAAACTATGTTTCGAAAATACTAAAAAGTGTGAGAATACTTTTTATTTGCTGATTCGTTTGCCGAAGGAAACTCAGCGTATGTACTACGGGCACGAGTACAAGTACTTTCTGTGTATCCCAAATCTTTCGAGAGGAAAGGCATAAAAGAATTTGTAAAGTTAGGGGTCAGTTGTGTTTGGTTATACAGCAATTATTAAAAATATTTTTCTCGTAATAAATTGCTCGATCACTTTGTGTGATCGTACTAAATGTTTTGTTGTTAAGGGTCCAAGAAAATTCACCACTTTTTGGCACTAGGACCAAAAACTACCAGAAATTTCGAGAGGACAGAAATAATATTTTTATGGGAGGGGTCCAATCAAACTTAGACTCATTGTGTTATTTGACAAGCTTTGAAACTATATACGTGTATATACTATATTTTGTAAGTAACTAGAAGTGTGGAGCCCAGGAACTGTTGGTATTGCATGCAAGAGACACTCATTATTAAATCCCTGTATTTCTTTTAAAAGGTCCGTCAGGTACGATAATTTTTAAAATTGTATATTATATATAATAAATCTACATATCAGAAAACGAGTCTACTCACACAATTATTGGAATTACATACACGAACATCCGAGCTGAACTTCTCTTAACAGTGAACTGAACAGTGGGTAAAAAAATTGACACCAAGTGTCGCTACTAGATCCCGTGTCGGCATACATGATAAAACTAGTCGACATACATGATACGATGTGATATAATAGTTATATATCGGGTTTTGGTAGCATTTCCTTTTACGCCGTCATAGGTAAAGATCAGTAGGAGTTTAATCTTTCTTAAGCAGTAGTTTTTAAATAAAAATATTGGTGAAGAATTTTAAACGGGATAAATTTTTATTGAGATCTATTATCAATGTTATATTACACTGAACTATTTGTGGAACCTGCAGTACCGGAACAAGAAATCAAGTTTTTAAGGAGAAATATCCATTTTGCTGTTTGTTGAGCTTCAGGACTACCGACGTCACCACGTTATTTTCTTTTTAGAGATTTACCAGGGTATAACCAGATAGTAAGATGTTTGTATATTATACTTCTGATAGTTTCTGAATTTTTTTTAAAAAATATACATATACTAATTTTCCTCTTAGTTTTTTACCAGTGTTATCAAAGATTGAGATAAATTTATAAATTGCGGTCATTATTCTTCAAAAAGTAATTTGACTGTTATTCTTTTACTCACTATTTTACTGAAGACTGAAAAAAACTGATTGATCCTCCTTTTACACAATATTTAACTGCCGTTTGAAAGTAATTCATTGCTTTCCTTGTAAACACATTATTTAACACTTGCTTGAAAATAAGTGAAAAATTCTTTAAAAAACTAGTTTTTCTTCTGCATAAACTATTCTGAATGCTGTCTTTCCCCTTTTTACACATTATTATTTAACTGGTCTTGAACATAAATGATTCACCCTTCTTTTGCACTGCTGTTTGAAAATCATTGATCGCTTCCTTTCTTGTACACAACACTTAAGTACTGCTTGAAAATAAGTGATTAGTCGCTTTTTTAAACATTATTACTAAAGTGAACTTGATGACTAAAAATAGCTGTGGTCCTTTTGTTTATTTACATGGATATCTTCTGCCCAATTGAGGAACACAACATGATCTATGAGGTTTACATCCTGTCTAAACGACTACTCGACAGTCTTTAGCGTCTGGAAAGTCGCACTGGAGTTGCAGCGCCTTGGACAACGTTGTCAGAAAACGCGATGAACTACTACGCGCCATTGCCTACCTTTTAGGGTAAATATATATTAATTCTCCAGTACTGTATAACCAGTGATGCTATTTCACGGATTTTTTCATACATATGAAACTTCTGATCAGTCTCAGATAAAACTTACGTATTTATTATCTTGTGGGGAAGGTTATGTAGACTGAAAGAAACGATACGGACTTGACATACTTTTTCGTTTTTGGAGCGCGGTTGGTTTCGCAACTATACTTAATCCAATCTGAAAACTCCATAGTGTGACCTCTGAAGCAAATCTAAACTTAAGTAATAATAATATAAATGAATTAACTGTTTTGGAATTAGTATTTTTAGATGAATTAGGTGGGAGTTACGATCTAGATGAATTAGATGGGATTTACGATCTACATTCCGCTGAAGAAAAATGACTTGATTGGATGAAAATGACGACGAAGCTGTAGTTACACTCAGGCTAGAATTCCAGTGACAAAATCCTCTGTACTACCCCGTTTCAACATTGTGTACACACTATTCGTGACTATGGGAAACAATCTGATCCTTATCCTGGCCCGTCACACGTTCTGTTCCAATATTGGTTGGATATGGAAGCAATAATAGTAATAGTACATGTGGTACCAGTAGTAGTAACACAAGTAGTAGCAGTAGTAGTAATAATAATGGTGGGCAAAATCAGAGAAATAGTAACTTCGAAGTTGTTTGAGAAACAAGAAAAACGTTTCTTAAGTTCCATCGTACGAGCCTTGAAATTACCATCAGAGCTGTGAGTAATGAGAGAAACATTGTCAACCCACAGGAATCTATTAAAAGTTGATTGATTTTGAGTTGGAACGTGTGCAATCCAGAGCGCCCGCCACGGATTATATCGGGTTGTACATAGGTAGTAGTAAGAGTACAAACAACAAAACTGTGTATATACCATGGAGAAGAAAGTGTGATTTCTCTGCTGGAACAGTCCTTATCTCAATTAAACGAGTATTAAATTGAAATGAGGAATTTATTTGTGTCCATTAAGTACTCTTTCGGTTCCACGTGGCCAACAGCATGTATGCAAGGGGAAAAATGCAATGATTGCCGTTGAGAAATAATCAAAATACGAAGATTATTTGGAATGTCATTTAATAGGCATAGAAAATAAGAATATTTATTGCCTTCCCCTTGCGATTGTTCATTGGATAACGAAACATACAGTAAGTGGTCAATCTTTATATCTTTTAAAAGCAAGACATCACGATAAATGACTTTTTAAAGTTCTTTGAACTGACTGCTACTATACATGACTACATAGGATCTGACTACAACTGAACTGACAGATCTGACTACTACTATACATGACACCAAACCAGTACAGTACATTAGGATACATGACTATCTTTTTTTAAAAAAATCATTAACTTATTTTCAAGCAACTGTTAAGTAATGTGTTTACAAGGAAAGCAATACATTATTTTGCAATGGCAGTTAAATATTGTGTAAAAGAAGGATCAATCACTTATTTTCAGGCTTCAGTTAAATAATGACTAAAAGAAAAACACTCAAATTATTTTATGCAGAATATTAAATTTATCTCACTGTTTGTTAACACTGATAGAAAACTATCAGTGGAAAACTAATATATGCATGATTTCTTTTTTTTTAAAATTCAGCAACTATAAGAAGTATAAAGTACACACATCTTACCAGCTGATATACCCTGGAAAATGGTAAAAAGATGACGTAGTGACGTCGGTATTCCTGAAGCTCAACAAAAGGCAAAATTAATATTTCTCCTTAGAAAGTTTATTTCTTGTTTCGCTACTGCAGGTTCCAGAAATAGTTCACAAGGGATTAGTACACTGCAATATAATATTGATAATAGATCTCAATAAAAATTCTATCTTGTTTAAAATTCTTCACCAATATTTTTATTTAAAATGTACTGCTTAAAAACACGGAGGAAACGCCTATTTGATCTTTTACCTATGACGGCGTAAAAGGAAATTGTTCAAAACCCGATAAATAACTATTATATCACATCGTATCATGCATGTCAGCTCGGATTTTCGTGCATGCAATTCCAATAATTGTGTGAGTAAACTCGTTTTCTGTTATGTAGATTTATTATAAATAGAAGACCATTTTAAAAAGTATTGTACCTAATGGGACTTTTGCTAATAGAGATTTAGTAATGAGTTGCCCTTGCATGCAATACCAATAGTTTTTGGCTCCACACCTCTAATTACTTACAAAATATAGTATATAATTATTTGCAGTTTCAATGCATATGAAATAACAACACGAGTCTAAGTTTGCTTGGACCCCTCATATATTTTTTTTCTGTCCTCTCGAAATTTCAGGGAATTCTTGTACCGAAAATCAGTGAATTTGCTTGGACTCTTCCCAGAAAAAAAATTAGAACGATCACACAAAGTGATCAAGCAAATTATTACGAGAAAAATAATTTTAATAATTGCTGTATAACCAAACATAACTGACACCTAACTTTACAAATTCTTTTATTCCTTTGCTCTTGAAAGATTCGTGATAGACACAAAGTATCGGTACTTGTGCCCGTAGTACATATGCTGAGTTTCCTTCGGCAAACGAATCAGCAAATAAAAAGTATTCTCACACTTTTTAGTATTTTCGAAACATAGTTTCACCTTACAATATCGAATAATTAAAAAGCATTTTTCTTACCTCGCTTATAATATTGAAAACCTCCTAACAAACATTTTATTCGTTTCCTCTCCAAAGGCTCGAGTAGAGAGCATATATTGTGTAGAGTACCCCTAGCACATAATCTGAGGTTCAAATCCAAGCACTCCGTAAAAGATAAAAATTGGTTAATGTACGCATCTTCTACCGTAATAAAACATTACAATTTGAACACCGGCAAAAGCGTATATCCATCGCGTTTAATGCATTAAAAGATTCAAGTTTCAATCACGGTATAAGCATCAATGCATCTCTTCTTTGAAGTTAAAACTTGATTTTAATTCCGGGCGAAAAAATCTATTCTGTAAATTGGTAGCCAGTGGGGACAGGACACGTTTGGCGTTACATCGCTAGCAATACGACGTATTGTTTGCGCCTCTAATGTAGGAAATCGAATACAAGCTTGGCCAGAAAGGTCATTGTCTTAAAGAAACGAGTTCAAAATCCGAATCGATACTGGGGCTGTACGGGAAACAGTTTACAGCTTCAACGTTAAAACTCGCACACAGTTCGCAAATAAGTGTTCGCGTGCGCAAAACGTTCCTTTGATCAAACCTCTGGTGTGAAAACCGGGGTCTGTGCCTGAACATCATACGTTCTGTGGTTTGGATTATCGGTTAAACCGCAACTAACAAAGTCTTATGAAAATATACAAAAATATCTTTTTTTGATTTTTTCTTCACTATGCAGTTACCTATTAACGTATTGAAAATTGGTCTTTAAAAGTGTATGTCCAGGTATCATACAGTAGTGGTGTTGAACAATAGACTACATTTAAAAATAATCCGATTTCTAGTTCCTGAATATACTATTCAACTTATAAAACACACATTTCAAAAACACAAAAAGAAATTCTGTATGATCAAGATTTTTCTCGGGGTTGCTCCTATTTTCTTCTACATTAACATTACATTTTTTTTCAAAAATGAAACCTTATTGATACAATTTTCAGGATGTAATGGTACATAGTTCGCTTTCCGCCATGTTAAGGGTTTAAATCCTTTTAGGGGTTTTCCTGGGTATCTCCGATTTCCTCCCACTTTCTTTATTCTTTCATTTTTCCTACATTGTAAACTTCCTCTTAAACCATTTACATAGAAAAATAAAATAAAATAACTTTTTTTCAAGTTAGCATTATAATACGCAATAACTGTATCTGTGTATATTCCCGGAGCTTTCCCGTTTACACCCACATTATCATTGTGCTATTTATTCAAAGATTATAGCTTACTACTGCATAAGTTGGTTTTCAACAAACTAGGTTTGTACCATACAATAACTTTGTCTCCTAGGTTTTCTCATAGTTCTACCGTTTCCTGCCGCTTTTCATTCCACCATTTTTCGAACTTTGTAAAATCCCCTCAACAACTTTTCATACAAAGATAAGACCATAAAATAAATACAAAAGGGAACAACTTACATGTATCTTCTAAGGCGAAGAATAAAACAGCTTCAAAGAATAAATCACAAAAAATCTTTAACACACCACATACCACAACTTAATATCACAATATAAAGAAAATGGAATATCAGGGTTTATAAAACTTTATTTGGAATATTTGATCTAGTTCATCCAACATCAATTAACATTTGTCTAAAATAATTCATAGACGATTTCATAGAACATTACATTGTTCACATATTAGAAATTTTTAGTACGTATACGAGATTGCATAGCCATATATTTTGAAAAAAGTCAAACTGACATTTTCATTATTGCAGACATGTTGTTCGTAGATTGAAATTACGAACTGTACTTAGACTTTATGTTCATTCTAATGCATGGTTATTAATTTGTTGATTAGAAATGGTGATACTATTAATGCTCTTAATGATTTTACAAGTACTATGTTCTCAAAATCTATATCTCGCTACCAAATACGTAACGAAATTCGAGTACAAATGTTTTCGTTATGAGGTAATTAAAATACAAGAGGTTAATGACAGCAACGGGGTTTTCATACTTCATAGGTACACAGTTTGCTCTAACTGGTGTTGGAATGAAGTAAGAGGTCTTTAACACGGCAGGGAGACGTAGGAATCCTGACGTCGCAGGCATGCTTTGTTATCTTCAGCCAGCTCAACCACATAGAATATGCACAAGAAGACAGTGATGGGAACCGTGAAGTCTATCTGCATGTACGCATCATACAGTATGTAAATGGAGGAGTTTGTTACATTGCGGTCATATCACCAGCAATACTTTCTCCTGACACGCACAACACAGAGTCACTTCCTTCCACTCCCGCTTCACTCGCAGCTCTCATCATACTCGCTTTCACCCCTCAGCTAGGTCAATCATATAGCACAGTGTTTACAGGCACAGAAAGAGGAAGAAGTCACAATACAAGAGGCCTTTAAAAACTATTGAAGCTTCATACATATTTCCTTGTAACGAGTAGTTTATGCCGTTGGCATTGTGACGTAGGGGATAGTGACGTCTGAGATAGACACATTTTCACAAAACAGCAAACTATCCAGCTAGATGTCAATCAGTCTAGTGACTTCGATCAAGAAGGACGTATGAAGATCATGCTCTGCATACAGTATACGAACCAGCAGCAGCAAAAATAAAATGAAATGAATGAATAAAGAAAAGAATATTTCCACTTCAGAAGATCGAGACGTACTTCAGAAGGAGAATCCATTATGTCCCTTTTCATTTTCTAACTTGCCCCACATTTTCTTCTCCATGGATTACTGTGCACGCCTTTGTGGATGTCCCGAGTTCGATTCCCATTCTTTTAATCTTACGGAACAGTTTTTAATCGCACTTTCCATAGGGAAAAGAGAGGGTAAAAGGATCGATTCATATTTTTATTAGTACCAACCATAGATTCTAATGGCACTCAATGTGGTCTCTCCTATGCTTTAGCATTTACTGTGCAAGCCTTTCAGATAAGGTTCCTGAGATTGAAATTTTGAGACTCCCTGGGGACCCAGGGGTAGAGGGATCATGTGAATCAAGTCTTACACAATACCTAGAATCAAACCTGTAAACGCAACGAACAACTAATTTTTTTAAAACGTTCGCATAGAGTTCGAATAGTAATTACTTTAAAAAAATTGGGGGCTAAATGAGGTACCTGAGACCATTTTCAACCGAGAAACAACTGCACTCCTAGGCACAACAATCATCTAAGTTCAATAACATATCCCAAAATCATTCATATCCCACATGTCATTCAGACATTTTAGATATTGAAACCCATTTTCTTCTCATGTAGCAATTAACAACAGGCCACTTTCTCTACAACGTTAATATGTTCAAACCATTAAAACGAATAGATTCTGCAATTGTCAGTGTGTTTGATATTGAAAAATCTAGACTATCCTACTTAAACATACTTTAAAATTTCTGTATTACTAATAATTAAGTCGATTTTTTCGGAAATCGAAAAATACTAGCGGAGTAATAAAGGATAAGTTTTTTAGAAATGTATAACAAATAGCGTCATATTTAAGTGACGAACAAGAAAACAATTATTGTCTAAATAAAAAAAAACCTTCATTGTAACTTTTATTAAATTCAGTAAATTCACTACAGTGTTCACTATAACTCAAACATAATTATTATTATCTTTTGCTTTCCTTCTTGTTTGTAATGTTTTTATCAATATATATCCATCTTATTAATACCTCTCAATGGTTAACTATCAGGCCCAACCTAACATGATTGTGTTTTTAAAGTTTCAAATAATTAGTCAATTTTTTCATATTAGTTTGTTTTCAAAATATATTTGTTTCCAATTTTAATATTTCAGCATCTACGTTTGCATCACTGATACTATTAGCAAGATAAACATTTGGAAAACGGATGTTCATTCCATTGATAATATGTTGTTGATTGACACATGCATGAATTCCCTCAAGTCCCGTACATGTAAGGCCTGTCGATTGTACACAGTTGTGAATAGTCTCTCCAATCAGATTAAAATATTCACGTTCCACAACACTGCATTTTTTACTGTTCTTTACAGCATGCTCACTATACCGTGATATTTCCTAGAAATGAAGTCAATCGCTTGAATTCATGTGCACACTGTTTCGAGAACCATGAAGTGTTCCTTTCTTTTTTAACATACCTCTTCTTTCACCCGTTAGTTTTAACAGGACATGTTCATTAATCCGTGCAATTAACCTAATAAATTTTGTAAATGCAGTCTACAACAGTCGGAAACGAACGGAAATAAATGTACAAGTTTCTCCCATCCCAACAAATTTAACTTCACTCCAAACACAAGTTCTTTACTAATACGTATAACTGTTCAAATGTATCACTATGGAGTCCATTACTTATTAATTTTGCTTTCCTTGAACAAAGACCATATTCAACATTTAACACATACACTTTCCTAGTAACCATAGCTGATGGACAAACACTCATGGACATTTTACTCCAATAGCTGAACAACAAAAAATGTTGTCACTATACAAACATCATTGTCTGAGCACACATGAATAGGATGGATGAGAATGAAGAAAAGGACAAGAATCACGTATCGTCTTATTTGTACAAGTCCCTAAACTTACGACGTGACCAACTGAGTGAACTCAATGTCATGCATGCTATGTCCAGTTAAATTAATCATTATTAATTCGTATATTAAATATGAGTAACCCATTTACAAGTATGATAATAATGCACCATTATCTGCTTCTACTTTTTAGTGAACCCTCCCGCTAAAATCACTATTTTTCTTTTTAAAATATCACACACACACATTGTCATACATGGTTGTAATTAATTTGCAACCTACAATTTGAGATACAATCTTCAGTACCAGATATGAGAAATTCCAAATCCCGTAGTTTCGTAAAAAAAATACCAACGGCAATGTGTTAAGTTTAGTTAAAATAAATTCATTGATGATGCAATTTTTAATACAATTATATATTTAAACAGCAGAGACCTAAACGACAATTTTTTCTTGCAGATACTGTGTCCAACGATACATAGAAAAGTCCCACACAGCAATGAATTATTTTCAAAACGCTTTTAAAACGTGCCATCATTTTTCTTCAGAAAATGTATCCTACTTCCCTTAACAAAATATATTCCATACGATGTTGAAAACATTTTCCAATTAACGCTCCAATTACTGAAAATATTCTCGCAATACACTCAAAAACGTTGTAGAATATTTTATACGCCATTAGAAAAGTTTTCCAAAAAATGTTTTCCGTACGATTTCCAAACATTACTGAAAATGTATTTGAAACATTTTATACAATGTTAGCGGAATAGTTTTTAAAATGTCTCGTATGGAATATTTTAAAATTATTTACTAAGAATAAAGAAAATAATTTGCCAAGAATGAACAAAATTGTTTTCTAAATAGTTTTTAAATGTATTGGGTACATTAGTTGAAATATTTTCTGAAGATATCTAAATCATTTTTAACAAAAATTAATGATCTGTAATATAATAAATTTAAAATGTTTTCCATACATAACAAAAAATATTTTCTATACATGAAAAAATATTTAGTGAATATTTCATGTATATCACAGAGAATATTTAGAGAATGTTTTCTGTATATGACTAAATATTTAGGGAATATTTTCTGTACATGACAAAAGATTTTCAGATAATACAGGGTAGACATATCAAAAACATTTTCAAATTAGTTTCCTTGGTGTTCTGTAACATTAGAAAATGTTTACAAAATACTAAAGTAGTTTCAGATATGAATTTGTGATAACAAAGAAAATATTTACGAATCATTTTTCAAATAGCAATGGCTGATTTTGATTTGTTGTTGTATGTATTTTCAGAACGTACTTAAAATATTTTTCTAACATTTATCTGCAAAAAAAAAATAAACTAATTTGAAAATATTTTTGATGTGTCTACCTTATATTATCCAAATATTCTGTCATGTACCCGGGATCCCTTAATATTACAAAGCGAAAACACAGGAAACACTGTACCGTATAAGTGGGGAAAAACTAAATCTTCTTGGACACACCACATTCTATATCTATGACAATATTCATTAAAAAATATGGAGGAACAATAACAATTTAACAAATCTCATGCATTTTGAGAAATGTATTTATAATGGAATTCCTATAAAATACATTAGTACAATTTCTTACAGAAGTATTAAAATACACGAAACTTACAAACACATGTATATAATGAGTTTTTCTTTTAAAGAGTAATTATAAAACGTGGGCATACCACCATGAAACCATTTAATTGCACCATGACTCTCAACGTAAGGACGACATGGACCACTCAGATGTTCACAGGTGGGGTGCCTTCAGTGTTCTCTTCGTTGTATATTTTACACAACAGTAAAATAGCTATTGTAGTGCGTAAAATAAATGACAGAGCACAAGAAAGACACCCCGGGTGTCAACATGTAAGTGGTTCATGTCGTCCTTGTGGTGGGTTCATTGGTGGTTAGATTTATATATGATAAATGGAGAAAATAACTGATTTTACACCATGTAAATATTTAATGTAATATACAATCGATTATTCCCTTGAGTTATCGTATATAATAGAAAAATTAAAACGTTTATCCCTAAAATTATCTAAATTCCACCACCCTACATTACTTAGATTGCATAACAAATAGAAAGCCAAATAAAGGAACGAAGGTTTAAAAGACAATACATAAAACAACATCCTTTACATTTAATGAGAATAATTTGTTAATTTTACATCGAGTATAAATTTGTTGTACACAATATATTTAATGTGAATACATAAACAAAGGTCTATAATAATTTAAGTCTAGTAATTGCATACCGTACATTCAAATAGTTTGGAATGTATATACACCTCATCAGTGTATCAATATTTACCAGTGTTATATAACATTTTAAAAAAAGCACTTACTTTTAAGAACAGTTCGAATAGAGTTGCAGCTTACATCCATTTTCAGTCTTGTCCCCACATCCTAGCATTGTAGTTCAGAAGATTCCAGTACGAATCGCTGAAAACCAAGCAGCAGAATCATGCGTTTACTTACGTTCCCCCTTCGTTCACCACACACCGACAATATAAGTTAAACTATTTCTTGGAAAGTTAACTGCCATAAATTAAAACTGAGCACAATGTGTATGCAAATTAGCTTAAATGGGTACCATATACATCACACTAAATGAACTATGCCAATAAAAAAAATCAGTGAATAAGAATTATATCTCCAGTCTAGACTTTTAAATTGCTGCTATGTTGATGCTATGGATTTTGGGCTCCCCACACTAAATGTCTCTATGCCAAACGTTTTTGGTCGAAGCTGTGAGCAAACCGCAGGCTAATGATCGGATGATGATGATAGCGTGCAGGCTGATGATAGTTCATTACTTATAGGAAGATATTTCGAAGTACTAGGAGAGACAGAACACGCTTCTTTTTCCTGGGATTCATCCTCGCTTACGGTCAAATTTAGTATCGTCTATGTAGTATCTATGTGCAGTGTACCTTGAAATCATCTCGGTTGCTAGCCTCCACAGTGCACTCCTAAAATAAAGCAATTGTTTTAGAATTTGCAGCATGTGTAACAAAATTTAAAAATGAAATACATCTCAGAATCAAGGTTAAGTCAAAAGAAGCGATTTATGCATTATATATATATATATATATATATATATATATATATATATATATATATATATATATATATATATATATATATATATATATATATTAGCACAGGCTATTCAAAAGACTAAAACATTGTTTCGAATACTTTTGGAAGTTATAAACTAAATATCTTAGTAGCTGTCAATCAAATTTGGAACGCTGAATAAGTTGTAGTGTAGATATAAAATTGAAACTATGATCCAAACATAGAATAATGATATTGCAAACAAACAAAATTATCTTAGGATGAAAATGGAGGCTGTAGACGCATGAGTATTACTGAGTAAAGGAAGGAGTGAAGGAAGTTATGGCACCTTCAGCTGGGTTATGAGTTTGACAGAGTTCATACACAGAAATCGTTAGGTGGTTTATATTTCCTGTTTCGACTTAAAAGATAAAGAAGGTTTGTTCGCTTTATAAGAGTTAAAAAGTAAAAACTTTAAAAACTTAATTTATTGTATTTTTGGTAATGTAAATAAATAATGTACAAAACTAACATAGAGCTTTCCCGATGGACCTTGGCGCCCTAATCCAACTGCCATTTATATGCCTTCCATAAAGTAATAAAGATATAAACTTTTTAAAAAAACTGCAGGTTAAAGGTAGCCTAATATTCACATTTTTTAACGATACCTACAAATTAATAAGGTAGAAGTATATGTGGTCCATCTCACTATGCTTACTTATATGCAGTTATTTATATCTTAAAGCCTAGTGATAAATAACACCAGCTCTCTGCTCCTATACCACCCTGCGATACCGGAGCAGGACGTTTGGACGCAAAGCCATATATCTAAATAGGGTAACCTATTTAAACCGGTTATACTCTATTTCATAACCAGAAACCAAATGATTACGTACTAAAAGCCTTAAAAATAGACACTAATAACACAAAAACTCTTAAAAAATAACTGCATAAGCTAAAATTAGGAATTTCAGAAAGGTGAAATTTGATCCAAATTTTCTTTAAAATGCCATCTTCAAAACTAAATTTTCGTTGTTATAGTATGTCCTATGGTAAACAGTCACTGAAAGTCTCAGTTGCAACAAATGCTTAATAAATTTTTGTTCTAATAAATTCTAGTAAATTTTTGTTCTAATAGTTCAAATAAATTTTTATCTGATGCAGAAAGAAAACATATGGGTCTAATTATTTTGTTTTTAGAATGATATATCCTAATTTCCGGAAAATCGGAGACAATGACTTGCGGATTTTTTTTCAGCATCAATCTATCATGAGCTAAAATAAAACTTGCTGTAGGCATCCTATGATACCCCAAAATAAATTATGTGAAGTTAACTTTATAATATCTCTAACATAGAGGATATTCATAACTTCATACCAATTCATAACATTGCGTTACTGCTTATTACTATGTATTTGCAACAGATAATTGGAAAGAAAACAACAGTGAAACCAGAATGTAACATGCATATTGAATAATTTATTTTGTCTTATGTTAATATTACCATGACATTATCATTCCATGACGGATTTATGGGCCAAATCCAGCATTATTCTACAATTTCAAAAGTTTCAAAATCCTGTACGGCGAATTCTTTCATCTGCCTGAATTTATTTCCTTTTGAGTTGATATTGAGATTACCTTCCCGTTCAGCAGCGAGCCTATATGAGACGTGGACATACTGATTAACGTGGAATCCGAACCACATGAGCACCCGCCGGGAATTATATTCTTTTCTCGGGCGGATCTTTTTCCCGAGGCATTGCCTCGTACACTAAGTCCTGTTTTTTTTTTTTTTCTCCGAAATGCATCAATAAAGCGCCAAATCGACCGATATCATTCCTTTACCTTAGATATGCTATAAAAAACATAAGTTAATTTATTTTGGGGTGCCACAGGCTGCCTAAAGTAAATTTTATTTGGCCCATTCTTCGTATTTAAATGTGCAGTTAGTGCCTATTTTTATCAAAATTTATTACTATTATAATGTCTCAACTTTCTATTAACCCTTTTAAATTATGGCTTTTTTGAGGTATTTTGTAGATTTTCACTCAATCATCTATTGCGTCAAGAATATTTACCGTAGGATCATGGTTCATACACCGTTTTGTTTTTACTAAAGCAGTGTTTCCAACTGCGTCCGTAAAATTTTCCTAAAGTGTACAAAATGCGGGAAAATTCCGCTCAAAGTAGGATAAAGGGATTTTTTTTAAAAAATACCTTTTTTATCTCGAATAACTCCCCTTTGGTACAGAGTTGGATCATGCGAATGCTACTAAAAAAACTTTGCTTTATGGTGAAGAGAAGGAGATACAAAGAGTGGCCCTGGGATGAATAGTTTTGATGGTACAGCCGATTTACATATTTTCCCTTGATAAAACTTTTTAGTGAATCTCTATACTATCATCATCATCATCATCATCATCAAGACTGTTCATTGTGGGAACATGAATTGTACCTCGTTTTCTTTGCCATTAACCCGTCTTTCAAACGGTTTCATAGTGGAAAAAATTGCCATAGTGGAAAAAAATGCGAAAAAGGGACATTTTTGTCAAAAATCCTTTTTTCTCCGATTTTGGCCTCTCTGGCCGGCCCTTGTGACAACCCACAGAGCCCCAAAATATCTCAAACATACTACATACTATGTGTAATAATTATACGAAATTTCAATATTGTGTGTTGAAAAATAGGGAGGAGAAAATATTGCCCCATGTGCAAAATGGGTTATCCATTGCTCACATAGAGGAAAGCTGGTGCTGTTTGTAAATTCCGAAGGTCGACGCCATGGCACAGGTTTTGTGCTATCATAATTCAAAAGGGTTAATACAATAGTCTTCACTATCCGATCTAATAGGCATATCGAATAACAAAAAGGTGCCTTCCATTTCAATTCAGGTACAGCGTGTACCATCACCATCTCAGATATTGATGAAACTTTTTTTTATAGCAACTAGACATGTTTTTAAGGGACTCATATTTTTTTGGTTTGTTTTGTCGAAAAAAATTCCCGCCAAGTAATGGGCCATCATAGACATGGAGAAAAATTTATGAAGTTTAGAAAAAATGGAAATGGTCAACTTCGGAGCACCACCATTCAGATATGGAGACAGATAGTTATAATTCTTGTCGTGGTATGTACATAGGGATATAAATAAATATATTTTGTTATAGTTTGGTTTGCACATGCGTATATTTCTGTATATAAGTTAACAAATGAACTTCAGTTTATCTAAAATGTCGAGGATTTTGTGAGCACTTCCGGTTCGAATTTTAAAATTCTGTTTTCACGGTAAGTGACACCCAGTTACCCGCTTTCCAAAAAAAAAGCATCCCTTCTGTGTGCAATCGTTTTGTCGCAAACAAATTCGAGAAATCGTCAATTTTTTTAAAAAAAAAGTGCCGTTGTTGAGCGCCATTTTCTCGAAAGCACAATAATTTAAAATTGTGAAATTTTGTCAATGGTTCCACTTTACATGAATAATAAACACACCAAATAACATTCTCGACCATTGCTTCGTAAATTACCTACAACTTTTGAAGTTAGCGAAGAGTCGTTAACTTTCATGTCACAGTTGGCAAGACTGAAAACAACGAAAGTGCAACAATTTAATTATGCTTTTGGTTCACATTCATTAAATAAAGAATAAAATGTTCTCCTGGCTACATTTTATTACTTTGATCAAAATGGGTCTCTGAAGAAGTAAAATGAGCCTCCAAATACTCCGTCTTCTTAAATCGATCGAATCAAAAATAGAAATTACGATTATCAAACACACACATTTTAAGTTTACTTGAAACGGCCATTCAATAGATCCTGATCTACAAACAGCCTGAACTATTGCCTCAGTGATGAACTGGAATGCTCCAGACAAAATCCCAATAAGTACGATTCATTATAGTGATAGAAAATGGACAAAAATTTTAAAAAATCGAAAGGTTTTCTTACGCGTTCTATCAAAGAAATTTACGAGCTGTTTAAACAGATCAATCCCAGCATAAAAATGGTTCACTCGAAATTTTATAGTATTCGACCAATGTGGGTCAGTCCGCAACCTGCGAGGGAGGTGTTTGCGTTTTGTGCAAATTTTAAGTTAGTTGCCAATGCGTTGCAACAAATCAAAGGAGCAGCTTGTATTGAAACTGTCACGAGTGACCTATTTCCATTAGTAGTATGGATTGTGGAAAATGACGGCTGCCTTCTTCAATAATGTGGTGATTGTCCTGCAGCGGAAGGAGTAAGTGTGGAGTCTTTAATTATTGATCCTGATGAAAATGAAAATATTACGTATGCCACATGGTAAAATAATTGTCTCGTTAAAAAACAAAAAAGAAAAGAAAGAAAACTGTGACACTTTCTGTTTTTGTATCGTACGTTGCTGGTTAAAACTAAGAATTTTAAATCATGAGTACATCGAGAAAATCCAAAGAGAATGAATTGCTACCGAAAAGCATCGTGTAAAATTTCAAGACACAAATTCTATTTTACTGCATGTGGACTTCGTTGAAAACTGGACTGTTATTCTGCAAAGTGAAATTCAGAGTGATCAATGGAAAACGATCAAATCTCCCTCTTTACGGCAGTGGTATATTATTAAGAAACAACTGACAGTTTTGCTGCAATAGACGACGACAAAACACACGATTCCGCTCGTACTCATAGCCATATATAAGATTCTAAAATACTCGAAGAAAAGCGAAAATATAGGTTTTAGAAAAATGTTCGAATACGTGAAGATAAGTTTCTACTATTTACCAAACCGTTTGAGTGATTTCTAATGGTGCTGTATCGCACTTTAAAAATTGCCTTCATATGTTCGAGACGGAGACAGTTCCGATAAAGCAATGGCTTTTCAGTGAAACCGGCCGTGGCAAGGGTCTCTGTGATGGTATTTGGGGTGTGGGGGAAAGGTATAAAGAATGTGGCAACACGGCATAACCTTAGGCAAGAACAGAGTCACTGCAGAAGAATTCGTGAGAATAGTGCAAGTACAAACTCCGGGTAATACACTCGTTTTGTTGTCAAGAGCCGAATTCGACAATTAAAAACAAAGTAAGAATGGGAAAGTGTGCGATCGGTAACTGGTATTCAACGAAGTCATCTTTGGTTTCATGGCAGTAACTTCGTGCTTTCCCCAAAATCGAGCTGCTGCAATTAAAAGTGTAGATTTAAAAAAATCTGCAAAATTAACTTCTGTTACATGCATACATAATAACCAGTGATGGATAAGAGAAATATTATCAATAAATCATGAATTACAGGAAGTTGAAGTGTTCTTTATGTTTCCACACAGACCTTCAACAGGGTTCATGTTTCCAGAAAGGCATAAGAGAAGTGAAAATAAGTGTTTTGTGACTATCGACAACATGCTAACAGATCTGAGTGCACCAACACCTATTGGAGCATCTACACGGTTAGATGCTACTAGCGAAGAAGACACTAAGCAAGCAGTGTTAAAAAAGCTGTGAAACTTTGTTTTCGAAAACCATTTTAAATAAGTAAGTTTAAAATTTGTGTGTTTCGTAATCGTAATTTTTATCTCTGATTGCATCGGTTTAAGAAAACGGAGGAGGAGTAGGGGGAGATTCATTTTATCATTTCAGAGAGCCATTTTGGTCAAAAGAATAAAAAGCAGCCAGAAAAAAAACCTTTTATTCTTTATTTAATGAATGTGAACCACACACGTCATCATATTGTTGAAATTTCAATGTTTTCAGTGTTGCCAGTTTAGTTAATTCATGAAGCATTGGTCGAGAATGCTATTTGGTGTGTTTATTATTCATGTAAAGTTAAACCATCTGACAAAATTTCAGAATTTTAAAATATGGTGTTTTCGAGGAAATGGCGCTCAAAAATGGATATTTTTAAAAATTTGACGATTTGTCGAATATGTTTGCGACAAAACGTTTGCACAAAGAAGCGATACATTTTTTTTTTCGGAAACCGAGTGCAAACAGAATTTCAAAATTCGAACCGGAAGTGCTCGAAAAATATCACAAACTTCGACTTTTCAGATAAACTGACGTTCATTTGTCAATATTTGTACAAAACGATACGCATGCGCGAACCAAAGTATAATAAAATATAGTTTATTTATATCCCTATGTACATACCACAATAAGAATTATAACTATCTGTCTCCATAGCTGCATGGCGCGGCTGCGAAGATGACCATTTCCCATGTTTTCTAAAATTCATAAATTGCACTCCCCGTCTTTGATGGCCCATTACTTAGTGGGAATTTATTTTTCCGACAAAAAAATATACGGGTCATTTAAAAACATGTCTAGTTGCTATAAAAAAGTTTCAACAATATCTGAGATGGTGATAGTAAGTTTTTGGGGGCTGAGAGGATGGTACAATTTTTTTGGGCTGTTACAAATACATAAAAAATCCTAAAATATAAAAACTTACTCTTTTCTTTATAATAGCACTATCTTATTCTAGATTCCAGGCTCTACTAAATGAGGATCAATAAAAACAGTATTCTACAACCATAGCCGCCCGCTGGAGGAAACAGTTGCTTTCCCCATAGATTTTCGAGATACATATCAAATTTTTCAATTTTCTTATTCACACACAACAGTTAGTGAAGTTAGCAGAGAATGTAAAAAATTGTTTTTTACATTAAATATTATATGGTTCTAGGTATCTGTATTCGTGACTTCCCTTGTTATGTCGGTCCTTTTGCCCCCTCCCTCCTGTAAAAAATCGTGTGGGAGTTACTATGTCTAAATTTCCCTTTAAAAATCGCTTATATACTACATTTACATTTATATAGCAACTAGTCCCACAGCAATTTAAGCTTGCTGCAAGTTGCCAAAAACTTGCTGTTGTAGGGTCAAATAACTTGCCGCAAGCTATACTTTGCAAGCGTATTAGCTTGCTGCACGCTTGTGGCAAGCTAGTTAGTTATATCTGGGGAAGGCTTGCGGCAAGCTTGTCTTCACAAGTTAAAAACAAGTCACATTATCTCAAACGCAATCCAAGTATAAGTGTATTCTCATCAATGGCAAACTTTATTAAGCTTATTGCAAGCAAAAACACGCCAAACAAGTTATATGGAAGCTTGCAGTGAGCGAATTTAGATAAAAGAGTCTGAAATCAGTATAATTTAACAGTCTGAATAAATCTATGCTAAAATATATTTTCCTCTCGCCTTCCCAATTATTGAAGCAAATGCACAACCGTGAAAACAACCAAGTCTCCAATCCACATCTGTAAAACATCAAAATAAGCATAATTATTACTGTTTAGTTCTGACAAACAACGTTTTTTTTTAAGGTGAGGGAGTAAAGGTATAAAATATGTATCTATATTCATCATTTTTGAGCATCCATTTTGAGAAAGAGATGTTGCACTCCTAGCCATTAGAGGGTTACGCCCTCTCTTTGGTTTTTTTCCGTCATCAAGGTTAAAGGGTTGTGCCCTTTCTTCGGGTAAGTGCATTAATTTGACTGATTGAATTCAAGGAAATGTAGGTGGTCTAAGAGGTTTCTTATTTATCATTTATTTATTCATCATATTAATATTATCATAGACACACATACATATAAAGAAACACATACATGAACGATAATATTTTAGGTACTATAAGTGAATATGTTAACAGTGCCAGGTATTACATGAACACAAAGCATGGAGGAATGTGTGGACTGAAAAATAAAGGTGCAAATGTAATTAATGGAATGGATGAAATGTAGTGCTCTGAACGTCACATCACTGGGTTATGTTAGTTTAGACGAATGAAGTTATCTTCTGTTCCTGGGGCGATTCAGGAACTGATGAGGACGGAGGAGGCCCTTGTTAATAGGTACTTATTGTGCGTATGATGGATAGATATGAGATGAAAGGTCATGCGGGCCATACACCGCAAAGATTTCGGGGTCCAGCATATCGTTATCTAATTGTAAATGATATAGTGTCATGAAGTGCTGAAGGGGAGTATCAACGTAATGAGGCGGTGTATCATTATCACGGTCGTAGCGGAGAATTTCAATCATCAGGGGATGGTGCTGAGCAATTCGTTTGTAGATATAACGTATACGAAGTTGTTCAAGATGATTTAGTAATGGCGGAAATTCGATCATTTCATAAACTAATCTCGTAGGATGCGGCAGACTTATACGATACGCTAGGCGTAGAGCATGGCGCTCGAGGATAGCAACTTTTTGGTAGAATTTCAACGGTGCAGATATCCAAGCTGTATGTCCGTATGTTAACGTACTCCGCATGAATGTTTTATATTTATTGATTACGGTACGTGCTCGTAGTCCCCAAGTTGTGCCAACTAGCCGTTTCAGAAGATTAAGTCGATTTTGAGCTTGACCTATGAGTTTGGTAAGATGTGGAGTCCAGGTAAGATCAGTATCAAAAATGACACCGAGATACGTAATGGTAGGTGACACTGGAACAGGCGTAAGATCAACCTGAAGGCGAAGTAGATTCGGATTTCGATGGACTCGAGAGCGGCGTCTACGTGGCAAGAAAACTATGGTTTGTGTTTTGGAAGAGTTAATGTTCAACCTCCATATATGACACCAACGCACGAATGCATCAATAGCTGCTTGCATGGTTTTATTAAGAGATTTTACTGTGCGGGCAGTTGTGAAAAATGCAGTGTCGTCCGCAAACTGGAATATTATTGTGGTATTAGAAACGACTAGATTGGCGACGTACAATAAGTATAATAAAGGCGACAGAGAGGAGCCTTGCGGTACTCCAGAGTGTAAGAAGATGGGATGAGATAGCGTTCCATTGATAGAGATATAAGCTAGTCGTCCTATTAAGAATGAGTGTATGAATCGGATGTACGAGGTTGGTAGAAGGTAATTACGAAGTTTGTATAGTAAACCAGGGTGCCAAAACTTGTCAAAACCTTTTTCTAGATCAAACGTTACAAGGCAAGAAGGAAAGCCTGTATTAAACTGATTATAAATGGCTGTGGTGAGACGAAATAATTGATCTAGAGTGCTAAAATGTGGTCTAAATCCAGCTTGGTGAATTGGAAGAAGGTTATGCGAGTTGAGATGGTCGTGCATGCGACGTACAAGGATTCTTTCCAAGATTTTGCAGAGACAACTTGTGAGGTGAATAGGACGATACGATGTGACTTCTGATGTAGGTTTCTTTGGTTTAGGGAAAAGAAGTACTTTGGAGTACTTCCAGTCGAGCGGAAAAAATCCAGTTCGTAGAATGAAGTTATAAATGCTGCTAAGAAAAAGGAGAAAAGAATGAGACGCCTGTCTGACGAGAACATATGTAACAGCGTCAAAGCCTGGTGCTGTATTCCGTTTGCCTATAAGTACATTACTGATAGTTTCGGGGTGAATTGCCATGGTTAGAGGATTATTTGGTTCTAAAGTATGATCTGCACATGGGCGAAAGGAAGTAGAAGCTGCATCGGTATGTCTGTTGATAGCTGATTGTAAGCGGTCTGATGTATACCAACCGGGTAATGGGGTAAAGATGCCTTGAAAATAAGAAGCAAATATATTGGCCTTGTCTGTATCCGTAAGGACTACTTGATGATTATGAACGATGGAGTATGGCGTACGAGAAACTCTACCAGTTAGTTGGTGAAATTTGCGCCAATATTTTGTAGGATGTGCTTCATTAGCAAGTGTGTTGCAAGTTTCGATCCAGTGGCGTTTCTTAAACGCAACGATATAGTTATGAGTTATCCTTAAGTATTGGCGATGCAAACGAAGCGCTTCAAGGTTGCCCGTAGTTAGATATTCACGGAAAGCTCTCCGTGAGGCTGTAATAAATGGTAAGTATTGCGGAGGTAGCTTAGGTTTATGTAACTGAACTTCAATTGTTGGAATTGAACGGTGTGCTGCGTCCTGAAGGGCTGTAGTTAGATCAGTTATTGTCCTATCGAGTTCGTATTGTGTGCTAGGAATAGTGAATGAAGTTACTGCAGCGTCTAAGTCGGAATGATAAATCTCCCAATTTGCCCTTTGGTAGCAGTAGACCTTCTGAGAAGAGGGCTTAGGCTGAGTATTAGGAGAACAGTGAAGTTCGACTTTGATGGGAACATGGTCGCTACCTATGGAGTCTAGCACAGATATATGGATGGACTGAGAGAGAGAAGATGAGGTTATGACTACATCAGGAGTAGTACCACTGATAGGACATGTAGGTTTCGGTAAATTATGGAATTCAGCTCCTGTTTCATTCCGAACAAAATCTAAAAAGCTGTCCTTGTCACGTTGTGAGCGACTATGAAAATTTAGGTCGGCCATGATAATGTAATGACGAAAATTAGAATCAATGTGGCGGAAGAAATCATAATTAATAGCTCGTCCTGGACGATAGTAAACGGGGACAAGGGTAACTGTGCGGCCTCGAAAATAGACCGTCGTGATGTTGTGTTCGGGAAGATGAAGTGCAGGTGGAACCGTAACTGCACGAAAAGGAAGATTTTGCCGAATACCAATAGCTGTGCCTCCGTAGAGACGTGGGCCTGTTGGAGCGTCGTGGCGAAGTAGATGATACTTTGGTATATAACACGTTAAATATGGTGCAAGGTAAGTTTCATTTAGTGCAAATGCGGCAATTTGTTCTTCCTGAAGGAGCTGGGTGAAGAGTACGTGATGTGTCAACAGAGATCGTATGTTAAGAAAAAGTAAGTTGTAACTCATAACGATAAAGAATATAAGTGAATAGGTTGAATTATCCATATTAAACATAAACCTCAAGTGGTTGGATTTGAAAATGCACTGTTGGCCCCGAATAAGTTGCATGTAGTTGTAAATTAAACAATAATTTGGCTGCGTGCATGATTTGAGTTAGAATATGGTTGCGAAGAAATGGATGAATGTTCTGTAATGAAATAGTGAGAACACGGAGTAGATCTTCTACAGTAACTGGATGACGTAATGAATTTGCTGGTAGAGTTGGGGTATCGACCGAACGTATAGGAACTACAAGTTCAGGCTTAGCTGGATCAGGCTGAGGCTTAGCTTTACATTTATACCTGTATGTTGGGTGACGCTCAGAACAGCGATCACAACGTGGTGGTTCTTGAAGGTTTGGGCAGCTTTTAGTAGGATGTTCGAGGGAACAATAACCACATTTGATGGTGTTTGTGCATTCTGCTGTTGGGTGTGAGTTATACTGTTGACACTTCTCGCATCGAACAGGCAGAGGTGCTGGCGTGCGAGATGGCTCGACCTTATATCGGCGTCGATATATATAGGCGCCCTTGCAGAGAAGTTGATCAATCAACTGTTGTTGATCAGTTAGCACTCGAACGAGATAGGTTGGCCCCTGGTTGTTCTTAATCCTAATACAGCGTTTTATAGGTAGCCCTTCCTGATGAAGTTCAGCAAGAATTTCGTCATCAGTAAGATCGGGTTCTACACCACGAATTACCACAGACAGCATAGGAGGTCGCCGTGGTGGAGGAGGAGTTTTGCGGGAACTCGGTTGCAAAGTAGAAATCTTTGCTTTCGTTCCAAAAATTTCATACGTTGCCTTGTTACGGACATGCGTGGCGAAATTCGGGTTACTGGATTTCAAGATGATGACACGGCGTGTTTTAACAATTTCACGGATTTCAGGCCGAGAGACGTACTTGACTAATTGCTGGAAAACAGCACGAACAGTGTCATACTTCTGATCGTAGTCGGTTAGCAAGAAGTTGTACACGGGATCTGGCTGGTATTGCTCATGGTGATTATCGGCAGAAGTGGATGCCCAGTTCATACCATGGCTGTCAGTTGGAGTCTGATTAACACTGGGAGTAATGCGTTGCTTCTTTGCATCTAGCGCTTGTTCGCCATCAGAGAAAGATCGAGAACGAATTCTATGTCCTTTGGTGATGCAGTCAGCATAGGAAGGAATAGAGTTACGGTCTGAACGAGGTGTTCCCGTAACAATCCTTGGCTGCGTCTTTTGGCGACCGTTAGGCCCGATGTTAAGCGGTGGAGGTTGTAATCCTACATCTTGACCGAGATTCGTGGATCCGTTAACTTTGCCAGTGTCCGTCATCGTGATAGAGGAGCCGAGTGCCAAAGCCCAGATGAAGATGAAAAAAATGAAAAAGATGTTAGATGAGGTTAAAAAAACAAGAAACCCTCCGAAAGTGAAAACTTTCGTCAGACCCCTAAGTGCTGTAATTGTGCTATGCTCGCAAGTACGTATGCTATACTTGGTCCTCGCTGGCACAGTAACTGACACAAGAGATGCTAGGTTGCTTGGTAAGGTATGCACTCTTTGGCACACAAACAACGCGGTCACGGTCACGGTCACGGTAATGTTGAATTTTTGTGAAGAGTATCAGGCCGAAGCCCCTGACTCCATGAGTAAGATGGCAGAAAGAATATATACAGATGTGCAGGTGGCTTGTTGGGTATTACTATTGTTTTGTTATGTCTGTGAGACTACATCTGCAACTGCCGCAGAGTAGCTGATGTTGAAGTCATTACGATCTAAGGAAAGATATTAAAGGCGTGGCGTGCGATGAACGTTACGTAGAGCGCATTTGGTTCCAATGGTAGCTATAGCTGGATTTATGTGCCTTGGTAAAGTATGCCAGAACTTATGGTGGAGGTGCCGTAGAACTTCCTTAACAGGAGGCAGATCTAAATCTTCCAGAATTTGGTTGTTGCGTGTATATCTATCGTGACCAGTGATGATACGACCGGCTCTCGTTTGCACACTTTCAAGTGTTTGAAGATGACTGTTAGAAGCATGTTGCCAGGCAGGGCATGCATAAGAAAGAGTTGATAGGACAATCATCTTCAATATGTGCACGCGGACCTCATGAGAAATTGAACTGCAGCGAAATATGTGATACAATGCTGATATTTTCCGTAATGCTCGTTGCTTTATATCGTTGATGTGTGAGGCGAACGTTAATCCACGATCCAAAGTTACACCCAGATATTTAGCATGTGTGGCGTGAGGAATGTGTGCATTCTCAAACGTTAAATTTCGAGGGGCGCGGATGCGTCGTCGACTGTGGATGACAGCACAGCTTTTGTCTGCATTGATTTTAATTCTCCAACGTCTTGCCCATTCCTGAAAGCCGTTGAGTTGACGTTGCATGTAGATGTAACACTGTGCAAGTGAGCTGCTGGTCGTAAAAAAGGCAGTATCGTCAGCATACATTGCGGAAAAGCAATGTGGTAAAGTCGGGAGATCCGCCGTGTACAGATTATATAAAAGCGGTGAAAGTACAGCGCACTGTGGAACCCCTGCTTTGATAGATCTAGACGTGGATTTAGCACCATCAACAGACACATGGAATTTTCTGCCAATGAGGTAGGAACGCAGTAAATGCAGAAGACGGTCTGAAAAACCTTGCGTGTATAGTTTATATAAAAGTCCAGCTAACCATACTTTATCAAAGGCTTTTGAGACATCCAGGTAGACTCCAAGGGTGTGTTGTTTTCTGTTGAAAGCCACTGTTAAATGATCCACTACTCGCACGAGTTGTGTAGTAGTGCTATGTTGGGCACGAAACCCGAACTGATGAAATGGTAGAAGATCTCTAGTAGCAACATGCTGTTTCAGCCTCCGGAGAAACACACGTTCAAAGAGTTTACTTAGGTGTGACAGAAGACTTATTGGCCTATAGTTTTCCGGGAGAAGTGGATTCTTCCCAGGCTTGGGGATGGTAATAATACGAGCTTCCTTCCAGGTCTTCGGGAAATAGCATAAGTGAAAGATGGCATTGAATAAATAGGTTAGGAAGACCAGTAGTTTTCTGGTTGGATGTTTTAGGATATCAGATCGAATTCTGTCGGGCCCAGATGCTGTCTTTGCCGGCAGACATTTGATATGTCTTTCTATTTCTCGAGGTGTAACTAAGCTGATGTCATGTATAGGGTTTTGTGTAGTTAGGCTATGTAGTGTGCTTCGGATATGCTGTTTGAGATAGGGATCAAGACGTGATCTGTTAGGCTGGAACTGTTCTTCCAGGGAGTCAGCAAAAATATCCGCTTGCGACTGTGGGTCTTGAGTCAGTCCTTGTGGGCCTTGAAGGACTCTAGCTCTGGAAGCATTCCAAATTTTTCGATCATTGGCTGTGATATTGCGAAAAGTATCTTCCCAGTACTGCTGATTTTGTCGCTGTGTGAGCATCTTGAGCTTCGCACGCAGTTTATTCCATAATGTTTTGTATGCTGGATGTAGTGTGTGCTGCCATCGGCGTCTAGCCCAACGTTTTAAATGAATATAGATCTGCAGATGTATACTGTCAGATTGTCCTGTGTGCGTTGGAGAGATTTTAGTAGTGGAGCTCGCTGCCTCTGCTGTTCGAAGTGCTAATGTGATGTGAGAAACCGCTTGGTCGATGTCCTCAATAGTAGCTGGCCGATCGCGGAGATCGATCATAGTGTTTAGTTTTTGTTTAAAGACATCCCAATCGGTTTCTATTTGCTTAAAAATAGGGGCACAATGAGCAATGCTGCGGTGTGAGACGTGAAAAATGACTGGATCATGGTCAGAGTCTAAATCTGAGATGACATAAGGATGGACAGTAAAGGACACGTCTTTACAAAGAGCGACGTCAAGCACATCGGGTTGTCCGCCGAACTTTGGATGATGAGTTGGGTCTGGCGGAGCACTGATGTCGAAGTTGGACGTGAGGAGGTATTGGTGTAAATCGTCTCCAGCACTGTTTGGAGTAATCGAGTTCCATTCTCCATGCTTAGCGTTAAGATCTCCAGCTAAAATGACCTTTGGCCCTAAGTTTGCGATGACATCGAAGTCTGTGGGCTCTAGTTGTGTGGCCGGGGACCTGTACCCGGTGACCAATATTAATGGAACGCCTGGAGTTATTAGCTCAACAGCAAGTGCCTCCAAAGTAAGTAGGGGTGGTATGGTAACCAACCTGACTGGGAAAGCCTTTTTGGTTATAAGTAGTAATCCTCCTTTCTGTCTGCCCACTCTATCCTGCCGATAGACAATGTAATTGGGTAGTCGCCAAGAAGTGATCCGAGCAGTAAAGTGTGTTTCTTGTACAAACATGACATCAACTCTATGGTGTGTAAGAAATCTAATTAGCATTTGTTTCTGCCCCTCGAGACCATCTGCATTCCATGTAGCGAGGATGAGTGTATGATGTAGGACGCTGGAGTTAGAAACAGCCATCGTCAACCATTTCTGCTATTGTTTCTATTACTGCTGCAGCCTTGGAAGCTGAATCTGCTGCTTGACGGAAACGGGTAATACCGCGTTTAATATGCGTTATGATTTTGTGGAAATGTAACCCCTTGAGGAACGAAAGAATAGACTTTAGATCCAGGTCTTCTTTGGGGCTCTCCTGTTTTTCGGCAGATGCTGGTTGGATGTGGGAAGCAGGAGGGGCTTCAGCGTCTTCATTGTCCGTAGCCATAGGTTGGACATTAATAATAGTGGGATCGGGAATTGTCTCTGCTGCTGGTTTGTTGACAGTTTTCTCCGCTTTATCTTGAAGTTTTCTTGGTTGCTGTGCCGGCAATTTAAGAGCCTCAGAATAGGATTTGAATACGGGACATCCACGGTAATTTGCCGGGTGATCTCCCTTACAATTTGCGCAAGTGGCGGGTGTGGAGGAGTCGGATTTACTGCAGGACTGGGTAAAATGAAATTGCCCACATTTGAGACTGCGTGGATGCGCTTGGCAGGTGTCCTGTGAATGCCCCAAGCGTTGGCATCTGTAACACTGTAGCACCGAGGGAGGCTTATATGGTTCGATATGGACCTTGTAATGAAGTAGGTTGTTGATAGCATAGATCTCTTTAATAGCTGCACTTCGTTCCAGAGCAATCAAAAACAGTGGCATTAGTATTTTCTTGTTATCTGTCTTGCTTTTGCGAGACATTTGATGAACGCTTGTTGGTTTGTAGCCCAGTCGGATAAATTCATCCTTCAGATCGTCTAAGTCAGTGTCAATAGGCAGCTTTCGCACAACCACCTTAATAGGCCTTTCGTTTTTTGCTACCCCTGTGGCATACTAAGTTTTCGTTTGATCGCAGTAAGCCTTGATAGAATTGTAGTCATCTTTGTTTGCCGCTTGAATCCGAATGCGCTCCTTAGTTGGCTGAGCTAGAGGGGGCTCCTTCAATGCTCGGGACAAGGTCTTAATAAATGTATAGGTGTTGTTAATTCCGTAGATGAAAATCGGAGGAGGCTTGAAACTGTGTGGCTGACTTGTCGTTGCAGTTTTAGTGCTAGTACTAGCATTATCTGATTGTGCTGGGGACAAAACCTCGAACTTATTACTGAGTGGAAGAGGTGGATATTCGGAGACACTATTAGTGAGGTGTTCTGTCTTGGTGTTTGCTAAAGACGACCTTCGTCGCTTCAGCGTTCCTACTACCGTAAAGTCCATGTCTTCAGACTTACTCGAAGTGGATGGTTGTGAAGCGCTGGACTGCTTAAGTGCAGTGGATTTTAATTTCGCTGGGGCGGCTGCTTGTTTCTTTCTGCCTAAAGGCACTAGAAAATCTTCCGGTTTGTACGTTGGTTTTGTTATTTTGCCCCTGAGACCTGGAATCCGGGGTGATTGTACTTTTTTATCTGATTTTGCTGCTGGCTTCTGAGAAGCCATCTTTATTACTAAGGTGGGAAATGGCGCCAGCTTACCACAAAAGGGGTAGCGACGGCCCCTGTGTATATTCTGGTGTTAGAGCAAAGCTCTAAGTTTAGAGTTTATTAAGGTGCTCTTTCCTCCAGAGAGGGAACACTCGTTCACCGGTATAAGTGCCAAAGTCGTCAACTATTTTTTCTTTTTCCTTCAGGTGCCTCTGCCTCCGAAGAGGAGAGTATCAAAATAAATCGTAAACCTAGAGAATAGCAAGGTTGTCAACAGTTACGACCAAATCAAAGTGTCAACCTCCGTGGAGGTATGAAAATACAATTCGACGGTTGTTTCCTAAACCCCAAAGAGGCAAGTATTCCAACCGTATGTACGAAGATCGCGAATAAAAATAACAATGAGGGATGGACACACCAAGTGACTTGGTTATTTTTCTTCGCCAGCTACGAATACCCTATTTTTTTTACCTGGTTAGAGATTCCAGGTGGCCAGTTCAAAGAAACAACGGTCACGGTCACGGTCACGGTAATATTGAAGTTGTATGCAGAGTATCGGGCCAAAGCCCCTGACTCTATGAGTAGAATGAAAGAGTTCAAAATACAGAGGTACAGGTGAAAAACTGGGTATTACTATTGAGTTGGTAGGTATGGTAGGCTACATCTGCAACTGTCGCAGAGTGGCTGATGGTGACTTTAGGCGGGCTTTATAGAATCATTATATGCGTGGCATGCGATGGACGTTCCGGAGAGCGCATTCGGTGCCGATATTAGCAATAGCTGGGTTAATATGCCTGGGTAAGGCACACCAGAACTTATGGTGGAGATGGCGTAAAACTTCTCTAACAGGGGGAAGCTCTAGATCTTCCAGAATTTGGCGGTTGCGAGTATATCTGTCGTGGCCAGTAATGATACGACCGGTTCTAGTTTGCACACTTTCGAGTGTCTGAAGGTGACTGGATGAGGCATGTTGCCAGGCAGGGCATGCATAAGTAAGTGTGGACAGGACTATCATTTTGAATATGTGCACTCGGGCCTCATGAGAAATTGAACTGCAGCGAAAGATTGGATATAATGCTGTGATTTTGCGTAATGCTCTTTGCTTTATGTCCTTGATGTGCGCAGCGAATGTTAACCCACGGTCTAATATCACTCCCAAATATTTAGCATGTGTGGCGTGAGGAATGTATGCGTTTTAATAATTGTTACGTTTTAATTGTGACAAGCAACGCGCCGTTACTTCTTACAAATATCTAATACGTTGTTATATTTGCCGCGAGTACTTGAAATTTCTACCTTTTTATATAAAAACGCAGAAAAATGTTTATATTTTAAACACAGCATTCAGATAAAGTTTTTACTGTAAGTTAAACTTGAAGTTTATATTAAAATATCTTCTAATATCTGCAACAGTTCTGTATTCTTTGGCAAAATAAGTAGGCTCAAATCTGCTGCCATCTATGTACACATTATGCTTTATACATAAATACTATAATTCGTTATGCTTCATGGTTACCGAAATATGAGGAAATAAAGAGCGTCATTATAGGTACGTGGGACTAGAGTACTAGAGTACTAGACGGCACAATTTAAAAAAAATAATTAAGTTTGTCCTTTATTCAAGCTGAATGCTAACAAGACGCTAACAACGCGAACACTACCTTGTCGCCGAAAGTTAAGAGGTGAGCGTCACTTGGTTTTTGGGAACAACTGAAAATTGAACGCGCGCTGCCTTTTTACTCCAATCTGAAGAAAAGCGTCTCGCAAGTGAAGTGCCCGCAATAAGCTTACGCTAAGCAGAAATAAGCTTTTGTGTATAAGCCAAAGCGAAATAAAATCAAATAAAAGCGACAGGCCAGATTGCGGTAAGCGAACATGCTGTCTGGGGTTCTTAATAATGGTGAATATATTTAAGATTACACCAACTAAAACGATTAAATTAATGGAGAACCGTAATTAGTAGACACTACTATACTCGGTTAGTGCATCGCATACACGACAATGACAATCAACATATCTGAGAATGTTTCATACTGTTAACAGAAAAAATTACTTCGAAATATCCCATACGGCAGCTAACTTAATATTGTATAAGAATTTCGATACCCAAAAAGAAAGATCAATTAAGACGTGCTAATTTTTCCTGAATAATCAAGTCCTGTAACCAAGGAAAAGGGATTAAAATAGCTAATTGTCTGCAACAGTCCAAGTGCCCGGCAATAATTAAGTGCAACGAGCAATTACAAAGAAGAGATGGTTATGGTTACCGCAAAACTGTGCAATTGTTATTCCTCTTGCTTAATGTAACCAAGTAAGTTGATTAACACCTTTCGCTCATTTTCTTGGTAACTAAAGTCCAGAAGTAATAACGTCATTGACTTCCCGCACTTGGACATGCTCGTCACTGGGGGTGTGGTAAGAGGATTGCCAATCACCAGCCACAATTCACAGTGCTCAGCGAGCCATGAGTAACCAAGCTGGCAACTCCCCATAAACGTCCTTACACATTTTCGCGGGAAGCCAACGATGTTATACCTTCTGTACTATAGAAATTCAGGAAAAGGCAAAGTGTAGTTTCAATGAGTACTGCTCGGTTACTATTTGGCTACACGATTTCTAGCGTAGTTTTAACCGAAATCCGACTACTAGCAGCTAAGTTTTCATTTAATTCTTACTCTGCACATGATAAAAAAGTCATATGGGCCCGTGATGTGTTATTAGTTAAAATTTATTTGTAATTAGTTATTAGTTACAATTTTAAACAATGCCTTTCTTTTCAAAACAAGACAATACTGCCTAAATTCTAAGGGTGACACCAGTGCTTATAGTGTTCAGTCCTTGTACATATACATATAAGCAATAATACAGCATTTCCAAACCTGGGGTCCGCAATCCAATCTGAGAAAGGCACACACACACACACACACACACACAGTGATGAGAAATACACCATTTTAAGTTAATGATCGAATTAATAATGACAAATCAATCTCTAAAAGGGTGCCACGAAACTTCAAGCCGTTTATCACGACATACTGTTCTGAATCAACGTTTTCTGCTCTTTCTTATCTGAAGAATAAGAACAGGATCAGACGTGATGAAATCTTTAAGTTTTACACCCCACGATTATGCCGGTTAGGCTAAAGGAGACGGTAATGATGAGAAATGAATGAAATGGTGGAATTAAGAAAGTGTGAGGAAATGGAAGAACCTCGAGAAAACCCACGAGCAAGATGTTTTGCCCAAAACAAAGTCCACATGGCGCGAGCTGGGTTCGAACCTGGGACCCCAAGCACTGGAGGTGAACGCTCTACCACTAACCCACCGCGAACCCCGGAATAGACTTGAAGTTGAGGCGGATCGTCGCTTAAAATTTTCTTCGTTTGATCCTGACATTTCCAAGTTTGTGGCTGAAAGATAACACCAACCATGACATTAACGAAGTTGTGTACCTCGGTCAGTCATACACTTAGTGTCAGGTTAATTTGTTGAAGTTAATACATTTTATATTTTTCCAGAAAAAATACTTTCTTCTATACTGGACGGATAGGGTATTGTGGTTTTGTGTTGTTTACGTACTGGATTTATTTGCAACATCTTAGTCAAAATATCCGGCCAGAGATTTGAAACCAAGGACCACCTGATTACGTGGTTAGCATCATACAACTCTAACATGATTATACCATTGTAAAGAAAAACAAACACACCAATATATGCACTAACATGGGATAAAATAAATAATAACCGTATATTATTGCAAGGGGTCCTTCACATGCATTGTAGACTCTAAAGGAGGCCGCAGTGTAGAAAAGGTTAGAAAAGGCTGCTCTATCTGCGTGGGTTTACCTTTTTCCTCCCACTGTCTTCAGTTCACCCTTTCGGTCATTTCTCATCATCATCGTCTCCTTTAGTCTAGCCGGAATAATCGTGAGCGAAAAATTTTGAAAAAGAAGATTTATACGATATCAAATAAAGAATATACCAATAAAATAAATTTCCGGTATATCACATTACAATTGTAGCATATATAAGAGGCAAATTTTTACTTTGATTCGGACAGTGACTGCAACCAATTCACCTGAAATGGAATCACAGTGAAGTTTCTGCACCAGGTCGTGATGTAAGGTCATGTGGTATAATCATGAGGTAAAAGTCAAATAAAACTAGCCCCGCGAGACTTCTAACCCAATTTGCTCGCTAACGCTCGCTCACCTACGTTTCGTTGCGTAAGTGAATCACTTTTTTATCAATAAATTTGTGTTTGCAAAGGGGAGCACCAAAGGCGTGGACAATTCCAACAAGTGACTGAGGCACAAAACATTTCTGGGAAGTGACTGAACCTATAAGAACCAATTGAAGTTACTGTCCGACTCAAAGTAAAATGTTGCAAATTGGGTCTACCCAAGCAGACGGTTCTAATAAATTTTGACATATTTCTTGTAGCCTTTTTTCATGTTACGTAAAAGTTCACTAAATGAGGAGCTCCATTAGTACTAGCAGCTTGACTTACGGAGGACTCATTATAAATACAATATGGACGTATGTCATAAAAAGTACAGTTCATTAAAGACGAACCAACTTGTGCTATGTGGACACTTAAAACCACAAATGCCATCTAACCGAGTCAGGGCAGAAGTGAAGCAGAGGCAAGCGTCAGCAAGGGGGTGAGTGCGTACAGAGGAGGCGAGTCAGCGAAAATGAAGATAGTGGAAGAGCACACTTAGACATTCAATACTTTCACTATCACTAAAAATTAATTTCAATATACTGTTCATTGACCGTAATTACTTATATACACACTCGCATCACTTCACGAAAAACGTTTCACATAGTGGTTTACCTTCAAATTTTCTATCTGCTAGAACCGTCTGCTCGAGTGAACCTTATGTCGGCTTTTTGTGACCCAAAATTTTTGGTAAAAATTACTGCATTGTTAAAATTTGGCTAATTTTGGTTAGGTCTTGTTAGTTTAGCTTAATTTAAGCCAGGCCTAGTTTGCTATTTCTTAGTAACTTAAATTTGTACAAATAAAAAATTTATAGGTAAAATATAATGTGAAACACTTTTTGTGAAGTAATGACATTGTGAAAGTAGTATAAAAATATACGTTCTGCGCCACTGGCCTTCTACCCACTTTCTCAGTCCCGCCTGAAGGAGACAATGAATTTCCCAGTGCCGCCTGACACACTATGCCGGTGGACACAGGGGGGATATGGGAAATCGAGCACCTTGAACCGTCCACCTACGGTCTTTTACATCCATTTTAGGGGTGTATTTGTTCCCTTTTATGAGCACTTTTTAGGGGGTGTATTCATTCCCTTTTATGAGCATCTCAGGGGTGGAATCGTTGTCTTTCATGATCACTTTTTCAACCCCCATAGCAGAGACTATGAACACACAGCGGAGCAGAGAATACATAATACTAGCAAGATTGTATTCATTCCCTTTTTAAGGGGGTCGACTCGCTCTCTTTTCTGATCACTTTTTCAACCCCTCTTTGAACATAGCAGAAACTACGAACACATAGCAGGGATGTATTCATTCCCTTTTAGGGGTGGACTCGTTCCCTTTCATGATCCCTTTTTCCACATCTATTTGAACATTTTACCATAGCTGAGAATACATAAGACTACGTAACATAGCAGGGATCTCTTCGTTCTCTTTTATGATCACTTTTTCAACGCCTATTTGAACATCAGCTTAAGAACACATAGCAGAGCAGAGAATACATAAGACTACGTAACATAGCAGGGATGTATTCGTTCCCTTTTATGATCACTTTTTCAACCCCTATTTTAACAGACAATGAATACCTAAGTAACATAGCAAAGGGGGTGTATTCGTTCCACCCCTATTTAAACATAGCAGAGTATGGCTTATTTTCCAACCCCTATTTTAACATAGCAGAAATTATATAACTCATCGTTCCCTTTTATGAGCTCATTTTAGGGGTGTATTCGTTCTCTTTTAACATAGCAGATCGATAACACATCTTCCAACGGCCTATTTAACGTAGCACATATCACATAAGCCTATGTAACATATCAGAGGTAATACAAGAGTATGACCAATTTTTTCAACCACTATTTTAACATAGCACATATTACATAAGACTAACAGGGGTGTATTCGTTCCACCACAGTCTCTTTTATGAGCATCGTTTCCAACCCCTATTCGAACACAGCAAAAAAAGTAGAGAATAATTGGGATGTACTTGTTTTCTTTTGCAACCCCTCTAGCAGAGACATATAGCAAAGAGGGTGTAACCGGCATTGGCGGAGTTTAAAAAAATAACAACACCATCATAAATGAATAAAGCATAATATCACTAGCATCAATAGTGGTGAGTGAGAATTTGTTTAAGAAATCGCGCAGTGAATAACCAGATGCACGACATGCTAGATATAAAAAACAGTAATGTCCACAAAATTGAGATAAATCCCCTTGAATACGTCTATTATTCCATGTATAATACAGACAGTTTCGTTTTAAAAACCTTATATGGTGTTGTATATAGGGAGGTATACCATAGCTATCGAAATACTCTCCCACACAAATAATAGATATATATAAACAGCAACCCAATGTTCACCAGGCTTATCACTAGAATCAGTGTTTATAATTATGGCGGCTGGAAATGTATGAATAAACAGCGGTAGCTCATCTGCAGCATACACACCAATAAAATGATTTTTAGGTAAAATTTGTTGTAGTGCTTGATAAAGTTCAATTCTATTTAACATTTTTAATTAATATATATTTTTCTCTGGAAATCAATTTCTAATTCTGAAGAAAATTCACCATAAATAATTGCTATTACAGGAGATGGCACTGCTTCTTTAAAATGAACCTCTAAACGTACACTTCCTTGCCGTTGTGGACTAGTATGAAATGCAGCACTTGCGCTGGAATCGGGATTTAAATCAAACACCAGTAGAGTATAACCATTTGGATATTCGGCAAGTGAAACACCATTATCTTGATTAGAATAATAAACTTCTGAACCTGTAAATAACGTAGAATATGCTTCTATATATAGCTTATTATCAAAATCAGGATGTATTGCTTTGGATGGCACAAGCGTTCAACCAACATACAGTGTAAAAAACGACATAGTAAAATGTTGAAAATTGGACGGATTTGTTTGATAAGTACCATTGAAAGCAGCATTAGTAACAAAACCAAAAATAATACGTTTAGGCATTATGCTTGAAAACAAATCTAGAAGTGTACTATCCATAATTCCTTGTGGCAGAGTTTCTGTCTTCACCTGCACTTTTGTTATAGGATATTTTATTCTAAATTTAGGATTTTGTAATACTTTATTTTGTGCTATTTTAACGGCCGGTGACACATCAACCTTTTTCACAACCAATGTTGCATCTGTAATTACAACTTTTCCATCAGCATCTGCGTCACCCATTAGACAAAATGTAGGCTTAGCTGGAATTAGTTTAATGCGCAGTTGTACACCATTCAGTAAAATTTTCTCCTGATTATATATATCAGCATGAATATAACCCAATAATTCAAATGACTGACTTAAAGTAGTGAGAAGAAAACGTTGTTTAAAACCTACATTACTATCGGCCACACTGTCCATATGCCCTGCCGTATCTTTAAACCACATTGATGTTTGAAGATGCGTTGATTTAGCATTAGCATTATAATTCAGTAGTTTTTCAATATACGATCGATATGGATATGTATGTGAAGAGTAGGAAATAAGTTGATTATTTAAATATAGTTGTACTTCACTGAACATTGCATTGAGAAAATCATTTACAGGCGCGATTTCCTTATCGGCAGAAGTTAAATTAGAACCATCTGATTTAGTAATTTTACCTTTAATATATAACAGTGTGTGCGGTGTACGTTTAGGCATTATGCTTGAAAACAAATCTAGAAGTGTACTATCCATAATTCTTGTTGCAGAGTTTCTGTCTTCACCTGCACTTTCGTTAGAGGATATTTTATTCTAAATATAGGATTTTCCAATACATTATTTTGTGTTATTTTAACTGCTGGTGATACATAAACCTTTTTCACAACCAATGTTGCATCTGTAATTACAACTTTTCCATCAGCATCTGTGTCACCCATTAGAAAAATGTAGGTTTATCTGGAATTAGTTTAATACGCAGTTGTACACCATTCAGTAAAAATTTCTCCTGATTGAAAATATCAGCATGAATATAACCCAATAATTCAAATGACTAACTTAAAGTAGTGAGAGGAAAACGTTTAAATCCTAAATTACCATCGGCCACACTGTCAATATGACCTGCAATATCTTTAAACCACATTGATGTTTGAAGATGCGTTGTTTTAGCATTAGCGTTATAATTTAGAAGTTTTTCAATATATGATCGATATGGATGTGTATGTGAAGAGTAGGAAATAAGTTCTTTATTTAATATATTTGCACATCACTGAACATTGCATTGAGAAAATCATTTACAGGACTAATTTTCTTATCGGCAGAAGTTAAATTAGAACCATCTGATTTAGTAATTTTACCTTTAATATATAACAGTGTGTGCGGTAAGTCCATATACTCATCCCCATGACCGGGGACAACAAATTCTATTGATGTATCATCAGATATTGAAGCCACAGGCTTATATGTAACTATTTTATTACCTATAATACTGGTTTGAGTAGGTAAAGCAGCAAATAAATCTAATTCTGATTTCATACACTCACACTGCATTTTTTCTTACGATTAATATTCACACATGGTACAATACCGTATTACGTCTGCGAAAATGTAATTTTACACTGGAAAGGAAGTGGATTACGGTCTAGTTTTAATGACGGACCTTTTTTCACCAAATATCTCAGTTCCTTTTTATATTTTTTTAAATTTATTTATCTACGTTTTATTTAATGGAACATTTCCCTGTAATACGTTATAGGAACATTCACAAATAGAGCGAATTAAATCAAGATCTGCATTTTGTAAAATTGCCTTACGTGCTTTCCGTTTTGACTTTGCTAAAAGTTTTAACAAATGTTCATTTTCCTTACTAATCATTTTTACAGCTATTATAGCACAAATAGTTGTTAGAATATAAACCATGTTGCAATTTTTTAGAGGCACATAAACATAATTAAAAGAATCTGTTGGAAAGATATTTGTTCGAACTCGCTGCTCATCAGGAGTATTTTGTTTTTAATCAAAAAGTAAATAACAATGTGCAATTCGAGTTGCATCTTTATATGCTTCTTGAATAAATTTTCTATTACCTGGATACCATTGTTGTGCCAGATAATTAATTTGCGCTTGGTCTCTAGGATTTTTAAAACAAACAATATAATGACAATTTAACGAAATATCCCGCATTCCCTTTTGTTGATGAAAAATATTCTGTGTTATAAATATTACACTTATATTTCTATGATGGCTACCCTTACTAAAGATATCTACAATTCATGGTCGCACTCACGCATTAAATCATCAATAATGACAAGATGTGGACCTTCGTGTGCTTGAAATTCATTATTTTGATGTAAACTGTCTCTAAACGTGCAGCCTGAAAGAGTATCATACAACGGCTGCCATTCACCATAGCACCATACAAGATTTTTAAAAACTTACTATAATGGTCAAGAAATGTTTTAACAAAATATGCTTTTCCACAGCCTGTAGGACGAGGTACCATACATGTAAAAGGAATTTCCCACTCCATATTACAGAGATATCACATTTATTTTAAATAAAGTTTTTAACAATTTTGCTTTATTTTCTCCTTTACATAAAAACATAACGTTTGTTGAACAAATTTGATTTAGTATACCTTTTACTTGTGATACTGATAAACCTCGTGATGATGATGATGACAATTTAACTAAGCAACGAAAATTTACAGTGTTGCTAGAATTTAAAATATAAAATTAGATTTTGAAATTATAAAATCTACAAGTAATAGCTATGGCGACATGCTTCACCTATAAATTCTTGACTTTTCTTTTTTTACAATAGAGTATGCTTTAAATCAATCCAAGAATTTTCACTTTTTAGAAAATCTAACCATTTCACATAGGCTTTACTATTTTTCTTCCGCAAAAATTTTTCAATCAAATACGTATGAGGATATTTGGTTTTCAATAATTCCTGTTCATAAAAACGCCTCTGTATAGGTTGTTGATTGCTATCTTTTAAGTGGTAGGTCGCTGGATTTGTCAGGAATACTTTAGCTATTTGAAAGATTTCAGTCGTCCAATTACGAGTAAATCCTCTTTGAAATTGCTTCTTCGCCTTACTTATTCTAATATAATCATTCCCTTTAAATTTTGGTTTTCCTTTAAAGGAAGCAATTTTTTCTTACAATACACCGTTGATAATAAAACCTTTTCATGTTTTTTGGTTACATCTGAAGGTCTCATTTTGATAGTGCTATGTTTAGTATGATTATATTGTTTTAGTAATTCTGGTAATATATGGACTCATTTATAATTACCTTGTAAAGTAAAGCATTCCTACATTAAATTACGCAATGTTTTGTTAAATCTTTCGACAATACTAGCTTTTCTTTCAGTAAATGTAGAATAATCCTTAATATTATATTTTTTCATTAATATGTGTTGTACAATTCAGTAAAATATGAGTTGTAGAATCCTTTGTCTCTATCCGTCTAAAAATAATTAGGACTTATCTGATTTTGCTTTAAAATCGACTCAAAACCTTTGACAACTTGTTCACCAGTCTTTTTGTTTCACAGGCACCATCCATGCATTTTTACTAAATGTATCTATGACAGTTAATAAATATTTATAACTTTTATTATTTTTTGCTAGACCTTTTAATTTCCCACTATTCATTTCTACAAGATCTGCCTGCCATAAATCGTGAATACCTTTGGTAAGAACAGGAATTCTAGCATAGTGTTTTCTAGCAGATTTATGTAATTCATTTACAATATTTCTTCTTGTAAGACATCATTTCTATATATTTCTCTTAAAATATTATTTACATATTTTACACTGATTATCATTATGCTGCTTCGATTGGAAAGATTTGATTTTTGACCATTTATACGTTTAATATTCAGAAAAAAGATTTTATTTTACATTTTACACTTATCACAATATTTCAATGGTAACTGATAATGACCCCATGGCAATGTATGAATGTTACAATTAAGAATACATCGCTTGTCATCATGAGGATCTAAAGCAATCTTATTAACCGATACTGTAACGATTTCATGTTCTTTAGATTGAAACTGTGCTTGTTTCTTTCTAATAGTTCGATTATTGTTTAAGCAATCCTTAAAATCTTCGATAGAAATCATACGTGCTACATTTTCTTATACCCTTATTTTTTATTTCTTTGTCAGATTTAGTGCGAATTGCATATACTTCAGCACGTTTTTCAACATATTCTATAATGGGGAGTCCACCTACTTCATCTTTTATTTTACCTAAAACTTGCTTATTTTTGTCCTATATAAAGTATGATTTTCCGGATAATTAGAACTATCAAAATAATCAGACATTTCTTTCATATCATTGTATAAATTATCTGTAAATATCTGGTAAATGAAACTGTGTGTATCTGTGTACATAATTTTGATGTTATCACCATATATTGCTATTGCAAGTTTGGATAATTCTAAAATTGCAACACCAATATAAATAGGTTTGTTTCATTCAATTTTCGAACGCTCCATGTTAAACATTACCAAATCCTCGTTATAAATATCTCTAGATTTTAAATGAGGTGATTCTAAAAGTTTCTGAGCTTTCAGCCGATCGGATACCAATTGAATGTCAACCCTATTTCTTACATTTTCCATTGTTTTACCGTAGGGGGTTATTCATAAATTTATAAAAATCTTTACACAAAGGATGTAGTGGCTTATGCTAGTAATTTTGTGTTATGTTCATGATTGTATGATTTTAACCATTGAGCCTGTTTAAACCATAAATTTGTATGAATTTTTGTAAGTTTAAGACCTTGTAAAATGTAAGATTGTAAAAGTCGGTAGTGAACCACATAATGGGATTTATTATCTAGGGTTAACATTAACTTTTTATTTTTATTTTTGGATGCCATCAAAAAATCACTATGTACCTCTTGTAAATGTTTTGGATATATCAAATCTACTTCAAGAAAACACCCTTCTTCCTTATCTATACACCAACTTAAGATAAGTCTTACAGTATATTTTTCAGGATATGTACCCCAATGTTATTCTCCATATAGTAAATTGTCCGCCATTGCAAACCCATACAAATTATTTACGTCAAAATACGCAATTCAAGAATCATTTTCAATACTATTTGCATATCTTTGGCAACACTGTGTGATTCCCCCACGAATATTCAAATCTAAAAACATATACATATCTATGTCTGAAAGCAATTCAAGTTCAATATTAGTAAATTTTAACATAGCATTCCATGCTAATCCAGGTGTTGTAAACATGTGTGCTGGATCGATCTGATACGTTAGCATACACTCATCAGCATTATTGAAAATATCAGCAGTAAGTAATACATCTCTTAATACTGGTCATGATAATCACCCAGTGTTTTGCAATCAAATCTACACCATATTGCAAAAGCGTACGAATAATCTTCATTAATTATTACACCAGTTAAAGTATTATGAAACGCTTCCTTCGGGGGTAATTCCTCTTATTCAAATTTATTAAGTGATGTAATATATTTGTAAGGGAATACCCCCTTAAGAATGATTAAATCAATTTTATCAACCCCAAAGAAAGATGTAGAAAATTTCATTTGATCTGCTACCAATTTTGATGACAGAGCCTCCAGACTATATGGCAGAAATAGATACATATCTAAAAAGCGAAGCTCTACAGTTTCATTGCAAAAGTGAAATATTTTTAAAATGATATATATCGTTCTTCAATTTGTGGTATTACATTGATCTTTCCAGGCATACACCCTATTTTTTTACAAGTAAATGACTGTCATATCCTGATAAATTATGAAAGAATATAGACACGAAATTATGTTGTCGTTTTACTTTTAAGTTGCAATTATTACATAAAGGACTAATATATTTACCTGTCAGGTGGTTGTGGTGTTTAACTTTGTAATTTTGATATGTAAATTCCTTACAACATAGAGGACATTCAGTGGTTTTCTTATACATTTTCTCTTCTTCAAATGTCAATACATCCATTTGTTTTTTATCGTGAATCCATTGAATACTATTATATAATTCATTTTCTATGCAAAACAAAAATTCATCCGACGCCGATCGATCATCGTCTTTACTTCGTCTTTAAAGTACAGGTTTCGTTGGTGTATTACTATTCCAGCATACTTTGTAAGCAAAACTGCAAAACTCATGATGCTGAATAGGACGGCTATACGATATATCAGGATTATTATGAGAACCGCTAATTGTTTTCAAAATGCTTTCAAAATCTGGTATAATTACGGCGTCCAATTTTAAAGTGGTCACAAGTTTATTAAATTTAAGTATTTCACCAAAATTAGGCATTTCGATTCATGATACTTTATGCTTTGTACATAGCTCCAAACGATTATCTAATTTAATTTGTGTATTGAAGAATTGATAACATCGTCGACAGATATATGGTTTACGGTTATGACTCGTTAATTGACTATGAACTAAACGTCAAAAATTTCGAATTAAGCAATAATGTTTTCGACCATCTTCGTGAATCAAGTATAACAGATCAACATGTAAATCATATTTTTCACTAACATCACTTACACGTAATGGATAAATATTATTGTCACATCCATATATGTTTACCGAAATAGTCTTTTGAGTATGCTCATAATATTGTTTCTCAAACTTATCAATATCTTTTAAGGCAATAGGATATTCTATACCTCCAAATATACCTTTGAGTTCATTTTGATATTGAGCATAGCAAGACACACGATCAGGATGATTTTGTCGTGAAGTTGGATGTAACGCTGCCAATACGCACCATACAAAACAATTATTATCATTATTTTTTATATTAGGTACGCATTTTTAAGCTTTAATCCAATCTGGCAAATCTATATAACTTGATGCACTGAATGGAATATATTTATCAACATCAATTTTTAATTTCTGTTCCGGCTCAGAATATAGACTCCAGCCTGATTTCTGAATACATATTTCCTCTTGAAAGTGACATAAGTCGTGGAATATTTCATCCAGTTTTTTGCTAATATCATCAACCGGTTGGATTACTTGATATCCGGATACAACAGGAAAACTTGTTATAACATCTGGTGATGAAGGTTGTATAAATCTTGTGGTTAAACTGCAATTGACTTTAACTAAATGATCAATACTCAAAACTTCTTTTATAATTGATTCATATTGCGGCTTAATACGCTTTAAAAACGTTAATGTGTCACATAAATAGTATTCAATATTTTTACCTGGTACAATATGTTCTAAGAGTAAGTTCGAATGCAGTCTTTACCCCCTTGATTGGCTTTTTTTTGTCTTTTCACAATATTACTTGATGATAATAATGAATGAATACGTTTCATATGTCTGCCATAATGCTTCTTTGTAATCCAATTGTTACACATGCCACTTTGTTGATTTGAATCCATATTTTAACGTTAATGTTAACTCTTCCAATTATAGAATACCAAATAGTGCTTTTTTCTAAAAACGTATTATTTTTAACGCTGTAGATCTCCAAGTAATGTTTGCAGTTTTTTATCTTAATTTGGGCTTCCAACTATAGAACGCCAAGTAGTGTTTTTTCTAATAAGCTATTATTCTTAACGCTCATCGTTTTACAACGATATATTGAAAGCAATGTTTATAGTATTTCTACTGAATCAAAGACACTCTCTCTGTCCCTTATTTTTTCTTACTATACTATAATAAAATGTCTTTTTTCCTAATAACTTATAATAATAATTATTTATTGTAAATTTTAGCAAAACCCCTCTCGGAAAAACGCTATCTCCCATAACTGGGAGATGATTGTCAGGGTGCCAGGTTGCAACTATTGTACTGAAAACCCTTGCCATGGCACGGCATTGGAACTCATCATCTCCCAATTGAGAGATAGAGATTTTTATTCATCAATCTATGTAGATGTAATCCTTTATAACCCGGCCAAAGTTATAAATTATTACGACTTCGAACAGGATTCCAATCTACGTTATCAATCAAATCTCTGTTCTTTAGATCGCTGCTTTTACCAATTGCGCTACAATTGGAAAGACAAAAAAGTCTCTGAATAAAAAGATATTTAGCAGAATTTTTAATCAACCATTCTTTTCTCCTATCTGCCGGCAATGCCATCTATTAACAAAACTGTCAACCATTTACTGCCATCTGTTGGGCTGATTTATAATTACCAACAGCGCTAGTAGCTTCGGAACTCCAGGATTTCAACGTCGCGAAATTTAACATTGCCACGACAGAAGTGGACCGTTTTTTGCCAAAATTTCAAATAATCGAAAATGGTTTGCTCACTGGTACAGCTAGGGATATACGGTTTTCAGTGAGATTAACCAGACTTGTTAATTGATGTTATTTTTTAAAACTCTGCCATTACCGCTTACACCCCTTTTTGCTATGTGTCTCTGCTAGAGGGGTTGGAAAGGGAACAAGTACATCTCCATCATTACCTAGTTTGTTGCTGTGTTCGAATAGGGGTTGGAAACGATGCTCATAAAAGAGACTATGTTGGAACGAATACACCCCTGCTAGTCTTATGTAATATCTGCTATGTTAAAATAGGGGTTGAAAAATGTTTTCATACTTTTGTATTAGCTCTGATATGTTACATAGTCTTATGTAATATGTGCTATGTTAAATAGGCCGTTGGAAGATGTGTTATCGATCTGCTATGTTAAAAGAGAACGAATACACCCCTAAAATGAGCACATAAAAGTTTACGAAGAGTTATATAATTTCTGCTATGTTAAAATAGGGGTTGGAAAATAAGCCATACTCTGGTATGTTTAAATAGGGGTGGAACGAATATAGTGTGTGTTTGTAGTCTTATGTATTCATTACCTGTTAAAATAGGGGTTGAGAAATATGTTCAGAAGAGAATGAATACACCCCTTAAAAGTGCTAATATGTGGCTCCGTTTTCGAGTTTTTGACCTTTGACCTCGATGGTCAGTAGTTGGGTTGAGCCGAGTACACCCCCTTCTGCTATGTTAAAATAGGGGTGGAAAAAGGTGGTTATCAAAGATAACGAGTCCACCCCTAATATGTGCTCATAAAAGGGAATGAATACATCCCTAAAATGGACTGGGGTTGAACAGCCCTGCTATGTGTGTTCCTAATCTTATGTAATTTCTTCTATTTTAAAATAGGGGTTGGAAACGAGTACACCCCTGCTATGTTTAGTAGTCTTATGTATTCTCTGCTATGCTATCTGCTATGTTAAAATATTGGTTGAAAAATGAGCCATACTCTTTTACTAATTCTGCTATCTTTAAATAGGGGTGGAACGAATACAGTACCCCCCTTTGCTATGTTATATAGGTATTCATTGTCTGCTATGTTTGTAGTTAAAATAGGGGTTGAATAATGCTCATAAAAGGGAACTAATCTTATGTATTATCTGCTACGTTCAAATAGGAGTTGACAACGAATACATCCCTGCTATGATACGTAGTCTTATGTATTATCTGCTATGGTAAAATTAGAGGTGGAAAAGTGATCATAAAAGGGAACGAGTACACCCCTAAAAATGTACTATCCCTGCTATGTTACGTAGTCTTATGTATTATCTGCTCTGCTATGTGTTCGTAGTCTCCATGTGTTCTCTGCTAAAGTAAAATGTTCAAATAGGGGTTTACAAGTGATCATAAAAGGGAACGAGTCCACCCCTTAAAATGCTCATAAAAGGAAACGAATACATCCGGCAATGTTAGGTAATATCTGATCTGCTATGTGTTCGTAGTCTCTGCAAAGGGGTTGAAAAAGTGATCATAAAAGACAACGAGTCCACCCCTAAAAATGCTCATAAAAGGGAATGAATAATCCCCCAAAGAGTGCTCATAAAAGGGAACAAATACACCCCTAAAATGAAGACCGAGAGAGACCGTCGGTGGACGGTTCAAAGTGCTCGATTTCTCATATCCCCCCTGTGCCCCCCGCCATAGTGTGTCGGGCGGCACTAGGAAATTCATTGTCTGCTTCAGACGGGACTGAGAAAGTGGGTAGACGGTCAGTGACGCAGAACGTACATTTTTATACTACTTGTGAATATAACCAATTACTGTCACAGCACAGCATATTAAAATGAATTTTGAGTAACAGTGAAAGCATTGTATGTGTTAGTTAGTGCGCTCTTCCACTATCTTCGTTTATGTGTATAGCCCCTGTCGCTGACGCGCCTGCTCCCTATAGACGCACCCTCTTGTCGCTCGGGTTTCCGTGCTGCACTCTTGCCCTCAATCAGTTGGGTAGCATTCGTGCTTTTCAGTGGCCACACGAAAAACTGGTTCGTGTTTTATGCATTGTACTTTTTATGCCCTACGTCCACGCTGTGCTAGTACTGACCTCTCCTGATGTCAATCTGCAAGTAATAATAGACTCCTCATTTAGTGCATAATCTGTTAATAGAAATACAAAACTCTACCCTAACCTGAAAATGGAAGAAATGTGTCAAAAGTTGATACAACCGACTGCTCGAGTAATGCCATTAATCTTCCCAAGTGACTTTAACTCTCCACTTTGTCCAACTTCACTTACTTTCAATTGTTTGCGTGTGGATGACAGTTTATCATTTTAGTAACTTCTTAATATTTCGGAACACCTCACTTTTGCGTTTCCATTGTATTCACTTCACAAGTTCATCAATTACCCTTCCACAGTACGAACTCATTTCTCCTGTAAACAATGTTTTTATCTAACCTACGCACTTTAGGTCCCAAAAAGCCGACATTACCCAATTGTCAATAAAAACAGACAATCAATATATATACATATGTATCACATCACACAAACCTATGCTTCAGTTTCACCCAACCACTACAACATTCATTTGTTTTCAAAATTTTCTCTGAATTCAGTGATGCCAGTTTTATTACAGCAAAATTCCCGTCCTAAACCATAAATTTCCCAATTAGATACGAAATTTCCTGTCAACTTCAGTAGATATAATTTACAATATCTATAGCAGGACGAAATTCAAAAAAGACAATAGAATATACAACCTTTTTATACGAACAATATGGTGTTTTTGTGGTTTGGAAGGGATGTTACGTTCAGCGAAGCAACACTTAATTAAATTGTATTAGCCTTATCAGGATTCTGGTGTTGCTTCCACACTGCTTGTTCCTTGCCACAAAAATAAATAAATAAAAAATTAAAATGTTTAAAAATGCAATGGTAAGTAGGGTATTTTCCAATAGTTTACATTAGCTTGATGTTTCAAATCTTTTGTGTTTTTGTAATGTTCAATTTTACCCAGGGATAAAGTAGATCTCAGAAGATAGGGGGACGCATTACGTAAAACCATCTCCTGTACCTATCTTTTCCCATTGTAATTTTTAGAAGCGCGTGACGCCACAGATATTTTCTGGAAGTGAGAAGACGACATCCTCCTGCGTTCCCCCTCGATTTTAGCCCTGCTTTTACCGAGGGGAAAAAGTGGATCTGAAAAGGTGGGCGGACTGTAGGTAGCGGCATTGCGTCACGCCGTTCCTCCTGCCTATCTTTGCCCATTGTAATATTTTTAGGAATTGAGGGGACGTTGTACATATTTTTTCGAGGTGGGGGACGGCGTCCACCCGCATTCCCCGAACTTTTATAACTGCTTTTACCAAGAAAGAGCTCAATGTTTCAGGCTACGCCTAGAAAAGTAGAGAATGCCAGAATTTCCCGTTTTCAGCCTATATTAAAGAAAAATTCCCACATTCCCGTCAGTGCTCAAAATTTTCCGTTTTATGGGAAATTTCACGCTGACTGGTTTCACTGTCTGAACTTCAAATACTTGCCCCTAGGGCTCCAAACTACAATCAATAGAATTAATTGTAAAAGACGTCCACATGTATCTTAACATCGTCATTTTTGTTACCATTATTTAACGTAACAAATGACGTTATATTTCTCCGCCTGACGTCTGTGGAATTTTATGACCAACATTTGACGTTGTTATGACGTAAGTGTGCTACTAAGGCCGAGTTCGATTCCTAGCGGGAGCACATTTAGTTCGGATTCCACGTTAATCAGTAGTAGTGTTGGTAGGTTCCTTTAAGAAAATTTCCCTCGAGTGACACAAAAATTTTCCTTTTCTTTGAATTTTCCCTGGTTTTTTGAGTGTCCAAAACCTATGACAGAAGTTACTTAGTAAGGTTAATTTAGCTATATTAAAGGAGCTACGAACCACATTTGTTTTATTCATTTGCTTTTCGCTTCTATTTTTTCGTTTACTTATCATGAATTTCTAAAAATATACACCGAAATACACCAAGCCAACAAAATGAAATGATATGAAATCTTTCGGTTTAACGTCCCACGTCTATGAATATAGGCTAAGAGAAACGATGATTAAGGCAAGTAAATGATGGAAGAATGAGAAAGTGGGAAGAAATGGGAGTACTTCGTGAAAATCCACGTACACGATGTTGTTTACCACCAGCTAACTTGGCTGAGGATGTAAAAAGGGATCCCACGAACCAGAGGTAAGCGCTCTACCACAGAGAAACCGTGACCCCCCCATTCAGCCAACAATGGTTGCAAATTATGCTACTTTCAGCACAAACAATCTATATTTATTGTATTGGTTTACCTCTGAAGAACAAAGAACAATTTAAGCATTGATATTAGAGAATTTCCCTGGATGTTTCAAGTTTTATCTAAAATTTCCCTTTTTGTTAAATTTACCTATGAAACTTCCCAAGATTAGAGAAATTTCACTGAAACTACGAACACTGTTCAGTAGGTCTACGTCCCGCTCCTAAAAGGGACGTTAAACTCAATATCAACTCAACAATATATATGTGTGTGCGTGCTTATGTGAATTTCCTCGCGTCTGTATGATTAGCACATACGCCTTGAGCGCGGGAGACCATCTTTTGATTTCCGGTGAGAGCTCATGTAGTTGTTATCACACATTAAACTGTAGATCCATGTCTCAAATAAACACACATATATTGTATATGCCTTTGGTACACTTATCTTCTGGGTAGTTGAAAATTTCGGAACACAGGTCCCGCAGACCGAAAAGTGAGTAGCATGGGCACAGAGAAAACTTTCATGGAAATTTAATCTTTTTATTCTATGTTGATCCTTACATATAATGAAACTAGCTTGGCCAAGTTACAATGGAAGAAATGCAATCACCTGCACTACTCAAATAGTAGAAAATATTCTCCAGGTATTACTATCCCCCTCTCCTGCAGAATGAAAGCCCTGACGAAAACGCAATATTATTTACATATAACTACAACATTAAAAACTAACTAACGCTATGGCCTATGGAACCCGGAGGTTCAATCCCGCGTTCACAAAAGCTCTCCACTGACTTCTATCCTTAGCCAATTGGATCCAGTTTATACTTTATATTCCTATTTGTGCGAGATCCATCTTAATATTGTCCTCCCATCTGCTTCTAGGTCTTATTAAAGGTCGTTTTCTAAGTGATCTTCTAGTCAAGACTTTAAAAGCGTTTCTACTTTCTTCCATTCTAGCTACATGACCTGCCCACCTAAGATTCTAGACTTGACGACCCTAACAATGCTGGGTAAACTGTATAAATTATGTGGTTCCTCGTTATGAAGTTTCCGCCATTCCCCATTTATGTTCCTCTTGGGTCTGAATATTCGTCTCAGGATCTTCCCTCAGAGTAAGTGACCATGTTTCGCAACTATACAGAACAAAGGCATGATTATCGTTTTATATATTGTAAGCTTCAAATTCAGCGACAGAATTTACGACGACAAGAGATTTTGAATCGAATAGTAACACGAATTCCCTGCTTTCAGTCGACATTTAATTTCTTCGTAAATATGATTTTCGTCTGTTAAAATTGATCCTAAATATTTTAAAGTATCCACTTTATCAAAAGTATTATTTAATATTTTAACGCATCCACAATTTGCCGTATTTCGGCCCCGACGCACTTCCATGTATTTATTTTTTTCTGCATTTACTTCTAAACCCATGTTCCTGCAAGCGTTTAATAAGATCTCTGCATTTCTTTCTATTGTTCTCCTATCATCCCCTATTAAATTTACATCATCAACGTATGCCATAACCTGGTAAATACCGTTCAACTGTAGGCCCTGGTTGCTATCTTCCATTTTCCTTATACCGTATTCCATAACAAAGTTAAATAATAATGACGACAACGCATCTCCTTGTTTCAGACCAGTTTCGTCATGAAAGCTCGTGGAAAAAAAATTCCTACCAGGACTTTACTTTGGGATTCATTTAATCATGCCTTAATTGAACTAATTAGCTTTCTCTGTTTTCCAAGTTCTGTAAGAACGGTATAATGTTTCTCTGCTAACCGAGTCGTACGCCTTTGTAAAATCAATAAATAATTGATGTATCGGGGTATTCTATCCCCACTTTTTTTAGAGTATTTGCCGAATGGTAAATATTTGGTCGATAGTTGATCGATTTCGTCTAAATCCACACTGATAATTTCCAATAGTTTCATCTGTGTATGGGTCAATCTTTCTAATAGAATGTTTGAAAGGATTCTATAGGATGTTGACAGAAGAGAGTTGCCTCGATAATTATTGTTACTACAGTCAGTTTTGTCGCTTTTCTTCTGAATTGAAACAATATAACTACAACCTTATTTGGTGTAATACAGGTATACCAAACAGTGGCGGTTAGAATGCAGTGTTTCTTTTTTTTCAGAGATCCGTCCGAGGGTTCGCTTCCATCTCCACCTCCCCCAAGAACTAAACTAAATAAAAATTGCGATTACTTGTTACTTTTGCACAAAGAACGCAATTTAAGTCCCAGTTCAGCAACTTCACACTTGGATTTTGCCCCTGGAAGAAAACCTATTAGCAGTGTTTCTTGGTTTCTCATGTGATCTCACACACATAAAGAAATTATAAGAGTGTAGAACTTCATATGGCATAGTTAATGGAAATTTTCTCCTGAAATCAGGAATTCTTTTACGGATAAAATTAAAGGACGGAACGTGTTTAGAGGGCTTGCACGTGACATCTAACTATTGTTCTCAACGAATGTGTTACAAATGAAAATGTCTGTATTGCCTCTATTTTCTGGTACTTACGTTTTATTTATTTTATGTTCCTTAAATTCATTGGGAAGCAAGTAAAGACTGTGCCTAACATAAATGTACCGGATAATTATTTCTAAACTTTCTTGAAAAAAATACAAATTTAGTCCATTTCATATCTGCTAACAAAAGGAGGTAGCGGACCAAAGATAGCCGCTGTTTATTAAAGGTCGTTAACAGCAGGGGTTTCATTCAGTCAGAGGGGAAAAAAGAATAATTGGAAGTTTCTATATTCGTTCGAACTGCAATATACTATTATTTTAAGAACTATTTCCTTGCTATTTGTCTGCATGAGGAAGGAAACGCCATAAAAATCACCAGAATGTTCACATTTACCCGAAGTACATGCTAGATCACTAGTTCAATAGCAAATCACTAAATCTAGGACGAAATTACTAAATGTGGCATATATATTAGAGACATGCAAGAGCCGAAGTTTTCGCCCCAAGCCTAATCGGGCTCGAATGTAGCTAGGCCCAGCCCAGCCCAACCCAGGACCAGGAAAATTTTGGAAGTTTTTGGCCCAAGCCAGACCCGGAATAAATTAATAGTGGAGCCAACCCGCCCAAGCCCGGACCGTACCGGTCACTAGGGTCAACAATTAATTCTCCATATACCAAAAGTGGAGACGCTGAGCAATACCAACAGTAAAAGTTGCATTCTTTTTAATACCTTTCACTCTTTGTTGGTTTCTTTGCAATTACCATTTAACTAAAGCCAATAATTACTAAAGAAGTGCAAATAATCGCCCAAGCCCTGCCCTACCTGAAGCGCAGGCCCCCCAAGCCCGGCCTGGGCTAATGAAACAGTATAGCTGGTCTTCCCAAGCCGGACTCGTGCAGTGCACACACACACACCCCCCCCCCCCACACACACACACAAACAAACATTTCAGGTAAAATTAATTTTAGGTACAACAAGGAATATGTACTTTTATTGTGACTGCAGATAACTAACTAACTAAATAACTAACTCTATGGCCTATGGAACCCGGAGGTTCAGTGCCGCGTTCACAAAAGCTCTCCACTGACTTCTATACTTAGCTAATTGCATCCAGTTTCTACTTTGTATTCCTATCTCTGCGAGATCCATCTTAATATTGTCCTCCCATCTGCGCCTAGGTCTTCCTAATGGTCGTTTTCCTATGGGTCTACCGGTCAAGACTTTGAAAGCGTTTCTACTTTCTTCCATTCTAGCTACATGACCTGCCCACCTAAGCCTCCTAGACTTGAAGACCCTAACAATGTTGGGTAAACCGTATAAACTATGTAGTTCCTCGTTATGAAGCTTCCGCCATTCCCCATTCTCGTTCCTCTTAGGTCCGAATATTCTTCTCAGGATCCTGTTCTCAAATACTTTCAGTCTATGTTCTTCCCTCAGAGTAAGCGACCATGTTTCACAACCATACAGAACAACAGGCATGATTATCGTTTTATATATTGTAAGCTTCAAATTCCTCGACAGAATTCGCGACGACAAGAGATTTTGAACCGAATAGTAACACGAATTACCTGCTTTTAGTCGACATTTAATTTCTTCGTGAATATGATTTTCGTCTGTTAATTTTGATCCTAAATATTTGAAAATATCCACTTTATCAAAAGCATTATTTAATATTTTAACGCCTCCACAATTTGCCGTATTACGGTCCCGACGCACTTCCATGTATTTAGTTTTCTGTGCATTTGCTTCTAAACCCATGTCCCTGCAAGCGTTTAATAAGATCACTGCATTTATTTCTACTGTTCTCCTATCATCCCCTATTAAATTTACGTCATCAGCATATGCCATAACCTGGTGAATGCCGTTCAACTGTAGGCCCTGGTTGCTATCTTTGATTTTCCTTATGGCGTATTCCAGCACAAAGTTAAATAATAATGGCGACAACGCATCTCCTTGTTTCAGGCCATTTTCGACGTGGAAGCTCGTGGACAAAAATTTTCCTACCCGGACTTTACTTTGGGATTCACTTAAACATATCTTAATTAATCTAATTAGCTTTCTCGGTGTTCCAAGTTCTGTAAGAACGTTGTATAATGTTTCTCTCCCCACTTCGTTTCGAGTATTTGGCGAATGGTAAATATTTTTTCGATATTTGATCGATTTCGTCTTAATCCGCACTGATAATCTCCAATAATTTCATCTGCGTATGGGGTCAATCTTGCTAACAGAATATTTGAAAGGATTTTATAGGATGTTAACAGAAGAGAAATGCCTCGGTAATTATTACAGTCAGTTTTGTCGCCTTTCTTGTGAATTGGAACAACGATTGATTCTTTCCACTCTTGTGGCAATTCTTCCTTGTTCCAGATAAGGAGAATGAGTTTGTGTATCTTGTTCCACAATTTTTCGCCTCCAGCTAAAATTAACTCAGCCGGAATTTCATCTACACCCGGAGATTTGTGTTTCTTCAATTTTCTCCACGCACATTAGTTTTTGGCTGCGTGTTCAGCAAATCGTCAAAGAAATCTTTCCGTCTATTTAAGAGGCTATCCGTATCGGTGAGAACTGTTCCGTCAGATTTCTTTAATATATAAGCACGAGGTTGATAGCCTTTCTTAAATTCTCTGATCCCCTTATACATGTCCCGAATATTTTTATTTTCACTATTATCTTCAAGTTCCTTAATTTTAGCTTTCAAAAAGTCCCGTTTCTTTGTTCTAAAAGTTTTGGAAGTTTCCCGCCTGATATCTGCGAAATTTTGTGTAGTTGTTTCATTCGGATTTTGTAGCCACTGTAATTTTGCCTTTTTTCTCTTCTCTGCTAGTTTAATGCATTCTTGGTCGAACCATGGTTTGTTCGTACGTATTTCCGAGTGTCCCAATTTTTCTATTGCTGAACTTTTAATGCTATCTCTGATTTCAATCCAAGTATCCTCAACACTAGTGCACTCCGAGTCTTCTAAAACCGCGAATCTATTCGAAATTTCAATCTGGTATTCCCCTCTTACCTGGCTCTCTTCTAATTTCTTTAAATTAAATCTCTCCGTTTTCGGACATTGAATATTACCTTTATTCAACGATAATCTCTCCCGACCAACTGAAGATACATTGTGAGAATAATGTGAAAGTATTTCTTTGATAAAAATAGAAAATATTATTAGCTAAAAGCACAAACTATATTTAAAAAACACGATGGTAAACAACTTTTATGCATTTTAATACCTGTTTTCATGTTTAAAAAAACATTAGATAAACTATTCTGAAAATAATTCTAAAATATAGTATGAAAATATTTCATCTAAGTTACAGGAAAAGGTTACAAAAACATTTGCATACAAAATTAATACGCGTTTTAAAACGTTTCTGGAAAATATTTCTAATATTACGAATGAATTTATTTTTAAAATACTCGAAATATTTTAAAAATAGCAAAACACTAAACAAAATAGCAAAAAATAAGGAACCAGACATGAACAATTTTACGCACAGAACCCACTTGGCATTAAGTCCGCTGGCAAAACTACAAAAGATTACATTCCTTTAACAGTGCACAATTTATATTTTACAGAATATCAAAATATAATTATCCACTAATACACGTTATTTTGATAAGCCTCGCAACAACATCCTCAAACCTTCGCCGAGATTACAGACAAAAGATCTCCTCCAGTTCCTTACCAGATGGTAGCGTTCCCAAAACTGATGCAACGTTCCCTCTTTGTACTGCCATACTGATGCGTTGCAGTAGAAAAGAGGTTGCTCTAGCGTCTCCTGACGATAAATAAAAGCGGTGACCAACTTCTTTTATAAAGTTAAGGGCTTCGGGACCCCACGAACCACCCGATTCGACAACTATAGCGACAAAATTTTAAAAATTATATTTCATACGTTTTCTCGTAACAATAGAAAAAAATGCAAATAATATGTTGCAAAACATTTATAAAATATATGGAATATATTTCCTATTCTGTTTTCCATATCATGTATGCAAAACATTTTTAGTATTACTTTCGAAACATCTTCTCTCCCAAGATCGGAAACATGACATTACATTCAACACAATATTTCTAATACAGGGTGTCCGAGAAGTCCTTCCCTGATTACAGAAATTGATAACTCAGGCTAGAAATAAGATAGAAATATGAATCTGGTGTTGAATTGTTTACAAACTATAAAAGTTTTTGTCTGTGTTAGGTTTGTTCTGTTTAACAAGGCTCAATTTTGTTTCTTTTAGATTTTTTTGTACGTAAGTAAGAAGCCCAAGAAGCCATCCCAACCAACCAGGAGAAGGCACAGTGTGTCCTGTGGTACCATGAGACACGATCACCAACCACGGTGCAGAGACATTTCCAGACAACATTTGGGAGGACTCCACCTGATGTCAAGAGCATTAAAGCCTGGTATGAGAAGTTCAAGAACACAGGGTCGGTTGCTGACCTTCCGAGGTCTGGTCGACCAAGAACCTCAGCAGACACGGTGTTGGCTGTGCGGCAGTCTTTTCTGAGAAGTCCTAAGAAATCGGTGCGCAGGGCGTCACGTGAAATACAGATGCCAAAAAGCTCTATCCATGAGATTTTACACAAACGTTAATTGTTTCGTGCTTACAAAGTGCAACTCGTTCAGGCCTTGTTGCACGACGACGGTACATGTCGATATGACTTTGCGGTCGATATGCTATCACGTATTGAGGACGATAGTGGTTATCTCAGATGAATTGCCTCTTCCGACGAAGCGACATTCTTTGTCAGTGGAGTAGTGAATCGCCATAATGTACGCATTTGGGGTTCAGAACCCCCACGGAGGCAAGGGAGGTCACCAGAGGCAGTCCAAAGGTGAATGTTTGGTGCGCGTTATCGCACGATCGAATTATCGGGCCATTCTTCTTCGCTGAGGATACCATCAAATCTGCAGTGGATATGTTGCAGCTGTATGCTGTTCCTCAGCTGCTTCAGTATCGCCCCCATGTCGTTTTTCAGCAAGACGGTGCACCACATCATTGGGGTTTGGACGTCCGTGCCAGTCTTGATAGGACATTTCCTGGGCGATGGACTGGTCGTTGTGGACCAACAGCATGGCCTCCACGCTCTCCTGACATAACCCCATTAGACTTCTTTTTACGGGTTATGTCAAGGACAAGGTCTACCGAACACGTGTACCAGATCTTCAAACCCTGCAGCAACGAACAACCACAGTCGTTGCATCGATCCCTTCAGTGATGTTGGCTAATGTGTGGATGGAAATTGAATATCGCCTAGATGTGCTACGTGCTACCAAGGGTGCTCATGTGGAAGTGTACCGATGTGACCAAACTTTTATAGTTTGTAAACAATTCAACACCAGATCATATTTATATCTTATTTCTAGCCTGAGTTATCAATTTCTGTAATCAGGGAAGGACTTCTCGAACACCCTATACAATTTGAGAGAATTTTCCTTATATTATTTTGCTTCTAACTTTCTAAAAATATACTTCCTTTACTTCATAAAATGTTTTCTAAACATTTCTTAAAAAAATATTTCCCGTAAATATTTGGGATATTTCTCACATATAACAAGAAATATGTTTTCTTCAGTAACGGAAGAGTATATTCTGAAAACAATGTAAAAATGTTTCTATAATATATCAGAAAATGTTAACTAAAAACACAAAATATTTTCCAAAACATAACGGAAAACGTTTTCTATTCATTTGTAATGTGTTTACTTTTCTCTGTTTTAAACTTTTATATTCAAAATTCGATAAAGAATTCTGGGAATAATACCAAAATATTGTGCGAAACTATTTCATTTAAATTATAAGAGAAGATTACCTAAGTACTTTTGTAAAAATTAAGTAAACCTTTTTAAAACATTTCTGAAAAATGTTTCTTATACCACGAAATAATTTATTGTTAAAATATTTTAAACCTTTTTTAAAATATATATTCAATATATTTTCTCGTAAAAATATAAAATATTACATATAACGTATGAGAAAACATTTTCTAAATATATGGAATATATTTTGTTTCATTGTTTTCCGTGTCATATATGGAAAACCTTTTTAGTATCATTTCGAAAATATTTCCCTTCTCAACAGTGAAAACATATTAAATTAGATCCAAAACAATATTTCTTATAATAGTTTGTGAATATTTTCATGGATTTACTTTCCGGCAAGAATTCTCAAAATGTACTCTCGGTAATTTCTAAAATGTTTTACAAACATTTTTGGGAAAATATTTTCGGGAAATATTCAGAATGCATTGGGGAAACCAGCATGGAAATCTCTAGAAAAGGAAATCCTTTTGGAAACAAAGGAAAGCATTTTCTTTTGATTGAGGAAATATTCCTTGCTGTGTGGGGTATGGCGTAATCTACATGTATGATCACCAAATCAGCTTGCTCTCTTGTACTTGGGAATTCACAGGACACTTTCCTTAAATGAAATAATATGATGAGTCACTCTCCTGCGTGGGACACAAAACTTAACAAAATCACGCAGGATTTAAAAGAATCTCAATCTTGTCAATTCTCCCGAGTATACTGTGAGAAACTTTAACTGATGTGCTCACAAATCACACGAACAAAGGCCGTTTCTTTGATCACATACAAAGCAAATCATAAACGAAAGAGAATAATAATAATAATAAGCTTAGTTGCATTATAATATTAAGCTGAGTTGCATAAATAATAAAATTTGCAACTAAGTAAACGAACGTAGAATGTAATGAGGGAATTTGTTTGTGAATGTTACAAAAATTTGTGACAATGATTTTACAAAAAGAACTCAGCAAACAAATACTCGGAAAGAAGCAGTAGTGCAATATACATGAACATCAATTATTTATTTATTGACTTTAGAAAGGCTCGCGACTCGAGGTAACAATGTATAAGTTTTTTTTTTTTTTACGGAATTTGGAATACCGGAAAGGATTGACTAATAAGGATATGTCTAAATGATCCTCAAAGTAAGATCCGAGTAATAAATTCTTGTTCAGGAACTTTCAGTTTGAGAATGGCCTCAAACAAAGAGAAGTCATTCTTAAAGAGTGTTTTTTTTTCTGTAGACACACTAAAGAAAATCAACGACAGTAATCAAGTCCTAAAGCTAAAAGCTTTTAACTGGGAAATGGCGTAAGCTGATAATGTAATATGATAGGGGATGATAGATCCATAGAAAGAGATGGAGAAACCTTAATTAATTTAAAAGTAAAAAAAAAAAAACTAAATACGTGGAAGCTAGTGGGAACGTAGTACTCCAACAAAACGGATACTTTCAAATATCTAGGATCATGAGGAAATTTATCTCGACTGAAAACAAGGATTTCATGTTATTATACATTTAAAAATTTTTTGTCATTAACATTTCCTTTTTGTTATTGCTCTTATGAAGACAAAGTACTGAAAGTTAGTTGCTATTCTTATTTTTTTTATCTAATTATTTACAAGTAATACGTATACTACTATTAGTGACCTGTAGAACTAAATGGATAACGCATGCATCTCTGGTGTAAAGGATACTTGTTGCTTGAGATAGAGTGAAGGCACATATTTCTAATCCCATAGAAACAGAAGAAAATAAAATCACAGCAAATATGAGCTATCGCGGAACTATTATGGCCTTGTTTTTTTTAAAATTTATTTTCTAAATGCATTGTGAACTCAAAGAAAGGAAGACAATTATCTCATTTTAAGTCTTTTTACACAATAACCGAAAGAAGAAGAAACGTTCTTTTTTTTTAGAAATCAAAGGAGCCACTTTCAAAACTCTTGGTGTGAAAAAAAAACGTTTCTTTCTGATGACGAATCTACGAAAACAAAGAGAAGACAATAGAATTAGATATTTTGAATAGAAAAGGTGAAAATTGTTCCTCTGGACAAATTAAATAAGACGAGACGGATAAAACTTTTAAACAAGACGAGAAATTTTTTTTCTTGATTTGGAATCCGCAAATTAAAATAAAAAAGAAGAGAATTAAAGTTTTATATTGGAAACATTGATCACTCTACAACTGAACTATAATATTTTCAAATCTTCTTTCATGAACTTAAAGAGAGAAGGAACCAAGGCGAGCGCTCTGCCAATCAGGTAGCATGCCCCTGACATATAGGATGATTGCGCCAGTATTCGACCGATTTTGATCACTGCTGTGAAATGTTACTCCTGTACGCTTTTCTGTTCATCTAAAAGTAACAAATTTATGCTGGAGATGTAAATTAAACTTCAAGGAACATGAAACAATGTTTATTTTCACTCTGTTTTTTCTTGTACAAAAATGAAAAAAATCAGAAAAGTACCAAAAACTACATTAATCGACCAGTAAAATTCAGTAGTCGACAGAACATCGACCGCTAGGAATTACAAGATACAACTATAAATATATGCATTATGTGACATAATCATATGGGAATTTTTACTCGATATAGAAAACCGAAATTTTGTGTGCTACTGAGTGCAATGATATTCGATTAGGTTAGTACCAAAAGGGAATATTTCCACTTTTCAACAAAATCAATGGACTCGTTTAGCAACTTTTATGAAAGCAGTCGCAATACACAATTAATATAAATTACTCCGAAGTGAAAACATTGCCTTTTGAAAATACTTGTTTAATGATATTTAGGTGAAACAGCTGTTAGTAGTACGTAAATTGAAGAACATTTTTGCTCTTATTTTTACCTTTAAAGCCTTTGCCAGGTAACCTAGATCACTATTATCAATGTCATCATAAAAGCACTTCTGGGATTCAAATTTTTTATATACACTTGCACATTGAATATCCAAATCAGAAAAAAATGCTTTACGGACTTTTGGGATACAAACGAAATGCACTTTTCCGTTACATTTATTCCAAAGCACTGATTTCAGATTAGTACATTTAGAATTAGTAAACAATTTCCAGAACATTTCAAGCACTGTTCACTTGAGGCTGAGACTTCTTCCACTGAGTTTTTTTCTTGACATGAAGAATATCCTGGAGGATTCATGTCTTCATGAACCATATTTCTTAATCCATTTCACGTAGGAAATTGAGTTCACTAAGTTTATTCTTTCTAGCCAATATCTTCTTCGGTCGTCTTTGGAATTGTTTTTAATTTCAGAGAGCCTTTTGCTCTTGTTCTTCTTTTACTTTGGCTTTCCTTTCTTCTTCCATCTTCTTAGCATTCTCCTTATCATTGTAGTATTTTCGCATCTCATGAGAAGAAACTGCAGATGGCACTTTTTGGGCAGCTCTTGTATGACTTTTCTTGTTAGAACCCACCTTACCAGAAAATCCACAAATGTTGCTGAAATGGCGGTAGATTTTTTTTCAGAATCACTTTGGTTTTCAACAATTTTTTCATCAGGGAAATTAAAGGTTGGACTAGTCCTTTGGTGTCTTTCTGTAATCTGTACAGAATCTGAATTTGGTTCTCTATAATTTCGACCCAGGGAAATTCAAAGTTGAACTAATTGCTTAGTGCCTTACTGCAAGCGCGGGATCTTTTACTTGACAAGATGCTTCTCTTCCTCTTGCTGTGTGAAATTTTTGCGAAAGTAGAAAGAAAATTGGTGGTTGCTGAAAGAATAAAGTTACTATCTTTTAGTTGACAATTTAGACACACATCAGTTTCAACAGCTGCGTCGCCATCGCATTCACCAGTTTGTAGGGTTTCAGCCTTCTTGCTGTAAGGAAATACATCAATTAAAAGAATTAAATCTAAAGATAATAAGGTACTTAAATACATGTTCCAACAGACACAGTAGTCGACCACGTCGTATTCTAAGGCCGACCACCCTAGGTTGTTCACTATTTCTTAAATGTGTATGTAGCTACAATAGTACAATGGTAGTCTTATACAAAATTCTGCTTATGTATAAAAATAGTCCCCCTACTAAGAATTTTGAAAAACCACATTATTCGACCTAGTAGGTCGACTATAAAAATACGGATACAGTAGTCCAAACCCCGCCTCCCGCGGTAGGGAACGATTGGTCTTCACAGACATTGCGTGTATTTATTGCTTATTTAATATCAAACAAAAACTTTGATGCATGAAAACACAACAGAAATATATAATCGTATTTTGCCTACCTCTGAAAATCTTGAAAAATATATTTTTTTCCAGAAAACTGTGAAATTCAGCCAATGTACTCACAAACGAAATATTTACCGCCACCTACCCATCACTCGTCTCTGACGAAGTGGTGCCAAGTAAACAAAGACCGGGTGCGTTCAAAAAGTAGCGCTGACACAAAGCGATGTTACAGCACAATTTGCTCGCAAAGGTCGACTACTATAGGTAGGAGGACCTAAGGCGCAACCACCCTACACGTTTTGTGAATTCAGCCTAAAGAGGCCACTTTGTTGTTATAAACTTAAAGAGATAAGGGACTAACATATCTGATAGCAAAGGTAATCGCTCTACCGAAAAGCTAATGAGTTACCAATGAGCTGGAATCGGTACAAGTAATTCATTCAACTGTAACAGTTTTTTACATAAAAATGAGACAAAAAACCTCAATGATAATCTTATTTATTTAATTTTACACTATAATCTAACTAAAAAGCTTTTCACAATTCTAACTAGAGAACAAAACTTCCCCGAATAAATCCCCGAATAAAATAAGAAGATAATACAGTTACAGATCTCCAATAGCAAAAAGAAAAGCACTCTGGCACCGAGATACTATGCCCGTGAAATCTTCATATTCATTTTCATACATAATTTGTGAAACTAAAATAAGAAGACAATATGTTTTCTTAACTTAAAGAGAAGGAACAAACATCTCATTGAACAAAGGTGTAAATAAACTACTAATGAGCTAATGTGCCCTGTACACATAATTAAAATTAATGAATCTTTCATACAATGATCTTTCGTTTCCTTTAGCATCCTTTACTCTTTCATTTTATTCATTCAAAATGTTACACTTCATCTCATATCAGATCTCAAAAGTTATATTATCTCTTCTAAAATACCTTCTTATGAAAGTCAGAGAAGAAGTTAAAGAAAAAATATTTAGAGAGCTTCGAACTATGTTCGTGGAGAAAGATGTAGAAGATGAAATGGCCAAAGAGAGAGGGAGAGAGAGAGGGGGGAGGACGGAGTAGTTTCGATTGCAAAATATTGATAAAGGTGCCACTCTAACTGTATATTACGTATTTTAAATGTCTTTAAGACCTTTGACACGTTAGAGAAATCGTCTGAGGGTAATTTTGACATGTGAAAGCATGTCTTGATTTTTAAAACTTTTTTCCTGGAACGAGTTTTGTAAAACTTGATGGTTGTTGTGTCCACGTAGGTGCGTGGTCCACACCGTATGATGGTTCCCAATGGTTCCCAGGACTCATGCAATGTCTCCCCATCCAGGACCCCTCCAATGGTTTCCTGCTTATGTAATGGTCCTTATAGCCCAAAAGAATGGTTCCTGCTTAAGCAATGGTACCTATATCACAATGTAAGGAATAGTTCCTGTTTATGTAATGGTCCCTATAGTACAATGTAAAGAATGGTTCCTGCTAATGTAATGGTTTCTATAGCGCCTGTAAAGAATGGTGCCTATATTCCTGTTAAAGAATGGTCCCCAATGAATTTCTTATAGTCCCTGAAAAGAATGGTCCCTATAGTCGTTGCAAAGAATGGCTTCCAATGAACTTCTTATAGCCTCTGTAAGGATTTGTCTCCAATGGATTTCCTATAGCCATGCATTGCCCAGGACCTCTCTATTGGTTCCCTGCATATGTAATGGTTCCTATACCCTCTGTATTGCTCAGGACCCATTCCATTGGTTCCCTTGCACAATATACATAATGAGTCAAAGATTCTTTGGTTGTGAAAAGAGAAGGAAAAATTAAGGAAGGAAGTAAAGAATATGGTTGAAATATTTATTTATTCATTTATTTTATTCTTTTTTATTTTTAAAAAGTTCCGTTTACTGTGTAAACTCCCAACAATCTATGATTGCGATCCAATTAATGATTTATTCTTTGCATTGATATTTAGCTCATTAGAACAACGAAGTTGTGTACGTATACTTTATAATCACAGGCTATGCCACATACAGAGCGAGAGTTGTGCTTATCCTTCTTGGTCGAACGCAGAATGTAGCCTATACACTTCCTTCATCCTGAACACTGCATAGAAACTTATCTTATGTCCTAATTTCGCGAAATAATATCCAGTCGTCAGCAGAGAGATGAATTTTGGTTCAGGTAATTTAAGATAAGACGGGAGATCATCCATGAAGAGAACAAAAAGAAGTGGGCCCAGAACACTACCCTGGGGAACACCAGAGAGAACAGGAACAAAATTCGAAGCAGGTCCAGCGAAAATAACACGTTTTTCACGTTCAGTGAAATAGTTTCGTAACAATGAGAAGAAGTTGCCGTGAATATTAAATCTATATGCTAATTTATGAAGACGAAGCTTAGTGTCAATGCGATCAAAAGCTTTAGTTAGGTCTAGATAGATTACATCAAGTTGTGTATTATTGAACAGAAACTGAATTGCTTCCGAAAGTAATAAAGATAAGTTTGTGAGAGTAGAAGTGCCAGGAAGAAAGACATGTTAAGCAGGATCTAATTAGGGTGAAACAAATTTATGCAATCTATCTTTGATTATTTTCTCGCACACCGCAGAAAGGGTGGGCAAGAAAGAAATGGTTCTGTATGATGAAACATTGTTCGCGCAAGCAGATTTCATAATATTTCCAATATTAGCTTGTTTCCACAATCTAGGGAAAACACCTTCACTAAAGCATCTACTTAAAAATCGTGATACGGGGGTTGGCTAGAAATTGTACAGTATTACGTAAGAAGATTGAACTGATGCAGTAAGCACTGCAATTTAATACATAGTAGAACAATTACGTGTATATATTCGCATGTATGTCGCCATCGGATATATAATATACATGTTCTCTTCTTACCACCTAGGCGACAATATGCATTCTCCTTTTTTTCTTACTAATATTTGAGTTTAACATTAACGGTAATGCTCGTTCGTTTATTTTATTACATTAAATGCAAAGTTCAATTTAAAACTGAAAAAATATTGGAACTCAAAGAAATCCTACAGAGACTATATCACTGGGCAGGGATCGAACCATGAGCCACACGCAACATGGTTGAGTGATGTATCCCAATGTGTCTTTAACGTTGATAGATATGTTTTTATCATGTATCGAATGTTAAATTTATGTGGAAAATGTATGGTCAGATTTTCCTTTTTTAAATTTCATATTAGTGTAATTAGATCACGATAAGTCCACTAACCGTGTAATATAACACGTAAAGCATTTTTGGTACTAGAATATAATCCGTAATGATTTGCTTATGTTGAAAAAATGCTCTTCCTTTTATAATGTTCGTAAAATTACTTTATCAATTTATAACCAAATTATGTTACAGTGATTACAATGAAAATATATAAAAACTACAACATGAGTTCAAAATTCAAACAGAAACAAAACAAAAAAAAACAATAAGAAACAAATGCTAACACTCATAAACAAACTTACTAAAGCTGAAATACGTATCTAGAAATACCAAAAGTACAAGGCCTGTCACAATGTGTAAATCTGAAGTATAGGCACTATCCACCAAGATAAAAGAAGATGAAAAGTACAAATTTCTGTTTTTCAGAAAATACCCCTATCCCGATTTAATTCTGGATTCGTTCTATTTAAGCATATATTTGGTATGCTGATATAATGGTGAAATAAGTTATTAACAAAGGTAAGATAATATTGGAAATTTATAAACTGACCTGACGAAATTGATTTGGACCTGACGAATAGTTTTTGCAAAGGCATAAATATTTGGAGTGTACCTATGATCAGTATTGCCGTATACAGTAAAACCATAAAGCTCGACTAATATATACGAATAAGCATTATTATTATTATATTTATTTAAAATGTGTAATATTACATTCTAATAAATGATTACTAAAAGGAGTTAGCTATGCTGAAAGTAAAAAAAAAATGACTATTAGGAAAGCTTAAAATTGGTCACAACGAATTAAATGTCAACAAAAAGCAAGACAATTCGGAATATAATGATGTAAATTTTCGAAAACTTGAAGCTTTAAATGTGTAAAATGATAATCATACCTGTTTCTGTATGATTGTGAAATATTAGCAGTTTACTTTGAATCAAGAATATAGACAAATAAGACGAATGCAGGGGTAATGACTAAAATTTTTATAATGATAAACAGATATCACACATCAAACAGTGTTGGGGTTTCAATCTAGGAACTCAGTCGTTCCGATTATGTACTCAAAACGGTAGAAAGTCCAAACGCTTTTCAAACCCTTTAATGACCATTTGGAAGATCATGGATAACAATATTAAGACTAACCTCGCAGAAGTAGGAATACATAGCATCAACTGAATTCACTTGGGTAAGGATAGAAGTCATTTAAATCTTCTATGAACGCCACAATGAACTTCCGGAACCCATAGTGTTAGTTATTCTGTTGTTATAAGAGAGATTTGATGAAAATCAACAAAGTATAATTCTATTTTCTTCATAATTGGGAAACTCATTACTAATTGAATAAAAAACTCTTGTAATTTAAGTCTACTTATTTTTTAATAAAATCCTTACACTTTTCACTTTCCCTTAGTCATTTTTTTAAAAAAACGGTACAATGTTACCAATTTTATTTGTAGTAGGGGAGAGGAAGGGAATGAAGATCAGCCCACTTTGCCCTCTTACGTGACCCGAGGAGAAGTGAAACTATTGCTGCCATCTGCTTCTTGTAGCAAGGTTTCTTTTGTATTGTCGAGGAAGTTGTCAGAGAAGACTGACGTCTAGAGCGTGCTTAAATGAAAAAAATGAAATGTAATCTTTACGTTTAACGTCCCACACTTATGCCGGTTAGGCTAAAGGAGACATTGAGAAAGATTTGATAATGAGAAATGAGTGATATGATGGAATGAAGAAAGTGGGAGGAAACGAGAGAACCCCCGAGAAAACCCACGAACACGATGTTTGTCCACCACAAAGTCCACACGGCGCGAGCTGGGATCGAACCAGGGACCCCAAGCACCGGAGGTCAACGCTCTACCACTGAGCCACCGCGCCCCCCGTGCTGAAATTTGTTTTTGTTTATTTTCTTATACGGATCTGCATATTTCAACTCACGATAAATACAATTTTATGTTTGTAAGATCTTGAAGTTACTAAGATTAATAAAAAGTTATATTTATGTCTAATGCACGACACATAGTTATATTTCAAATAAACTATGTTTTGAAATATAACCAGCTCAATTTTCAAAATGGCTAATATTAGGAATGGTGATCGACGTGATCGGTTTACCATCAAGGTGATTGCTATCCGAACAAACTATTGGAATACTTCTTCAGCCAAAAAAATATAAAACAGGCTAGATCTAAGATAGCTAATACGCCTACTTGATTCTGACACTGGAACTTTGGTATCGGAGTGACCTTTGTGGATTGTGGGTGCATGCTGACTGTACTGCTGTGGACTCACTACGTGGATATATCTGTGGCGTGTCTTTGAAGAAACGTCAATTAAACATTAAGTTGACGTTTCTCAATATTTCTAAGGCGCAGTTTAGCAAAAATTAAAAAAGCGAAATGCCTACGTAACTATGTGTGTTTAGTCGCAATTACCAACATGTTATGGGAATGGCGATCAAAGTAGCAATTTGAGTATTTTCCATCGCGTTCCTGAACTGAAAGAATGATCCTCTTTTTATTTTAAACATTTATTGTAGAAATATTTTAGTTTATATTTACAAATTTGTTTCAATATATTTTGCAAATGAAACTAAGTAATAACCTATTTTTCTTAGGTGATCGCCACTACTCACCTCCCCCTAGTGTCACCTTAGAAACAAAATCAAAAATTAAATATTGTATTATATCTATCCTATGAGGTTTGGCAAATTGGTATAACATTCTCATAGTGTTGTAATACAAATCATTAAGCACTTGAATTGATTTTTTTTAATGTTTAGTGTGGGCAAATTTTAGAAAAAGTAAATTCACAAACAAACATCGGATTACATTTTGAAACCTGCCATAAAAGTAAGAAATCTATTGTTTGGAGGAAAAACCTGTTTTTAACTGGGCGCTTCATATAAAAGCGCCGCTAAAACTTGGTCATTGCTATAATTAGGTCACGACAAACGTATATAAATACATTTGACAAAAGGAAGAAGTTGTGTGTAATATGGTCATATACTAGTCCTATTCATCGTTTTGAAATCATTGAAAAAAATAACTCAATTCGTAGTTTTACTCAGTGTTTTCTTCTTCTTCTTCTTCGTCTTCGTTTTCGTGTATATATATGTAAATAAAAATTGAAATTAAATAAACGAATTAGTTCAGCGTTAAAAAGGAATTTATTTGAAAAAAAAGCTGCTTCTACTCCTGCTTTTGCCCCTTTCAACGTACTGGTGAATATAAAATGTCTGATCAAGCAGTGTTCATTTGTCAATGCAATGAAAATGAATACATAATCAATGTTTAATAAAAAACGTCCCATGTGTGACACCCTAAGAAAATGTGTTACTGTGCAATGCTTGTTCAAACGGATATAAGCAAACTATCAAGCTTGAATATATGATCACCCATAAGGATATTTTAAAAACAAATGTAATAAGCTTGGTCACAAATATTAATGTTCAAGATGGAATTTTACGAGAATATCAAAAGACGCGTTGTAAGACATTTACGGAGGGGTGGGTACATTTTCGAAGAAATGACTATTTTTATTAGTATTTTTACTCCAACTGATAACAAATGATTCTTGCTGTTATAGCTATCTAAAACGAATTGTATACACTGTAAAATACTGGAAAGCTCTCAATAAAAACAGGAGGAGGATGTGTAAATATCGTACATATAGACGATAGAGTCTCGCTAAGACAATAATTGAATGAGAATCAATGTACTAGTGAACCATAAATAAGTGTATATATATATATATATATATATATATATATATATATATATATATATATATTTCAAGGAGGTAATTAATATATAGTATTAATAATATTGCCTTCAAATATGTAAGTAATGAGAATCAGAGAACAAGATTATGATTATCTTGTTAACCTTATTCTTAGTATCTTAACGACCATCTTACAATCCTTACGTAAGTTCCGTTTACTCATCAGAATTGTGATACCCTTAATTAATTCGTAGTTAGCATACTCAGTTCAGACTGTTTCGCTAGTGCATGAGATTTTGGTACGTTGGTACCATGTATTGCTGATTTTATCCACATCATCAATAGCGCAGTAGTAGTGCTCTTACATTTAACATCTGCGTCAGTGTTCATTTGTTATGCCTTGTTTACTTCATATATTTGTTTATAACATTGTTTGCCCAATGCCATACGAAAAATATTGCTTTTTGAGATGTACTAATACTAGTATACATCTTTGTTGTCAAAAAAATAGTAAGATTAATGTAAATACTGATTTCTGATTTCTAGTAGTAGTACACATTACTTTTTCCACCTTGCGCGACTTTATATTTTGTGGTGTAAAATTACTAATAAACATGTTTTCTAATGTTCTGAAGAATGTCTTTGCGTTCGATTCTCACATTTTTCATTTCAATTGAGGTCACACAAGAAGAGAACTTCTGGTTTCAATATTTTCTTTGTTTAGCTTTTAATGTAATGGGGTCACGTAATATGCGTTTGGACAGTTCACATAATATATATATACTCAGAATTTTGTATCGACTATTTGAAATTAAAATGTTAATCATTACCTTAGAAACTTAAAGAAAACGTGATTATGCTAGGTTCAACTATTGCTTTCGCTACGACCTCATGATATATATTGAATTGTCTTACCTAATGATATCATGTAGTTGTTACAACTGATTGTCTTTTGTTATTAAATTCATTGTGTATTTATCTCGCGTCGTGAAGCAATGGTAAACGCAGTCTTACGTACTGTCTTCCCTGGGATGTTTAACTCCTTTTTTCAATTTTTCCTCGGACTAAGTCTTAAAAATGTTCAAAATTTATTTAGTATGTGTTCTATTGTCCAAAGTAATACCACTGATTTTGTCTACATACTCTACTTTACCCGTCCCAATTTCTTTTATCCAATAGCTACAATTTTTCGTCCCCAATCCTATAGAATTGCCTATTTCCCACCCATCCTTTACTTCGTAGGTTAGTTTACCCAAGTAGGGTCCTAATGTAAGTGGAGTATTTGTTCCCATGTGTCGTAGAGCGAATTCAGGAATAGCTTGGCTACGGTCATGGTTGTCATTTAGCTATATGCGTTTCTGGTTAAGACACTCTTCAATGTATTATTATTATTTCTTCTCCTTTAGTTTGACATAATGTGAGGAAAACCTAATGCCTCCTGCTTCACGTTTCAGCAAGGAATTCACGTAGTTGTGGAAAACAATATCTCAATTTTCACTCTTCAGAACCTCTAATTAATTCTCTAATTCTCTTAGTAGTTTAAATACTCTAATTTATTTTATTCTGTGTACTTCATATCCAGTCTTTAGTGCTCAGTGCAGCTCACGAGTGGAGTACGTGTATATTAAAACATTACAATGTCTGCAAATGTCTGCAATACAATAACTACCAGTCTATTGTTACATGTATATATCTGTGTAAAGTACTGAAATTTTTCCCTTAGTTTGTGTATTCTTATCGTTTTGCATCTAAGACAATGTTCATGATCTGTAAATGATAATTTATTTCGTCAATACAGGACAAATGCTTATTTCTCTACATAAAATCCTCATAAGGTTAATATGTTTCTTAAGTTATCGTAATCAATGAAAAACAAGTGACGTCCGTGTTGATTTAAATATCATAACGCGCAATCTGCGTACGTTTTCTGACTATAAATTAAGATGCGGTTGTGGTACTGCTATTGAGTGGATTGCGCACTGTTATGATGTACAATCAAAAGCCAGGTGTTTTATCGAATGCGAAAGTATAAAAAATACTGCTTTACATCATCATCATCATCATCTCATAATAAGCAAAGGAAATGTGAAATTCAAACTAATTTTACCTTACATGAAAATAAATGTGCACACTCCAAGTATATTTTACCACGTGAAAAAGGTTTTCAACTTGAAAAATAAAAGAAAATTATTCTTGTTCATCAAAATCATCATGATATTCTTGGAGAAGATGAGATAGGTAAAATAATGTATCCAACACAAGAATTGGTGGAAGATATTGTGAATATCAAAAGACGAAATTTCTGATATTCATATGAAATACCATCTGAAGAGGAGGTAGAAGACTAAACTACAATTTCTAATGACATTCTTATATTTAATGAACTAAAGTGTAAATGTAGTCCTAATGAAGTAAGAGACTTTCTGTAAAACATTTTTTATAATATTATAATCTTTCTGAACCAATACTTTCTGAAGGATGTTCCTTTCGTAGTGTAAAGAAAACTGCGCATAAATGTGTAACTGAAAGTGGTGAAGAATTAAATACATCTGTGTGGATTTCCCTAATTAGAAAATCAACTCGTGAACAAATATTAAAACAAGATCTGGAAACACATATAAAATATATTGACGTAAACATCATACTATACCTTATAAACAAATTTAACTATAGGGTCTATATATCAAGAAATTACATTTAATGATTATCATATTTCTGATTTAAGAGAAACGTATCTTGAACAGAATAAAAATTTGTTTCGAAAATCGGCAGTGTAATTTTCAGCTTGATTCACTAAATACATATGACATTTGTGATTATCAGTAGAGTTTTTTTTTTTTGTATAGATGAACAATATTTTTCTATAGATGAACTATGCATTGCAGAATGGAAACCAGGGCGTAAACGTTTGTGTTATGGTTGCGTTACATATCGCAGTAATTTAGCTTAACATGAATGAGTTGAGTTGATTTTGAGTTTTACGTCCCGTTCAGCAGCGAGGCTATATGAGACGTGGACCTACTGATTAACGTGGGATCCGAACCACATGAGCTCCCACCGGGAATCGAACACGGGTCTCCCACGCCAAAGGCGCGTACGCTAACCGCTTAGCCACGAAGGAGCTCTCTTAACATGAATGCATTACTTTAGACTATGATATGCCATGCTATGATGTTTGGTGTGTTTTGTCTAATGTCCGAACTTTTGATGATTATATGAAGAGTTTTCAAGAGTGCATTATGATATTGAAATTGATGATTTGACATTTACATACGCATTATGTAAGGTATTGTTAAGCAGAGAAAATATTCAGTTAATTACCGAGTTATTCTTACAAAATGATTGACAATATAATATGCATTTTAAAAGTTGTAAATAATAATGGAAAATGAAAACTATTTTGTAAATCAATTAGAAACCAATGTATGTAAGTTAACGAAAAAGCGAAGTAAAAGACGTTTGGCATTAAACTGGTCAGTATGTAATTGTACATTCAATATTATAAATATTGAATATATTAAACAATATGCTATTGAAATTTGTAAATAAATTTTTAATTACTATATATATTTCTTGTTTAAATATTATTCTTTCCTTATATGGTTTTATTTTTAAAAATTTCTTATGTAGGAATATAATTTACGGTATCAAACTTGAAAAAGTTGTATGAAGAATGATTTCGTGCAACAAATCTGTAAGTAGTGTTATTAATCCAACAGTTTTTAACAGATCATTCAAATATTTCATGGTTTTATTCATTCAGTTCTGAAAGATCTTTTGTCAATTGAATGTAGGGTAATCAATCATTTTTTCTTAATTTTATTTATTCATTTAGTTCTGGAGGAACTTTGCTGTCAGCTGATTGTAATGTGATTAGTCAAATAATAATTAAAAATTTTCAAGACTCATCAAACTTTTATATAATACAAAGTAGTAGTAATAGTAAAAACGAATTTCCATACGATAGAATACAAAAGCAGAGTTTCTACAACAATTTTAATATTCTCGCAATCTATTTTAACAACGACTTTCTATAAGAAAATAGGATTAGAAAAAGATCAAACGAACAAATAAAATAAACACACTGTAAGTGTACTTATGAGCTACCATAGGAAGCGTAACCATTACAATTGTAAAATAACAATGTTACTTTTTTATTCAGGAAAAGTTTTTAATATTAAATAAAATTAAAAATATTTTTTACATATTTATTTGTATATAACAAACAATAATACAATTACACAAACAAAAGATAAGCGAGACATGAAATCGAAAAATTACACACTAATATGTTTTATCATTTGCTAATAGGAGATCAAGTAAATCCACAATATATTCAGGATTCTTTAATAATTCTTCGTATTCTCTATCAAACAAATGTTTATTCATTTTACTATTAAAATGCAATTTAACATAGACATTAAACACATTGTCTCTTAAATTTTTCATGGACATAATACCCCAGGCTTCTGCCTCTAATGTCTATTTATTTAGAAATAACCACCTATGTTTAATTTGATTGAAATGGTTTAGGTTCCATGCGAGATAGAGTAAACATCCTTTGGTTTTCATTTAACAATACTTTTCTTAATACACTTTTCTTCTATAAACTCACTGCTACACTAGCGCCATTTAGATTGCACACGCAAATCCAATGGAGAAACTCTTGCTGTAGGTGAAGGTGCAGTTGAAAAATCCACTGGAGAAACAATTGCTTCTTTTGATCTGGAGATGATGGTGGTCTTGCTACTTCTTCTTCAGCCTCACTGTATAGGCCTGGAGATTCTGCAGATTCTTGTACTAAAATCCATTCCATTGATGGAAGTTTTACTGCTGGTGTTGCTAATGCTCCTGGACCTTACGATGCTCCATTAAGTGAAGAGGCTACTACTAAAGATCCATTCCATGAAACCCCATCAGGGGATGCTCCATTATGTGAAGAGGCTGCTACTAAAGGTAAATTATGTGCAAAGACTGGTACTGCTAATAATGATGGTGATCCTACTGGAGATGTGGGAATTAGAACTGGTTCATCCCTTAGATCGATGATTTCCTCTTCTATAATAATATTCTGTGATTGAGTAGAATCCGATGAAGACTTAAACTTATTTGGAGTTTCAATACTCTCAAATCAAGAATCCTACTCTAGCTCGTTACAAATCTCAATTTCTTGTTGTACTCGAGCGTTAAACGAGTACATGACGATTCTATGCTCACCTTCCCTTCAAACCCCATATATAAAGATAATTTTATCAACAACGTCATACCACGTGATACATTAAATCGAATTTTTCAAACTGTTCCACATTACTACATTTCAAATATTTTCCAAAACAACCAACTTTCACTTTCCCAAATTCCATAAATATACATTAAAAGGAAATAATGCTATCACATTTTAACAACGAGCTTTTAACATATTCGAACTCGAATTTAACAATGAGTTTCCATGTGAAACGAGACAATTAAGAAATAATAAGTCGCGTGATCTCTTAAAACAACATCGTAGCGTGGTGTGCTGGTCATTCACATTTGCTTTGAGCACGAATAATATTTCATCAATAGTGTTATTCACCATTCAGATGTCAACCATTTGGAAATAAATAGTTTCAAAAAAGGAAGTCTATGTCCAACATTAATATTGTTCAAGTACAAATAATTTCTTTACAATATAAACATACTTTTACTATTCCAGACTATTATTCTCTTATGTTTACCGTTCGTAATATCAAATTTCTTTTTATATTCTGTGACGTTATTTTTTTATTTTCTAATGCGTATTCATCATGATACCAAAGTTATTTACTAGTGCATTGTTCATATTATGTAATGTTATATGTAATCTTATTCTTCGTCAGTATCCTCTGATACCAGGTGTGGTGCCAAAGTTATCTTCTATCATACTTTCGGTATTATCTGATATCTACTTGCCGTGGCGCCAAAGTTAATTGATAATGCGTCAGCAACTTTCTATGATGTTACGTAGCAATAAGGTCAATCACTTATCTAACCGCTTTTCACTTTCATCTATCAATCCTGGTTCCAGAGTTCTTTTCTATTAGACGGCGATTTTACCTGTTGTCTTCTCACCGCGCTGCCAAAGTTGTTTGTTAATGCGTCACCGACTTTCTCTGATGTCACATAGTAATAAGGGCAATAACCTACCCCAACAGCTTTCACTTCCCTCTTTCCATCCAGGTTAGGAAATCGCGCGTAAACCTCAGTTAGTATCCACACCACAGCCAGGAAGTACATATGAAGACCACACTCTGAATATTTATCAGAATAAGTACTCCCTACACGATATCCTTCAGATTATTACCAACAACTTCATCACATAATCACTCCATTTAGTACGTTCATGATAACTTTCTTCTAATGAGCTTCATAATGAGCAAAGAATAAATAACTAATTGGATCGCAATCATAGATTGTTCGGAGTTTACACAGCAAACGAAACTTTTTTAAAAATAAAAAAGAAAAAAATAAATGAATAAATAAATATTTGAACCCTATTCCTTCCTTTCTTCCATATCATGGATTCTCTTTCTCCTGCACTCCAGCTCCAATTGCCAATACCTTAACAGAGACACTCTTTTCACAATCAAAGGTTCATGGACCCATTATTTTTATATGTTCAAGGGAATCAATGGATGGGGTCCTGAGAAAGACAGGAGGTATAGGAACCTTAACGTATGCAAGGGAAAAAATGGAGCAGTCCTGAGCAATGCATGGCTATATAAAATTCTTTGGAGTCCCTTCTTTCTTTACGTTCTTTACATAGGGCAATAGGGACCATTACATAAGCAGGAAAACATTGGTGGGATCCTGGGTGGGGAAATATTGGATGTGTCCTGGGCCCCATTGGGAACCATCATACTGCATGGAACATGCACTTACGTTGACACAACAACCATCAGTGGTCACAAAATGTCATTCACATTTTGCAGGAAGAAACTTTTAGAAATCATGACATAGTTTCACATGAGAAAGTTAACTTCAGACGATTTTTCTAACTTGTCAAACATCTTAAAGACATTAAAAATACATAATTTACAGTTAGAACGGCATTCTTATTTACATTTGGCAAACATAACTACTAGAGAACAATAAACGTATATGTTTTAAAACGAATAAGAGAGGAGGACACTTCCAACCACCATCTTTCACAGAAAGCCACATTGTCTGTTAAGAAATTGTCTGCTTCACCCCGCCATAGAAGGAAAGATGGAAGAGAAGCGAGGAATAGGAAGAAGAACAGAGCCGATCAATGATTTGAAAGACAAGAGAAAATATTGGGAGTTAAAAGAAGGAGTCCAAGATCGAGAGAAATGATACAAACATTTCGAAGCCCCAATCTAAAATTTAAAAAAAAAACATTAGTCCAAGGACCTGCCGAAAGCAAGAATACGTACTACAATAACAATAACAACCACTACTACTACTACTACTACTACTACTACTACTACTAATAATAATAATAATAATAATAATAATAATAATAATAATAATAATTATTATTATTATTATTATTATTATTATTATTATTATTATTATAATGAAAGTAAACAAAAGAACATCAAAATTCATTCATGAACCTAACATTCAATCTCATTTCATTTTAATTCTTATATATTTTATAATTATTTTTATCAGTACAACCTATTGCGTAACCATGAAAGACAGGCGGTTTTTATCTGAATACTAAAAACTAGTTGACTGCAGATCTCGGTCGTAGGTGAGTCTTCAAAATGTAAGGGCATCACTCGCGAAGTTCTGGGTTTTAGTCCCGGAGAAGCAAGCAAGCATTAGAAGCTCAAGCTAAAAGTTGTTAACCGGAGCCGGTTGTCATTACTACCCCGGTTGCACTTCTGCATGGGCTCAAAATTTGGACCGTGCAGATCAGACATGATGGACACAATCATCGGCACAAATTTGACTACAACATTGGGGGGGGAAACGGGTGAGACCGTTCGCATAATATATATATATATATATATATATATATATATATATATATATATATATATATATGTATTCTGTAAAGAAAAAATAGCGACACTTGCTCGGATATGGTTTTCGCAACACACTTTAAGCAATATGATTTTACGTGAATTCCTGATAATATTACAATGCATGTTCCTAATAAACAGTTCATTCTTAATACTTGCGCCAGAGTTTCAGGCTTTTGACATGAATTTAATACATTTAAATGCATATATAAGTAGCTATGTGTGTTTTGAGCAAAATCGTTTATAGGAAGAGTTATACATAAAACTGAAAAAGGTCAACAAAAATATCAGAAAACAAGAAATGGAATTTCTTAAGGGTAAGACATATTGTGTGCAAAACATCGTGAATTACCATACACCAAAATAGTATTTTGTATGTGCACCATGGGCTTTCTGCAGTATAGCCAATCATCGGAGCCCTTTGGTAATAAGGCTATTGCAAAATGCAACCTCGATTTCATGGAATAACACCCAGATTATCCGTTCCTTGATTCCATTATATTTGAGATAGTTGTCTATTGAATCTTCTACTCATATTGATCCACAAATTTTCAACTGGATTCATGTCATATGAGTTCGTAGGCTACATGAGTCTCTAAATAGTCATATTCTTGAACCACATATTAACGATTTTCTCTCGGTGACATGAAGCATTATCGTCCCGGAAAAGGAAGTAATCCAAAGTTTCTTCAGAAAAGTCATCTTTCGCTTCTGTAAGAAATTTACGTACTAGAACTTGAATATATTTTCGTGCATCAAACGATCCTTCACATATATCTGTTGTTCTGACGTCTTTAACGATGAACCAAGCCCATACCATCACTCAGTTACTGGATATTTGCATCTCTTAAACAAAATCCTTATCACGTTCCTTGCTTGTTCGTATCCACAACTTCACACCACCATCGTTTCCCACTATTCTAAACTTCTTTCCAACGAAGAAAACGATGTACTTAAAGTTGTCAGAATTCTAAGTTGCATATCAACTCACAAACCTACATGTTGAAGTCCTCTGTGTTTTGTCAGTTTCGACTTTCTACGTCTTTTCTTCTCTGTAATATCCTCTTCATACAGTCAAGGCAATAACTGTACGAGTAACTGCAGTTCCAAGATCATGTCAAACTACAAGCGATTTTTGGGGAAATCACTCCTGAAATCGGCAGTGCTATTGATTTCATTTAGCAATCTGCTCTGGATGATGCTTTCTTTTTTTCTTTCACACTGTTGAAGAAAGGAGCGATTTATTATTCTGTTTCCACTGGCGAATTACTCTTGCTGCCGCAGATTGATGGATTTTCAGTATTCCATCTATTCCCTTGGAGATTTGCCTTAGCTGCGCAAAGCAATAATTATGTCTTGTTCGCATGGCAACAAGTCACATTTCTTACCCATCTTAATTGTTTGCAGTCCACAAGTAGCAACAATATAACACACAAACAACGGTGCACAACAATTTCGCCACTTGACACTGTTCAAACAATGAGAAAGCAAAGAACAATCGTAAAATGCTATTTACCTCAGCCTATAATCACAAATACAATGCAGAATTCTCACTACAATAATTTACGAGACGCACTCAGTGCCCCATCTAGCGAAAACATTACTGATACACAAACAATTGGCAAGCGATGTCGTATATCATAGGTGTTACAGATAACGCGAATGAACTATCCCACTCTTCATTACTTTCTATTAATCTTTTAACGGGCTGCAACAGTGGTTTTCTGTGTTAGTCAGCTTGAGAATTGAGCTGTCGCTATTTTTTCTTTACACAGTATATATATATATATATATATACATATATATATATATATATATATATATATATATATATATATATATATATATATATATATACATACATATAAGCGATGTTCAAAATATTTACGAAGTTAAAAACAATGCTGTGAAGGATCAGGAGAGCAGAATTGTCTTCACTGGCGTAAATTGGTGGCTATCGGGCTCAATCCCCCAGAAATAAATTTGTTACTTTTTCGCATTCCACGTACAACAACAATCCTTCTTACCATTTCTAAGAATGTCACTGACTTTCCGTTTTGGTATGCTCTTTGTTCAGAAATAGTACTGTATTTGTCAAATTTCATTCCATGTAAGAACTGCGTCCTTTTGTTCTTTCTTTCGTCCTTTCTACTTTTCTGTTTCTTTTTCTTGATGTTACTTTCTTTCATTTCGCCTATCATACTTTATCGACCGTTGTCAGTTGTGATTCAAGTCGACCGTCATCAGTAACACCAAAACTAAGAGGAGTTGATAAGAGAAACTGGTGTTCCACACCAACTTGCGCGGACATGAACATGACAGGACTTTTGTTATTACAACAGCGGAAAAAATATATCGTTTAGTTATTTTTAAAAGAAGGAAATATTTGATTGAAGAAAATCAAAACGGGGGAATAATTAGCCTTGGAAATTAGGAAGGCCAAGAGGACGCTTCCTTTTCCTTGTATGAATATAATAAAGGGTTAGATTCACTCATAAATTTTAGTATCATATCATATATAGGATTTATCGGTCTACAATTCTTGCCATTATAACTTCACTTTATGCATAAATTAATATATATTTAATTCTCAAACTCAGATGGGCAATTGCCACCTTTCTTCCTTGTGTTGGGCCTAATTCCTAAATACGCCTTATTCTAGAGAAGGGAGATAAAACTCATGTTACGGTAGATGAATCTGATTAACTGTTGTAGAGTATCTTATATATTAGGCGATGTAGATGAAGTAGTAGAACACATCAGTATTACAAATCACAGCAGTGAACATATTCTGAAATCTATGTACATACATATTTATAATTGGTATGTTCCTAATTAGGCATTCCCAAAGATCCACGTTATAATTGTTTTATAATAATATAATAATATAAATAATGACTTCCCCAAAACTATGAAGAAAGAATATCAATTTCAATTATTAATGACGCAACAATACTCTTTGAGCAAAATGATGATAATCTCAATAACATTATAGGAATCGTTACAGAAATCTGACACATGTCATATACATTTCTTTAACAGATGTAACCTTAAGATTATAGAGAAAAATATATTAGCAATTGAATTATTTTCTTTACTTACGAAGCATCCTCTCTCAAAAGGATAATTGGGACATACGGAAATACGTAGGAACAAACCATGGTTCGAACTAGCAGAAAAGAGAAAACAGGCAAAATTACGTTGGCTACAAAATCCGAATGAAATAACTACAACTTTGTCCTGGAGTAAGCTATAAGGATGATAGCTACCAGGCCTAGACCTAAACGGTGTTCACCAAGTTATGCGTACGCTTATGATGTAAATGTAATAGATGATAGAAGAACAATAGAAAGAAAAGCAGAGGTCTTATTAAACACTTGCAGGGACAACGGTTTAGAAGTAAATGCAGAGAAAACTAAATACATGGAAGTGCGTCGGGAAAATAATACGGCAAATTATGAATGCGTTAAAATATTAAATAATACTTTTGATAGGGTGGATACTTTCAAGTATCTAGGATCAATATTAACAGACGAAAATGTATTCACGAAGAAATTATATATCGACTAAAAACGGGGAATTCGTGTTATTATTCAGTTCAAAATCTCTTGTCGTCGCGAATTCTGTCGAGAAGTTTGAAGCTTAAAATATATAAAACGATAATCATACCTGTTGTTCTGTATAGTTTCGAAACATGGTCGCATACTCTGAGGGAAGAACATAGACTAAAAGTATTTGAGAACAAGATCCTGAGACGAATATTCGGACCCAAGAGGAACGGGAATGGGGAATGGCGGAAACTACATAAAGAGGAACTACGTAAATTATACGGCTTATCAAACATTGTTAGGGTCATCAAGTCTAGGAGGCTTAGGTGGGCAGGACATAGAGCCAGAGTGGAAGAAAGTAGAAACTCTTTCAAAGTGTTAGCGGTAAGACGAATGGGAAAACGACCATTAGCAAGACCTAGGCGCAGATGGGAAGACAATATTAATACGGATCTCGCAAAAATAGGAATACAAAGTAGAAAATGGATCCAATTGGCTAAGAATAGAAGTCAGTAGAGAGCTTCTGTGAACGCGGCATTCAACCTACGGTTTCCATAGGCTTACGAAACATGTTTAGATGCCTAGGCTGATACTACAAATAGATTAAATGCACATTTACTGAAACAATGGGTTCTACTGACATTGGATAGTCTAAATACTCTTCGTGTGCTAGGGCCTAGGGGAAAGGATGAGATAAGATTTCATATTAGGTTAGGTCACGCACAGTCGCACGCCTTCATTTTCATTAAAAATGGAAAAGCCAAGAGAAACATATTTCATCTCACTTTCCTTTGTGGCTGTGGAACACAAATCATCACACTTATGTGCAAAAAGCACTTTTCAAATCGGATTATTGGGAGAGCCTCCAGTTCCAATTTTAGGGGGACATGTCTCCCCATTTTCCCGAAATTTGTGCCCTTATATACAGCTGAGACAACTTTCCAACATGCGGAGAGGGACATATCCTCCTCTGGCGTTTATTGCAATTTGTGCCCAAGTAGCGGAAGTGGAATTAATACATATTAATGAGACTACTAAACGCACTACAGCACGAAGTTCAGTTTGAAATACTGTACTGCAGAATACGATTATTTTCTTAAAAAAGTGGAAAAGCCAAGAGAAATCAATTTCATCTTACATTCCTTTGTCGCAGTCCGACACAAATCATCACACTTATCCCAAAAATCACTTTTTAAGTCAGATTATTGTGGGGACAGTCCCCCAGGTTCAAGATTGGGGGCCATGATCCCCTCGTCCCTCCGGGATTTGCGCCAGTGGACAGAATTACAGTAATGTGATCAGAACACTTGAGGTTCGCTATAAGTATATATTGTCCTATCCTACCGAGACGAGATGCGAATTGTGTGCCCTATTGACGACAAAACTGAAAGTATTTCACATTACCGTTAAATTGAATCTTTAAATTGAATCTCTCCGTTTTTGGACAATTAATATTACATTTATTCAACGATAACCTCTCTCGTATTATCGCTGCTACCAGGTAGTGGTCAGTGTCACAATCAGCCGCTCTAAACGACCGGACATCAATTATGCCAGATTGCCTTCTTCTATCTACTAAAACGTGATCAATTTGATTATGTGTTTTCCGGTCTGGTGATGTCCAAGTGTATTTATGAATGTCGCGATGTTGGAATTTTGTACTCTTCAGGATTACGTTTTTGGATGTTGCAAAGTTCACGAGTCTAACACCGTTGTCATTACTTTCCTCATGCAGGCTTTCGTTCCTTATAATCGGTTTGTAAATACCCTTTCGGTTTACCTTCGCATTGAATTCCCCTAATAGAATTTTCATATTGTATCCCGGGAGTTGGTCAAATATCCGTTTTTTATATCATCCTAATCTTTAGTTGGGGTATATATTTTTAAAACAATATCACACTACCGTCCCTTACGAGTAATAAAAGAAAGTCTGTCAGTAACAAATTCAACCCGTTTAATTGCTAGTAATATACGTTTATGAACGAAAAACCCTGTTCCTAACTGGCGATTTTTGTTTCCTTTTGGACTTCACAGATCCATTTCCTTCACACCTAACTTCCTGAACTCCTACTAGGTCCATCCTGTATTTCTCTAAATTACTCGTTACGGATTTTAACGCGCCTGCCATATAAATACTCTTAATATTCCATGTTCCAAATCTCACGTCCAATTTATTTTGCTCAAGTTGTGCCAAGTTATCCGTTATCAGTAATTTCAGACAATAGAAGTACTACTCAATGTGTTTTCAATATGTCAAGTAAAATAAAAAAAAATGCTCTCTGGTATCTGAAGTATATTTTAATCCCTACCTTCTTCCAAACTTGTCAATTTTGATTGAACTATACACTTAATCAGAAGTGCAGAAAGTTTCTTCTTTTCAGTAAGAAAGAGTTTTCCAAACAATGCTGAATTTCAATCGAAAATAGTAATGCTGAAGATAACACACTCGCTTTGGATGTGGTAATATTATAAGATGTGATTCCGATTTTTTAAGGGTGTCTATACTAGAAATCTTCAAAATTGATCGACTTCTCTTCCTTTGAGTGTGGTTCAAGGTGTACTAAGGGTACTAACCAAGTTTCGTATAAGCAAAGGACCCCGCACAAACGCTTTGGAAATTGGATTTGGGTGGCATTGCTTGAAACCGTGATTTGCTGCAAATATTCTAATCCTGAAAAAAGTCTAATTCAGCACAAGCACCAATCACTGAATCTTTTGCCACTACAGTTCCACTTTTTGTGAAATCAGCAGAAGGTATCAAAATAGCAAAAACAGTTGAAATAACATTGGAAAAATCCTGGTGATATTACTTCCAAACGGTAGCCCAATGTCAGGATCAGCCACTTTGTCAAACCATTATCCAACCAAAGATTGCTCTTTTCGTTTACCCATCGATTCCGCAACCATCTCCCAACGCCGTTCCCACCAAATCCCAAGGACATTATCAATGTTGGGCAAACAACCAAATCCCAAGGTTAGCCGAGCCAAGCCTCGATGTTGAATGCTGGTACACCATCAAAATGCTGACCTTTACCTGACCAAATCTCTTTAAATATTCACTAATTTTTAGTTGTACTTCTACCGTGTAGGAAAAGAAAGAGTGAAAGCAGTAGTGTACGAGACGAAAATTAAAGTTGCTCGGTTATCCTAGTAGCAGGGTTGGTTGGCCACAGTTTTTTGTTGAGTGGGATTTGGCCAAAATGGTTCTAGCTATACCTTGGCCCGACAATAGTTAAATGTGTGGTTGGCAAACCACCTATTCTCTCGACCTCAGTGATACGGAGTAACCAGGAAATACGTTACTTTAGCGTTGGTTGGCTACATGTTGCGGACCGCTCTACAAAAAGCGATTTTCCCAAAACACGACCACTTTGTTTTATCGTTGGCTGAAGGTCGCTAACTCCATCATATTTGATACTGGTACAATGCGTCACTAGTCATGCGCAGTTCTTCACCGGCGTTATGTTGTTCCCATTACGAAAACGAAGGAGTTATTGATGTTTGTGTTGAATCATTTTCCTATACATAGTGAGCTTCTTTTAAAAAGAAAATTTACAAAGCACAACAACTGTCAAATATCTAACAATTTAAAGTGTTTGATTGTGGCTGAGTTGCTCTACCTGGTGTTCTAGTGGCTAGCACGTGTGCCTTTGGTGTAAGGAGTCCCGGTCTCGATTAATGTAGGAGACCCTTTGTAATTTTAACTGTCCTTGATATTTCTGTGTTCTAGGTTAGTAGAGAAACAAGTAAATTTAAGTAAAAACCTAGTAATAAGTAGTAAAAAACGTTGGAAGCATGCCTGCTAGCAAACTGGGCAACTAGGATTCGCGATTCGTACAGTGCTGTTTCCACTTTTTTCTTTTTCTGTCCAGTCGAAGTACAACAAAAAATAAGCGATTATTTAAAGACTCCATCTTGATTAGATAAACATCAGCATTTACATGGTACACCACCATTCAACGTCGAGGTTTGGCTGGGTTCAAGTAGCGAGACTAATAAGATTTGGGTAGGTGAAGAAAGGCCTAACATTTTCAATATCGTTGGCGCTTGGTTGGGCCAAGGTAGGAATATGGTAGGGAATTTGTTGAATAAACGAAGGCCCAATATTCGTTTGGTTGGAAAATTTCTGGGATATTTGTGGTTTGGTGCTAAATGGATGCCAAAGCGGCCAAACCTAACGTTGGACCAACGTCTGTATGTCACATCCGCACCATTTTCCAGCGTTTTGCTAACCGATTTTTCTACTAGGGTGGCGAGTAGCCATGCTTAATACTTCTTTTAACTGCTTATTGGTAGGTTTTTACGTAATTTTACTTGTTTTGCTCCATTTTCGAGTAGCTTAGAACAACAAGGACTGTAACACAAAATTATCTAGGATAGTTAAAGTTCCAAAGGGTCTCCCACCAGAAATAGAATTTGGGAAACCTTACACCAAAGGCACACATGCTAACCACTAGGCCAGCGGAAAGCTTACACTATATATGAAAAAAAGCTCACTATAACACTATATAGGAAAATGATTCTATACACACAACACGAACTCCTCTTTTGTTTTCGTAATTGGAACACAACAAGACAGTGCAAAGAACTGCGCATAGTATTTACGCACTTTACCAGCGTCATATCTGATGTAGGTAGCAACCATTAGGCAACGGAAAAACAAAGTGGTGGGAAAGGTGGTTTTCGTAGATCTGTTTCCCGATTTTTAGCCAACAGCCAATTCCAGTAACGTTGCGTGAAGTAGTTGGTAGTCCAACGTTTTTCCGCTATATGTTCGCATGGACCATGAGTCACCGTTTTGACCAAATCCCACTCAAGTCCCAACGGTGGGCGAACTAACTTTGTAACTAGGGTAACACTTTTCTGGATTTCGGTGGGATTGCTTGAAACTGGGACATATTATAAATATACTGATAAAGAGAATAAATCTTAATGGACCCAACCACCAATCACTAACTGTTTTGCCGCTACAGAGACACCTTTTTTAAAACAGTCGAATAAAATGATATTCTGGATTTCGGTTAAAATGACTGAAACCGTGAAAAGTTGTAAATATTGTGATCAGAGAAAAAGTGTCAATGGACGCAACCACCCATTGACAGTTTGGCCACTACAGGGCCACTCTTTGAAAACAGAAAAAGATAACGGTAATCTTGGTTTCGGTGAAATTGTTTGAAATAGTGATATATTGTTGATACTATGATCTAAGGAAAAGTCTCAATCGGTACACACACTCATTACTGACCGTTTGGCCACTATAAGTACACATTTTTAAAGAGCTGCAAATAATGATATTCTGGATTACGGTGAAAAAGATTGAAACCTAATATGTTGTAGCTATTGTGATCCAGAGAAAAAGTCCTAATGGGCATAATCACCCATTTATGTCCGTTTGGCCAATACAAGGTCACGTTGTAAAGACAGCAGAAAGTAACAATGTTCTTGGATTTTGCTGGAATTTTATGAAACTCTGAAAAAGTCTACATTCAGTCATCTTATCCAAAAATCCGGAAACTTCATGAAGAAAGTAACGGCTAACACAATGCAAGCATAGATAACATACCGATGTTTATCTTGATAGACAAAGGAAAGTCCTATAAAGCAGCAGACAGGATGACCTGCCCGGGATAAACCTCTCGAATGCGAACAAATGGTCTATCAACATCCCTACTGTTGCTCGGTACCCACAAATTAATATTTTTCCTCAGGATCACTACTTCTCCGAAATTCAATATTATTATGTGCTGTTTTCAAAACAGTGGCCTTGCAGTGGGACTTTGTCTCAGGATCACAATACACTTTCAATGATTTCCACTGAAATTCAGAATACCATTTCCTTTTACTGTTTTCATAAAGGTGGCCCTGTACTGACCAAACAGTTAGGGATTGCTGGTTGCGTCCATTAAAACTTTACTTAGATCACAATGTCTACATAGTATCACGATTCCAGTCATTTTCAACTAAATCCAGAATATCATTATCTTTTTCTGCTTTCAAAAAGTATCCTTATAGTGGCCAAACGGTTATTGTGGTTGTACCATAAAACAACATTACACTATCTATAACATATTACGGTTCGACGTAATTCCACCGAAATCCAGAATGCCATTACCGTGTGCTGTTTTCGAAAAGAGTGGCTCTGTTGTGGTCAAACGGTCAGTAATGGATTGTTGTTCCCATTGAGACTTTTTCACAGGATCACGATATATACAACATTTTACAGTTTTAAGGAATTCAACCGAAAAGCAATTTGAATAAGGATTATAGGGGGTCTTTTTTACCCCGAAGGTTATAAAAAGACGAAGCTCTTTTGTGAAGTTAATAGTGTTTATTTAAAATTATAACAACAACAGAAAACCCTATTAATTTTCTTAATAACAACAATATACCAAAAGATCTCACAAAGACGACACATACAATAAATATTTTTGAAGTTGTTTTTAAGTACCTGAGGGGATTAGGCTACTAGCAACGAATTTATCTTCCAGTTGCTCTCCCAGTCTAGGCGTGTGGGCGTTAGATCGCTGGCTGGTGGTTATGATTCATTTCCTGATGAGGCTAATATCTTATTTTCATTCATAGAAACAATTGTCTGTTTGTTACTACTTACCAATAAATAATTCCATTTGCTTTTAAGAGGATTTTAAATATACGTTGGGTTGCCTTCATTGCAATGGGTTAATATTTATCTCAAATGAATGAAAATTTCCCCAGTACTATGAATTAAAATCGTCTCATGTCTATACAGTCGTATCGTAAACAGACCAGAGGTCATATCTATTTTCTGAGCTGAAGTTTCTCACATATTTTTCGATGAAAATCCACCTAAAGGAGTCTCTCTTGTCGCTCTTGTTTACTGTGGAGTCAAGTGGGGTGGAGTCAAGACTTCAGTCAGGAATTAGTAATTAGTATGTACCCTATCCATACATTCATTATTCAGAATCTTGCAGTAATTCCGCAACAATTTTTATAGATGCAGTTTGTGAGTACATCAAGTTATATGCCCCTAGGCAAACACCCGCTGCAAAAAGTGCTGCATGAGTACCTAAGGATTCTGAAACAGACATTTTTGGGTAGTGCACATATTAGTTTATAAGTTAAGTCCTGACCCGTCTACGGTAGGTCCCATAGTTTTGGAGCTATGGATGTCTTTCTAAATGTCCTCTTCGATTTGAATATGTACCATTGCATAACGGGATGGTAAATATTGTTCCCTTTGATAAGAAAAATCGAATTGAGTATGGCCGCAGTTCGATTTTTACTATTTTGTGATCTAATTGTAAAAGTAACAAAGTTCTGTCGCTTCTTGTGGAGGCCTCTGTTCAATTCGACCTCACACCCTGAGTTGCATATGAATGGAAATAAGGCGAAGATCAAATGTTGGTGTCGGTATATCCTACATACTACCTTGTTGTGGCAGTGGAGGACGAAACATTTGCGTAAGGATAGAGTGAACATGGGACCTAAACAAAGCGTCATAAGAGCACGTATGCTGTACGAGTTCAAACTGTTGTCGAACGCCGCTACAGCGGGGAAGAAATTATCTCATGCCATCAGTGAGGGTGTTGTGACTATGTGGAGAATGCAGCGATGGTTTAACAAGATTAAAGCTGTGAAGAAATACTCGAAGACGCATAGCGTGCCGGAAGAACAACTCATGTCCAAAACTGAAGAACCACAGGCAGCAACGCTCAGTGCGAATAGGGAAGCCATTCGTCAGAACCCCCATCAACTTGGGAAGCACTACATGTTGGTTCGATGGGATCCATATGATTTGATCCCAGGCCATAGGCAAGACGAGAAAGGCCCGTGTTCCTTTAGTGTCTCATCTGCGGAAGGAGCCTTTTCTGGACAGGGCGTTGACACGTGATGAGAAGTGAGGCTTGCACAAAGCTCCATGGCACCGTTCTTTAAATTCCCATGAACCGTTTTCAAAATAGCCAAAACCAGCACTGCGACAAGTGAAAATCTTCCTGTGTGTTTGGTAGAGTTCTTCCGACACTGTGCACTCAGATCTGGTACCTACTGGTGAGAATAATAATGCAATTGTGTACAATGAGCAGTCGGGTCATGTTCGAGAAAAACTTTAAAATTCTGCAGCCAACGTTTCTGAATCGCAAAGTTGTATTTCTGTTACAGAATAACGCTAAGCCCCGCTCTGTAGAAAAATGTGCTGGTTCAGAAACATTCCCAAAAGCCTCGGAAAAGAACCGATAACTAAGTACAACCTCAGAAAACTAAAATATACAAGAGAATTTAAAAATGGAATGTATAAAGTCCTTTAAGTGCACGTGGTTAAAATTAGTATTGAATGTGTCAGAGAGATATACGATGAGTCTAGTAGGAGCAGAGGGAGTTAAAGGGGAATGAAAGGGAACAGTAATGTCCAGAAACCTTCGCTCTTTTATGAAAATGAAATAAAATTTAGCAACTAAAAACAAGGTTGTTTGTGCACAAAGGCATATCAGCAATTAAACGAGTTGAATATATTAATAATAGAATTTCTTTTGTTACTGTTAACTGTTAGTAGTATGAAATTACTGTCTTAAATGTATATAACCTAACACAAGAAACTAATGACGACATAAATTACAGTTCCTTCGAACCAGAAAAACGGGTATTTGACCGACTATCGCGATACAATATGGACATTCTATTAGTGGATTTCAAAGTGAAAGCAGGGCGAGAAGATATTTTGAAAAGGTGATCGGAAATGAATGGCTATACAAGGAACTATATGACAACGGATTTAGGCTGCTGAACTTTCCAACTTCAAAAATCCTTGTTGTGAAGAGCACATACTGGCGTTCATAAATACACCAGAGAACACCATGTGCAACAGATGTAAAAATGCGTAATCTAATTGATCACATTTTTAGTAAAGAGAAGTATACTAGTATATTAGTATGATATAATATAGCATAATTGATGTTCAATTGTCCAGTGGCTGTATTGCTGTGTACTATATGGTAGCAACGACTATAAGAGTGAGATTATCGTTGAATAAAGGGAATATTCAACATCTGAGAATGGACAGTTTAATTTAAAAATATTTAGAGGAGCCCCAGGCAAGAGTGGAATACCAGTTTGAACTGTTGAATACATTCTCGATTCTCGAATGCTTGGAATGGACTACAGGTGTGAATACTTGAGTTGAAATTAGGATAGCATTAAAATATCAACAAAATAAAAATAGAAGCTCTCGGAAATACGTAGGAACAATCATGGTTTTACCAGGAATGCACAGAACTAGTCAAGAGGAGAAAACAAGTGAAAGTGCATTGACTAGAAGATTCGAACGATATAACTACACAAAACTTCGCTGACATCAGGAAGAAATTTGGAAAGAAGTTCAGAATAAAGAAAGGCGATTTTTTGAATTGTAAAATTAATGAATTTGAACGTAACAGTAAAAATAATAAAATGTATAATCATGTATAATCATGTATAATGGCGCCACCGAATTTAAAAACGGGTACCAATCGCGAGCTTGTATATTAAAGAGAAACGATGGAACAGCTCTCACTGAAACAGAGAGCATCTTGAATAGATGAAAAGATTTGCTTAACATGGAACTAAATCTAATGTTCGTGATGAAATGGAAATGCATACATCAAAACCATATATTACAAAGCATAGCAGAACGGAAGTACAAATCACTATAAAACAATTATAGAAACACAAATCTCCGGCTGTAGGCGAAATTCCGACTGAGATAATTTTAACTGGAGGTGAAAAACTGTGGAACAAGATACGCAAGATATCTGGAATTAGGAGGAATCACGATAGGAATGGTAAGAAGCAATCATTATTAGAATTCACAAGAAAGACAACAAAACGGATTGTAATAAGTGTTGATGCATTTGTCTTCTGACATCATCATACAATATACTCTCAAATATTATATTAGCAAGATTGATCCCACACGCTGCTGGTGAAAGGAGATTATCAGTGCGGATTTAGACGAATCAGTCAAATATCAGCAAGATATTCACCAATCATCTAACACTCGAAAAGAAATGAGAAAATCAATTGCTCATCAATTGTTTACTCATGTTAGAAAGGCTTACGTCTCTTTTAAAAAGGAAACTTGCACATTCTTGTAAAATTTGGAATACCAGATATCACAATTGCATTAATTAAGATTATTTAGATGAGTCCTAAAATGAATTCCATGTAGAAAAAGTCTTGTTCACGTGCTCTTGCATGGAGAATGGCCTGAAAGAAGATGTTCTATTATTATTAAACTTCGTTTCCTTTGTGGTATAAGGAAAATCAAACATAGCAATTGGGAATTAGAGCTAAATGTTATTATTTACGAGATTATGGTATATGCAGATCATGTAAATCTGATAAGATTTAATAGAATACCAGTAACAGGAAATGCAAAGGAAGTTGCAGTGAAAATTGAAGTAAACGCAGAGAAAAATACATGCATGAATGTTCGTAAGGATCGTAATACGGCAAATTATGAATGAGTCAAAGTGTCAAATAATACTATTCGTAAGTTAAATGAAATTATTGAAACGTCTAATTGAAGCAGAGAACTTGTGTTTTTATTTATTTCAAAAACTTTTTTCGTGGCAATTTGTGCCAAGGTATTTGAAACTTAAAGCATATAAAACGATAATCATGCCAATTGGGTTGCAAGGTTGATAAACATGGACACAGGGAAGAACACAGACTTTGAGAAAAAGTACTTTCACGAATACTAGGACCCAAGGGGAACGGAAATGAGGAATAGCATAAATATAATAACGACAAACTACATAATTTAGATTCTTTCCCATTGTTAGGATGATCAAGTCTAGGAAGCTCAGGGGGCAGGTCATGTATTAAGACTGGATGTAAATAGGAACAGTTACAAATATGTGGCTGAAAATCCTACACAAAAACGTCTTTAGAAAGATCAAGACGCAGATGGAAGGACAATACTAAAAATTATCTTGCAGAAATATGAATAAAAAGCAGAAACTGTTTCCTGTTTGCCAAGTCAATTGAGAAATTTCCGAACTCGACATTGAACCTTTAAGTGTTAGGCCATAGGACATGTGTCAAGAACTTTTTAAATTTGAATAATTTAACTTGTGTTCTTTCATTGTTAAAAAATTATAAATTCAAATTTAAGGATGTTCACACTTAGACTCATCTGTTGTTCAAGGTTACTGATTGAAAATTTTACAACTTCAAACGTGATAGGAAATGATTGAAATCGATTGATAGAAATGATAATTCTAACCCTTTTAACTTTAGTCATAAATTTTATTATATGATCGTTGGATGAAAGTTAACTTTCATGAAATCCGACTTTTATCTCGGTACTTAAAATTTCACAATTCTGGTTTTAAGCCTTACATAGCCTGCAGATGTAGCTACAATTTTACTCTTTGAGCACTTGGAAGAGTTACAGTCGAAGACAATTGGTGTGAAAAGTTTAAGACATGATACGTAAATATTAAAATAGATTTATATATGGATTTGAACTCTAAAATCACTATCTAAGATTATTAGAGGAAAAAATATTCTTAATGCAATTTGTTGTTTTGACCTGAGTTGATAGTATGTTTCCCTGATCATTTGCAATCCTTGCTTCGTATATGTTTGTGTTTTTAACTTCAAACCTACTGCGTAACATTTTTCGATCACTTTTCAATTGTTATTTTTTTTTTCAGTTTGAAAATGATAAGTTTTAACATTTAACATATATGACAAACTAGGAGGAACTAGTGAGCCGATTTCGAAAATGCTTTCCCTATTGGAAAACGTATTTAATGACAGGCAAGACGCGGAAAATGGGATGATGGCGTCGGGAACATCATTTTTATTCATTATATATAAGAAATACACATAAACTTCTCATTCGATTTCGTGAATTCTTTCTCCGCTGGAAAACTTGTATAATGTCGGTGATGATACGTTACAATTTATACTGTAAAATATGCCGTTGGGAGCTCACGGCACCGTCTTTTGATTCACAAGAAATTATCAGAAACTAGTGAACAGAAATAATTTTTTATTTCAGTATTGAAAATATTATCTAGTGCCAATGAAGATGTGATATAATTAATAGGAATGCGCACGAGACAAGATTTGTGGCTGTCTCGTCTCAAAAATGTCCTCAAAAGTGATGTCTTGACTCGAAAAATGTATATTTCTCTATTGGAAGAGCCGTGTCTTGACTAGAATTTCGTCAGGAATATCCTGTCTCGACTCGTCTCGTGCGCATCCCTAATAATTTATCCTGTAAAGGGAGCTCTTGGGAGCTGAGGGCATATTGTCTTGATTCACAATATATATATGATATCGTCAGACACTACTAAATGGATTTCAGAAACTCTTTCGGTGTTGGAAAACGTGCCTAATGCCAGTGATGACACTTTATAATATATCCAGAAAACTGGATTCTGTTTTTTTCTATCGAAATAAAATAAAGAAAGTAAGGAAAGTAAGTATGAGAATGAAAATAAATGAATATAGATCCATGAGAAGAGCTATATAAAATAAAAAACATATATTTTGTGCACAACAATGAGCCCCCGGGCCTTAGTTGCGTTAGTTTTTGCTTATACATTTTTAACAGATATTTTCAGAAATTAACGGAACTGCTACGCTACATTTTATACCAGAAAGTATTAAGCCAATTTCAAAACATCTTTAACCGTTGGAAAACCAGTCTAACACCACTAATTATACGTTAGAATTTATCATGAAAAATGAGCTCTTGGGGAGTCATTTTTGGATTCACAATACACAAGAAATTGTCGGGAACTACTTAACGGATTTCAAAACTTTCTCGGTGTTAAAAAAAATATCTAACGCCAGTGACGATAACCTATATTTTTTCTAGAAACAGGTCTCTGTAGGCTCGGGGCGCAACTGTTTTTTTTAAAATATATTTAGCAGATATTCCCGGAAACTCCTGAACCAATTTCAAACATGCGTTTGTTGTTGGAAAACAAATTTAGTATCAGTGATAAAATTCTACATTTTATCACTAAAAATATACCCTTGGGCACTGGGCGCGTCATTTCTGTTCCATGTTATGTATGAAATATTCAAAACCTACTGAATCGATTTCAAAAATTGTTTCCCCGGTAGAAAGCTTGTCGTGTGCCAGTGATGATAATGGGTCCTCGGGTTTGGGGACGTCATTTTTGTTTTATTCGCAATTTATGAAAGATCAGCAGAAACTTCTGAACTGATTTCAAAAATTCTTTCGGTTTTGGAAAAGATATCTAATGCTACTGATGGTACGCTACCCTATATCATGGAAAATGGACCTTTATGTTTAGGGGCATCATTTTCTCTTTCAAAATATATAAGTAATCTTCAGAAACTACTGAAGGGTTTCTAAAATTCTTTCAGTATTGTAATATCTAATGCCAATGATGAGATTCTATATTTTACAAAAGAAAATGGGTTTTCGGCGTTGTGGAAATTAATTTTTCTCAAAGATAATTAATATAAATTACTGAACCGGTTTCAAAAATTCTCTTCTTCGTGGAAAGCGTATCTAGTGTCAGTTATAATACGCTAAATTCTATCTAGAAAAATGGACCATTGGGCGATGAACGTGTCATTATTTGATTAATTTTACATATAAAATATTCAGAAACTACCTGAACTGAGTTTAAAAATAGTTTGCACGATAGAAAGCTTGTTCTTAAGAAATGAGAAACGCATTCCGTTCCGTGTTGCCGCGTCTGTAGGTGGCCAATATAGGCTGATAAGAGTCGCAACTGCGTCCATCGCCTCTTCTGGGTCCCATGTGTAGTTCCCATTTCCTTTTCAACCATTCTTTGACCTACTTCGTTAGTTGTCTTTTAAAAAAAACTTCCACTACAGAAATTTGTGTTGATATGTCGGAATTATCGGGTCATTATCGTTCTAAAGGTCACGTCTCCATCCCACGTTTCCCACATTAGGCGTTGTGCGACACAAGCGTGGTCAATGTGGGGGTGGTACTGGGGATTATTCTAATTTAATACAGTTTTCAGAGTGTTACTGAAATGTTCCTTAATATCACGTACCCACTTAAGATAAACTTGTTTTATGCAATAGAAAAATAGAGAATAATACTGTCTTCAATTTTTGACTTTAAGGCTATTTTCATGATCAAACAGGGAAAATTTCGAAAATTATTTTTTAAAATTTACTTTAATATAAAAGTAATTAACTAAATCCTTGGTGTTATCGACTCCAGATCGTATACTTGTATTAACAAAAGTTCTGAAGTTCCAGTATTTTTCACAACTGCGCGGATATTATAGTTTTGAATGTTGTGGTCACGAATATGACCTTTATTTTTAGTGGCGTGACTTGAAAGACACTTGGAAGTGATAAAAATAAAATAAAAGTACGATATATTACGGTGTTCATAAAACACATTTTCAGCAACGGATATACAACTTATGTTACATTTTCGAGCGTTCTGATTACAAATATTAACTTCATTTTTCAGTAAAGTCAGAAAATTACTTGTAGGGATCAAAGTGAACATTTACGATAACAAAAAGGGTTTTAGAGCTCCCCTGTTTATAAATTACATTTGAGGAGAATTAAAATAATCTGATTTTATATATTCAGAGGCATTAATTAAAAATATGACATTTATTTTTCAGTGGCGTAATAGAAAACCCTTTTCAAGGGGACAAAGTAATAAATTATTGTAATTTCCAGTGTTTTAGAGATCACTGTCTATTGGGGTGGATGAAATCAGACATATGCTATACTTTTGAAAGTGTTAATCACGAATATGAACTTTATTTTTTATTGGGGTCACTAAAAAGTCACTTTTCAGGGAGAGGAAGCCAAAAATTAGGATAAATCATAACTTGGACAAAACAATTTTCCGGCAACTGAAAACCGATTTATATCTTCCATTTTTGAGTGTCCTTATTAATAGTATAAACGTTGTTTTTGGGTGCTATGTCTAGAAAGTCCCTTTTTGCGGAGGAGGTCAAAGAAATTTACCAGAAAGAACAGTATTTTAGAGTTTTTTGTGCACTATATAGTTGGAAAGATTGAAACCTTGCTGATCTTATAGATGCAAAGGCGCTGATTACGAATCTAAACTTTATTTTTCAGTGCCATAATTAGAAATGCCCTTTTTCAGGAGGCAAAAGGATTAATAATGATAGTTTTCATTGTTTGTGGAATACCCCTGTCTACAAACCATTTGGGGCAAGGATGGAATTGAATAGGTCTTATAGTTTCAAATCTAATCAATATAGATGAATATAGTTCAAGAATCTGAACTATATTTTTCAGTTGCGAAAATAGAGAGTTATTTCTGCGGAATTACATTGAAACTCTAGAAAAACCCATCTTATAGATTCGAAAGCACTGAATACGAATCTTAAATTTAGTTTTCAGTAGAGTGAATATGAAGTCACTTTCGTGGGTTGCACACTCTGATCAAGGACTCACAGTGATTCACTGTGATACATAATGCTCTGCTATAAACTTTTGGTCAAAGAAAATATTGACACTTGTTTATCTATTAGATACAGTTGCGTTGAATTACACGTCGCGAAAGGAAGTTTTAATAAATATACACTATACCTATGGTGCGCTTCTGTATCATCGCTGAAAGAATTTTTGAAATCGGTTAAGTAGTTTCTATATAGATTTTATATGAAATGAATCGAGAAATGACGTGCCCAGGACCGAAGGCCTATTTTTTGGAATATAATATAGCATATATTCACAGACTGCGAAAGAATTTTTGAAATCATTTCAGTAGATTCTCAAAATTTCATATATATATAAACTAACTAATTCTATGGCCTATGGAACCCGGAGGTTCAATGCCGCGTTCAAAAGCTCTCCACTGACTTCTATCCTTAGCTAACTGCATCCAGTTTCTACTCTGTATTCCAATCTCTGCGAAATCCATCTTAATATTGTCCTCCCATCTGCGCCTAGGTCTTCCTAATGGTCGTTTTCCGATTGGTCTTCCAGTCAAGAGTTTGGAAGCGTCTCTACTTTCTTCCGTTCTAGCTACATGACCCGCCCATCTAAGTCTCCTAGACTTGACGACCCTAACAATGTTGGGTAAACCATATAAATTATGTAGTTCCTCGTTATGAAGTTTCCGCCATTCCCCATTCCCGTTCCTCTTGGGTCCGAATATTCGTCTCAGGATCTTGTTCTCAAATACTTTCAGTCTATGTTCGTCCCTCAGAGTAAGTGACCATGTTTCGCAACCATACAGAACAACAGGCATGATTATCGTTTTGTATATTTTAAGTTTCAAATTCCTCGACAGAATTCGCGACGACAAGAGGTTTTGTACCGAATAGTATACATCCTGACGGCATTGTCAAGGCTCTATATTTGTATTTTACATTTAAAGTTGCAACCAGGTGTTTCTGACTGCCGTATTCGGTAGCCCGATAATCACCCTTGTTCTTCGCGCGCACAGTCATTCGAAGAACTGAAAACGTACTCTATACACAAACAGTTTGTGGTTGTGAACTCAGAAAGCCTGGTACTTCTGCTTGTCAAGGTCAAAAAGTGGGAGAAAAAGGATGTGTAGGATGTAAAGAGGGTGCAACAGTGACTGATGCTTGTAAGGGAACATATTCATTTATAGTTCGTGCACATTCCGCCTGTAGCGCTACTGTGGCACAACGTATATTGTAACTGTATAACTCTTGTACACCGCTAGTAGGTCTATTGGCGTTAGTGACGACCGAAACTATGTTGTCAGCTGTGACTGCGATAAGGCACTGCCGTGCTGCTTTTGCTTTTCTTTTTTCCTCTTTTTCATTTGTGAGACGCCAAACATGTTTTTGCTTGTTGCACGCGCTGAACGGGTTCCTGCGAGCTAAGTATTAAAGAAGTTGACTACATACTCTTGTTTGCGATAGTTTTAAATTGGTTAACTGTTGAAAAATATACGAAAATAAAGTTGTACTGGATAAGATATATTAGCTGACGACGTAGCTATTGACAGTGTTGATTACAGATTTTCTCGAGGAAGAATTTAATTACAGTAGAGGTGAAAAGGAGACGTCCATTTAGACAGCCCTCCCCTTATCCGACTCAATCGGAAATGGTCTCAATCGTTTATACACAAATGTGCAGGCGAAATTTTCGTTTTTACAAAATTAGGGCGCCGCCAGAACGAATTGGAGTGGAGGCTGTCTAAATGGTAGACATTCAACATGTCCAATTCAAGCAAAAATTCTCGCAATAGTTTCTACATCGTTTGTACAGAAATGTGCAGGCCAAATTTTCGTTTGTACAAAATTAGGGGCGCCGTCAGAACGAATACAAAGTGGAGGGCTGTCTAAATGGTATCCCCCACCATGTCCAATTCAAGCAAAAATTGTCGCAATCGTTTGTACATCATTTGTACAAAAATGTTCAGGCAAAATTTTTGTTTGTACATAATTATGAGCGCCGTAAAAACTGAAACAAATTGGGGGCTGTCAAAGTGATAGCCCCCCACCCAATGTGCAATTCAATCACAAATTGTCGCAATCATTTCCACATCGTTTCTACAGAAATGTGAAGGCTAAATTTTCGTTTGTACATAATTAGGGGGCGCCGCCAGAACGAAAACAAAGTGGGGGCTGTCTAAGAGATAGCCCCCCACCATGTCCAATTCAAGCAAGAACCGTCGCAATCGTTTGTACATCATTTGTACAGAAATGTGCAGGCGGAATTTTCGTTTGTACACAATTAGGGGCGCCGCCATAACAAAGACAATGTGAGGGCTGTCTAAATGGTAGCCTCCCCATTTCCAATTCAATCAAAAATTGTCACACTCGTTTCTATATTGTTTGTACAGAAATGTGCCGGCTAAATTTTTGTTTGTACACAATTAGGGGCGCCGTCAGAACGAAAACAAAGTGGGGGCTGTCTAAATGGTGGCCCCCCACCAACATGTCCTATTCAAGCACAAATTGTCCCAATCATTTGTACATCGTTTATACAGAAATGTGCAGACGAAATTTTCCATTGTACACAATTAGGGGCGCGGCCAGAACAGAAAAAAATGGGGGCTGTCTAAATGGTAGCCCCCCACCAACATGTCCAATTCAATCAAGAATTGTCCCAATCGTTTCTACATCGTTTGTACAGAAATGCGCAGGTGAAATTTTCGTTTTACAAAATTAGGGGCGCCGCCAGAACGAAAACAACCTGGGAGGCTGTCAAAATGGAAGCCCCCACCATGTCCAATTCAATCACAAATTGTCGCAATCGTTTGTACTTCGTTTGTACCGAAATGTGCAGGCGAAATTTTCGTTTGTACACAATTAGAGGCGCCGATAGAACAAAAAAACTGGGGGGCTGTCTAAATGGTAGCCTCCCCACCATGTCCAATTCAATCACAAATTGTCGCAATCGTTTCCACATCGTTTGTACAGAAATGTGAATACGAAATTTTCCTTTGTACATAATTACGGGCGCCGCCAGAACGAAAACAAAGTGGGATCTGTCTAAATGGTAGCCCCCTACCATATCCATTTCAATCACAAATTGTCGCAATCATTTCTACATCGCTTGAAGAGAAATGTGCAAGTCAAATTTTCGTTTGTACAGAATTAGGTGCGTCGCCAGATCGAATAAATGTGGAGGACAGTATAAATGTTAGCCCCCCACCATGTCCAATTCAACCACAAATTGTCGCAATCGTTCCTACATCGTTTGTACAGAAATCTGCAGTCGAAAGTTTTAATTGTACATAATTAGGGGCGCCGCCAGAACGAAATCAAACTGAGGTCTGTCTAAATGGTATCCTCTCTACCACGTCCAATTTAATCACAAATTGTCGCGATCGTTTATACATCTTTTGTGCAGAAATGTGCAGGTAAAATTTTCGTTTGTATTAAATAATATACGGATGTGAGTATTTTTAATATCTGCGATCAACGTTAACCGGTTTGAATAACGGTTGCTGAGTTTGAAAATGGTACCAATTACACTAGTCGAAAAAAAACTTTTTCTCTGGCACACGGAAGAAAATACGTGATTCTAATAGAACTTTTCACGTAGAATTCGAATCTGCAATCAGGTTTTCTCCATCACCCTCAGTTTTCCCGTGACAGAGGTGTTTTCGGAAAATTTCCCCTCAAATTCCTTTTCTTTTTCTTTTTTTTTTTTAATTTTCACACTTGTAGCTTGGGTACCTTAGGTATATGAACGCACAAATTATATTGTATGTAAGCTTGATTTATACTTAGTAAGCCCTCTAAGTTTCATAAGAATAGCATTATTCTATATAGAGAAATAAACATATTTATATAAAAAATATGCTATGTGTATTGTTCATTTTACAATATTCATTAGTGCAGATAAAATGACATATATCTTCCACGAAAATTACAATATAAGCACGGTTTATATCTTATTGGATTTGAAATAAAACATATTTTCAATGATGTATACACCGTGTCACCATTTTATATCTACTTAATAAATAATACAATAGAAGTGAGTGGTATCTTCTTAATAAATGGACACTTACTTACCTCATCTAATATGTTTTAGTTGTCAACTTTCTTCTGTGTTTGGTTTTTGGAACATCACTTTTAAGTGTCCAAAAGTAATCAGCTAGCATTTTTGAACTTCACTGTCACTGGTATCTCTTCTCCATGGAGGAATTGTCCTGATGAAAATGTTCCCCTTCAGGAAAGAAATGCAGGTGGGAGTCTAGAAAGTGAACTTTAAGGGACATGTTGCAACCCATTTCATTGAATGATTGCCGGAAATCACTCACAATTTCACGGTAACTTGGGACTTTCTTGTTTCCTAAAAAAATCTCTGTTAAACATTTAAATGGACACCAAGCTGCTTTCTCAACCAGAATTAAGAGATCCTCAAATTTTTGGTCACGAATCAAACATCTTATTTAGGGGTCTACAAGAATCCCTAGCGTCACTAACCCGAGGAATGTTTTCCTTGAGGTAGCAAGATCCTGCATTACTTTTGTCCATTGCCCTAACAAAGTTTTTGAAGAGCCCCAACTTTATGTGAAGAGGAGGTAGAATTATCTAATCAGGGCTCACCAGTGAGGAATAAACAGCATATTAGTTTCATAAGCCAGAGGCACTGAAGGAAATTTGTTGCCATTGTCCAAAAGGACAGCCTTGAAACTAGTTTTCGAAGAGTCAATAAGCAATCTCCACTCTGAACTTATATGTGCATGTCCAAGTGTATCCATCACAGCACAGACATTATTACAATACACTAAATCATTTTCTTGAGAATAATAGTTTTGAAACTCTGTATGAAGGTTTCGAAAAATACACACTTTAGTGTCACGATGGAGCAGATTCCAGCCTTAAGTTTAGAATCAAGAAGTTCTGTCTGTGTCTTGGAGAGTTTTAAATCCCGTACGAGGTCATTTAGTTCACCCGGAGATATCAGATGGGGATCCAATGTAGATGTGCTTCCTACATAAGTAGGATCATCGTCTTCATTTGGAACTTCAATAGTTGCCTCAAGTACGTAATCCTCATTTACCGTAAGATGAGGAGGAGGTACTGGTACAGGTAATTCTGCACTGTGTGGAACTGGCCTAATTGCTGATGGCAAATTAGGGTACTGTACTGTGTGGTTAGATTTACTGCTTATTTCTTTTATCTGTGTCATACAAAAGTAGCAGTCTGAAGAATGATCTTTTCATTCCCTCCAGATCATCGTTACTGCGAAGTTCATGTTTCGTCCACCATTTGCCCACCCAGTCAGACGTTTCACGCAAGTACAACAAATGTATTGAGGAGCGAATTCTTATCTTGGTCTCCTACAAAGCAACCAAAATATAACTGATAACACTTCCTCACAAGTGGAGTAAAACATCGACGTTGTGATCTAAATATCAGCTCCCCACATACATAACAGAAATTGTCCGGTTTATTTACACACTTCTTCGATATCTTGTATCCTGTAAGGTATCACACACACACACACACACACACACACACACACACACACACACACAGGAATCTACACTCCATCAAATTCCCACAAAATCCCTCTAGAAATTCCCTCATACAAAAATGGTGACATGGTGTACACATCATTGCAAATGTTTTATTGGAAGTCCAATGAGGTATAAACCGTGGTATATTGTAATTTTCGTGGAAATTATATGTGTTGAAGACCGACCCGACCCCACCCGTCACCCGAATTGACTGACTCGACCCGACAACCCGACCAGAGCTGACCCGATTGGCCCGACCAAAAGTGACCCGAGTGAACCAACCCGAGGTGACCTAACCCGACAACCGACCCGAGTGACCTGACCTTACAATCTAACCAGTTTGGGAGAGCTAGAACCTTACAAAACTGCCACCAGAAAAAAAATGCTGACCAATTCTTATGCATAAATCATTGTTTCGGCTTTTTTTATTTGTAGTATAATTATCATCTTCCTCAGCCTCAGTGTTCTGCCATTAATGACAGGCCAGTTTCCGTGAACTAGGTAAGAAGCTTCCATTTTTGCGATTTCCCGCTAACATCTGCCTCGCAACCCAACATAAAGTACCACCCTCCTTATTACAATCTATCAATTGCAACCTTCTTACACACTCTCGCTCTCCTGATATCACCCCCTTTACTACATCTCTCAGAATACAATCCCTTAGCAAGATCGAAACTCGTGATCCGTCCATTTTTTCGCTTCCTTATATCGTCTAATATTGCTCTCGTCACTTGCATATTTTCAGCATTTTCTAATTCGTTTTCCTCTCTACCCTGCTAACCTTCTTTATTTTACTCCACATCCAAATTTCCAAGGTTAAAATTTAGGCAATCAACTTCGAAAGTCAAAATAAAATTTGACTGAGTTCTGAAGACAAGTTCTGAAGACTAAAAGAATAAAAGTTCTGAAGACAACATTATTTTCTAGTAAAGAATGTATATAGAACTTCTTTTAATATCTTTTGCTGTGTAAGAAACAAAAATTTCATCACATTAACATTCCGATTTTTCTATTTAAAAATAGCGTTCCTGTCTGATAGAATCATAAGGAACTAATTGCACTGAAATATCATTCTGTAGGGAATTACCTTTTATTTTTTCTTGATTATATTATCTAGAAGATATTTGCAAGGTTATATAAAATTTGAAGATGACCAAGAAAGTTCTGTCTCTTTGTGGAGGTCTGTGTTCAATTGGCCCTCACACCGTGAGTTGAATGCGAATGGATATAAGGTGAAGGTCAGTTGTTGGACGAGATGAGACGAGACAGAATTTTCATGAAGGGGTACGAGATGAGACAGAGCTCTTTCAATAGAAACATATGCACTTTTCGAGACGAGACTACCTTCACGACACATTTTCGAGACGAGAATGCCCCAAACCTGGTCCCGTGAGCAACACTAGTAACTATATCCAACATACTACTTGGTTGTGGCTGTTCAGATACACCGTGAACGTGCGTAAGGACTGAGTGAACAGAGCGTCACAGAGCGTCACAAAGGGCCTTCACAGAGCGTCAATTGGGCTTGTTTGCTGTACGAGTTCAAATTGCTGCTCAGCGGGGCGGAAGATATGACAGGCCTTTTGTGAAGGTGTCGTGACTACGCGGAGAGTGCAGTGGTATGACGGTTTAAGGACATTGACGAAACACTCGAAGACGCACCACGCGCCGGAAGACAAACAGATGTTCAAAATAAAGATCTTCAGGCAGCAATTGAGGCGAAGACATACCTGCGAGGAATTGGTACTACATTTCAGTGTGAGTGGAGAAACCATTCGGCACCACCACCATTAAATTGGGAAGCACTGCAAGTTGGGTTGATGGGTCCTACATGATTTGACTTGGAGCCAGAAAGCAACGCGAGCAGACACCTGTGTTTCTTTTGTATCTCGTCTGAGGAAGGAGCAATTTCTGGACAGGGTGTTGACATGTGATAGGAAGTGGGTCCTGTTCGAAGCTCCACGGCGCCGTCATTGCTGGTTAGCATCCCATGAACCGGTTCAAAAACAGCCCAAGCCAGCACTACACCAGAATAAGGTTCTCCTGTGCATTTTGTGGACTGTTCGAGGCATCGTCCATCGGGAACTGCTACCAGCTGGTCAGATCATCAATGCAACTGTGTACTGTCACTGTGTACTGTCTGGATGCAGCAGTTCTGAATCGCAAAGGGGTCCTCCTGTTACAAGGCAACGCTAAGCCCCGCGTGGCTAAAATGACCCAGTACATCATTCTACGCCTTGGATGGAAAACACTATTGGATCCGCCATACTCCACAGACATTGTACCGTCCGATTATCATCTGTTCCATTCCTTGGACAATTACCTTAGAGAACGCCAATTCAAATCGCTAGTAGAGGTTCAATATGCACTTGATACCTTCTTCACTTCACGTCCCACCAAGTTCGACTGCGATGGAATCCATAGCCTTCCAGAACGTCGGCAGAAGGTCGTCGAGGCTGATGGAGACGATTTTTGATATTCCAGGTACGTCCTACGTTACATACCAATCTTCGAACTTGTTGGCGAAAAGGCGGCGGAACTTTCTTGGGCACTCTTAAAGTTATAATAATAATAATAATAATAATAATAATAATAATAATAATAATAATAATAATAATAATGTGTCCTGCCCAAAGGCAGATGTTTGACCCGAATGTCCATGGGTATTTATTCCAGCTCGTACCAAGTAAGTTTTCTGGTGGACAAACACAATGTGCATGGTTGTTTTCGGTGTTCTCCCATTTCCTCCCACTTTCTTCATTCAATCACTTCAATTATTTCTCATCATCACTGTCTCTCTTAGCGTTGGTGCATAACGTGGGACGTTAACTAGATATTTCCTTTCAATTTCACTTAATGTGACATTTAACTTGACATAGAAACGCAGAAAGGAAAAAAGTCAGTAGTAATATTATAATGATTAAATTGCCAATTAGTTAATATAGTGTTATATATGATGTTTTGTTGTTTTGAGATTGGCGTAGCAATTTTGTACACTTTTCTTTGTGAAATTGTAATTGAGATCACTTTTTCACTCTCCACCCAGTATGACGAAGTTGGTTCGGAGTCCAATTCCCTATTAGCCTCGGTTTTGAAAACGTCTTTAGCCTACTGGTTCGAAGATGATGAGAAAGTGTACTAACAGTGGTAGAGCTTGGTACTGAAAATTGAAACCCAGGTAACACTTGAAGACTGTGAGTTGAATCTAACTAGGTGGGATAGCTTGACTGAATCAAAGAGACCATTTCACTTTACTTTTTATTAAAAAAAATAAAAATAAGAATATAGATGAATTTAACAAAATCGGTTACTTAGAGTTACAACTTGGAAGTTTTTTCTACATTATTTAAGTGGGAGCACAACCCTATAATACTCAATGGGTGCTAGAAGGTTTTTATGCTAAACTGCGAGTTATTGAAAATAGTAAAGTGTGAACTTTGTACATCGTAACTTGCATTGGCACGAAAGGAAAACATGTTAAGTTTCGAAGAGGGAATGTGGTCTCAGATTGATGGGACTTGAAAATAAAACTCATATTGATCACTAAACAATCTCAAAGTGCTCATCCCGTGTGGAGGGGGAACTTAGAAAAAATTAGCACATACCTGATTTTTCTGAAGAGCGTCCCTAACCAGAGCGAAGTTCACTGTTAGCCGTCCGTCCGTAGAATCAACCGGTGCGGCAGACAAGCCTCGTTTATAAAGGCGCTTCGTCCCACGCATTTTTGCCTTTTCTGACGTAGCTCGAAGGCGACGTCACGAGCCTCATCGAGCATGGGAGAGACTTTTTCACGCGCATGCTCAATAGTGGTTAAGACTTTTAGTATTTTTATGATTTTTTCTCTATCACGCCGGGATTGAAATTTTTATTTTACATTTTTTTTTTACAGTTTTTGTTTTATACCTGGTTTTAACTACATAATAGATTTTATATATTTATTGCTTTTGTGGTATTTCCTAACTATTGCCTCTAGGACCCAGCTCTGTGATCTGAGTAAAATTAAAGCTAGGGTTATACCACTAATACATGCGTGTGAATTTGTGTTAATGAGGCATCAGGTTGCTAAACCAATTTAAACCTCAACTGACTTCGCTCTCCCTATCTCTCTTTTTCTTACTACACATACAATTTGAAAAGCGCGGGCGTCTCGCCCATAATGTGAGTCCGGCTTAGGACTACGAGGCACAACTGTGTAACAGTTATCCGCCGACCTCGGTAAAAAAAAAATAAACAAAAAAAAAATGTTGAAAGTTATCTTTCTGGCATTTTTATTCGGTTACAGAAACGGTTGTCCAAGGTAAGTTGCTGGGAGTTAAAGGGGTTAATATAGAACTGGCCTTACGTCAGGCGCTAGAAAACTAAAAACAAAACTTTTTGGAGGGATTTGGAGATTATGCACGACTAACTGCAAGAGAGCGTGATTGTAAGATTTCATGTGTCTTAACTAACTATAGAACTTTTAAATGTTACTTAATTCCATTAACAAACTAGTAGACTAAAACTATGTAGGATGAAACCTTATAACCGTGGATTTCTTTTAGCTTATAGCTATCAAAAGGTTTCGTATGAACTCACCATAGTATTTTTTTAAACCAATTTTTAACTATATTATTAAGCATGACTTCGAACCGATTATGAGTACAACTTTTAATATTATAAAGAAAATTAAGATTTTGTGAGTTTACTGATTTGCTCAGTACAATCGTATTTACTGTACTGAGTACAATTATAGTTATACGTGCTAAATGTGCTTGTCTCAGGCTACTAATTTTATTTAACTATAAATGAAAGGAATTTAACATTAAATACACTTAAATAAAAAATAGCGTGAAGCGCTTTAAAGTTTGACTGTGATGAACGATAAAATTACAAGAGTAGTTCTCATTGTTTATAGTATAAACTAAATGGGAGAAACATGCAATGATATAGACTAGTACACTCAATTGTGTTGCCTGATTTTTTTTTTTTAAATTATTGCGGGGTTGTGCTTTACAGTTTGTGAACAACATTTCTTATGTTGTTTCTATATACCAGTTATACTTTATAAATCATAGGCTATACTCTACTTTTTAGAATTAAGTGAATATTTTATAACCTGTAATGTATTGAGAGTATTTGAGTACTTTATTACATATTTGGTAATAGGTTTATTTGTAACATAGAAGCGAGTGCATACTAAATGGTTAAACCGCATATGTAAAATAACTTGAGTAATTAACAAATAGCGATTAAAACAGTGGCTTAATGCCTAATAAATGTTTTAAGTGCGTCTATACGCATAATATATTAAAACTTATTTTAATGTTATTGGAGAATGAATCTCACATTATTAGTTATTGCTTTTTATAATGATAACGCAATAAATGTAATATATTACAAACTTACTGTATAGCTCTGTTTTATACAGGGTAATCATAGTATGTATATGTGTTTTTCTAAGCTTCTACTCAGCTTGATTGCTATTTCGACCTCGATTTGTTTTTTTTCATCCTGTGTGGTATGCAATACACTATACACATTGATTATTTTTACGTATATTGACAATATATAGACATTACCACCGATTGGTGCGATTTAGCGCACATAGAGATTAATATGCCATTACTTTAGCTTTTTTTTCCATGAGTGGTTCTGTTAGCAGAGGGGGAGTTTGAATGGTTAAAATACTGATTCTATGGTTAGTGTGTTAGTTTATGCCCTAATGGCCTATGGTAATAACAGATACAAAGTTTAATAATCAGGGATGCAGTTACATTTGCTATATCAGAGTACATGTTTTTACAGGGGACTACATAATATTTTTTTATAATAATGGGGGAATGTTAGGGGGGTTTATAGGTTAGTATTGTTAGTATTTTTATTTTTATTATTATTGATAATATTAACATATTTTATGTCTTTTTTTTTAAAATATACACACTGAAATTGAAAGGGATTTTTTTGCGGTTACAAAGGGAATTTTACGAAGTTAAGTTACATCATGTTTTATTGTGTTAGTGGATTTTGTTGATTTATAGGATAGATTTTAAACGCAAAAGTTAACTACAACATAAACTACGGTTGCTGTGTTTTTTTTAAAAACACACAGGAAGTATGTTCCGTTTTTTTTTCTAATTCTACTAGCCTTGACTGATAACGCCTCGGTTTCCGTTGTGGTGAACTTTTTTGTTTTTAAATTTTAAATACATCGTGTAAGTGATTTAATTATACGGAGAATAATTTTATATGAAGTCATCGTGGTGACCTTGTTGTTAAGCAACAGTTAAATTTAATGTGCAATGGATAATTTAATAAATTACTTCCTTGTCTTTTCGCTTCAGTGTTTTTCAAAGGATAGTCATACAGAGGGTTTTAAAACTTACGGTCTTTAACATGGTGGAATGAAAATGTGTAAACTTGATTACCATGCTCACTTATAGGCTTTGAACATGTTTAAAAAAAAAACTTGTGCTTTTACTTGACCAAACAATAGAAATTTAATTTTTACATTTAGACAATAACTGTCCCTGGTTTTTGTTATTGGTCCGTTAGATTGTGGATATTACAATGAAATTGAGTTGTTTTATATATTGAGAAATATTTAAAGTTTCTTGACATTGTTTACAATCTTCTTATGATTTTTCACAACGCTGATTTGAAAGGAGTTTTTATTCCTTTTATTTGAGTCTTTTTACTTGTTCATTTTTTTTTGTTTGTACTGATACGAGAAGAGTTTTTTCACCTGTAAGCAATGAACTGAGGTAAGTCAATGGGAGTCTGTCCGTAGATAAAAGAAATTTTCTTGTCACAGTAGAAGTTTATAATTTTTACGGCACAGAGAAAGTTCTGTATCCGGATGGAAGTTTAGGTTTTGGGTCACTGTTGTCCACTAATAACAGTGATGGATTGAATAATAATAAAAATCACTTTCCATATCGTTCCTCTGGATCAGCCCTGGAGGGGGCTGACAGGCTGCAATTTGGATCCTTGGGTACCTCTAGATACCAGGGGGGGGGCCTTATTCTAGTCATCACACTGGGTAGGCAATGGATATGAATCTGCAATCAAATAGGCTATTAGATTACATAATCATTAATGCATTACAGAATAACCTTTGGATTATGCGAAGTACTTGTTTATATAGGAGATCCACCGAATCCTTTTTGTAATTGTTCAATATATATATTTCTTTTTAACGAGGCTGACCACACATTAATTTTAAGAGAGGTATAGTGATCGATGGAACCTACGAAGGTTACCCAGAAATTGAGGTTATTCGACAATAAAAGTCGAATACAGATTGTTTTTCCTTTAGATGTTTTGAATGTGCTGACCACACATCGTCAGAATCGAGGTATAGAAACCTGTATAAATATTGTATGTGATTGTAGTAATATCCCAAGAGTCAATTTGGTTTTATTGAACCACTATACAGGAATCCTAAAATTAAGTGTATGTGCGCTGACCACACATTATTGTTGGGATGCCTCTTGTGTTCAAGCCGTGATTGTGGATGAAGATCAAAACAATGTAAGACAAGTTTTTCCCAATTTGATTGATGTACCTAACTAGGTTTGTTTCTTTGTGAGTGGAATGATAATGATGGAGGAAATTGAATTTTATATATATATATATATATATATTCTTTTCATTTACTGTAATGATTAATGGGTGATGAATCATATGGTAAGTAAATTCGAGGTACTTTACAAGAGAGTTAATACCTAGTGTGTTATGACACGTCAGGACGTAATGGCCATATTGACATACATTTGCCGTATTTTTTGTTTTAGCTGTAGTTAGGTTGAGAACTAGAGTATTAAAAGGAGGTTTGAATTTAGCTAGCGTGGCGGAAGTGAGCTAATTATACAGCTTGGTATATTGACAAGTGGCTTGGTAAATTATCAGCTCAGCTGACGAATGTTTGGAGGGAGAGAGGGGAAAAAGGGGATTTTGCATCGCAACTGAGAGAATTCATCTAGTATACTGTTACAGAAGCCAGCTTCAGACCAGTGACATCTCAGCATTGTTAGATAAGTATATTTGCATTGCTTTTCTAATTTAGAAGACAAGAAGTGGTGAGTTGTTCAGATTTTCATGCATGAGTACAAGAAGTTTATTGTATACAATCTTTTATACCTTGGAATGTTAATATTATTTACTTTTTTTTTATTTTTTTTAATTAACTATAACAAAGATTGTGAGTTTTGAATCTAGGTTACTTCGTAAACCCCAGAACTATTAAACAGAGTTGAGATTCAACAAGATTTAATTAAATTTAATTATACCATTGCAAATATGCTAGTTAAGAAAATTAGTTGCAAAGTATCTTTAAAATTTATATCAGTCAATTTTAACTAAAAATTTAATACAAACTCAAGCAAACGAGTATAAATTTTTATAAGTGTTTTATACTTGAAATTCATGGCTAGTTTTACACTTTATTACATTGTTTACACTTTATTGAAAATTTCAATTATATCAATCAGACTAATATGAATTTGAATCGTGTATTACATCCTAATTGTTAGTCATTTCTATTTTTACACATTACTACCTCTGTGTGTTTAAGATAAGACGTATCTTACAATAGGGCAATTTAGCACTTGAGAAATTCTCGGATAACGTGCCTGTTATCTCAATTGTTATGGATTTCTTGAAATAATATTGTAGGGTTTTGAGCCCTATAAAGTTAATTAATATAGCTAATACCCTCAGAGGAGGCAGTCTTATCTTGCGCACAATGTGATTTGTTTATTATATTTGCAACCCTTTGTAGGTAGCTTAGTAAGAATAACAAGAAAAATGTCAAATTCCCTTTTTTTGTTTTGAAGGAAATTGATATTCAAGTGATTAAACATAACTATCTTTTAACAAAAATATAAAAAGAAAAATGGATACTCAGTTATTTCCAAGGCGTAGGTCCTGTTATTGCTTTTACCTGGGCCGGTTCTACTACTTCGGCTTCTGTAAGGAAAAACCTGAAACGAAAAAAAATTCTTCTACACACATATAGTATTATAGGCTGGACGCGGGAACCTGAAGTTGAGTGTAGTGTCTCGGGTACGTATTAGTCGAATTTTGACGAACTTGGTAGTTAAGGCATGACTGGATTTAGAGAAAAGGTACCTTTATTTAATTTTTAAATATTAACTATGATGCTGAGTATTGCACTGTGTTAATTATTAAGTATGATAACCAACGAGTTTAAATAAGATCTTAACTTTGTGGTTTATATTTTTCAGCTTGTTGGAGTATACGTACCATCTATTGCTCGGAGAACGCAAAAGAAGGAGAAGGGAAGATTTACGTCTCCAGAGACAATAAAAGGAGAAGGGAAGAGACAATAAAGGGAGTTTTCTTATTACAGGGTAAGTACTCTCCTTGACTTGTTAGTGTGTTATTTTTTTTTTTAAGCATGCATTTTAATTTTTTCACGTTAAGCTACCAATTTGTGTTACTAGTGAATGTGAACATCGTTGAGTGCTAACTCGAGTGCAACGAACTCACAGTTCATATCCTGGGAGTATCCCATACTGATTTTATTACTACTGAATGAATTGAGAAAAACAAGAGATCATAATGAACGAGAGTGACCTAAATTACAAGGTAACAGTGATTATACGAAGTGCGGTTTGCAATACCTGTGAATTTAATGTTTCCTTAAGGAAAAACAAAAACGTTGTTTAGTGTGTGTCACTCATACAAAAAAGTGCGTGAGTCGGGACTCGATCTTCGACTTATCTGTTTTCTTTCAACGTTAGATACAATTGCGTAACTGCCAATAATCATCTCCGGTAATTGAAACCATGTTTACAACGATATTAATTTTGAATTGAATATTTCGGGGCTCGAACTCAGGACCTCTAGTGTAGGTAGTGATGATATGTGATCCACTAAGTGTCCATTGAAAGTATTTGATTCTAACCTGCTTTTACATAACAAATTCAAATACCAACTTGCGCTCGTGAGGAGCGATAATTTAGATAGAGGATAAAAGAAATGATCCATTAGGGGATTGAACCAGGAATTGCTAAGAATCAATTGTTTATCTGAGACTATGGGTTATTTTAATCGTGATGATTTATGAGGCAACCTTATTATTATTATTTATTTCGTTGTGACGTTATTTTCCTATTTTCTTACTTATCTATTTTCCCGTTAGAAATGTTGGTGTGTATAGAAGCTACACGCAACAACATCCTGAGTCCTTGTTAACAGCTGGACTCACTTCCGTCACCCGATAAGAGGTGATTTGCTTTTAGTTTTAAGGCAGAATGAAAGACAAGTGTTGAGAAAGTATCCGTGAACATTATAAATATTTGCATCCAAACAAAATGCTATTTGATTAACTTTTAATTTTTAAAGATTACCCTTATGTTTGTTTATTGTCACAATTTATTTCACTTAAAATTTTAACTACTGTCACGTTTATACATTATATCCTAAAGTTCGTGTGCGCCATGCGCTGTTGTGAAGCAGTGCTTTTTCCACCTATTAGACAGGGCCGCTTATGAAGGGGGCCACCGAATTTTGAAAGTCTCCTGAATTGTAGGTTTAAACCTTTTGGCGGGCATAATCATAAGTGTAATTCTAAACAGAATTAAGTTATTTTATACTAGATTCATTAAAAACAAGTTGACAGAGCTCGAATATCCTTAATATGTGTCCTTTAATTTATGGAAATTTCTATTATTCGAGTATTGAACCCAATTACGAAATGATGTACACGTACTGATTTGCTTCCAATGTTTTATTATGTTTATTATTATTATTAGTGTTATTATTATTATTATTATTATTATTATTATTATTATTATTATTATTATTATTATTATTATTATTATTATTATTATTATTATTATTATTATTATTATTGTCATTATTATTATTTTAATGTACCAATGATAACGTGATTTAATACCACTCTGCATGGTACTATCAGCGTGGTGTGCCTTTTAATTCAATTCAAGCCAAGATTTTAACTTGAATGAAGGCAAGTTACACAAGGATGATTGAGAAACACGAGTATAGTGGTGTAGTGGTAGGACAACATCTGAGAAGTTACTGTAGCCCACAATGATGTCCTTTATGTAACCGTGACTTGACATAACATGGTGATGGTAATATAAGCAAGTTAGTTACAATGAGCGGGTTCTAGCCCATTACCCAATGATGGGAGGACAGAAAAAAAATGGGGGGGGCTCAATCTACCCCAATATTCTTACGAAATACATATGGTAGCCTTAACACTAACTTAAGCTTATCTTACCACAATGAAATAATGATACAATATGATACTATCTAGTATTTTGATAAACATAACTGAAAACATTATTCTAAAAATGAGCATCACTGTTAATACTTGATCATAATTCAACATTAACTGAGCATAACTTAAAGGTAATGTAATCTTACTGACTAAATGTAGCAAGTATAGTACACAAGTAGCTATTTACATTCTTTTAAGAAAATGGAAGACATAATGTTACATTATGTACAATATGCGCAGTATGCTCGTACATTGCCGTAGTTTGCCAATAGATTGGCCATCCTTGCTAAGAGATTGGCCATTTTTTTACAACAGCATAAGGTCACTTGTGTTCACCCAGAAGGGGTCGCAGACAAATTTCACTCTTATCTATGAATAGCAGCAGTAATAACAGCAGAAAACAACATGTCAGCGACTAAGGCGTATTTCTCCATAGTTCGTATTCTACATTAATTTATTTTAGTTTATTTTATTTTATTTTATTTTATTTTTTAAATTTAACCAATATACTTCCCGCCCGAACTACGCGGAAAAAAAAATAAAATAAAAATGATAATTGCTCAAGGAAAAACAAATGGGGTAGGCATTGTGTGGAGTAACCTATGTAAATGTTTGGTGAGGGGAATCCAGCTTCCCTTTTTCTCTCTTTTTTTTTTTTTTTTATAAGAAAGCAACCCGTAAGCACGCGTGTATTATAAGTAGGCATAAGTTTGTAGCGGAATAACCCAGAACAGGCAATATTGACTTTGCTTTATTTTCTAGGTTAACGCTTTTTTAGACAAGAAGAGGGAGAGCGGCGGATTTTTCGTAAGAGAGAAATGAAATAATCGGGCGGCGGCAACGGATGGAATTTTATACTGTGAAGGAGGAACCTGCAGCGGCAACGACGTATACTTAAAGTTGGAGTTACATATTTAAGGCGTTATACCTGTACGTATTAATGTTAGTAGCTACTAATAATATTTTACTTTCCAGCTATGTTAACATTTATTTTCCTTATAGGTTTTCTGTGTTTGGCAGCATATTGGGAGTCCTATAGGAGAAGAAGAAGGGTAACTTATTCGTGGCCGGCCACATTCACACAAAGAGAAAACAAAAATACTTATTCCAATATGGTGGCAAAACATTTATTTTGGTATTAACCCGACATAACTTTTCTCGGTGACGCGTTTAACTTTTTTTTGATTCTAAAAACGACTTATTTGCTCCTCAAATCAATTTTTAGTGCCGCCAACTAAGATGATTGCCTATTACTCATGGTAGGCCATGGGTGTTTAATGCCGTCTATAGCAGCGAGGGGAGAGGAGAATGGATTTTAGAAAGTAACTTATGGTTTTCCGATAGATGAAGAGTATATTATAATTTTTTTTTTAAATTTTACCATTTTAACATTTCATGTATATTTTTTAGGCTTTATTTATAGCCCTGTATGCAAGTGTTTTGGTATGCCAGGGGTTTTGCATAACTACGTGTACTTCACCTTTTAGTGGTTTATGTGACGTATGAGAAATTCGATACACTCACTAATGAATATACGCCAAGTTTTTGTTTTTTCTTTTTTTTTTTAAGAGTTTGTTTAAATTGAGGCGACTAGGTTTCATGGGCAACTTATATGATACGCTTAACATTCCTTGTTTTTACTATCGCTAGAAACGTCTAGCTCGCGTGAGTTATTTTGGTGGGTAGTTTGCTGCTGTGCATGCGTCATAGTTTGCTGGGCAAACTTACGGATTAACCTGAGTTGTTTATGATGTTCCTGTATAATTTGATTAACGGCCTGTTTGCCATTGTTCGTTTTGTCATTTACGGACTCGACCTGGGGAACCAGTTTCCCTAAATAAAGATTTTTAGACAAAGATCTGGTTCGATCTGAATTATTAAAAATAGTCAGAGTAATATGTCCATTGTCAGTAAAAACTGGACCTCTTGGGATCAAACAGGAGTGCCAATATCGAATTCCTTTGGACGGTAAGAATTTCCAAATATGCACGTTTCCGGTTGGTGCGGTAATTTCTATGTTATATGAAGCTTTGGACGGCACGCGGACATTTGTCGGAAGGTGTACTTTGTAGGTAGTGTACGGATAGATATTAAAAAGTTTGTCGCCTAATCCCAAGGGGTTTGGTACGACCTTTTTTGGACTATGATCCTGGGCAGAACTTTTTAGGTCAGGGAGAGTTGCTGGATTATTTTTATTTTTTTGTGTTATCAATTGTTTTTTTAATGGCTCTAACTGACTACTGTCTGATTTTTTTTCTACAGGCTCATGAGGCGCCTGGGAGGCCAGGGGTGGCTTTACAGAGTGTTGTTTTTTTGTGTTATATCTTGTCGCATAAGACGCATTTTTTTTCTCGGTATAATTTCTGTATCCGAACTATCTGTGGAACTAACTGCCAAAATTCCACTAGGGCCTGGTTGAGGGTCAAAGTTGGGTGTTTTTTTTTTTTTCTGTACGTCAGGCGAGTGGGTAAATTTCAGCTCAGGAGCACTGGAAGATACCTTGCTTTTCTTAGTTTGTTTACGTCTTGCATTTCTACGTCTATTGACTTTTCCATTTGTTTTATTCGTAGGCTCCGAGGGAAATTTTGTAGTTTCCCTGGAACACACGAATACGCGGGACGTAATTTTTTCAGTATGACGTTTTTGTCTCTTATTAGGTACGCTAACAACAGGATTTATGTGATTTTCGGTGCCCAATTCTGGAGACGGATCCTTCCTCTTATATGAGAGGTTCCGTTTCCTATAAATTGGTTTGTTTTCATGAGGGGGGACAGAGTAAGCCGTTTGTCCAGCATTACCGTTCTGTCTTGATTGGGAATTATTAAACGATCTCTTTCCTACGGATGGTGGGTATCGTTTAACATGTTTTAAATCTAAGGTATGAATTATACCATGACGATTTTTATATATACTTTTTGGGACTATGAACCATAGGTTTTTAACATGATTCCCGTTTTTATTTGATAATTTCATGTATTTGGAATGAATGGTGGTGACATACTTGTGCAGAAAATTTATCCCCAAAATAACGTTATAGGCGCAAAACTGTGGGTCAATTATAGCTACGTTTAGGAATCTTCGTTTGGTTGTTTTTAAGTGATTCTTGAAGCAACACGCTATTTTTACCACAGGAATGTAATTTGTGGGCTGAGCACCGACGCCGCGAAGTTTCACATAACCCTTTAGTTTTTTAGTTAGTGGGAATCTTGGGGGTAAAAGGGTTTTTGAAGCTATTGAAATTTCAGAGCCAGAATTTATAAGAGCTTGCGCCCAGCGGTTTTTTATTTTTATTTTGACTGTACAAAGCTGCGCCTGCCCATGGCCAAGGCCATAGGTATTTTGGTGAGTGTTCCTATACGTTTTGTAATCCGGTTCTGCTACTACTTCGTCTGTGTAACAAGAACTAATCTGTACAAATCCTGGTTGGTGTTGTTTTTTAATGCTTGACCAGTCCAGGCGGTCGTTTTTTCATATTACGTCATGGTTAACTCTTTGGCTAATTACTCTTTGTGCTGTGTGAAATTTTCTAAGATATTGTAGGCATTGTTCGAGGTTATCGCAATTATCTACTTCAAGCATCAGCTTATTGAGGATGTCTGGCAATAAACTTATTTTAAGTTTATTTATCAATTTACTTTCATTAACCCAATTTCGCAAGAATTTCAAATTCTTTATTAACTTATAAATGAATGCTAAAGTACTTTTATTGGGTTGTTGTTTTCTTGTATTAACGTCATATTCTAATTTTGCAGTATACTTAATACTAGGGAAAGCCTTTTTAAGTTTTTCCTTTACTTCGTTATAGTTTAAAGGTAAAGTGTTTGCTAGGTCTACTAAATAGAAGGAGAAAGCTTCCCCTTTCAGGCAGTAAGGAAGGTAATTTACTATTTCTAGGGTTGACCATTTGTATATGCTAGCGACTAACTCATATTCTTGCAGGAAAAGTTCCACACACTCATGTCTATTACCAGAAAAGGAGGGAATTTCAACATTTGGATAGATCTTGAATGCTTGTGGTTTAGCACTAATAGGAGAATTTTGATTGTCACCCTCGGGAGGAGGGTTGCTAACTTTGCCTGTTACTACAGTAGCTGTAAATTTAGGTTTTTTAAAACTATATGGTATAGATGGTTCGGTAATCGGTCTAGTTTTACTTTCTTGCTCAGGTTTTAAATTTATGTGAGGCTTATCCTCAGGATCTACTTTTAAAAAGGGCGAAAAATTTGATTTTTGCTTATTAGAGGTCTTATCTTCACTGGATGAATGTGAAACGGGCTCATTTTTCAGATCTAGGGACTTGTCTACGGAAGCTGAGGTGTTGAAATTTTCTGAGACGGACCTATAGTCGGTATTAGTTACGCTTTTATTTTTTAACTCAGAGGTTTGTTCTGAACAAGATTTTGATGTGTAAGATCTATCATGTTTGCTAAATACTGATTTTTCTGTTTTTTCCCCTTCGCTAAACTCTAATCTCTCCACTGGGGTCGTGGGTGTAACTACGCTACTAGGTGGCGAAACAAACACTATTTGTAAGGGATCTAACTTTTCCTCTTGTTGGTACTTTTTTATTTCTTTAGTCGCAGGTGATTCACTAGGTTCATTATAGGAACTTAATTTAGAACTAGTACTAGCTGACGGTTGTAAACCACTATTTTTATCACTATCAGTTAGTTTGTTAGACTTACATTGGGTTGGAGAGGTTGAGGGATCGTCTTAATTTTTTACTTTATCTAAACAGATTACTGACGCACCAAATTCCGCGTAATTAAAGATCTTACCAATGTTTTTGTTTATTCTACTTTTAGACCAGGAATTGCTATTTTCTTTTTCTTCTTTCTTAATTTGCTTTTGGCGGTCAGAGCAAACTGAGGGAAAAGCATCATCACTTTTCGTCTCTTCGCCTAACCTCCTCTCGATTGGAGCAGGGGCGACGAGGTCATTTCTCTGGTCAGCGTTCTCTTTGGGAGGGTCTTGGTTTGTTACTCGGGGAGTAGAGACCGTGGGAGGATCCCAATGGTCATATCGGAGTTCTTTTTTGGAGTTTCACGAAGGTTTTGACTTATTCTTTAGGGATGACGCAGGAGAAGACTCCGAGTTGTCGTCTTGTAATTTTGCTATTTCGTCGTTTTGTAATTTTTTTAGTTTGTAACCTAACCAATTGTTTTTTAAAACTTACCCCTATCTGAGTCGGCACTACTAACATTTCCGTTTGACCACCTAACTTTACTAACTACACTGAGTATGTTATCTATACTGTCCAAATATTGCAGTTTTTCTTGGAGGGTAAGGCTCTCTTTAAACATGACAGGGTTGGTTTGGGTAGCTGTTGTCCGAAGAACCTTAAGTTTCCGGTCTGTATTAATCCGGATCATTTTAGGAAACTTATATTCGGTCTGAACACTAACATTTTTCTTTTGAAAATCGTCAGTTTGTATTTTCATATTAAAATTTCCAACTACATTTTCCTCAGGTAATAAATCTTCAATGGGGACTGAGGGGTCCGCTTGGAATAAAATACCTAATTTTTTTTCGGCGTTACCTTGGCGGCGAACAACTGTGACCTGTACTTTCTTGTTTTGAAGTTGTTTAGTTAAAGGTTGAATTAAGTTTCCTACTGCTGGGGACAGTTTTGTTTGTAATGAATGCTTAATCTGATTTATTAACGCTTTATCGTTAGATTGTGTTAGAGAGCGCGATTCATTTTTATTATTCTTGTCAGGGTTTTTAATTTTCATTTCCCTTGGTTCGGTTCCGATATTTGCATGAATTGGCTCTTTATTCGTGATTGCCTTGGGTTCGAGACCAATATTTTCGTAGATTGGCTCTTTATTCACTGAGGTTCGTGATTTAGTATTTAAGTTAGCATACATAGCTTTAGGATCGATTTCTGCATAAACCGTTTTATCACTACTACCAGCATAAAAAGATTGAAAGGTGGTTCTTTGCATTTCTAACGGCGTTTTAGGATCTGACAGTTCGTATTTTATGGGGAAATATAGCGCTACTGGGCTATCCGGTCCTTTAGATACACCAATATTTTTATTTTTTGAACTTAACACTAAGTCACTTATTTTATGTTCCTTAACAACTAACTTATTATTATCTAGGGGACTTTGGTTCGAGGGGACATCAGGTATTACACCTGCTGTTGTTTTTATTTCAATTGTTGCCTGAGGCCATTCCTGACCTGCAGTTATTAGTTTGGCTATTTCTAGTTTATTTTTTAAATTTACATTATTCACTAGAGTTTTCGGATCTACCCCCGGTGGGGTCTCGTCCGTATTTGAATTTACATATATCGTCCTAGGAGCTGGCATTGGTTTTTCATTTGAACCAGCACTTTGTATTTTTATATCATTTTTAGTCGGGATAGGGCTAGACGCGGCCAGCGGCGTTAGATCGCAGCCACTCGCCGGGGCATCTGGAGTTTGCGGGCTAGCGGTCGTTGGTTTACGATATCTGGGCTGACTCCAGGTATCCAAGTATTTTGGTAATGGATTCTTTTTTCAACGGCCAAATTCAGGAGGAGAATGCCCGTGTATTTTTATCTTATTGCACTTAATACAATAGTAATTATTCCACCGATTTAAAATATAACGGTGCTTGCCCGTGGGCGTTTTAGGACAATGAGATTGCCCTAAATCTAATAGCTTTTCTTTTATTTTCTGCGCGAAACTCATTTTGACAATAAATTTGTTTTTTGCAAGTTAGTGGCCTCTCAAACCAGGGCAGTGGGTAATCAACCTATTTCCTCTGATATGGTAAGAATTTAATCATTGATAGCTACTTCCCTCGGAAATACTACGTTAAATTGCTATGTATTATGAGACTTATTATTATTTCAATATTTTCATTTAACTTCCTTTGAACTTGAATACTCAACTTCCCTTTCTTTATAAATTTTGCTTTACTTTTTAGAACGGGAAACGGAAAGTGACTAGACAGCTGTTTATAACAGATAATAAATATTTGTTCACTTATGAGAAGTTTACTTTTTACTTCTATTTTTTAAATTGTTTTTTTTTTTAAAGAACTTTAATTTTTTTTTTAAATTTACAAGGGGAATTACGATCAACCAACCATTGGATCATGTACCTGCATTTTCATTTCCAATATTGCATTTGCATAAAGGTGAGTTTTAGGCAGTTATTCCCAGGCAGCCGTCGGGCTTGCACCCCTATTACAGAGGGGCCCTGCTGGACCTAGAGAATAAGATACCTGTGACCCTCAAGCTTTGCATGGGAAAGGATTTTAGACACTTATCGCCGGACAGACTAGTTGAACTTTCATCCCGTAAAACGGGCGGTTTTACTGTCTAGAGATAAACTGCCTGTGATCCTCCCCAAATAAGTGGTAAAGGTATTAGCCACTTATCGCTGGGCAAACTAGTCGAACTTTCATCCCGTAAAACGGGAGGTTCTGTTGACCAGAGATAAAACTGACTGTGACCCCACCAAAGCGAGCAGAAGCATAAGCTGACTTAAAGTTTTGCAAGTACATGAGACAATAGCTGAATTCATTTTTTTAACACTCGCGTCCCGATTTTTCCATTTCCCTTACTACACAAGAAAACGTTGTGAGGTAAACTGAGTTTTGATCTGCAGAACCTAGCAACTTTTCTGCTGACTTATAACAACTTAAGCGAGAGAAGTTGAGGAAAAAAAAAATTTCGTCGCCACTTCACTACTTGTGAAACGCACTATTTAGAGCCGAAAAATTATACTTGTATATCAGAGTCATAGGCTGAACACCGCCTAGTCCAAGTACGCCACTGAACTGTATTGACTTTACATAGTACTGATACACCGCTTGACTAGTCAAAAGAAAACTTCGCGTATACGTTTCACTTTTATCTATTGGAAACTCTTTCGATAAAAAAAAATCACTCCCGATTTGCAAAAATCGCGTTTCAGGCAATTGAGATATTTGGTTCTTCTATAAAGTGAATGAGCACCAGAGATTTGTTTAGAGATTCAAGAACACACAGTTGGTTACCCGGCGAACACCGAACACCATAAAATGTTATATATGATGTTTTGTTGTTTTGAGATTGGCGTAGCAATTTTGTACACTTTTCTTTGTGAAATTGTAATTGAGATCACTTTTTCACTCTCCACCCAGTATGACGAAGTTGGTTCGGAGTCCAATTCCCTATTAGCCTCGGTTTTGAAAACGTCTTTAGCCTACTGGTTCGAAGATGATGAGAAAGTGCACTAACAGTGGTAGAGCTTGGTACTGAAAATTGAAACCCAGGTAACACTTGAAGACTGTGAGTTGAATCTAACTAGGTGGGATAGCTTGACTGAATCAAAGAGACCATTTCACTTTACTTTTTATTAAAAAAAATAAAAATAAGAATATAGATGAATTTAACAAAATCGGTTACTTAGAGTTACAACTTGGAAGTTTTTTCTACATTATTTAAGTGGGAGCACAACCCTATAATACTCAATGGGTGCTAGAAGGTTTTATGCTAAACTGCGAGTTATTGAAAATAGTAAAGTGTGAACTTTGTACATCGTAACTTGCATTGGCACGAAAGGAAAACATGTTAAGTTTCGAAGAGGGAATGTGGTCTCAGATTGATGGGACTTGAAAATAAAACTCATATTGATCACTAAACAATCTCAAAGTGCTCATCCCGTGTGGAGGGGGAACTTAGAAAAAATTAGCACATACCTGATTTTTCTGAAGAGCGTCCCTAACCAGAGCGAAGTTCACTGTTAGCCGTCCGTCCGTAGAATCAACCGGTGCGGCAGACAAGCCTCGTTTATAAAGGCGCTTCGTCCCACGCATTTTTGCCTTTTCTGACGTAGCTCGAAGGCGACGTCACGAGCCTCATCGAGCATGGGAGAGACTTTTTCACGCGCATGCTCAATAGTGGTTAAAACTTTTAGTATTTTTATGATTTTTTCTCTATCACGCCGGGATTGAAATTTTTATTTTACATTTTTTTACAGTTTTTGTTTTATACCTGGTTTTAACTACATAATAGATTTTATATATTTATTGCTTTTGTGGTATTTCCTAACTATTGCCTCTAGGACCCAGCTCTGTGATCTGAGTAAAATTAAAGCTAGGGTTATACCACTAATACATGCGTGTGGATTTGTGTTAATGAGGCATCAGGTTGCTAAACCAATTTAAACCTCAACTGACTTCGCTCTCCCTATCTCTCTTTTTCTTACTACACATACAATTTAAAAAGCGCGGGCGTCTCGCCCATAATGTGAGTCCGGCTTAGGACTACGAGGCACAACTGTGTAACAATAGGGTTAAATTAAAATTTTATTACTATTTCACCTTCAATTAGTCACAATTATCATTCATTCACCAACTTCGAATTGAATTCTACAACAAAGCTTTTTATAGTATTTCAAAATAAGTGAAGAATGTGACGACCCGACCCGAGTGACCCGACACGAGCTAACCCGAATGACCCGAAGCAACCCGTTTGAGAGCACTATCAGAGGGGTATAATTTACAGTACAATTTATTTTGTATGGTTTAGCATACTTTAAGGCTACCATACTTTTTGAAAACAGAAAAAACGGGACATCTTACAAATTAGTAGTAAATATTGCATTTTGTATTAATTTTATCTTTCGTATTTTACTACATTATCGCACTAGTTATACAACTTAAAATAATGTATTAATATAATCCATACTTAATCAACAGTGCTAAAAATTATTATACAAGCTAGAAGCTGTTATACAATATAAACGCAATCAGTGAACATACAATATTTAGGCAAAAATTATATTTTCAATATTATTACACATACAACCTTTACATGCTCTACATGTCTATAAAGAAAAAAATCCAGATTTATGAATTTGTTTCCAATTTCAATAGACTGATTTATTTTTGTTAACCTCAAATGCGAACTAAAAGAAAGCAATTTAAATAATTGTTTTTCTGAAGCAGAAAAAAATGTGTTTTCCTGGCTGGTCTGCAACGTCACAAGAATTTGTTGCCACCTCGGGGTATACGTTCTTACTTTTAGTGATAAAAGTGCTACTTAGTAGGATTTAAACATTGCATGTTATATCCGGGGAAGCAGCGATTGGAATAATAATAAAGATTAGAATGAAATTGTTCCTATAGTATTATCGGAATTGTAAGCAAAAGGAATAAGTCGATTTTATCTTATAGAAATTTTGATATGTAATTAATAATAATAATAAAGAAGAAAACAGGACAAGAAGGAAAATTTCTGCACACCGGAACAAATTTTAAGAAACCGGGGCGTATGGTAGCCTTACATACTTATTTGCATGCGGAGTGTCAGTGCGGAGCCACTACGTAGCAGAGTTGAAACAAAACTTCATAAATAGGTTGCCAACTCAGGAAAACAAAATTACCGGCACACCCTCAAAATTCTATGTACAAATGAGAAACTGAAGTCTGTATTGATCGTTATTGTATTTACCAGCAACTGCCACTTGTTTATAATACTGGATATTAATCTTTATGCAACAATAGTTGATTCATAAAATGAAATTTACTCTATAAATTTACACTTCAAACAAAGAAAATTCCTATAAAAAGTCATTTTCTACTCTCAATAAATGTATAAAATTCTTTTACAATAAAATATAAGTGTTATCAAATTTCTTATGTTAAATAAATAAAAAACTGCCATACATTAAAAAATATCGATAATGTATAATACAACGGAAATTTGTGTTTGTAAAGGCACTGTTGAAAAATTTCGATGCTCAATGCTATATTCTGGATTGCAGATTCCAAAATACCGGTCAGAAGGGGGCTAATAAGAAGTTTGTACCGGTCACCGGCCTTAATCAAAATCACAGCAAATACTGGCCAGTTAGTAACTCTACTCGTAAATCAGAATGTTGAATGCACCAAAACACTTCACCATGCATTCTATAGTTTCTTCAAAATGAGTTTAATGAAGATGATCAAATAAAACAAAATACTGTGTTATAATTTTCAATTTAACAGTCTACTTTGTGAATTTGTTATATCTTCCACTTATCAATTTCCTGTACGAGATGAGAATAACGGTTTCTGCGCAAGATAGAAAGAAAAAAATTAATTTTTCTCATAAGGATTCAGCTCACGTAAGAAATAATGAATAAGTTTAATAATAAGAGCCAAGGAGTGATAAACTAACTCAGCAATAATGATTGTAAGTATAAATATAAACATAAAAAACAAAAGAAAAAACATTTAATTCCATCATCGTTAGAATAAGATCAATATAGTGAATAACACTATAGTGTGAACATACCAAACCACACAATAGTGTGAACAAGGTCCAGTTAGAAAAATACTCCATAAATGTGACACATTTTTTTTAATGTTTCTACAATTTATATAGTCCCCCACATTGTTTTCGTTCTGGCGGCGCCCCTAATAGAGTACAAACGAAACTTTCGCCTGCACCTTTCTGTCCAAATGATGTACAAGCGATTGATATAATTTGTGATTGAATTGAATATGGTGGGGGCTACCATTTAGACAGCCCCACGTTGTTTTCGTTCTGGCGGCGCCATTAATTGTGTACAAACGAAAATTACGCCTGCATATTTCTGTACAAACGATGTACAAACGATTACGACAATTTCTGATTGAATTGGACATGATGGACGGGGTACCATTTAGACAAACCCCACATTAATTTCTTTCTGGCGTCGCCTCTAATTGTGTACAAGAGAAAATTTCGCCTGCACATTTCTGTATAAACGACGTACAAACGACTGCGAGAATTTATGATTGAACTGGACATGGTCGGGGGCTACCACTTAGACAGCCCCCACATTGTTTTCGTTCTGGCGGCGCCTTTAATTGTGTACAAACAAACATTTCCCCTGCACATTTCTGTACAAACGAAGTACACACGAAGTACAAACGATTGCGACAATTTGTGATTCAATTGGACATGTTGGTTGGAAGCTACCACTTAGAGAGCCCCAAGTTTGTTTTTGTTCTGGCGGCGCCCCTAATTGTGTACAAACATACATTTCGCTGCACATTTCTGTACGAACGAAGTACAAACGATTGCGAGAATTTCTGATTCACTTGGACATGATGGGGGGGCTAACACTTAGACAGCCCCCCGCTTTGTTTTCGTTCTGGCGGCGCTTCTAAGTTTGTTCAAACAAACATTTCGCCTGCACATTTCTGTACAAACGATGCACAAAGGAATGCGATAACTTGCGATTAAATTGGAAATGGTGCGGGGGCTACCACTTAGAAAGCTCCCAGTTTTTTCTGTTCTGGCGGCGCCCCTAATTGTGTACAAACGAAAATTTCGCATGCACATTTCTGTACAAACGAAGTAAATACGATTACGACAATTTGTGATTCAATTGGACATGTTGGTGGGGGGCTACCACTTAGACAGCCCCCAATCTTTTTCGTTCTGGCGGCGCCCCTAATTGCGTCGAACATACATTTCGCCTGCACATTTCTGTACAAAAGAAGTACAAACAATTGCGACAATTTGTGATTCAATTGGACATGTTGGTGGGGGGCTACCACTTAGACAGCCCCCATTTTTTCTGTTCTGGCGGCGCCCGTAATTGTGTACAAACAAAAATTTCGCCTGCATATTTCTGTACAAACGAAATACAAACGATTGCGACAATTTGTGATTGAATAGGACATGTTGGTGGGGGGCTACCACTTAGAAGGCCCCAATTTTTTTCGTTCTGGCGGCGACCCTAATAGTGTACAAACGAAAATTTGGCCTGCACGTTTCTGTAAAAACAATGTACAAACGATTGCGATAATTTGTGATTCAATTGGACATGCTGGGTGGGCTACCACATAGACAGCCCCCACTTTGTTTTCGTTTTGGCGGCGCCCCTAAGTTTGTTCAAACAAACATTTCGCATGCACATTTCTGTACAAACGATGCACAAACGAATGCGACAACTTGCGTTTGAATTGGACATGGTGGGGAGGCTACCACTTAGACAGCCCCCATTTTTTCTGTTCTGGCGGCGCCTTTAATTGTGTACAAACAAACATTTCCCCTGTACATTTCTGTACAAACGAAGTACAAACGATTGCGACAACTTGTGATTCAATTGGACATGTTGGTTGGAAGCTACCACTTAGAGAGCCCCCAGTTTGTTTTCGTTCTGGAGGCGCCCCTAATTGTGTACAAACATACATTTCGCCAGCACGTTTCTGTACGAACGAAGTACAAACGATTGCGAGAATTTCTGATTCAATTGGACATGATGGGGGGGCTAACACTTAGACAGACCCCCAATTTGTTTTCGTTCTGGAGGCGCTCCTAAGTTTGTTCAAACAAACATTTCGCCTGCACATTTCTGTACAAACGATGCACAAACGAATGCGACAACTTGCGTTTGAATTGGACATGGTGGGGGGCTACCACTTAGACAGCCCCCATTTTTTCTGTTCTGGCGGCGCCCGTAATTGTGTACAAACAAAAATTTTGCCTGCACATTTCTGTACAAACAAAGTACAAACGATTGCGATAATTTGTGATTGAATAGCACATGTTGGTGGGGGGCTACCGGTTAGACAGCCCCCAATTTGTTTTCGTTCTGGCGGCGCCCCTAATAGTGTACAAACGAAAATTTGGCCTGCACATTTCTGTACAAACAATGTAAAAATGATTGCGACAATTTGTTATTCAATTGGACATGGTAGGGGCTACCATTTAGGGGAACTCCCTCGAGAGGAATCACTCTACTTATTTATTGCAAAAAGCACAATTTAAAAATTCGCATTCGTCCAAAGTTAACATGGGAAGTAATAGTCGTTTGTATGTACGTACTAATATCGATAAGTTCCACTACGCGATCCCAATTAATACTTCATATACCCGCGCCACACACACACACACTAGCATATGTACACACGAAAGTATACCTGGTAGTATCCACATGCTTACGCCGGAAACTAGAAACAAACAAACACACACACACACACACACAAAAACACACAGAGAGAGAGAGAGAGAGAGAGAGAATATTTTGTTGTACCTTTATACTGAATGCACCATTATTCACAAAATCAGTTAAAAAAGAATAAGGAAAAAAGTTGTAAATGAAACTTTCAAAGATTTGTACCATTGCTGCGTGTCACACATAAGATTGTTCCATAATGATTGATTCGTAGTATGATGTATATGGGTTTCTTAATGGTAGTATAACAAAATGCCTTCAAATTGACCACTAAATAAAAAGTGAAATTTATTTCTCAAATTTTGTAAAATCGAAGTCGGTGGGCATTATGGGAACAGTCTACAATAACAATATATGCATATAAATATTAATATACTTCACGTTTTCCAGTGGGTGCAAGAAAGCTTCGAATAGTGTTTGTTGTCATAACCATTAGCTGATGTAAATATATATATATATGTAAATATATATTTCCATATATATATATATATATATATATATATATATATATATATATAATAAGGAAGAAATGACGGCTCCAGAGCCCGAAGGCACATTATCCTGGATAAAATATAGCGTATCATCACCGGAATTATAGTTTTGAAATTCTACGATATTGAAATCATTTTTGAAATCTCTTCAGAATTTTCTGTATATTTCTTATAAATAAGTAATAAGGTAAGGACGCGCCCTACCCCCAAGGGCATATTTTTCGTGATAAAATATAATATATCGTACTCTACTGTACATCATCTTCCTACTGGTAAAGAAAAATTACGATCTTCCGATTAGAGTCTGACAAGGAATCCTAGGAGTCTATCAGAGCCCGATGTTCATGAAACTTTGTACATAGAGAAAAGTACACGGGAAAACTCGCACAGCCAAAATTATAGCTGCAGTGTCAAAGAGGTAGGGGCACTAGGGCTCGAGAAAGATCAAAAGTATAACGACAATACGTTACGAACAGGGTGATAAAATGTATTTTTTCTTTAAAGCTGGTCATTCTAACTACAAGAAATGAGTATACATGGATACAAGATGGTAGATATGACCTGTTAAAGGTGATGTATGAAGTATGAAGTATGAAGACTAGGAAAAGCATGAAAATAATACGTCGTCATAGAAAGGTGAAGGCCACATTAAATGTAATTTTTAAATATATGAGTTGTACAAGGAAAACATGTTCAATATATATATACATAAATATATAAAAATAGATAGATAGATAGATAGAGAGAGAGAAAGGGAGAGAGAGAGAGAGATGGATAGATAGGTAGCTGCAATGGGTCTATTCCGGATGTTTTCGTTTCGTTTAGACTCCTTTTGCAATGCACGAAAATACACAAGGGTTCTATAAAGGACGAATGGGTCTATTGAGGACCAAAACTGGGTCTAATCCGAACGATAGGGGTATAAATGGGACGGAGGGGTCTAAGTAGGACGATCAGTGCTACCAACATACTTTTCTTGAAGTGTTCAATATATTTTACTGAAACTTTATAAAGTATGCTCATTTGATAGTGATTTTAAGTTTAGTGTTTCTTTTGAGCAGTAAGGCTATTTGACACTTGAATCTAAAGTTTCAGGTGGAATCCGAACTATATTTGTGCGTTCCAATTTCTTTCTCTTCTTTTTCAAGCGGGAATCAAACTCGGGACCCCATGTACCAAAGTCGTGAGTGCTAGACACTATAGCAACGAGAATAGCAATAATCATGGTATAAGAGCTTGTGGTATCAAACCACATATATCCATTATATTTCTTCCATCCCATTTGGGATTTTTTTTAAATGAAAAATGTTATACTAGTTTCCAACTCTACCAGTATACCAAGATCACAAAAAGTACAGTCATCCAAGTAAACAAAACACATCTTAATTCTAAGTAATTCGGAATACTTAATAAATAAAAAGATAAATACACAGAAACATTAAAATAGAAACGTAAAACATGAAACACTTGATGTAGCACTTACAATTTGGGACATTTTTTTGGTATAGTTCATAAATATCTTATTGATAAAGTTGTAGACCCCTTATGGTGGCGTTTCCTGGTTCGATGGTGGCTAGTCCCAAGTCAGATTTGGTTTAGGAAAACACCATGTGCATCGGTTTTCTCTGGGTTCTCCCGTTTCATCTATTATCAAGTGCGGGAGGATTCAGAAGTCTCCGTAGAAAGAAACCTTTTTGGAAGTTCCACTAATTTCACGAAATGTGGTCAAAGTCCTCTTTCAAGTATGATGTTCCAAACTAAATGTGTTTAAACTTTCACAAAACTCAAACCGGTTACAAGTATGTGGAGGAAAGACTATGATGATTATTCAAGTTTAGCATTTCTTTTATGCACCAAGGCTATATAAGGCGTAGATCTACAGTGAAATATGGAATGTGAACGACCATAATTCTTTAAAATTTAGGTACTCTTTCATCACGAATCGAACCCATGATCTAATGTACCAAGGGCGCATGTTAATTACTAAATCAGCGAAAAGTTTGGGGAAAAATTGCAAGTGTATATATTACATCTTGAAAATTGATCTACCATTTTTCACAAGAACTTAAAAAGAAAGTCAGGATACACGGAAGCGAATTAGATTAGTCTCAACTTATGAAACAGTAAAGAGATACCTGTACCTGTAGTATGCATTCAAAGTTCACTACTCTTACGCTTTTGGTAAGGAAAAAATTTAACTTGGGAAAAAGTATTTTAAATCCATCTAGTGGCAAACAGTTTCTAGTCACCGCGCTCCAATCACCGCAGGCTTCTTAGAGGTACACATAATGATTTATTTATACTTTGTCATTTACCCCACACTTCTCTGGCTCAATTCAATTGAGAATTAGATATTTGGAAGCTTCCAGTTAGATGGATGGTAAATTAGGCAGGAAGCGTTTATCAAATAACGAAGGGGCACCAAAATGTTTGGTTTAAGTTAAACATGAAAGATGTACGTCATCTCATTGAACCCGTGCCTTTAAGTGTGGAAGCCATGCCATGAAAGCGCAATTACAAAAGGGGCCAACCTGTTCCAAAATGAGTGTTTCCTTAATTGACAGTTTAGTGTAATACGAATTTTGATTGCTCCCTCAGTAATCAACATAGCTAATAGGATCATTAATAACAACTAGCTTTTTATTTGTGTTAACATTCTCGGATTTACAGATTCTATAATTCAAAGAGAGAAGGATTACATTCATTAGATTGAGTGAGTGGAGAATTGCAATATGTGTTATGAGTGGCGTATTTAAAATTTTGTTTTGGGAGGGGCTTTGCTTACTTTCGGGGCGGGCCTTTGCCTGTAAACGCGAAAATTTTGCAAGATATTTCATTTACTTTACTATAGTAAGTAGGATTTCGAAGGGCTTAAGAACGGAAGACCCTCCTAAATACGCCACTGTGTGTTATTGTTTATATTATTAAAAATTATGATCATTTCAATGCAAAGTAAACATTTTTAATGCACTTAATTTCCCAACTTTAAAAATTTCTAATGTTTCTTAATATGCCAGTATTTACTCTAATTTCTCATCTAAATTTATGTTTTGTGCAATTTGTGTTTTGAGTATATTCTTCTATAGTTATTTTGCGTTTTTTTAAAATACTATTATTGTCAAATTACTTTAAGTTTAAGGCCTCACGAAAGTTCTATGAACAACAGGAATTGATATAGCATAATTAAATAAAAATATTGTTAAACCTACCCAGGGATTAGTGGCCGCATTGGCCTAGTGGTAGAGCGTTCACTTCTGGTGCTTGTGGTTCCTGGTTCGATCCTAGCTCGCGCCAAATGAACTTTGTGGTGGACAAACAACGTGGCCCGTGGGTTTCCTCAGGAGTTTTCTATTTCCTCCCAATTTCTTCATTTCACCATTTCATTTATTTCTCACCATCGCCGTCTCCTTTAGTCTATCCGGCATAACGGTGAGACATAAAACTCAAAGATTTCATTTCATTTCCTATCCACGGATCAAGGCCGGATTAAGGAGGGCTTAGGGGGCTGTAGATCTGAGCCTAATGGCGGATGGGGCCCCGCAATTTGATTAAAGTCTCAACTGGTTGTCTAAAACGAATCATACAATATACAATCATCATAAGATAAAATATGACCAAAAATATTATTCTCTTAACTTTCCTATTTACTTTCACATAATTGTATTAAGCAAAGTCTACAGGGCTCACTATTTTTTTCTAGCCCTGGGTTTCCAGATGATTTAATCTAGTCCTGCCAGGGATCTTCTACTACAAAGTGATGCATCTGCGCATGCATGTGTACTAATAAGGAAGCATTCTGCTGGACACAGTCGAGATTAGTAGACTAGTACACAATCGGAGAGAGCAATTCTAACTTGTTCAAAAATGTATGTAAAAACTGCGGAGTATAAAGCTATAGAATTAGAGATTTTACGTATACAATAACAGAGTAACTACGGCTTCATCATACTGAGGTTTACTTGCCCACAAATATGTGTATCAGTAGACGTCAAAGCAGGATGTGTATTTACTGGGCGAGCATCAGTAATCTTTACTGATTTGCAATCGGGAAATCCTGTGACCAAGCATTCTGTTCAAAATAAAAGTTAGCAAATGGCTTTATGACAATATACAGATACAAAAGTATTTTAAACTCATGATGAAAATGTTCTATTTTTGATTACTATATTACAATATGTTGATGCTCTTATGTTTAGTGTGTGTGGTTATACCAGCCCACCACTCTCTGCTAATACTTTAATATATAAACAGTACAAAAATATTTCTGTCTTCAACTGCTTTTTCATCACATGACCATTTTATATATAAGATTGTTCTGTTTCAGCTTCTAAGCTGTAAGTTATCTTCTCGTAATTGATTCTTCGAGATTTCTTTCCTTCACAGTTTCATGTATTATGACGATTACGGTGTTGCTCTCATGTTTTAAGGCAATTGGAAAACCCTTATATTACGAGCTATCAAATCTTTGTTTCGAAAAAAACAACAATAAATGCTATTGGAAGTCAACGCGCTGCCCACTCACTATTCAGTCAAAGTATGCCATTTGATTCGCTGTAGCCATTAGTTGTAAGTTCAGATAGATAGAAACGTGTCATACTCAATGGGTCTATTCGCGTCGTTTTCGGCGCTTTTGGATCCATCTTGGAATGAGCTAAAAAAATGCCAGGGGTTTAAAACGGACGACTAGATAAAAAATACACTGTTCGATTTATTATTCTCGTTTTAGAAGGCTGAAGTAGCTATATAACATTAAACAAAAATAGCAGCAACTTATTACAAATATGGCTCTTGGCTCGCGCCGATTATAAACTATAAATTACATTCTCAATGTGCTGTGGAGAACAATAGTCACTACAATAATACTGTAAATAAACATGATTTAGTTGCACAACATTGCTTCAAACCAAGTTTTAGCTTACTTTCAGCTGGTGCATGCCGTGTGTCTAGTTACGAGGAGCAACTCAGGGATTTTTCTGCACATGTACAAATTTTATCTTTCCTTGAAGATGATACAATGAGCATTTATTGAGTTACTATTCTAAACTGCACCACCGATAGCCTGGAAAATTCGAAGTTCCATTTTAATTCATTTATAAATAACAGGGTCGTGAAAACATTATATATTTGGAATATGACTCACTCGTTCATTCATCAAAGCTTATAGACTATTTGCTGTAAATATCGAAACTTAAAATTTGGTATATATTGCTTTTGTGACAATTATATAATAAAAATTCGAAAACATAAAATTTCGCCTGAAAGAGAGTAAACTAGGGGCCATATGTGAAATTACACATTGTCATTTCACTTGTGATATTTTTCTTCAAATAAATAGGCCCTTTCGTGTATGTGACAACTAAACATATGCCTCATATATATGATTTATAGTACAGGTAAAGGGAGAAAACTCGAAACTTCCGATTTTCGCCGTATAAGAGAAAATTAGGGAGAAAAATCAAAAAACACATATGGTGACATCATAATATTTATGACTTATTTCTTTTACAATTTAAATTATTTTGACTATTACGGTGTTGATCTCATGTTTTGAGACAATTGCAAAACGCTTGAATTATGAGTTGTCAAATCTCTATTTCGAAAGAAATAAACGATAAATAGTATTGGAAATCTACGTGTTGCCCACATATCATTGAGCCAAAGTACTCCATTTGCTTTGCTGTAGCCATTTCTTAGTTGTAACCAGAGGTAGATAGATACGCGGCATATCCAGGGGTCTATTCGGATCATTTCCGGCGCGTTTTGACCCATCTTGGAATGAACTAAAATATGCAAGGGGTCTAAACCGAACGACTAAATGAAACAACGTTTTCGACTATTTTCTATACACTGTTATCACTCCCGTTTTAAAAGGCTGAGGTAACTAGCTACCATGAGACAAAAATAGCCAAAACTTGTTACAAATATGACTTTTGGCTTGCACTGGTTCCAAAGTGTAATCTACATTCTGGATATGCTTTACAGTATTTTCATTATCTCTGTGACGAAGAAAAGATACTGCAATTATACAGTAAATAGACATGATTTGTGGACACTACAGTGCGTCAATGGAAGTTTTCGCTTACCCTCAGCTAGTATGCTTTCTGTCTATTTACACGAAGCAACTCAGAGATTATTATGTGTTTATAATTGACTACATATGGAACATGGTAGGTATTAAATTTTGAAAATAAAAAAATAACAAAAATATTACTGAAAATCATAACAAACACATCATTTCCGCTTACTTGTTATGGTATATCGTGTATAAGTAGAAACTACAGTTAAAGTGAATTCCCAAGAAAAAAAGAATATTACTGAGCTACTGACACGTGAAAACTAGAGGTGATTTATTGCTTTACAGCTCGTTTTTTCTGCCTTTACTACAGGCTATGCAAAAAATATGTCAATCAATCAAACGAGCTGGTGAGTACGGTCGATTTTTGCTTAGATGGTAAATAACAAGTTCCTGTGTTTATAGCGTCTTGTAGTGATAAAATTGCGCAAAGTATAACAAATAAGTTTTCGATTATTTTATAAGGTGCAATCTGACGTTCTTGTTCATAAACGATAATACATAATATAATGTTTCTGTAAAGATATGATCCGTTTTGTCTGTTCTTCATTCACGGCTTAGTCTGCTACCGAGAATAGAAATTGGAACAAGTACTTTGATCACTATTCTACGTTGCGGCACTAAGCTATCTCACGTAGGCACATCTCGACTTTCGAGATTGAATTTATTTCGAAAATGAATTATATGTATTATTGTCTAGTTGAATTCTCATAATATAGTTGTATCGTCACCCATTTATAATTCTTTAAAGGGGCAGACATAAAAATAATACAATGGAACACAAGATAAGGCAATTCAAATTACACCGTTTACTTTCGAAAATATCTTCATTTCCATTGTTATTTCTACGGCCAAATTCTCTTGTTACTTAAGAGTTCCAAAGTGGAATTGAACTTAAAGAGAAGCTTAAAGGCATGTGTAATATTCCCTTAAGAATTCTTCTACCAGCGTATATTTACAAAAAAAATGTCCGCTTTCGAGAGTCAATATATCGTTTGATAATTATCGTTATATTCACCTATTTATGCGTTACTCTCTTGAGGAAAGACAAATAATTTCAGAAAAACTGAAGTTTCAAACAATTTGGACTATTTTGCAAGGGTTTTAATACTTCTCGGAGAACTGAAAGTGCACATTCCGAAAACATAGTTACAGTTACAAATTGATTTGCTGGTGTAGTCATGTGGGTCGTGTATCATACGTCATTATCCTAAGCATGGACATACTTTCCGAACAAAACCACACACACATGTATTCTGAATTCCTACTTCTGGTTATATTCGTGAATATTTAAGAATATCTTTCCAAAATAGTGAATTGTTTACTTTTACACAAAATGGTGCACAATCGCGGCCCCAGGGGCCTGTAAAGGTACGAGAAATACCACGAATAGCCTTAGAAGACTGTTAGATTACTACAAGTAGGAATGGGCACGAGTCGAGTTTTCAGCCGAGCCAGAGAAATTTTCTGTATTCTAGTCACAGTTTTTAGGTCGAGTTTCGAGTCGAATCGAGTTTGATACTTCGTTCACCGGTGCTGCTCCTTTTAGCTCATTAAGAGATAATAGGATTTGTGTTTCGAAATTGAAAGCTATGAAAAAGTAACGTGGAATAATTTTAGAGTTGCTCCCGAGAGAGGGCAATTCTCACATCTCGTCACATCCCGAAAACGAGACGAGACTACATTACCCTGAGACAACATGAAACCATCTCAAATATCGTATTATGAACATCGCCCTATGTAGCAAAATCAAGCTAAATTTTGTAAATAGGATTTTTTCTCAGTAATTCAAGAAAAAGCTTACTAACCTGCGGATGAACTCGGAAGAATAATGTGAAAACCTATTACCGTAGAACCCCGATAATCCGCCGCAAGGAGCCCTGACCCGGACACCGACTAACCAAGCGTAGGTATAGGCCCTCATATTCCATGTTTCTACGCCTGTGGGTTTCGTCCCCGAAGCTCCTCTCGGGGCTTCTCCCTCAGACTCCGATTTAACTTTTTTAACTTCGAGAATTAGAAAACACTACTTTTTGTAACAGTTATCACTTAAAATTTTCAAGTTGACCTCAGAAACACTATGACAGGGTTCTTGTAGCATTTTTACAGAATTAAAAATTTTGAAACTGTTACACTTTATTCTCATTCATTTTACCTCACATGCATATAGACATTTTTGTGCTGGCCTTTTGATTCAGGGGTTACTAATACGAGTACCTTGAGAGCACTTTTTGTATAGAATTTAAAACTAAGATTGAAATTTTATAAAACTTTTATTTTCATTCGTTTTAAACCTAGTAGAACCAATTGAATGCATGTGCACCCGATAAAACCCACGCGCACAGTTTTTCTCCACCACAAAGGTCACTTGGCTCAAGCTGGGATGAAGCCAGGGATCCCATGCACCAGAGGTGAACGGTCCACCAGAGACCACGGCGGTTTCTACATTTAAATGATTTCTAGTGCAAATAAAATTAGGAAACTCTGAACTTAAAATTTATTTTTATATGGGGAACCTGAGATATGATTAAAACACCCGTTTTATTTTACAAATAAATATAACAGATAAATATGATTTATATTACAGTTAAAATTCGAAAACTTCCAATTTCCCTCCGACGGGGATGGTTGGGATACGAAGACAATATTACCTAATGTCGTGTTGCTGATGAGAATTGATTGAATATATATATATATATATATATATATATATATATATATATATATATATATGAATATATGTATATATATCCTGAAACAAAAAAATGTACAAATGTTGGTTTTGTAGTAAAAGTGAATGAAAATTTAAAAACTGTGAACTTCTTCCATGGGGAAAACTATTACCGGGAAAGGAAAAAACGTATTGTTACGTTACTTATCAAAGTGGCTTGAAATCAATATAGTACTTCTTGTAAAACGTTTCTTCAATCTACCAGGCGATACCTTATTTGCACCTTTTCTTATACGTTCTGATTACTCCCTTCTAAATCCTTTCCCGTACCATTATTACATGAGTTCAATGTAAATTGGATTGCGAGCTACATCTGTAAGACTCTAAAATGAATAAACGTACCGCAAAATTAATTTGTTGTCATTTGTTACATAATTTACGCAGTCATCGCTTGATCTTACAACTAAATGTACGAAGCCAATACTCACCCTTGAACCATCAACCCCCTTACGTTCAATGGGGTACGAAGCCATAACTCACCCTTACGTTCAATAATATCTTCGTCTCTGTGAAGTTTTAATATTATTTTTATTATTTTTAAATATTATTTTTATTATAATTATATTTTTCTAGAATTAAGGTTTTTATATTATATATATACAGGGGCGGGTCCAGTAAATGATCAAGGGATTGGCTAAATCATATTTTGCCGTTTTAGCCAGTGTAAAGCAGGATTGAAGCCAATTTTATCCAGTGTATACCTAAGCGTTAAGTAGGAGCTATAGCCCCTATATCCCCCTTTGGACCCGCCACTATAAATATATAGAAATCAAGTTATATTCATTGGAGAATAGTGGCGGGAGAAAAAACACTTTATTTTTTTGTTGTTTTTAAAATTTTACTGTTTGATTATCAATAAAATTAACGTTAAAATATATTTCCTTTACATTTTTTCGGCAACGTAATTCTGCGTAGCACTCATTTTAATAGACCTACGCTATACTGAAACTATCCTGGGCTACTTGTCTACTATTTGCTTTAAACAGGTTCTGGGCTTTCAATATATATACGTGACTTTGAATATAAATTGGAAAAGTGAAGCTGTCTGTAAAAGTGAACAATAGAATACACAGATTGCGTAAACTCAGACAACTGCTTTCTTTCTGAGTTACTAGTTCTACATACACCCAGAAACGGAACTTTGCAGCCATCTAACAGGAATTAATAGTGATAGTAAACTCGATGTTGAAATTTATACAGAAATTGGTCCCTGAACTTTATACCTCATTCGGGCTACTACAACATACCTGTGATGCAAACCTGCTTTTGTAGAATCTTTTCAAACCACTTACTTCGTTTGGAAAACTTTTGGGAAATCACCTAGAGGGATTAGAATGAGAGACTTTTCCAAAAGTGCAGACATTATATCGTATGTAAATGTCAAGACCGTTTTATCTATTGGTGCTCCGACCAGATGGTTTAAAATTCTGCTATTCAACTTTTTGGTCTTCATAACCCGACAGGCAGTGATGTGGAGGCAAATTTTCCACTGGTGCAACGTTAAAAGTCTATCTGCAAGTATATTTCTATTTATTTATCTGTATTTCATATTTTTAAGGTTGGAATATTTTTATTCCGATATTTTTGAAAAAGTATGAACTATACATTTAAAAAACACATTTTATATATATTTATCAAGCAGCCAGTAGGGGAACGTCGTTCCCCTGCATTTCCCTCCACTACACCCCTGCCCAAAAGTAAGGTAATCTTAGTGTTATTGCACGTAAACTTCATGTTTATTTTCTTCAAGTGTTTATTTTCTAAATCATGGAAACACTGTCACAGATTTAGTAGATGTTCGAAATAATTTTACAAAATTCAATCTTCATTTGCTCTGTTATGAGCATGTATCATTTAAATCAACCAAACATAATTAAGCAAAATGAAACCAAAAACTCATATTTATCTCTTAATTACTTGGCTTGTCACAGTCTGAAACTAAAACGCTAGTTTTAGCCCGAGAATCGTTCGCACTCACCTCCCTTGCCCTCACCCCCAAATTTATTATTTATGAAGTCCCGATAACTAAAAAAATCAGTGAAGACATTCATATCCTATCTGTAGGTTAATAGTGTCATTCTGCTGGAATAGTATCTTTAGAGTGGTCCTTGTCTCACATACAGAGAAAAGCTATCTTATTATCTCCTCTCTGCCTGAGTATATTGGTCTACTAAGCCAGATAAAATAAAGTCTGAGTTGACCGCCTTTGACACTATTTTGTCCAGACAATACTTTATACTACACCAAAGAATCCTTTAGATATTCTTACAAAAATATTATATAGACCTTTGATGTTTCTGAACGTAATTACTGTTAGTATCGAAAAGTTGTGAAATTAAAATTAATAGTTGAGATTAAATCTCTTTTTATCGACGACAATATATTTACTTTGTTTATTGGGTGGAGTATACATGTAAACTAGCACTGAAACTGTTTTTTGAAGGAAAATAAATTAAAGAAATGGTTAAATGGGACATTTATTGCATAAACAAACTTGATATACAGAACAATGTAATTTACATATCTTAATGTTAGACTTACAATATAACTTTTAGTATTTCTTAAATACACAATGCTAAAATTTCCGTACAATTTCTGACTTGTTACCTTCAAAAACTTGAAATCTCGACGCACCGCGCCCTAATTAACCTCAGATTTATACAAGACAACTTGATGAAAAGTGTTGCTTTCCTTGTGGACATGTTTAACAAAAATGTATTATAAAAGTCGAGAAATGTAATTCCCGAATAATAATTCTTACTGAAATGCTTACAAACTTAACAGCAGTGGAACTTGGTAAACAGAGAAATAATATCTATTATGAAAACCATACATACTGTGGCATTTTACACTTGTTGGTATCAGATGGTGCTAAGATTAAAAGAAAATATGTTATCATTAGCCCTTCCTTTGAAAAACTAGCTAGGGAAAGTTTCCTACGATTTCCACGTTGTTTTGCTCAAATGTCCAGAACGAATGACACCTGCTTACTTTCAAAACAAGATAGGCTGCGAAATACTAAGTTGGATCCGCCCTTCAATCTTTGCTCAAATATCGGATATATTGGTGACTAATCAATGATGCAGTTGAATGAATGCTCCTTTGCTATAATCTGGAACACCAGGTGGTACAGTCTTCACCCTGGGAAAATTGCCAGATGAGAACTATGGCCCTATTACTTGACTGAGAGTATGTATATTTATAACATGTTAACAAAATAGAAAATATTTATAAGGATCATCTTCATGCTTTCGTTATATTGGAGGAATGGAACTTTGTACTAACTGCTACCCGAATTCAAACATATGTATAACTATGTTTGCTCCAGGGCATTTGGAGCTGCTTCGTGGCTAAGCGCAAACCGGGTTCGATTCCCGGCGGGAGCTCATGTGGTTCAGATTCCACGTTGATTAGTAGATCCACGTCTCATATAGACTCTCTGCTGAACGGGACGTTAAACTTAAAACAAATCAATCAATCGAGGACTTTGGTGCGTTGAGTTTGATTTCCGTTGGGGCAACACAGAAATTTAAACATAACTTTACAAACGATGTCATTGGAAACACAATATAGAATAGTCATCGAGAATTAGACGCCGAATATTTATTATTATTATTAACTTTCCTACTGGGAATCGAACCCAGTAGCTCACGTTGTAGAATCTTGTATCACTACACCAGCATGAAAGCCAGGTCAGTGGCTATAAGAACTAGGGCATATTGCGCATAACGGTATATCATCCACTTTAATTTTTGACAATAACGTTTCTGCTACCCCATCCTTTAATTAGAAAAGTGCATTCCTTTCAATCAAATATCAATCTCTCTTCCTGTCAGATACAAACAATGTTACCGTATGAGTGCATTCATTTGACTATAACCGTTTATGAATAATATAGTTTCTTACCATTTTTTATAATAACTGGATCTTTAGTGTCTCTTAATACCTTAAATGATCAAATATCAAATAAACTCTTTTTTCAGAACAAATCCGAAAGAAGGATAAGATTTCCAACTCTTTAGGCCTAAGGGAAATATCCTGCACGTATACGCGTAAGGAAATGTGATGATGCAAACAGCTGTGTATTCCACTCTCTGGATTTCTTTTACTGGGTGAAAATAATGCGGCTTGCTATATCTTATAGTCTCAATAACATGTGGTAAAAGTATTCGTTCTTTAAGTTACAAATAGACGTGTACTGTTTGTGATTCTAATACGCCTATAAGTAAACACAAAACGATACATACGAAGACGCGGATCCAATAGGGGCCTATAAGGGCTATAACACCATCACCCTTGACGCTCAAGTATACACTAGAGAAAATGGGCTTCAATCCTGCTTTACACTGGATAAAGCGGCAAACTATGGTTTAGCCTTTCCCTTGATTTTATCCTGGATCCGCCACTGCGCTACAACCATTTATATTTTTAACGTAACTATGTGTATAATTATAGACACTATAAAATAATAATATATCATAAATATGTTTTATAAGCACATAAGAACTTTCTCATATCGTTCTGATAACATAATAGGTACTTTTAATATTTTTAAATATTACAAAAATTATTTTTCCAGTAGCATGCGAAGTTTTTTAGTAATTTTTTTACGTTTGTTTCATAACCTTATTTGCTTTTTGAGTGTACAGTGGTTCTGATTTCGCTTGAAACTTAATATGTACGTTTTATATAGTATCGCTGCTCGTAAGGAACACAAAAATTCAAGAGCAATACTTGATTCTTTCACATTATGAAGCACAACTAGAACATTTCTAAAGATACATAAGGTAGCTCTTCGTCGAATTTGAAACTATGGTTTCATTAAATTTCGTTATATATTTCATTTCAGCAAAAAAGAAGCTGAGAATATGTAAGATTTGTTCTACTGGCAAAATTAGGATCCAAGTAGGGTTACATATGTAAGGAAAAAAAAAGTTCCCGAAGATGTACACTGTAAACTGCTATGAAGTTTCAGAGACGTAAGAGACCAAGTTGTCATTTTTACTTTTGTCATTGGTAATTATAGACCAGTCCTTTTCCCTCTGTGTTGCTTGCCATGGGAAAGGAAAATCGAACTTAATACAAGTTTTAATAAGATCTGAAATTTATCAACTTAGTATTACCATATTAAGGGTGTAGTTTGCAGTCAAATATATATTCCTCGGCATTCTAAAAGCTCTTGACTTTTTTAAAGCAATATCTTAGTCAAGGTATTCGGCCTCATGTTTGAAACCTAGGACTTCCAGATTACGGAGTATGCATCGCACCACTCTCGCATCGAAAAACAAAAACACTCACATACACACATATACACATATATACACCAACATGGGGAACAAATATAAATACTACCCGTATATATATATCCTTCAAGGGGTCCTTCATAGTCTCTAAAAGGGACCGCAGTGTAAAAAAGGTTAGGAAAGGCATGATATAATATTTGTTAATGGCGTATTTGAGTGATCACGAATGAATAAAGTTTATATTATTATTATTATTATTTCAATTATTATAATGTAATGCATTAGTATAGAAATTTCCTCACGTGGTTGAATGTTAAACATTGCTTGATGACCTTAACTCTATCATGATATAAAAATGCGGAATAACTAATTAAATAAATAACAAGAAAATGATCATGAACTTCAAACTTTATTTTCTTAAAATATACTTTCTATCGCTTATGCTTCTCTAGTTTTACGATTGTCAATTATTAGAAATACGAGTATGAAGTCCAACTACAGTCTTCTGAAAAATATAATAGGTATGAAAAATATTACAGTAGAATTACCAGGTTAAAGTTACCAAACTGAAATAGGCGATAGTATGTAATTGGTGTTTTCTCAAGTCAAATTTAGAAACGAAAAAGAAACAGGGCGGGATCCAGGGTTTTCTGACGGGAAGTGCACCAACAACTACCAGTGCATTTTGATTAAATTTGATTTTTTTACATGCCTTTAGGAATCTGTGGTGTAATTAAAGAATTGCCCTGGAAATGCAGTGCCTGGTAATGGAACCCACAACTTTCCGAATACAAAGCCATTTTTTTTCAACTGATCCACTGCCGCTGCGTATGGGTATAATTTTTAGTATATAATTAGTTTGCTGCTTTGGATCAGGTATTTCTTTAATCATGGACATACGGAATTTAATTGATACTTATATCGTACAGAATCCTTATGAAATTACTGAAAAAAAATATTTTTCTGACCAGAGTATGCACTTGTTTATTAAAAGTAAAGGACTTCGTAAAAGTTTCCATAACGTAACGTTATCTTCTTTTTGTTCATTGTTCATATCTATTAATATAGCGTGTATGTATACAAGATGGTATAACAAAGAATGTGCGGCAGGGATTTAGTGTCATAAAAGAAGTGACGTATTATTATAATGAACAATAGTTGTGAATATTTTTTCCAAAAAAAAAGGAAAAATACGTAAACAGAAATGACAGCAATATAATTACATAAATTTATAAGAGAGTTTCATGATAAATAATCCACTCTGTATACGTAGAACAGTAGACCGTTATCTTCAAACGCACTATAAGTTTGAAATTAAAGGACAGAACATGCTGAATTTTGAACGAAATAATCATTGGTAGGGCAAGCGCGTCTGCCTATTCTCTTCAATTACCGGATAAACAGAGTTCTCAACCAAACATAAAATTCTATTCTTTCAAGAAGAAAATGTCAGTTTATTACATATTTCCAATATACATACATGTGAAAATAACACTAACAATACCGCACTTAATATTAGCTCTTGCAAACTAAGGGATACAATATCACAAATATTCAAACTTTGGAAATCCCTAAAACAGCATTAACTTCAGCCAGTGAAAGGCAATACATATTTGTGTCACCTTAGTGCCAAATACTGCGGCGATAATACAAAACATTTCCAATACATACCAATAGAGATACAAATAATTAAAAATTTGATATTTTCCATGGATGACGTTTCGAAAAGGTGTTTGCATAAGTAACATCGTCGCGCCCTATATCTTATGCCCATGGACCACAAAAGTACCACCCTTACGTATACCATATTTGCAAAATTGAATGCTAAATTTTGTATTGTTATTCCTCTTTTTACATGTAAATTTGACGTATGTAATAACCTCACGTAGTGCCATTTCAAATAATATAACTTTGTATTGGGGTGGAAATATTGTTTCTCTAGGGAAAAAATGAAAAGATCAGACTCGCTTGCCCTGATCGCTTCATCAATTATCCTTGAGTTCTTATTCGGCGTCATAATTGCACGCTTTTATAAAGATAAACGAGTAAAATTGTTTTAAAATATCATAGTTGTACTTACCTCATATAACAAAAAGAATGGAAATATCAAGAATATTGGCAAAGGAATGTATCTTCTTCAAACAAAACAGCACAAAACAATCAGTTTCTGGATTCTGATGCAATAATTACGTTCAGACATGAACGAGACTAAAATAAGTGCGACGTGTTTACGCGTTGTCCGCAAATAAGTGATGAATTTGATATGTATCTAAAGTTGGTCCTGTCTACTTCTCAGAAACTACTCAAACTTTCCAAATAGTTAGTGCATCGTTACTGCACGCTAGTTAAACAGAAAACGCTAGCGTTAGTGCTATCATAGCTTAGAAGTAGGAATGCGCACGAGACGAGTCGAGGCAGAATTTTCCTGACAAAATTCGAGTCGCGACATGGCTCTTCCAATAGAGAAATATACATTTTTCGAGTCGAGACATAACTTTTACAGCACATTTTCGAGACGAGACAGCCACATATGTTGTCTCGTGCGCATTCCTAGAAGTTATTTGCAAAATACCTGGATGTGGCTAACTTGTTTTATTATTATTATTATTATTATTATTATTATTATTATTATTATTATTATTATTATTATTATTATTATTATTATTATTATTATTATTTTACTAATTTTGACATCAATTATCACACGAAGATTGAACAAACACCAAAACTTGGTCCATCGTTAGGACTTTCGAAAACACTTAGCACTAACATTAGTGCTATCATACAATAGAAATTATTAGCGAAGTACTCAAGCGGAGCCAAACAGAGATTTTTCAAATTTGTCCGACCAAATCCTGCAAGCACCAAAGTGCTTTCCGAAGTGCATTGTTAGTTCTTTCCGAAGTAGAAAACACTGACGTTAGTGCAATCACACATTAATAGTTATTTGGGAAATACCTGTGTGATGGGGTAAAACTTTAAATTTTTCAACTTAGTAACTTTCACAGTAATTATGCCACGATTGTATAAACGCCAAAGGTTATTCCATCGTAAGTACTTTCCAAAACACTAAGCACTAATGTAAGCACTATTATAATATAAGAGTGACCAACGAAATGCCCAAGTGGAACCAGATGTTTCATTTTTGTCCCACGAAGATGGTACAAACGTCAAAGGTTAGTGCATCACTAGCGCTACCCGAAACAAAAAACACTAACGTTAGTGCTATAATAGTTTAGGAGTTATTTGTGAAGGTAATTCTCATTTTAGGAACTGATTCTACTTTCTTTGATTTAATGTTGGTAATTAATGGGTTATCCACCTTCCAGTTCATAGCCAGTTAACACTGCAGTGGTCGCACGTTCTACTATTGTAGAACAGGTGTTTTATTTTTAGAATCCTGAGCAATTGGCAACACGCTCGACCTTAAGCGGTTATGTACCTTTCTCGGAAAACCTTCCCTACATTCGAGTCAATTTTCAGCGCTTGTTCTTGCACCTGCTCAGATTTGTTCCATGATTTCTTAAGTGTTCTACTATTGTAGATCGCGCGACTATTGGCGTACAAGTTTGTTTCGTATTAGTGATTTATTTCGTTTTACATTTTTAACGCTATTTTTGTGGAATACGTGTTTGTAATATATGAAATGTCAGTGTATGACAGAGAACAAATGCGTCTTTAGTTAGTAGAGGCAGATAGTGACTGTGAAAGTGCATTTGGGATTTAAGACATGTAGGAGCTCGAGGAAGATTTTGATGAAGAAAAAGTTAAGTGCAGTGATACCGAAGATATACGAGCAATATACGAAGAAGAAGAAGAAAACATACCAGTACAAGCCAGTATTGAAGTCATGCATCTTGCTGCACCACCTTCTCTCGGTACTCGTGCGTTTTATATCGGCAGAGAGAATAACGTAGAACCTTCTCGCTGATAAGCAGATCACATAATACCAAGAAACCCACGAACTCGCAATGTCAATATAATACCAGCTTTTCATAGGCTTGGCCCACAAGGCATCTTTTTTATGCCTAATTAATGATGAATTGAGGAAAAAATGTGGCTGGTGTTGATGCTCTTAATATATTTAGAGCAAATAAGAATAATGAGAATGTCAGACGAAAGAATTTCCCTCATGATCTAATCTTTGATCTAGGTTTATAAAACCAGCAATAAGCCAACGTTTAGCCGTGGAATCCTTGCCAAACGAGCTTCGACGTAGAGGAAGACTTCTGGTTGGTTTCAATGAAGGTGTTCCATTACCACAAGACGGAGATTCTGGGTTTGGAAAATGTGTCCTTTGTTACAATTCTCGCAACAAGTCAACAAGTAAAATCTTTTGGAAAATGTCAGAGATTTGTGTGCCCACACCAGCAGAAAAGCGTGTGTGACGATTGCTTGGAGTAGGTAGCCATTCAAAAAGAGTACATCAAATCATTCTACCTGTACGATGTATAATAAAAAAGATTTTTGCTGTTATATGAACACTTATACCGAAACACCTGCTCGATTTTCAGTTCAACATTGTCATATATTAGATACGATATACCAAATGTTTATTTCTGTCAATGTTCTTGTATTAATCAAACAAAATAATTTTAAAATATTTTAAAACGTGTATAATACTATAACTAACATACCCAAGACCGAATATCATTAAAAACCCTATCGCTATAGAAAAATACTGATGTTCTACAATAGTAGAACGCGCGACCACTCACGTAAAGATGGGGGGCGCGACCAACGCAGTGTTAATGAAAAGTTACTAAAAGTCTAAAGTTAATATCTATCTAAAGTTATCCTTGCTCATCTAGGTATTTTACTAATTGCTGCTATACTATGATAGGACTAACGTTCTGTGGCGGCAGGTGGATTGTGGTTTCGGGTGTTGCAGTACGAACGATAAGAGACAGAACATATAAAGTTGACTCATTGACTAATCAGCATAACTTTAGATGCAAATGCTATATGACATGTTAAATTAAATAAAATTCTGTTTTTAAAAAAATAAAAAATGCAGAACATTTTATTCGATTAATCACCTTAATTATTTGCTAAGTTCATTATCCTCTCTTTGATTGAAGGAAATCTGTCTAATATATACATGAGGCGAAACAACGCTTACCAATGTGATATGGTCTGGAAAGGAAACCTCGCCGGATGAAGGAACAGCATGTAATAGAAGCCAAAAATCAAAGAACATCAAAACAAACAGCAGTTTTACACCCAAAAATGTTAACTGGGAGGGGTCCAAAGTATTTGAGGGAGGTCCAATAGTCTACATAAATTTAATATGGGATCTGTCTTATTCTGCACCCGAAAACACGATAAGTAATTCTTACTTACTGTCACCTGTATTTTTAGAAAAAATGATAGTACATAATGAGGCGTAAAATGAAATATTTAGCCTACACCAATCGTTTCTCTGTTAAACAAGTATAGTTCGTTAACAGTGCGTTGGTCGCGCCCTCCACACTTACAAGAATGGTCGCGCGTTCTACTATTATAGAACACCAGTTTTTTTCTGTACTGTTATGATTTTTAGCAATATTTTGTCTCGGGCATGTTAGTTATAGTAATATATATGTATTAAAATGTATTTTTAAAATGATTTAAGATTATTATTTTTGACTAATACAATAATATTTACAAAAATAAACATTTGGTACATCTTGTTGAAAATATAACAATGTTGAAGAGAAGATGAAATAAGTGCTTAGGTGTAAGTGTTGAAATAACAGCATAAACTTTCTTCTATGATAGATCATAGAGGTATATTGATGTACTTTTTCTGAATGATTGTCTACTCCAAGCAATAGTCATATACGCTTTCCTCGTGGTCTGGACACACCTATAATTTACTATGTTTTTTCTTGTTGACTTGGGATAACAACCAAAATGGAAACATTTTCCTACCACGGAAACTCTGTCTTGGGATAATAAAACAGCTTCACTGAAGCTCAGCAGAAATCAGCAGGATTCCATGGTTAACGTTGGTTTATTGCTAGTTTTGGCAGCTCAAAAGCTAGATCCTGTAGGAAATTATTGCATCTGACATTCTCATCATTCTTATTTCTCTAAATATATTTAGAGCATTAATACCAGCTACGTTCATGATCAATTCATCACCAATTAGGCATAAACATTATGCCTTGTGGACCAAGCCTTAGAAAAGTTGGGAGTTCATGAGTTTCTTGGCATTATGGGATTTATATACCAGCGAGAATGTTCTTCATTTTTATCTCTACAGTAGAAAACGCACGCGTCTCGAAAGAAGGTTGTGTATCAGGACCCAGGACTTTAACACTGGCTTGTACTGGAATGTTTTCTTCTTCTTCCGGTATGTTGTCGTGTACATCTTCGGTATCACTGCACTCAACTGTTATTCAAAAAAATCTTCCTAGAGCTTATCCATGTCTTCAATCCCAAATATACTTTCACAGTCACTTTCTGCCTCTTCTAACCAAAGACGCGCCTGTTCTCTGCCATACTCTGACATTTCAAATATATACAAGCACGTATTCAGCAAAAATTACGTGAAAATGTAAAACGAAATAAATCACTAACCCGGCACAGGGCGCGTGGTGAGGCAATCCCTCACTCCTTGCTTTCCCCATGTACTACTGCGCAATGGTTATGCGCACGTGTATATCCTTCTATGTATTCCAAGTTCACTATTTTTAGCTTCAATCTGCAACTACAGATTGTTGATGAAGAATCGTTGTTTTTGTTAGCAGTGCATTGTTAGAAGCTTTGCAATTCACTGAGATTTTATCTCACCTTGCGCCCTGTTACGTTATTATTTCTGGCAGTGTTGAATACTACAAATACATTGACTGTAGGTAAATATATTAAACTATGGATGACAAAACTGCACAGAAAGTGTTACAATGGATGGATGAGGTGGAAAGGGAGATGAGCATAAGGGAAGACGCAGATGAAAGTGCAAGTGAAATAATGGACAGTTGCAGTGACAATGAAGGGGATAACGTTGAGCAAGTTGAACAAAGTAGTGAAAGTGAGTTTTCGGGAATAGAAACAGAACCCGATGTTGTAAATTCTGACCAAGTTGTCAGAGATAGAACTATATATACAGCGAAAGATGGAGTTACAACGTGGAATGTTCACTCCAGAAACACGACGCATAAAACTAGGCATAGAAATCTCGTGAGACATTTACAAGGTGTCAGAGGGCAAGCACGGAATGTAAAATCGCCAATGGAAGCATGGCATTTATTTTTCCCTGAAGACACTATAAAACAAATTGTGGAATATACGAATCTAAAATTAGCAGAAATTCGTATAGGAATAACACGTGAAAGAGATATTCGTAACACTGATTATGAAGAAATGTTAGCTCTATTAGGTTTGCTGTATTTATCGGGTATGATGAAGAGTTCTCGTTTAAATCTAGAGGACTTATGGGCAACTGACGGAACAGCTCCAGAATTGTTTCGTTTGGTCATGTCTCAGAAACGGTTTCGTATGCTTCTACGCGCCCTGCGTTTTGATGACATCAACACCAGGCAGCAGAGAAAAGAAGAAGACAATTTAGCTCCAATACGGGCATTATTTGAAGAATTCGTATTGAAATGTGCGGCCTACTGGACACCACAGGAACATGTAACTATTGATGAAATGCTTGAATCTTTCAGGGGAAGTTGCTCGTTTCGATGTTACATGCCAAATAAACCGGCAAAATATGGCATTAAAATATATTCCTTAGTGGACGCACATGTATACTACACAATGAAAATGGAGATTTATCCGGGAACACAACAGCCGCGAGGACCATATGTTCAGGACAACAGTGCGCACGCAGTTGTCAAACGTCTCATCGAACCCATTACTAAATCTGGCAGAAATGTGACAACAGACAATTTCTTCACATCAGTTCCTTTAGCGCTAGATCTTCTAAAGAATCACGGATTAACACTCGTTGGAACTCTAAGAAGTAACAAACCTCAGATTCCGGTTGAGTTCCTAAGTACAAAGGGAAGACCGCCATTTTCAAGCATGTTCGCTCATGGAGAAGATATGTTACTTTGTTCATATGTGTCAAACAGAAGAAAAAATGTGCTATTACTCTCCACAATGCATGAAGGAGAACACATTTATGAAGCAACAAAGGAGCAGGCTAAACCGGAAATCATTACATTTTATAATATGACGAAGAGTGGTGTAGACTGCGTGGATGGGCTAAAGAGTCTCTACACAGTTGCAAGGAAAACCAAAAGGTAGCCGTTACGTATCTTCTACCCACTCCTTGATATTGGTGCTCTAAACAGCTACATCATACATAGATTTAACTGTGAAAATGCTGACGCAAGGAGACTCTATCAGAAAAAGTTAGCAATGGAACTCTGCAAGCCATACCTCACTAGAATAGCAACAATACCATGCTTGCCTACATTTTTGCGATCACAGATAAGAAGGATCCTGGGTGACTCCAGCACCTGTGCACTCCGAGGCACCAGCAGGAAATAGTGATAAAAGGAAATGTGGCTTCTGTCCCAGGAAGAAAAATGGATACACCAAAACATGTTGTGCAGACTGTCTTGTCCCAGTGTGCAAGGAGCACGCACCAGCTGTTCTCTGTTGCAGGTGCCGAGGGCGTGAACAACATCAAGACAGTGAGTGATAACTGCCACATTCCAAAAGGATTTTCCTCGGTTTGAATAAACTGTTTATCATTTTGTTCATTTGTTTCTTTCTTGTGATTCTGTAGCTTTACTGTATTATTCAGTGTTGGAAAATTATTTATTTTTTTATTGTGTAGTGATATCAATAAACAATGTAAAATACCCTGCATATATGACTAAAATATTCTAAAGTTGTAAATTTACAATAAAATTCACAATTAAATCTTAAACTGTGTTAATAAGAGAGATTTTTCCATTACTTTCATAGGTGAGAGAAAATCTCACCACGCGCCCACTTGCGTTACTAGTAACCACGCGCCCGGTGCCGGGCTAATACGAAACAAACTAGTACGCCAATAGTCGCGCAATCTACAATAGTAGAACACTAATGAAATCATGTTAACAAATCGGAGCAGATGCGAGAACAAGCGCTGAAAATAGGCAAGAATGTAAAGAAGGTTGGCGGAGAAAGGTACATAACCGCTCATTCTCGAGTGTGTTGCCAATTGCTCAGGGTTGTAAAAATAAAACACCTGTTCTGCAATAGTAGAACGCGCGACCACTGCAGTGTTAAGAAAGTCTACCAATGTTAGTCAAGTTTCGAAATTTTTGGGAGGTCCGGACCCGGTGGACCCCTCGTGGATACGCCCCTGAGCATTGCTATATATTCAATGTGGCGTTCCCCATCATACAGTTTTATGTGGAAATTATCAAGAGTATAAAATATATTTATTTTATAAAAGAAATATATTTATACTAAAATACTATCCACAGAGGGGGGAGCAATTCTACATACTGACTTATTAATATTTGATTCACAAATTACTGTAGAAGAAGCCTTCGTTATCAATGTAAGCTAAGAATTAACTTGTAAATGCGGATCTACTTTCCTGTGTTTTCTCCTCTACTAGATATTCCCTTTCTTATTTTGTAATTCTGCAATCACTTTTTTTAATTGTCATTATATTGATTTGCTTCAGTATGGTCCCGTAATTTAAAAATATGAATGCATAAAAACAAATTCTATTTATTAATAGTTAGTGAAAGAAAATTCAGAAATCTTATTTAACGCGAAAAACCTTCTCGTTCTCTGGAAACAGTGCTGTTGGAGAAGCACTGCAACGACCAGTCCCTTTAACTTCTGAGATAGGGGAAAGGAGACTCAGAAGTCTCCTTCCGGTTGCTCCAATTGCCGCGCTGAAGGAATCTGGTCGTTGTATGCTCGCTGCAACACAATATAAATTAGAACCTCTGTGACGGATTATTTTTCGCTTTTTGAAACGGATTAACGGAACAGACAGATACAGAAGTAAAAAAAAAAATATGTTATTTAAATTGCATATATGCGAGTATTGAAAAGTTTTTTTTTCTGTTCTTTACTACTATTGATAATAATATATTTTCTTGAAATACTTTGGTCGTTGCGCAACGCTGCAACGCTAAAATTAGCCGCCACTGCTAACGTTAGTGTTTAGTGTTTTGGAAAGTACTAAGGATGTACTAACCATTGATATTTGCCCCATCTTAGTTGGATAATTAATATTAAAAATGAATAATTAATGTAACGTTAATGTTAATAATTAATGCTACTAAAACTGAATAATCATAAGTTAGCCCCTCCACCCAGGTATTTTTGCAAATAACTTATAAACTGTGATAGCACTAATCTCAGTGTTCGGTGCACTAACCATGTGGAAAGTTTGAGTAGTTTCCGAGAAGTAGGCGAAGTTAACTTTAGACACAAGCATTTTAATCATAATCAAAATATTTCTGAGTAATGTTATCATTATAAGTTCTAAGTATTGTTATCTTACTTGTTTTGTTAAATAATTATTTTTTTTCTTTTTTTAGATAAATGAAAATTTCAATTGTTATATTTGAAAATGTAAATATCACAATTACCTATATCTATTGATGACACTATAAGTAACATCTGAGGAAAATCAGTATTAGCCATAATTGTTTACTATAGAATGTTTTCACTGTTAGTGAGAAGTTAGAGATTTATATTCTAAATATTAATTTAGAGTGCAAAGTGCGGACGTGCAAATGTCTTAATACATCGGCAACAATTGAACAATAATGGGTTTTATTTTTGTTTTAATTACAAATATTAATCTAATTAATCTATGTTAAAATTACTTAAGGTACTTGATGAAATAGTCATGCTTTCGCTAAACGTGTGGCCTCAACATATGTTATACCTCATAGTGCATTGGTTCGACCAATTGCGTAGCTAGATATGTCAACGGTGGGCACGCATATCTATGGAATCACGGTCACCGATCCCGGTGGCAAAGGATCCTGTACACCCTTTCGAATTTTTTTCCTGAATACTGCTAGAAATAAAAGACTGTGAAGAAGGGATAAATTGAAAGAAGATCTACACTGAAAACAATGTTGGTACAACAGTACAGCTGAGTTCTCTCGTTATGACGCCATTAGCTGGAGAAGAGAAAGAGGCAATTACTTATTGGCTGCCAGAGCAATGCATGCGTTTGGTTCCATATGCCGCGCCCTGTTGTTGATGGCTCAATGTAAGAGGACGCACCGTATTGTATAGTTTTGTCGGGTTAAATAGAAAGCTTCTGGGAAGTTAGTTTTTTGAACATGACTTCATAATACTTATTTTTCTTCTTTGTGATAAATTATGTTTAACAGGTGCGAGCGGTCCCGTGTTCGATTCCCGATGGGGATACTCGGTCGAAAAAGTGTAAAACGCTTTTTCAGGCGTCACCCTGAATGCGGTTTTTCCTCATTCATACCAGGCAAATGCCGGGGTGGTACCTAACTTATAGGTCCCTGGCTAGTGATGGGTAAATTCCCGGGAAGATATTTTTTGGGAATATTCCCGGGAAGATTCCCAAAATGGAAATTTATCCGGGAATTTATGTACAATCAGAAAGAAAATTGCATTCTATTACTATATTATGATTTCAAAGTTGAATTAATTTTTATATCACAGCATATTATTACTGTTGTCCACAGAGGATTCTTTAAAATCTATATATTCTGAACGGTGCTATGTTACTTTATTCACACTTTTTTATATTTAGAGAGTACGCATAAATGTATATTTATATACAACATATTTTATCAATTAAATATGTGTGAAAAATTATATAATAACAGTTTAAATTTAAATGTAAGTGGATTTGCTCAACTTGACTCTATTACTGATATTATAAATACATTGAATTTATAAATGTTATAAACCAACTGGGTTAATGCTAGAAGATACATGTCTCACCAATTTATCAACATTTGCGCATATATATTTATGTTGACAAAATTTGCAAGATACTTACTTATCTTTATATTTTAGCACGTAACATTGCCATACACGACCTTTCATTCTACCTATTTCTCGAAATTCCATACGTTAATTCATATGTAAAAGAAGTCCGAGTACCTCTTCAGAAATTCAAGTCAGAGAGAGGAGACAGACCGACGTCTAGCATTGGGGGCCAGCTTCTGTACCTACTTTTCTTGCGATATTCTATTCAGGTGCGGTTATTTTATGGTTCCATACATTAAATTACGTTACCAACTTTAAATTCAGACAGCATTGCAGAGCGAACGTTAGCGAATGAATGAAGAGTTAGAGCCCCGCATGGCACGTTGTTTTCTATCTTCGTTACCAACAATTCACTTTCTGTTCTCACATAAATCACTTCCACTGACCTTTCCGTTTTGTATAAATCCCCTACTGCCCTAAAAAAAAACAAGGTGTTCGATACTTTTTTGACTACTTGAGCATCACTATCAACTCATTTCTTCCGTAAATCATCCTACTTTTTACTAGTTTGGCCCCCCAATACTAAACATTTACTTTATTTTCAGTGCAAATGGAAATGGAACTTTAAAAAATTATATTATTAGTTATATAATGTACCGTCAAATAATTTTAAATTTTTTAACCTTCAAATTCTTTAAAACCTAGAAGTAAATCCATAATATATTAAAATAAAGTAATTAGTCATATGGTTCTTATAATATGGAAGATAAAGTAAATAAATGGAAATAAATTCCTTCCCGGGAATGTATAGGCCAGGGAAAAAACCCGGGAATATTCCCATTTTTAAATTCCTTCCCACTGGGAATATTCCCACTGCCCATCACTATCCCTGGCTGCTTCCTTCTGTGCCGGTGCTGTCATCAGTTATAGCTCAGAATATGAAATAAATAAATGCAATCAAATGGGGATGGAACTGATGCACAACACGGTACTTAACTGTAAAATTGTGGTTGAATTTAAATAAAATTCAAGTGTTTTTAATTTAGAAAATGACTAGTTGGGGAAAAGGGTAAGAGAAAGAGAAAGCTTGTAATTAGAGAATAGGAATGAGCACTAGCCTGACATATCCAACGAAGCTGGTGTCGTCCTGGTTATCTGGAATGAATATCTGGAGAAGTCTGGATTAGCTGGTGACAGTCAACATCTGGATCTTAATCTTGTTGAACTGCAAGGGGCGTCGATAAGCGTCTTACGATAATGTCCTTCTACATCTTCATTCTACTACTCTGGTGACAAACTTGAAGGTATCTGCGGCGATGAACCGTCAGAATGGTACTCTTTGTCTTGTGGAGTCGGTGGTCCTCCAATGGTGGGATCCGTTTCTCTCCGATGATCCTGCATCTCTCTTAATCGCGTGTCGAATACCCCTTGTTGTTCTGTTCTTCGTGGTTTTGATCAATTCAAGAATGATGACCTAATCGGGAAGTATCAGGCTGTTGTCGAAGGTATGCGGAAAGGAAAGAAGGAAGCTAGTCGAGTTTATTTAACAAATGTGCATTTACAACATGTGTCTGAGACTGTACACTTCTAAACAAAGTTTTCTTTCAAAGTTTTCAAAAGTTCATGTTTCTTTATATCAAATAGACAGTTACTTCATTTCCAATAGACAGATACTTCACACTTCCTTCCCCAATCCTTTCTTCCTTCCCTTTCCCCGGATTGTGTGCTCGCTGAGGGACGTCATCCCCTCAAATCGTCAAGGGATAATTGCCTTACATGCCGAAAGCCCGGAAATCTGAATCCTAAAGCCTAAAGTTATATTTAAATCGTCAGAGCAGTGGGGTCATAACTAGAGCATTGTGTATGTAAGGGAAATCATTAGTTATATCTCAACCTTGAGAACGATTAGCCTCCCTGGCTACGCCACTATATAGGATCAAGAACTGAATCAGTCATTTGAAAAGGCCATATATATATCAAAGTAAATTGTTGAGGAGAAAGAAAAAAAAATGGATTGCAAATTCGACATGCATAATAGCATAGATGATATTGAGGCAATAGTGTAGGATATGTAACATAACGTTGGCACACAATTGGTATTTTCACAGGGGATGCGCGTTTCTTCGCACACGACTCGACTTTGCACCAAAATGAAAATGTGGTGGGGATGGATATATGGCCTTTTCGAAATGATTGGTTCAATTGTTCGTTAAACGAATTGTTTGTTTGAAATATACCGCAAGTGACTAAAAATTTCGTAAATGAATTATCGCTGTTTTTTTTAAAGTTGATTGATAAGCGCCTCAATTGGTACAGAAGCCCAGCAAAATAACGCACTATATACCTTTATTTCTCGTTCTTAGACCCTAACAACAATGAAAAAAATATTATCTATAGGCCTAAATGTTCTCTGAACACACCTCAGAGGGTGATGTATTCCACGACACAATTTTAATTTGGCCGATGTGTGATAATCCAAAGTAGAAAGAAGAGGGGATTTTGACTAACAAGCATAGGCTTACTAACAAGTGTTCAAAAAATTTTGAGTTTGGACAACGCTTTTTGAAACTTTATTAGAGAAAAGAATTTTGGTGGGATATAGTAAAAAATGGGAGGAGCACTGAATGCATTGTGTTCGATTAGACTATAATTTGAATACTAATGGTCATACAGAATTTCTTAACTATTTCAGTGGTGAGACCCCGGTTACTCAGTGAACGAGTGCTCCTCTCCGGTGTGTGGGGTCCCTAATTGGATCTCACCTCGCACCAAGCGAGCTTTATAGTAGACGAACACTGTGTTCCGGTTGTTTTTTTAAGGATCTCCCTTTTCCTCCTATTTTCTTCATGCCACCATTCCATCCATTTGTCATCATTGTCTTCTTTAGCCCCGGTGCATAACCGTGGAAAGTTAAACAAGAAATTTTATTTCATTTCATTTACTTCCTTCGTATCCGAAGAAAATGTTCACAATGGTTTTCAAGTTCACATTGCGTTTGAAAGTTATTATTTACAGTAAGGAGCTGTTCGCCTCACGCCAAACGTACAACCTAGGAGGCCACTTACTGTTGGTTGTCCGTGACTGCTCATTCGCATATTCGCAGCTAACTCCTCCATATTTGGGGGACTTTCAACATGAGAACGCGCCATGCTTTGCTGACAACAATTCACGTTAGTCTCAAAACTGATTATCTACAAACTAAAACTAAAATATTTTAGTAAATGTGGATAATTTGCGAGTATCGGATCAAGTATTAAAAGTGATACGGTAAGAATAACATGAACAATTTTCTTTCCTGCCATTTTCCCACTTGTCTTTTGCCTGCCAATTTTTCCGCTCTAAAAACCTATACTACCATTTTTCCGCCTGGCATTTTTACCGCGAATCATTAAAAACACCATTAATTGGAATGTCGGTTTATATTAATTGAACAACGCATCAGGTAGAGGAAATGACGCCAATTTAGTTTGTAATAATTAAGGACAAATCAACAGATATTGGAAATAAAAGCCAAAGCATATTTAGAGCTATCACCCCGGCATTCATTGGCTAAATGCAGGAAAAACCCTGAAGAATCCTCCAAAAGGTCGTTCCCGAACTCAAACACGGGAAATCCTGATTGGAAAGCAAGAACACTAACCCATAGCCTATTCTAGATCAAGGTCATATATTCGAGTTCAACATTTCAAATAACTCGGAATTAAGGGAGAGTTTGATATTAGTTCTGATGTACAATATGATTTTTTTTTCTCAAAATTATAACGAGCAAGGTACTTACATAGATAATGGAGAAGAGCGAAATGCAGTGTTTCTTAATACAAGGGATAAGCAGTGTTACTACCCCTAGACGGTGATACCTACTCCTCTCCCACCCCAACGTTCTTCTAGGCTAGAAATTAATAGTAATCATCCTTCCATAAATACAAAAGTACCAATATCGGAAAGCTATCGTCATTAATTGATGAGATCCTTTAATCGAAAGATTCTAGAAAATGCTTGTTGTGAGTATGTCATAATCAGATAATTGAGAAATTGCTCTAGCTAATTTTCCACTAAAACAGAAAGCCTATAATTTAAATTGTAGATTTTTTTTGTGTCGTAGCAAGTGTTTTGAAAGTATAACCTGAAATGTTCTGTTTATTACCTGTCACACTCCAACCTATCTTTTTTTTTTTTTTGCTAAAGAAAGGAAAGAAAGAGAGAAAGAAAAGAGGAGAACAAAAACTCACTGTCGAACTTTGAATGTGTCGCGTGCCAAAAGCCTCATCTAGGGTAACATTGACTCTTTTATTTTATTTTATTTTATTTTTATTTATTTATTTTCTTTTACAATTTTTGTAACTAGTTCCAGGAAATGAAGCTGATCACTTTGATTTATGATGAGTTCAATAGCTTCACCGCGTGTGTAGTTAAAGCCCGGCAGAAATAAGGAAAAAAGCATACCTTCCCATTTTCAGTTAACAACAACAATAATAATAATAATAAAAAGGATTTCAATTAGGAAAAAGGAAAGGAATTGTGACAACATTGGTTTTCAGCCAGAAGGGATCATATATCTCTACCACGTGTCGCGAAGACTATTAGGGGAAGGTTTAGAGGGATGTACAGGGTTTTTAGAATTCTATGTAAGTCCAAAGTGATAATAATAAGTTTACAAGTGATAGTAATAATAATAATAATAATAATAATAATAATGAAAATTTATATTATTATTATTATTATTATTATTATTATTATTATTATTATTATTATTATTGCTTTTTAATGTTACAAATTAACTAAGTTTGAACGCCGAATTATTCTATTATATGTGGACTGGTCGATACAGCTTACCTACAAAGTTTGCCCACCATAATAATTTATGGTAGTAGCTTCAGCAGCAGCAAACAAATATTTTTTAAGTCACTTAAAATAATTTTTTGTCTCTAAATGTATTAATTATATGATATTAATAACCAGATTTTGTAGTAGTTAAATCCCTTATCGATTGTTTTCTAATCTTACTTGTCAGGCTGTCTAATCCGGATAATATCTTAGTATTTTTCTATTTTGTGAGCAAAAATAAAACCTAATTTTTATTAAAACCATAGATGTATTTTCCCTTTTTCTGCTAGACTATTTTTTGAATTGGCTGCAATTTTTTCATATCTGAAAAAAGTTTAGGATCAAAGGCATTTAAAACAAACAAAAAAATTTAAATAATCTGTCAGTATATTTTCAAAATCTCTGCATTAATCTTTTAATTTTTAGGACTACTGCACTCTTTGATATACTTTCTTCCTTCATAAAGGGTCAAATATTGGTTATAATCACTATCTGCTTATTTTTCACAGAAAAAATAAGGCATTTGCAACTTTAATACAAAGAAGACTTCTCGACAACCTCTTGTTTACAAGAACCATGTAAATTTTATGACATATTTTCCACCTCAATTATTACACCATCTTTTACGTTTAACAGACATTTGTTATCTTATTAAGGCAATATTATCTTACATATATATATACAATGGCATATTTACGATTTTGTTTCGGAGGGGGCTTCGCTAACTTTCGGGCAGGGCTTTGCCTGAAAATGTGAAAATTCTGCAAAATATTTCATATACTTTACTATAGTAATTAGAATTTCTGGCGGGCTTAAGCCCGGAAGCCCCCTAAATACGCCACTGTATATATATATGAATACAGTGACTCGTGGGTCGTGATTCAACAGTATGTCACACACTGCGACTCACCACCCACCGTTACCCATTGCGACCCACCATCCACCATGACTCACTTTGACCCACCAACTCACTCTGTCCTACCGACCCACTCTGCTCATTGCATTGCAGACAGCATCTGCACACTGGCAAATCTGTCTTCGTTTTACTTTCAAGGCCTCCATTTCCATTCCTTTTTCAATTGATTCTGTTTATGCGTACTTACCTGAGATGAGTAATATGTAAGTGAAAAAACGAACTTCAGACAATTTTGGATATTGATATCTCTAATTATAATAATAGCAATAGGACTTATACTACTACTTGTCTTCCGAGACACAGCGTGGACAACTACTGGAAACTACTGAAAAAAATACTTTTTTGAATCACTATAATATACAAAATGTTATATAAAAAATTAAATGTAACTATGTGTGCCTGATCATCACGGCCAAATTGCCAAGTCAAATGAAATGACTTTTAGTATATAGTTAGGCCTAATCCAAACTGTGGTGTTATCATATCGTTTTCATTATAATATATATTCTAAGGTGGTAGTAGGGATTCAAATTTTTTGGAGGAAAATGAGTGTCCCGCAAGCCGTTAAACTTATGGAACTGAAATTCAGTATATTAACTCTTTATTGAAAATGAACAAACGTGTCCTAGCGTTTTTTTTAATTCTCTTTATGGGGGCGGCACTTTTCTTGTATATGGAAAATTGGTAGTGAGTTGGTTTGCAAAAATAAGCGAAAACGATCGATGTTAGTTGAGAAACAAATTCTGAAACAATTACTGGTATTGAGAAACAAAAAATACAATGCTTAGCTTTGTTTTGTATCATAATAATTCCTGAAGCTTAAGTTTATTATATGAAACGCTTAGGGCACAGGGCAATCAACCAATCAAGTTGCAAGAAAAATACACATAAAATTTGTACTGTAAGCTTAATTACACGCAGTGTAGCCACACTTGGTACAATTGTACCAAATTCAGCCCTTTTTGTCATTCATCGGCCCGTTGGTGCCACGCAGGCATTTTCAGCCCCTTTTGTGAGAAAGTTGGTACAATTCTACCCAATTCAGCACCATTTAACAAATACTTGTTACTTTCTCAAAAGTGTCAGTAAGACTTCCTATATCTCACGTTACTCAGACTGTGTGTTGGACTCTTAAAAAATGCTATTGAACATTCATTTCTGTGACCTTACACCCAGTGTTGAATTCAAACATTTTCACCCGGGGGGGAATGTCTGCTCCTCGGGGGGCAGGGTTGTTTTTCTGTATTTTTGCAAGAAAGTAGCATATTTAACAATTCCATTCATATACACATCTTACCTAATGTTGAGACTAATTGCTGATAAATATTCAATGTCAGATAATAATAATAATAATAATAAAACAATCGTTTGATTTCATCTAAAATATTGAATAAAGACTGGCAAAAATATTTTACACTAAACTTTAACTGCTATTTACAGTAGCTATTTTTGTTATTATTTCCTATATTCAGTAGTTACTGTTTGTTACTAATGTAGAAGTTTTTAAAAAGATTTAAATTAACTCAAATATCTTTGTCCTAAAACAAATACATAGGAATATCTTAACAAAAAGTTATCATTCTTTCTCACACTTCTGATTCTAAATCAAGCATATTAGCCTTGGTTTCTTCACTGCATACACATCAGTAATTTAGTTTACGAAGTCTTCAGTAGGATTAGTGCCGTGTTGTGGAAAATCAGTGCTTGGCGCGAGAGTATACGACGGCACCTCCATATATATGAGTGAGGTCGACAGACCAGCTGCGATAGGTGAGAAAATTTTAAAAAGTAAGCCATGCTTTTCCTTGATTTTGAGCACTTTTCATTACTTTTTTCCTTTCATTTTATATATGTGCACATGTGTTTCATTCCTCTGTTTTTCTTTCCTTCTTTTCTTTTCTTTTTCCCTCCCGAATTTTAGACCCCTTACTTCGGCGCACGGGGCTGTCGCCCCGCTTGCCCCTCCCCCATGGCACGGCACTGAGCAGGATCTTCATCACCTTCAATAGCAATCTTTCACTTATATATTACTATCATATTGATAAATTCTATATAAGTCTCTAATCCAGGAGGGATAACTGTTCCTCCCTGATCCCTCTAAATGATGCCCTCTGAATCTCACCCTTTAACTGAATTATTTTTAATTAAAGAAAGGTGTGTTTACTTTAACAATCGTAAAACACATTTACGTCTGTTACTTCCGAAGCGAGAAATGGGATTTAGGTGCCCTATTTCAAATAATGCAAGAACTGTACATTTTCAAGAATCGAAGTCTGTTGACATCACAGATCATGTGGAATGATAGAAAGATTTTCCCTATCTTTCCTTTCCTATCTCAACCTGTGCTAGTGCTGCTTACTAACATATAATATAGAGCGAGAGTATAGTACCTACTAAAATACAAATCTTTCTTCAACAGTTAACAATTTCATGTTCTGCCAAACTCGGTCTTAGGGTTAAGAAATACAAGTTTTATTGACTATTTGGTATTCTATCTTAGATGTTACATGTTTAATATTTATATAGGGTGGGTCTGCGTCATTTATATGTATATTGAGAGATTGGATTTCGTCTGCACGTGGACGGAAGGAAAGCAAATAATTGGGTGAAGTAATTTCTACATTTTGTGACTGATTTTTTTTTGAGTTTCTCCGGGGGGAATGAATTTTCTTCGGGGGGAGATTCTCCCCCAGGCTACCCCCTGAATTCAACCCTGCTTACACCGCATAACGCTACGAACTTTGTGTAGAAATTTCGTAATTCCAACTACACCGAAAACAAATGACGCTAGATGAGCGCATCCGCGCCGCACATAAATGAGACGAGAAAGAAGCAGTGTGGTAGAAATTTTAGTCTTCCTATTTGGATGTTTTTAAAAATTAATTAAACAAAAACACTTTTTTGATTTAAACTCTTGGAAAAGGGGGGGAGAGTGTTATAGAAATCTGTTATCTCTGTTATAGAGCCATGTATTACACTAGGGGGTAAAAGTGAATTTGAAAAACTAAGGGGATGCATGACGTCACGCCGTCCCCCGTGCCTATCTTTGCTCATTGTAATTTTTTGGAAGTGAGGGGCACCACAGATATTTTCTGAAAGTGGGTAGACGGCGTCCTCCCCCGCGTTCCTCGATATTTTACCCCCGATGGTATAAAATAATGAATTCAGCCCTTTTTGTTTCATTTTTCAGCCCACTCCAGAGTTAGGACTGTGGCAACACTGATTACACGGACATTGTAACTATGGACTGTACGCATGATTTTCCACTTTTTATTCTTCCGTTAGTTTACTTATCTTGATTTTTAACTTTCAGATTTAATCCTTTTTCATATTGAAAAGTATCGATCATTCAACAAGCAAGTAATAATACCATGATAATTTAATTGAAATTCATCGTAATTTGGCCCATGACAAACACTTTACAATTTTATATCATAAAGGTCAGAAGAGACGAAGAGAAGAAACGCATGCTAACAATTTGGCTAAAAAGAACTTTTACACGATCTAACTATGAGATCGATGTCCCCATCTCCCAATCTTAGAAATTGACAGTCTTTTCTATACCAAAGTTTTGTGCACCGATTTGGTAAAATATGTTTTATTTTCACCCTTCAGTAAACTTCCCTTTCTTTGGGGTATAGTAAAAAAATCCAACACCCCTCCGTGGGAAAATTTATAAAAACATCTAAAATCTTATCTCCTATCTTTCTTAGAAAGTAGAAAAAAATGATTGCGAGTTTGCCCTTGCTACCCGAACGCCTCATATCTGTATAAAGCAGTTTTGTTATCCAAACTTGTTTTTTTTTTTTTTTAAAAAAAAAATGGGATGTTTACAATTTCAGCTTGAAGCCTGGATCATGCTATATGAATTTTGTAGTGAACAGCACTGAACATGTAGATTTTCTCTGCTTTTCTTCCCTCCGTCCGCGTTTTAAGTCCCAAGAATTATTTTTACATCATCCCATTTTATTTAACGTGGTTTCTTTAGTCTCAAGAGCTCTCATTCGTGGCTAAGCGGTTAGCGGACGCACATTTGGCGTGGGAGATCCGGGTTCGATTCCCGGCGGGAGCTCATGTGGTTCGGATTCCACGTTAATCAGTAGGTCCACGTCTCATATAGCCTCCCTGCTGAACAGAACGTTAAACTCAAAATCAACTCAACTTTAGTCTCAAGAACATGTCGATGATATTAAAACTACTAATACATGTACAAGTTTTCTTTTCATACAAGTTGAATAGTCTAGTGCTGTCATGGCGGTTGGTAATTGTGTAAGTAATATCTACTGCTTTTATTACCTCTACCAATTTAAGAGTGGAACAGATAAGCCCCTCTTAGTGGTCCCTGTGTAAAAGTAGTCTTGAAACTTTTATCCCCATAACAGAATGCCCGCTATTCGCACGGGTAGAATAAGTTTTATGGAAAATATTTCAAAACATTGCAACAATGAAAAACTCGATCCACGGATTTTAGACATAGAATTAGACATAGAACTTACTCACTAGAAAGTTAAGTACACTACTTTTAAAAATAAAACTCACAGTTGAAGAAAACTCGATGTGAAATGAAAGCTTAACCTATTTTTGTTTTTGGTTTGTTTGAGTTTAACGTCCACTCTTACGCCGTGGTGGCTGAAGGAGATGTGAACCTATTTATTATTGTGGAATCAGAATCACTCTTTTTGTATCACACTGGGAATCGAACCTAGGGCTACGCGCGCCGAACACAAGCGTTCTAACCTCTAAACCAAGCATGAGTCCTCAACATCTTCGTTTTACTCCCATTGAGATGAAGAACAACAATGATGTACAGTGAGTTATAATGGAGGAACCCATGTAATGAAAACGCCAAAGAAAGGTAGAATAAAGCTCAAACACCGAGTTGTACACTATAAAATTCACATGAAACTTCCTGCGATTGAACAAAGGATCACAAGATGTTATACCTTTTGCACTTAGTCACTGCGGTACCCTTTGGGGATCATTAACCCGATGACCCTTTCCCCCTTTTTGACAGGTGTCTCTTTTCAAAGTGTTTGTGATCCATGTGACTTCTGTAAACTGCATCTCAAGTATCCAGTTGTGTGAAGAAATCGGTAGTGGATAGTCGGGAAACGGAAAAAGCTAAATCACAGCAAAAGGTTTCATAATGCGGAAGAGGGGGAACTCATTCCATGTGGCAAGATGTTGGTTCAATACATGAAAAATAGAACAAAACTTTTACACACCTGCATTTTTGTTACTAATGGGAGTGAAATAGATGTTCTAGCATCAAGTTAGATGTTTCCTTTGTGTTCTTAGATTCTTTGAATTTCCCTTTACGATGAATGTTTCAAGAAAACTATGTCAGTTTTTTTTTCATTATTTTTCTTTTCTTTTTTCTTATTATAAAAAAGCAACGCTCTCTTGTCACTTGCTCAAGTGTTACGAATGAGCTAGTGCATTTAGAGTAGATAATATTTGCTTTCATTGTATGTAGGCTCTACTGTCCGTGTACCCTAGAAAACTTCAAAGATATGGTTGTCTTTCCTTTATATCTGGCACATAGAAATAAGCTTAATAAAATATGATACCATTCTTATCATTCACGGCATCAGCCATTCAAATTTTACATATAGTTGTATCTGACACCGCCTGTGTGAACAACAGTCACGGTGATGATTTATGGTGACTTATTGATTACTCTCAATACCTATATGAATGATTCCCTAATAATGATCGCAAATTGATATGAAATTGATCGAAAAAATCATTAAAAATTTCTAAATTAAATATATATATATATATATATATATATATATATATATATATATATATATATATATATACAGAGAGAGAGAGACTAAAGCTCTTTTAAAGAATAGTAGAATTTGAAGGAGTCCGGGTAATGATGGTATATAAACGAGGCTGCAGTTCCGGTTTCGTCTCGTTTGACAAAAGTGATCTCAGTCCCGATCTCGTCTCAAAGTAAATAGTATAAAATAAAAAATGTGTAAGTAGTAGAGATGCAAAAAAAGCCGGCTTTTTTGAATATATGGTTTTTTCACATAGGAAGCCGGCTTTTTTGGGAAAAAACGAGTGTTTTGGAAATTTTGGCTTTTTTCATTTTCATGATTTTTCTATCTAAATAGCTTTCTTATAGTATATTCTATAGTTAGATAAGAATTCCACGACCTAAATGCGATATTTTGCTCTGAAATTCACCATCAAGATGAATGGAGCACATGTTTTACGAATTAAAGCTAACATGAAGAATGTAGTATTTGAGGGCAATTTTAGAAGCTATTTAACTTTATTTTAACTTTTGAGTTATAGACATTTTTTTCTTCTCTACATCATTTTAGTTTTTCATCCGTGTATCATTGCTAAGAGCTTAGTACTCTAGATTCTAGCGCAAAAGTTGAACTGACGTTTTTCTATATATCCGTCAAACCGTACTTCCACATTTGTAATATACTGTAGCTGTGCAATGATTTAGCAATACTTTCCCGGATACACCATTGAATACTAATTTATACAAATAATCAGTAGCGGATTTAGAAAAGTACTTTAGGTGGGGTTTCTCTGATTGTTTCGTTTTCTAAAAAGTCCTAATTTTATTTGGGAGGTGCTTGAAGCTTATGAGTACAGGCATAATTAATATTTCGTTTCGTTTATATGTTTAGCAATAATCTTCCGGATACAACCTTAAAGATCATTTTATACTGAGAATCAGTGGCGGATTTAGAAAAGTATTTTGGGAAGGGTTTTTCTTACTAATGTTTAGTTTTTCTAAACATTCGTAATTTTTGTTTGACGGGAGCTTAAAGTTTATGAGTAAAGGCATAACTAATAGATATTTCGTTTGTTGCAGACATTCTTGCGGAACAGGCTTGCCCGAAAGACCGCAAGCCTAATCTTCGCAAAACTGTCACTGCTCGTAATTAGTAATAATAACAATTTAAAAACAATAAGAAAGGAAATCGGCCAACTCCTACACTCCTAGTCGGCCAGTACACGCACTATTTCTACATTCACAGACGGAATGAAGAAAAGCTTTGTCAGAATGGTCAAATGGTGGGTTGAATCCCGGACTTCCCGATAGAAGCGCAAAAGCTAACCACTCAGTCATGTTTGTTGTGCAGTTGTATTTAGCTTAAATTAAATATATCCCGTAGTCCTTTTTTTAAGAGCGGGAGTTCCGTAATGCTACGCTGGTGAATCCTCTTGCTAAAAATTCAGAAAACTTAAAGATTGGGTAAACCGTGATGGTGGTTATATAAAACTTAACTGTAGAATTTCAAGAATATACAGAACCAAAATCTCTAGATGTGCAGCCTTTAAGTGTATCATATAAATCTAAGTATTTCTCTGATGTTTTATTTTTGTTTAATTTTGCTTCAAAAAGAGAGTGTGGAATATTTTGAAGTAAAAATAATATATATAATTTTGCTAGTTATTTGTGTATTTTTCTGCAAATGTTAGATCTGTATCTTTCACGAGGAAAGAAAATCAAATTAACTTTACGTATACAATAAGTGGCACTTCCTTGTCTACCGCAAATATTATCAAAGATCTAGTAGTTATATTTGATACCAAATTGGCTTTTGCTCAACACATTGATGCGATAACGAGTAGTGCATATAGAAACGTAGGTTTAATTTATAGGATAGGACAGGATTTCTGCAAACAATCAACATTTATAAGGTTATATTTTTCATATGTGAGGTCAAAATTAGAATACTGTTGTACTGTTTGGACACCAAATGTCACTAAATACACTGATGCAATAGAAAATATACAATTTAAATTCTTAAAAATGCTTACATACAAGCAAACCGGTTTCTATCCAAAGTATGTCTCCTATGAAGACTTGGTAAGGAATTTTAATTTTCAAACATTAGAAAAGAGGAGATGTGTTTTCGATTTGTTGTTCTTACATAAATTATTAAATGGTAAAATTGATTGTCCAGAATTAGTTTCAAAACTATTATTACGTCCCAACAGGTTAGACTAGAACAGCAAACGCTGGGACATTCTATTCTAGAAAAGCAAGAACAAAAATATTACATAAGTCTTCTCTGTGGAGAATGTTTGCTTCATATAATGAAATGATTAGATTTCATGTAATAGATGTGTTTAGTATCTCAGAGAACAAGTTCAAAAGAATTATCATCCAAATACTTATGTATAATTAGATAACGTATATTTGTGTATGTATAATAGTGTATGTTAAATAATTCTGTATACGACACTTTAACTGGGCATTAAGCCTGTTGTGTTGTCCTTATGAAATAAATAATAAATAAATATTTTTTTAAAAGAAGTGTTTACTTTTATGGTTGGCTGGTTTACACCAACTTTTTTTTAAATAACTGGTTTAAACGCCCCCCCCCCCAAAAAAAAAAGAACGAAAAATGCGAATCGTGTGAACTTCATGGTGACGTTTTCACATATCAAACCACTTGCAATAGTTTTATTTCCCTTTCACCTTTTAATCAGGCATATCCATTCGTAACTAGGTGGACAACACTCGTGCTTTTTATGTGTGTTCGCGGGTTCAATCATAAGGGTGTATATCAAGCATTGGATAAAACTCGAACAATGATCCACATTTCACTTTAAACAACAGATCTTATCATATATTCTCAGTACTTGCTTTGCAGAGAAACTCTTCACAGTCAACTTCAATACTATAGTTAATTTCCTTCTTGCTGAATCAGAGTTATTCAATATCTACCAGATAACACAGTAGATAGCAGCAAGAATGTATTTAAATGATAGAAATTTGACAATTTCTCATTTATTGTTCGCTACCAGAATGCCCGTTTTTTGCACGTGGAGAATAAGTTTCATTTTGGACATATAAGGACAAAAATACGGTCACCAATCAACTATGAATTCGACACTAATATCGATCATTTTCAATTATTTTTAAGTCACCATCCCCTTTAAGAGTACTAATGGGAGCTGGACTCAGAAGATTTAAACAGCATCGGAAGTGTCACTGTTCATCTCCGCGACCCCGAAAACTATGGATTCGACACTACGATCGGTTATTTTTTATATATAGATATAAATATATATATCGGGTGTCCTAAAATGGCGCTCACAAACTACAGAACACTATTCTGCAGGTCAAAATAAAGGGAAAATGTTATATGATGGAATGCCTTCCGGGGCCTCACTCAGCTTTATTAAAATTTCACTATGTGGCAACATTGCATATTAATTTGGAACATTAGCATCGCTCTACAAATCCATCAAACAGTTATAAGAGCTCATCCGTGGCTAAGCGGTGAGCGTACGCGCCTTTGGCGTGGGAGACCCGGGTTCGATTCCCGGCGGGAGCTCATGTGGTTCGGATTCCACGTTAATCAGTAGGTCCACGTCTCATATAGCCTCGCTGCTGAACGGGACGTTAAACTCAAAATCAACTCAACTCAAACAGTTATATCGATTGTTCAGATAATAATTGGTGCTAGTGTCAACGTCTATTGACTTCACGGGCGTCTCTGGCGGTCTAAAGAGCGGACGCGTCCCCCAAATATTCTGAGTACGAGATAAATAGATCAATGCTGAAAGTATTTAGATTTATGTGGAAGAAGTAAAAATATAGGGAGAACAAATTAAAATTATGCCTGTTCTTAAAAATTAGGTTAACGTGAATAGAATGTCCGCCTGACGTATGTTACTTTGAAAGAAGGATTTTATTTATTTATTTAATTTTAAAGTTACGCTTTTTGGTTAGTCAAAGTAGTCTCTGCTGCAGGCACATAAGTTTTTCATTGCTTAACCAGCAACAATTGGTTTCCATGACGAAGGGAGACTGGAGAAGGGGAGGAAATGATGTATAGAAAGTTTATCTGCGAATTAAGAAGGGAAATCTACAAGGACGGAAATATACAATAGATGCGAAGGTGACCAAAAAGAATTCAAAAAGATAGAGAAATTTGAATATTATATATGAGAGTAAATTTCATGTGAATACTGTAGAAGGGCAGCAAGGGACAACTACTATGACAATATATCAAATAAAGATAGGAATGAGTGTTAATGAGTGAATTGAGTTTGAAGAAAATGAAAAGAATACAATGAGGAGTCGGATGACAGCAAGAATAAACAGTACATTTTAGACATTAAAACGGAAAATGAAGTAAACGAGAATGGTTCATTGGACTAGTTCAAAAACATACAGCGAAATGAAGAACAAAAAGGTAGATAATATACCTTTTGAGTTCATTCAGAATGCAGAAGAAGAAAAATTAAAAAAAATCGATTTCACAATGAAATCAAGCATCATCATAAGACTTCTTTCAGAGAGTTAAGATTTTGTTAGCTAAACAATTAAAATATATGAGGACTATAAAACTACACTGCTGCAAATGCGTTTAAGAAAACTTAGCAGGAATTCGACGGTAGGAATGTCAAGGTGAAGAAATTACCTAATAACCATATTATATACAAACATAATTTATTTTCGGCAAGTAGTTCAAAAGTAATGGAAGAAAATGATGATGAATTGTGTTGCTAAGGCTAGAAATAACGGATGTCATTAGTAAAGTAGATTTCAGTTTACTCATAATTTTCACATAACTTTAGTTGAGGTCTACTAGCATTCTAGTCGTCCCCGCCCCCCAATTTTAACATGCTAGAGACGCCCATGATTGACTTTAACTGTCATCTGGCAAGAATCGATGTAATTATTTGATTCATTGGTAGATCTAATCAATGGTTTTTTATCAGCGACGTTTCCACAAAGTGCAATTCGCTTTTGAAGACAAGGACCCGAAAGGTATACATATGTACACACACACACACACACACACACATATATATATATATATATATATATATATATATATAACCATTCCTTCCTCCAATTTGCAGAGCTGAATTTGGATTTAGACGGCATCGGAAGTGTCACTGTTCATCTCAAGACACTAAAATCTAAGGATTCGACATTATTATCGGTAATTTTCGATCATTTTTAAATGAACCCCCTCCCCGTCCATTACATTGTACCGTTAAAATGAAATAATAAAAACCATCCCAGGCTGGAACTCATCTATGTTGAAAATTTGGTTGTGATCGATTGGGTGGTTCAAGAGTTACTAAGTCACAAAAGTAGTCACTTTTATTTTTTATATAGCCTATAGAAACCACTACACTGCGGTGCTAGTGTATATAGCCTGTAGACACTTTTATTTGGGTTAATAAATACATACTATTTTTACTTTATAATAGTGATCCATTAAATAATACAATAAAACAATTAATATAAACAATGAAATGTGCAAATTGTACATAAGTATAACAGAAAGTCAATCTCTTTATAAACATCCAAGCGTATGTCGTTACACTTAGTGAGCAACTTTGTAACTTACAGGATGCTACATAGATTTGCTGGGATGATTACTAAATTAATCCCTCATATTAATTTAGTATGATGTATATTTAATTTAGTATGAGGGATTAATTCCGCTCTTTCCAAATAGTTTCTCTCATTCTCGTGACAATCAGCTCACCGTCGTGGCAGTCAGCACCTTGATATTTGCAATCAGCGCAGGTCGTGGCAGTCAGCACCTTAATATTTGCAATCAGCGCCAGTCGTGGTAATCAGCACCAATAATTGGCTGTGGCAGTCAGCACACGTGGCAATCAGCACCAAACCTTCAGAACGAAGCGATAGCGCAAAATATCACATCTTAAAAAGAAAGAACAAGAAATGGTTACCTGCATTTTCGAAGGTCGAAATTTTCTGAGCAAGAACACCAATGATTTCTTGGCATGTATTGCTTCATTAAACTTCTACAACCTAAAAAAAAAAAAAAAAAAAAATCCTCTGGATCTACCCTTATGTGTAACAAAATTATATTGGAAGATTGAAATCTTATGTGCTTGTTTTACAAAATTAGGTTTCGGAATTTGTGGAAAATATGCTCTTTGACTAAAAATGACTTGAAAGGGAATAGATCTACAGTAGGCCCTATATTGAGTCACAACTCAAAATTTGAGTGTTTTTAAACACTTTCGATATACCTTGTGAATCACCTCAGAGGTGGAATTTCTCTTTTCCAGTGTATATCCCTCTGAACAAGGCCACCCAAGGGTAATTGTTTACTATCAGAAATGTAACTTAACAATGCGTGCATTTTAAGTATATATCGGGTGTTGCAAAATAAGTGTTACAACTCTTGGGAGGTGACTCCTGTCATTGAGACAAGAAAAAAAGTTCTCTTGAACTTTCGGCTATCGGGCATAGTTTCAGATCCACAAGGTGCCGAAAGCGTGGGAAAATGACTTTCGGACGCCAATAGCTCGGGAACTATCCAACGTAAAGAGGGCGGGTAAAAAAATCACTGAAGAAGTCATACCTGCTGTATTGAATTTTGCATGTTTCACAATCCTACTATGCACGCGCAAGGTATTCCCCAAAGGAACGTAGGGAGTACCGGATAATCTGCCAAATGAAAATTGGTCTAAATGGATATGAATTGATAGTTTCTACCAGGTAACAATAATTCGTTTGTATTAAGTCGATATTTGGAACAAATACAAAATGGCGGACACCTTCATGCCCGTTGTGTGTGGTTGCATAATCACCAGGTACGGATGCTAGCCAACAGTGACGTTCTGAGTATTAAGTGTAGCGAATTTGTACTCAAATGCTCTAGAGAGACATCTGGAGTGTCGGTAAACCACAACAGACGAAGCAGGGTGATTGACATGTGTGGAAACACTTAACGAAAAATGCCCAGAAATGCACTCGTACTCAGTAAACAGGAGTTCAAAGCGTCGGAAATGTAAGGATTAGCGTCAAGAACATGAAAGCCATTGCCAATTCCCCAATAATATTCCCTCAAAAAGATTCAATATGATATGCACTGTTGCATACCAATAAGGATGCAACAACTGAGGCCAAGTTGAAATTGTGCAAGGTGACTCACTAAGAAACTACGTAAACTAAATGAATATCACTAGTGGGATCGCATGATCGATATTGAAATGCGGCCAATGTGTGTGTTGATATCGACATACCTAATGGACAAATGCCAACATGTCCCAACACTACTGGGACAACATCCCACGTGCGCAAAATAGGAAAATAACGTTGTACATTCTGCTATTATATCTGGTGCATTTTTTGGTATAACGTAACTAGAACATGATTGTATCAATGGCCTTCTTTGTTTGGGACGTTGTCCCACAGTCGACACATATGAAAAGAAATCTCTTAATCCATGGTTCAAATTCTGATAGAGCGTGAAAATAACAAACTTGTATCATGTTCCACGTCTTCTGGGACATATGATGTACTCGAAATATAGGAAAATAATCCAGAAATTAGTATCTTAAACACAGTTCACATGCCAAGACAAAGACGAAAATGAACCAATTTGGCATTGGCACATGTAACACTACAGCTGGAACACCATACATATGGAAAATAAAATGACATGAGAAATAGGAAGAAACGTCTTAAAGCTCTGATTGTTTACAACTGTGTAGTAGGAGTAACGAAATGAAACACACAAGCATATCGGGAGGCTGTACAAGAGCGCTTGCCAAAGTGGGTACTCCTCAAAGAAATGAATACAGAGAAAGTGAGGCTCCCTCGAGCCTCAGGGCTAGAGCGCTCGCTTTCGCTCGCGTGGTCGCTGTTTCCAATTCTACTGGGAGCCCACGGCCTCAGATTCAAGATCCGAGTAGTTATTTTCCTATTTTGCGCACGTGGGACGGTGTCCCAGCAGTGTTGGGACATGTTGGCATTTGTCCATTAGGTATGTCGATATCAACACACACATTGGCCGCATTTCAATATCGATCATGCGATCCCACTAGTGATATTCATTTAGTTTACGTAGTTTCTTAGTGAGTCACCTTGCACAATTTCAACTTGGCCTCAGTTGTTGCATCCTTATTGGTATGCAACAGTGCATATCATATTGAATCTTTTTGAGGGATTATTATTGGGGAATTGGCAATGGCTTTCATGTTCTTGACGCTAATCCTTACATTTCCGACGCTTTGAACTCCTGTTTACTGAGTACGAGTGCATTTCTGGACATTTTTCGTTAAGTGTTTCCACACATGTCAATCACCCTGCTTCGTCTGTTGTGGTTTACCGACACTCCAGATGTCTCTCTAGAGCATTTGAGTACAAATTCGCTACACTTAATACTCAGAACGTCACTGTTGGCTAGCATCCGTACCTGGTGATTATGCAACCACACACAACGGGCATGAAGGTGTCCGCCATTTTGTATTTGTTCCAAATATCGACTTAATACAAACGAATTATTGTTACCTGGTAGAAACTATCAATTCATATCCATTTAGACCAATTTTCATTTGGCAGATTATCCGGTACTCCCTACGTTCCTTTGGGGAATACCTTGCGCGTGCATAGTAGGATTGTGAAACATGCAAAATTCAATACAGCAGGTATGACTTCTTCAGTGATTTTTTTACCCGCCCTCTTTACGTTGGATAGTTCCCGAGCTATTGGCGTCCGAAAGTCATTTTCCCACGCTTTCGGCACCTTGTAGATCTGAAACTATGCCTGATAGCCGAAAGTTCAAGAGAACTTTTTTTCTTGTCTCAATGGCAGGAGTCACCTCCCAAGAGTTGTAACACTTATTTTGCAACACCCGATATATGTATTTTTTGCCGATATTCGAAACGAGAGACCGAGACTTTCGAGAGTGAGCTTGATTTTTTTTTTTTTTTTGACGAGCTACTTTCAGGAAGTAACTCCCTCACAAAGTTATTCCCCAGTATTTCAAGGTGGAGTGTTGTTTGCCATGACTCGATTTTCGTGTTGATTGCCACGATTTTGCCACGATTTGCATTCCGTTCTTACTATATCTCATTATCGTGAAAGTTCACACACACCTGGAGTAAAAGGAAGGTTTGCAAGGCACCTCTGTTTTTGATTCTCTGGAACAAGTGGAAAATGTTATCGCCTTTGAACACAAAACATCATTAATATCACAATAGCTTAGTAAATTGATATAATTGCATTTTTTTAAACTGAGTTTTTAATATGGGCTGTTACAAAATGTTACGTTTTTCGTTATGCTACGCGACTAAAGAACTGGGTTTTATGTACTTTAGAAAAATGAAATGAAATATTTCAGTTTTACTACCCATGGTTATGACGTGTAAGCTAAAGGATATGGTAATGATCAGAATGAATGAAACATAGTGTAATGAAGAAAGTGGTAGGAAACCGAAGAACCCACTGCATCACTGTCATCTAAAGTGTTTACTCTGATACTTGCTTGAAAAATTAAGCAAATATTTCTCATTTCTGCACCCCTAGAATCCACCTGAGATACTATCTTGCGTACGATTACATCACAAAAACAAAATTTTAAATTGTTCTTATTTTTTCTGGGGGTGGTTCAGTATCGAATGATTTATCTTTCGATTGCGGAATTCAGCTTCTTACATTTATATAGTCTTAATTTTACCTCCAAATGTCCGAGAGAATTAATGGTTCAAACTTAGAGAAATGTAATCTGCTAGTTTACTTCTGCCATATGTTTTATTGTATCAAATCGTACACAGTGCTTCCTTGTGGCTATGTGGATAGGATACGCGCCTTTGGAGTGGGAGACCTGGGTTAGATTACCGGCGGAAACTTATTTGGATCGGATTCCATGTTAAGCTGTAGGTTCATGTCTCAGTCTGCTGCTGAATGGGATGTTTAACTCAAATCTACTCCAATTCATGCACATTCCATCTTGTTTCAAAAAAGCTATGAAGAGATTGCCGATCCATGTATTTTAATAATCTCTGTTGAATTGATTTGATTTGATTTTTAGCGGCACGCTCAGCATCAAGGCTATATGAGATGTGAACCTACAGTTTAACGTGGAATCCGATCCACATGAGCTCCCGCTGGAATCGAACCCGGGTCTTCCAAGTCAGAGACGCGTACGCTAACCGATTAGCCACATAGGAGCTCTATGAGTGGGCTTGAAAATAGCCAACTAACAATACAAAAGTCACTAAATTTTTGTATTACCAATACAAGTTTCCTTCCTCTCACCAAAAATTTTAAAAGATTGTTAAATCCATATATTTAAATATAGTTTTGTTTAATTTAATCTCTAGGAAAGCAATGAAAGATAAAAAAAAACATACCCTCCTGATGGTCCGGGTTCTCATTTTTTGAGATGGTTACCTCCTACTTATGAGTGGTCCTAATGAAATGCCTACATTCAACGTTGGCTACACATTCGAACAGACTCAAATTGTACGTCATATAAATATTGAAAATGCATTTGGGGAAATTTTAAGCACACCTCGAGTACTCAATGATTACCTCGAGTACTTGAACTCAACTTGAATAAATTTAACAGCGGCGTTAGCAGCTGATAGCGTAGTAACCCAATAACGTGTTTGGGACAGTTTGTATGGTATGTATTATGTTTATAAATATAATAGATATGATTTTTATGATATGGTCATCTGGCAACCCTCAGCTTATAAGTCCATTATCTATAAATTTTCACGATTGTGATATAAGGCAGATATAATACCGTGGCAAACAACGCCAAAATGAAGTCATGGCAAACAACACATAAACTATTTCCAGCCCTTAAAAAAAAACTCCTGAAATTTGGAACTTCACTCCTAAGTCCTCGCAAATAACTCGTAAACGATTGATAGGTTTGACTAATGGGAGACTCACTATTTTGTTCTACTGTATATCCAGAACTTTTAACTCATCAACTTAACAATTTCACCCCTAAATCCTTCGAAACAAATCCAAAACAATTCACGTAGGTTGCATTATTCGTGACGAATGTTACCGCCTTTATTTTACTGGCTGTATCTTGAGAAGTGTAAACATCTAAAGTTTAGGATTTCAGTCTTAAATCCTCTCAGACAATTTTAAAACAATTGATGTAGGTTTTAAAATTATATGTGACGTATGGGGTGCTAACTTCACGAAGTTGGCCCCCAATTTGCGGTAATGTATCTTTAAAATAGTAAACTTCTAACTTTGGGACTTCACTCGTATATCCTCCCAAACAAATCATAAATGATTGGTGTACGTTCTAAGAATATTCGCGAGAAGGTGGACTAGATGCATAAAACTTTCGCATACAAAGAACTTTCAATCTTTAAAATGGGGCTAGAGATATGCATCCCCCACATTTAAAATGGGGGTAAGTCGAAAGCTGTGAAAATACAAAACTCGGGGTTTTCAGGAAATAACGGCACCAAACTTTAGCATAGAAAAAAAAACTTCCTATTTCTAAAGTGGGTTGTTGCATGTCTCCAGCCCCCTCAAATTTATTGTTGCTTTAACTTGACAAATGTGAGCACGGAACTGGGGATATAAACTGACTTAGAAAATACTTTCAATTTTTAAAGTGGGAGGTTGTATGTCTCTATCCCGCACCTACAAATTTATTCTTGTTATAACTTGAGTACGACAAGAGCACAAAACTTGGGGTTTTCAGAGTAAAAGGGTTAAAAAATACTTTCGCCTAGAAAAGAATTTCAATTTCTAAAGTAGCGGCTGAAGAGATGGGTACCCCATATTTAATAGAGAGAGAACTCTAAAACGGCAAGAGAAAAAAATAAGAGTTTTCAGCACAAAACTAGTACAAAACTTTTGTATAGAATGAACTTTCAGTTTCCGAAGTCTCCAGCCTTCCCAAATTATTCTTGCTATAACTTGAGAACGGCGAGAGCACAAAACTTGGGGTTTTCGGTACAAAAGCTAAGAAAATACCACAATACTTTGCCGTACAAAAGACTTTGAATTTCAAAATTGTGTGTGTGTGTGTGTAGAGGGAGGGAGGATTGAGACCTGGACCCCTAATTACGGGACCGTGGTAAGTCACTGGTATAGTATTCACCTCTGGTACTGAATCCCTGATTCAATCCATCTCCTGCTTACCCACATCCTTCTCGATTAAATCTATTCATGTTTATTATAATACTGACAACCCTAAAAATTTCGTCGTGAGTTTGAAATGAAAACTAAAAAGAAATGGAACGCTGTGATAAGTTCCAATCAAACTGGTATCGAAAAAAAAACTTTCAGATTAATTATTTAACTTGCACTTATGAAAAATACATCACGGAAGCAGTGACTGGGATAACAAGTCCGCAGTCGCTGCAGTGCAAGACGGCCGTGACGTTTAGTATTCCTTCCTCAAAGTTGTAAAAACAGATTCGTGCAGGGTTAGCTTTTTTTTCGGGGTTATACCGACACTGCATAGAAAAACTTAATATCAAACTAAAGTGAAAAACAAAATACATTTCATAGTCAATTCGTGCTACTTGACTCTGAATGTATCAATAAAACTAGAGTGCCTATCCAGCCCGGTCCTGTTATTCTTGAATAATTATTTCGCCATAGCATATACAACAAGGTTTAATACCATAGATAGTTGTAGGACCTCCATGTCGTTGGAATTAGAAAGTATAATAGATGCTATAAATTGTTTGGAAGCTGGATTATTTGTGTAAATTTATTCAAGTTCTGACGAAAATTTTCTTATGTTCTTTAAATAATATTATTCGAACATTGTTTTGAAAATTTTCACAAAAATAAAAAAAATAAATGAATAAATCTCATGAACTTTGAACTTTCGTTTATCCCATCCTGAAAAGATTAAATTGCTGAAACTGATTATTAGCACTGGATTCAGCCCCAAAAGAAACAGAAAAAAAAGAGAGTGTTTAATGGCAGACCCTATACAGGATGGGAGATAAGTGAGGGCAAAGTGCGAAGATAGAACGTAGAAATGTCACGTTAATTTTGAAACGACTAGAGGGATTGAAACGAGTTCATGCAGACATGCTTAATTTTACACACCTTCATTTTTGCAGAACGAAATAATTATTCTACCATCCAGTAAAATGTTTTCTTTGTTTTGAACTTTCTTTTATGATCAATATTCCAGGTAAATTATGTCAGTTGTCTTTTTTCGTTCTTATTTTCTTCCGTTTTTTTTCATCGCTCACTTGTCGCACTCTCCCATGAGCGAGTGGACTTAAAGCAGATAAAATTTCTGCTTTCATTATTTCCGCTTGTCTTTCCTTTTGTTCAGCACATGGAAAGAAACTTCACAAAACATGCTACTATTTCTTATCATTCACGGCATCAGCCATCCAAAATTTTACACATAGTTATATTTGTCACCGCCTATGTGAACAGTTCCAGTGGTGATTTCTTGATTATTCTCAGGACCTGTGTGAATAGTTCCCTAATAATGTTGGTAAATAGGTATAAAGTTCATCATCAAAGAATCATGAACATTTTCTAAACTGTTAGAAATGGTTGTTGAGCCTATAATTCGTTCAACTTCTTTTAGAGAATCGTCCAATTTAGAGTAGTTCGGATTAGGGGTGGTATAGAGACGAGAACGCAGTGTGGGTCTTGTCTCCTTTGACAAATAATGGCCTCGATCCTGATCTCGTCTCGATAAACACACTGTACGCTTGTCTCGATCTAGAATGTCAAGTCTCGATATCGTCTCGGAATAAGTAGTGTGAAATAAAACATGTGAAAGTAGTATCATCTTATAGACTGTCGTTTCATCTTTCTTATTTTTAGCCTTCATTCTTGAATTAGAATTATTGAATGGCGTGTCCATTCGTAGCTAAGTTGTAATGCTTGTGCTTCGTATGCGTGTTTGCGGATTCAATCATTAGTACGTATATGAAGCCTTGAATAAAACTCGAATAGTGATCTACATTTCACTTTAAACAACATATCTTGTCTCATATAACCTCAATAACCTTATTTTCTTCCTGCTGAATCAGAGTATTCAACATTTCTACCAGATAATGCCGTCGATAGTAGCAAGAATGTATTTAAACGATAGGAAATTTAAATTTTACAATTTCGTATTTATTATCCATTAATTCTTCTTTGACTGCCATGTTAAACAAAGAAAATCACATTCATTATCTTAACAAATAGATATTTTACTAATACAATATTTGTTTCAAATGGATGAAATCCTTAATTACCATTCACAACACCAACTTTAATAGACACTTATAACACTAGGTTATTGCAACCTTACGATGCGCTTATTCTCCATAATATTATAGTTACACATTAAGCTATAGGTACGCGTCTCATATAGCCTTAGTGCAGAATGGGACACTAAACTCAAATCCAACAATCATCTTATATTATCTATGGTCTCGGATAGTGTCACCAACCACGAGATTCAAACTCAGATATCTCTCCTAGTTCAGATTTCACTTTCTGTCTCTTATACAAGCTCATAAGACGGTGATGTATTATATAGGTATACACCTTTTTTTTCACCTAACAGTATGAATAGTTCCAAATTATCGTACACTTCCGTGTTTTTAGTCGAGCAATTCGAAACTGCTAGAATGTTTTATATATATATATATATATATATATATATATATATATATATATATATATATATAATAACGAGAAAAAAACATAATTATGCAAAATGGAAAAAGAAAAATAATAAATCTCAGAATACTACCTACCATCACTGAATTAAACTTAAAAAAACACTGGCATAACAGCCTTTAGGGGACCATGGCTTAAAAGCTGGTTTACGGCACTCATGCCTTTGGAGTGATGTGTGGTCAGCACATCGCCCCTCGCCGTTAATGCTGGATTACTAGACGGGAGCTCACCGGGCTTCAAGTTTCGCCTATTCAAGATAAGCCTAATACCTCCTAGTTATGCAAACGTCAATCAAAGCGATGACACAGTTAATTTTCTTACTAGGCGAAAGTTGATTTTTGAAAACAGTTCGTTTAGCTCGCATACGTTGTTAGTCCTGCACCTTGTTAATAGTTATCGTTTGTTCTTGAAAGTATTTTCACGTTCTTATTAAATAGTCCAGTATGTAGCGGAAAATTTTGACAAACCCAGCGTAAATTGGTAGCCTAACGAAACTTGCAAGATAGTTTCCTTTTATCAAGTATAGTAATATCCTGAAAGTCCGCGAACATTCCTCTTGAGCTACATCCAATGTGGCTGCCATATTCAATTTGGCCGACACTGTGTATAGAAAAATAATGTTTTCCTTTATTTCTTAGCTTAGGTTCAATTATACGGTCTTGGTACTTGTAACAAAATATTTTTGAGAATAAAATTTCGTTTCGTTTCGTATATTCATCTCTGTAGGTCAGGTAGATATAAATCTAGAAATGAAGGAGTAGGCTTGTATTGCATAATGTTGTGCCTGTGTTTCTGTCAAGCGTATTTTTCTAATTTCTTTGTTTATTTATACAAATAATATTTATATAAGTAAAAAAAATAGAGAAAGAAAATATGTGAACATGCTAAAATTACACTTGACATATACAAAATATGATGCATTTGAGAACAATAGGTAATTATACGGAAGCTTCTGTAATCTTATTTAGCAAAACAATCTATAGAGAAAACGTTATTTAAGCAAAATTCAGTTTTTTATAAGCGATAGAAATAATTTATGGTACATAAAAGACATAAAAGAAGTCCATCCCTGGCACGGTACACTGTTGGGACATAAACGATACGGTTGGGTGTAAATAAAGGCCCCGCAGACCCCGCATTGCGGGGAAGGGGGGCAAAGCCATCCCGGGGCCCCAAATCGTGATGTAGGACGTAGAGAAGAGACCCCATTCCACGTTGTCTGCTGGGTGGCCCCCAAGCCCTTAGTTACGCCACTGCATGTCTGAGTGAAACAATCTCGAACATAAACAATAGGCCCAAGTACGTGAGAGTTTTACATTTGCAATACACGAGCTTAAAAAAAATGGTGCTGCTATGTCCAAACAACGAACTAATTAGCGTTCTCCATTTTCTCTTCCGATCCCCAGTACTTGAATATGTTGCTCCCCACATATTAATTACTTGAACATTTTGCTCCAGCAAAGTTAGCTCCTCATGGTACACTTTCTATACGTGCCGTCTGCTCACACTTGCTCTTAAGAGTAAAACTGAGAGGTAAGTGACTCGTGTGAATAAGTCTTCTGTATGTAAAATATCGACAGAAAGCCAGTGCGTCACACCATGGGATGCATAAAAGTATAATTGGAAACGTTATCCCACTTTTACTAGTTCTTCAGGATTCGTGGTAGAATTATTGAATATACTCATAACCTATTACAATTAACTGTTTGCCTCTTGAGTAGTTTCAAAGGTTTTCTTCCCTTTTTGCAACAGAGACAAAGCCATGTTACTTCCTGAAAATTCATGTAAAAATATCATCACATCATCCATGTTTCCTTATGTATTTTCATGTATTTTAACATTTTGACTGATTGATGAAATCTGCTTTCTTTATGAAAAATCAGAAAAATACGCTTGAGAAAAAAAAATACAAGATTAAACGACACAACCCTCTCCTTCATTTGTAACTTTATATCTACCTCACCTACAGAGATTGTACTTTATATCAGCCGAGAAGAAATTTGTTTACAAAATATTTTGTTATAAGTTTCAAAATCGTATAATTGAACGAGAAATAAGAAATCAAGGGCACATGGATATTCTATAGACTGCGGCGATCACATGAGATATGGCAGCCATATTGGGTGAAGCTTCAGTGAATATCTGGTCACTTTTAGGATATGCCTTGATGGGAAGAAGCTGTCCCATAAGTTTTATTTTACTATTCTTTTTTCTTTTCGGTTCAGACCCCTGCACACTGCACTAAAACAGTTTGCACTTAATTAAAAATTTACACTTTTAATGGTGATGCTCGATGTCAAGCGTATACTATCTATACCGTAATTGTGCTTATAGTGATCTTTGGTGATTGGTTTAATTTTATTTTGTGAATTATGCAAACTCTCGTCGAATTGGTGACTTCATTTTATATTTTCTGTAATGCATTTTGTAACTTCACGTAATATTTTCATATCTTGGTGTCAAACATATAATATCTAGTCATATAGTGTAATTGCGCTGATACTGTTTTGATGTGTACTTTTTATTTTTATTTTTATTTTTTTTAATTTAGAAACTACAAATTTCTTAAATTTTGTCATTTCTTGTCAGTACTACCAACATAATTTCACACTAGGCAATCTTGAATACAAGATTCGCTTACACTATTTCTTGAGTTAACATCTGCAAATTTTAATGCCTGAGGTTATTAGACGAATCTTGAATAGCTGAAAGTTGAATTCACATATTTCAATACTTTCTTTCAAGTAGTTACCCAATTGTCCTCATGACGCTGGGTGGATACTGAAATGCCGATACCATGTAATGAGTACGCATGGTCACTCGGGCCAGATCCGGTACTATTTAACTTCGCTGATCTCACTAGAACATTGCCGACTAAATTAAACATTAACAACTTTGCTTTCCAGTTAACAATAATTAGCTTTACATTGGTATCCACGTAAAATAGAAATTTCTTTTCATTCCACGCATGCAAGCGCTTGTAATAAACAACAAAAAAATTAAATGTATCTTTCTGTGGGTAATTCATTAATTGTGTAACTAGAGGCGGATCCAAGTTGAGTATTGAGGGTGGGGGCAGTCGTTCGAGCTCAAACCAAGGCAATAATACATTGCAAAAAAGAAAGAATAAAGAAAAAACGAAAAGTCAAACAATTTTAGAAAAGGGAATGGACTCTTCTGTAGAATTAATATGAACAAAAACACCAGAGGTATAAAAAGTGCAGCCAAGTTCGTCAGACTCAAAAAGTGTTGAGATGAGGATGGATGAGCCAAGTTCCTTATCACTGCCTCTGAAACGAACACTGGAACTTGGTGCGAGATGTCTAACATATTCGAATACATTAAGATGTCTGTTCCTAGTTTCACGGCGGGACATTTCAGCCATAAGGCTAATGGTGACCCCCAAACCCAAAACGCTCACAAACACCATCCCTAAGGCTCGTTAACATCATTTACCTTGACAATTCGTAAAGGAATATAAGTTTTCCTGGTCTGGGTTTCGAATCACCAATCTTACTGCAGTATACTGCATGTGTGCCTTAGCGCCTTAGCGAAGTTAACATTCCTAAGGTTAGTGGTGGTTCCAAACCCACCACGCCCACCACCACTATCCCTAAGGTTCCTTAACATCATTTTCCTTGACACCTCGCGCCAAGTTGCAGTGTTCGTTTCAGATGCAGGGCCAAGGAACTTGGTTCATCCATCCTCATCTCAACACTTTTTGAGGCTGACGAACTTGGCTGCACTTTTTGTACCTCTGGTGTTTTTGTTCATATTTCACTTATTTTTGTACTTCACCATGTCAATATCGTATATCTTAATTGTGGCATATTATTGGATCATTGGGGAGTACCTTATCAATTTGATGAGTGAGTGAGTGAAACGATTTCTTGCTTAGCTAAGGACAGGTTTTTGCCCATAAAAAAATCCCATAGCACATTCATCAGATTTCGGACTTTTTCTATACTCAGGTCATTATAAGGTACCTTTGTGCTAAGTTTCACGTCTCTGTCTCATTGGGAAGTACCTAATCAATTTGCCTCATTGGGAGTGAGTCAGTGAGTCATGAGCCTGAAAACTGCATATTTTAGGGGTCCAGTACTCGAATATGGTTTGAAATGTGAGATTTGGTATATGAGCACATCTCTCGGATATCTCCTGAAATTCTAAATTTCATGTTTCTTCCCGTCACTAAAATCGGTTTTACAGAGCTAAGCCTTGAAATCGGCGATTTTACCCAAAACTCTTGTTCGTGTATAATATGCTTACGGCAGTGCAGGCCAGTTTTCATTTTTTCGCGAAACTAGGCTGCCATGCATTGCCGTACATGTTGACTTGTTCAAACGTTGATACTGATGAATTATAAATAATAATAATAATAATAAAAATAATAATAGTAATAATAATAATAATAATAATAATAACAGTAATAGCAGTAGAATAATAATAATAATAATAATAAGAATACGAATTCTTCTTGAATCATTAACATTAATTTCTATTCATACGCTAGTTATATTACTTTCTTCTTTGTATTTTCAATTGCACTTGGGGGGGCCGCGGTGGCTCAGTGGTAGAGCGTTCACCTCTGGTGCTAGGGGTCCCGGGTTCGATCCCAGCCCCCGCCAAGTGAACTTTGTGGTGGACAAACACCGTGTGCGTGGGTTTTCTCGGGGTTCTCCCGTTTCCTCCCACTTTCTTCATTCCACCATTTTCATTCATTCCTCATCATCACCGTCTCCTTTAGCCTAACCGGCATAACCGCGGGAGGTAAAACTTAAAGACTTCATTTCATTTCATTTTCAATTGCACTTGCATGTAAAATGCCAGAACCATTACGTTTATTGACATTTTGTACTGTGAAATTGGACTTTCTAAAACCGGAATATTGGCAAACACTTGCGGATAAATGTTTTATAGCTTACTGTTTACCAATTGTTAACAAGAAGCAGAAATCAGTTTTGAGAAGGAACGGATAGCTCAGAATATTGCATCTTGAAAAGAAAGAAGAGAAGCGGCCACCTACATTTTCGAAAGTGGGCATTTTCTGAGAAAGAACTCCAATGCAAGTAATTTATTGAGATGTATTGATTCATTTAGCTTCTGCAATTGAAGACTTACTTATTTTAGGTTTTATTCTACAATTATAATGCAAAGTTTTAAAAAAATCAAGAGCTACAACTTTGGATGGGTTTTATTTGTTTTAAATCCTATTCTTGGGGTTGCGATCGACCCTGATCGCTATCCTGGATCTGCCCTTATGTTTGTTTTACAAAATTAGATTTCGAGATTTTTAGGGAATATGCTGTTTGAGTACTAAAAACGACTTCAAGGGAATAAAGTATAATATTTGGAATATGAATTTCTGATGAGTGGGGAGCTAACTTCAGGAAGTTACAATTAATAGGGATCAGGTCCCTGTATTTCACCCCTTACACTCCCCGCTCTGTTCTAGTGGTTGGCGAGCGTGATGTAAGAGGCTCCGAGTTCGATTCTTGATCAGCTTTAACATTTGAACTCATTAACATAGATCTGATTCGATCTTAAGGTCTTTCACTTATACGCAAACCTCGGTGGCTCAGTGATAGAGCACCAACCTACTTCTTAAGATATGTGGCCCCAGCTTCGGTCCTGGTTCTCGCCAAGCCGGTTTCATTGAGGATGAAAACTATGTGCACGGGTTTTCTCGAAGATCTTCCATTACATCCCGCTTTTTATATCGCCAAGATTTTACCATCATTTGTTTGTTTCATTCGCTACCATCTCCTTCAGCCTTGGAGCATAATTGTGTGGCACTAAACTCTGAGATTTCATTTTCAAGTAGTGATTATTTCAGAGAGTGACAGGGAGCCCCTTGGAGCTATTGAAGTCCTCCTGGGCATGTTAAATGTGGATTTCCTACGATTTCAACAATATTACATTTCACACCTAGTGCATTAAAATCCTCACCCCTGAGGGAAAATCTAAAACCATTACTGTTTTCAAGCAACGTATAGCTTCGGTACTAGAAAGAGGTCATAAATAAACTTCTCATTTATTCATTGGTAAATCCTTTGGTAAAGATAATGCTGAATTTATAACAAACCAAAGTTTTTATAAAATGCATTACAAAGAAGAAACTATTTTTGAGAAGGTAAAATGAAGAAATTAAAGACATTGAGTGCGGTTTTCTCGAATATCAGGGAAGTAGTTTAGTTTATAAAAACATTTACTCTCGCAAATGCTTTTAGTGTTAATTTCATTTCTTCAATTTACCACCACAAAAACTATTTTCTCCCAAAAATATTGTTTTCAAAATTTCTTGATGTTATTAACTATATTATTTCAATACCAATCATTCTAGGTTTGGAACTTCTTGTATAAATTAAAAGACAAATTTTGACCAAAGCATATATATACTAATAAATAATAGCGTTACAGTTTCGGCAAATTTACTTTTTAGTTAATATGTTTGGTCAGAATTTGTCTTTTAATTTAAAGTATATTATTATTATTATTATTATTATTATTATTATTATTATTATTATTATTATTATTATTATTATTATTATTAGTATCTACATAGATAAGCGATTAGCGTACGCGTCTTTGACGTGGGGTACCTGGGTTCGATTCCCAGTAGGAGCTCATGTGTTTCGGATTCCTAGTTAATCAGTACGTCCACTTCTCATACAGCTTAGCTGCTGAAACGGACGTTAAACTCAAAATAAACTCAACTCACTAATAACAATAATAATAATAATAATAATAATAATAATAATAATAATAATAATAATAATAATAATAATAATAATAATACGACACAATGTAAGGAGTGAAAGGCAAGAAACCATATAAAAAACTGCATGCGATCAGATGAAGTCGGAACCTCTCCTTTCAATATAATTACCAGTGAGACACTAAACCATAAATAAATATAACGGTCTTATTGATGGTGTTCCTGAAAATATGGGATATATTTAGAGTGGTGTTACATTGGATCATTTAATTATCATTGAGTAACATGTATTTCTTATTCTATATACATGTATTGTAGTTATAATATTTCAAATGGTGTGTGTCTTTTAGTCTAGGGCTTCTACATATTTTCTCAGCTTTAAATATGTTTGTGTAGAGCACACCCTATACAATTGTTATTGAAAACAGTTACCAGTCTTTCTTGTTCGCCTTACTGCTTTATAACCAGCGGAAGAAAACAGCTATAAAGCAACTTCAGGTGTCAATCAACTATTGAGCTGCTGCGTGACGCACGTGGGGAGGGCTCCTCCTCTACATATTTCCCCCTTCTCAATACTGTTTGTTATGAGCGAACGGTGGTGTGACTTTCTCCGAAGAAATTGGGTATGGCGATGAAATTCTATCTGAAATGTTGGTAGACACTGTTTTTGTCAATTTTCCATCCTAATTTCTGTGAACTGTTTAAACAGAATAGTTTATGAAATGAGAAATGCATGAGAAGCGACATTTTGAAGAATACGCTCACAGTTGCCGACATTTTCTTACACGTTCTGTTGAGAGTTGGATACCTGGAAATAACCAAAATTCATCCCGAAAAACCCCTTGACCATAAAATATATCGTCATATCAATCAACGTTATTTCTATCTAATTACTGACACATCTCGGGAAAATGTTTCTTATGCTACTTAGACTGAATTATGTCAGATTTATTGCAATAAGATGTAAAATATTGTTGTTATTTAAAAAAAAATCCAAATTATTGGAAACATTTCGTCCCGTTTAAACCCCTCAAAATTATAGATATGTATAAATATGTTATTTGTTAAAATTAATTAACGAATCTTTCTATAACGATGTTTTTCACAGTCCTTTACCACTCTCAACAAAATTTATTGGAAAATATAAACTTTTTTCCTTCGACTTTTTCGCCTCACAGAAAGATGCCTTGGTGGTATGTAATGAACAAAATACATTTTGTTTCTTAAAAACACCAAAATATTTATTTGTGAATAGATAATAGGGTCGATAAAGCTTTTTATACTTAGTTCTTTGTAAAACGGTGACATCAAAAGTCATTTCTGCAAAAATAGTGATATTTTAGGAAAAATATCATGACATTCCGAAAACTAAATTAGAATAGAACGTGTTGATGGCAATAGCATATTCATAGTTTTATTGCTTCACGCATTTCTTCAGATCAAGATTTAGTCAATATAGTATAGAGAGGAGCAAATAAATCAAAGTAGAAAATTTAGAATGTATCTATTGTTTCGTCATTTTTAGACCTCTAGCATCTAAAGATAGATAGATAGATAGATAGATAGATAGATAGATGTAAACATATTGCAGACATATTAGTTCTTTCCAGATGAATTCGAAAATTTATAAAGTTTACATTAGCTAATGTGATTATCCTATAGGCGGCCTGATTTTACTAAATTAATTTTGCTTTCCTCCTAGACACATCTAGATTTAAGGTTTCTGGAATATCTTCATACGAGAGATACATCCACGATTCTGTTTACAAAATATTTATTCTTGAATTCTGGGACATAGTCAAAATTGAGATTTTAGTAAAAGTATGATATAGTAACATCACTACATATTGGCTACTAATTTAGATAGGGTAGATTTCATTACACAAATATAGTTACATTTTAATTAATGATCATAATTATATTAAATTATCACACGTACTACAAAGATTTCTAATTTTTCAAATAAGAATTAAACTTACAGTACGTAATCTCTGAAAATTGAAAAGTAATACATTAAATCTAAGTACTTCTAAACTTAACTATACATGACACCCTACTTAAGATGAACGGTCATTTGAACAGACAATATTGTGCTTATTGGAATTATGCCAAATCACACAAAATTGCATTACAGATTTCTCTCTCTAAAGTGGTGTTGCAATGGTGGTTTCATCAGACCATTCCTTCTTGAAGAAATTGGAATCATTGTTATATGCTTCCAGTTGCTGAATTAAGGTCCGGTGGCACATAATTGAAAATAATATTCATTAAGGAAACATTCAGTGTTTATGGCTACACGATGTAAGACCGATTCACTTTTGTGTTGTCAGTGCAAGCAATCTTCAACGAAAATAGCATTATATCTTATACATATCTAATTGGATTCGAATTATACTGTTACGTATGTCATGTGAATAGTGAAAATCATTCGTCGGAAACTACTGCCAAACGCGGCCTACTGCATGAATGAGTGCATTGTAATGTATACAAGTATATTAACCGCACCCTGACTATGCACCGATTGGAGGCAGAATTATGGTCGATAAAGTATTAATGTATGTCCAAATGTAACTGTTGGGAAGAGGACTTTCACACATGCCAAAGTGAAAATATTTGAAGAAGAAATGAAATGAAATGAATTTTTTGAGTTTTACGTCCCACGCTTATGCCGGTTAGTCTAAAAGAGACGGTAATAATGAGAGATGAATGAAATGGTGGAATCAAGAAAGTGGGAGGAAACGGAAGATCCCCGAGGAAACCCACGCACACGGTTATTTGAAGAAGATAAAAATGAGACTGTATTATGTGGATTGTTAAAATTCAGATTATATAGTTTTAGCTGAGATGTACTAAGTATATGTTCATGGTTTTGTATTTTATAAATATGTTTTTGTTTTATCAGCTTTTAATTGAATTATAGATTGTAACAAGATATGCTTTCATATTTACAATTTGGTAATGATTTGTTTTAGTGGGAAGTTATATATACAGCAAAATTTATGTCGTTAGGCCTAACTTGAAAGCCTAACATTATAAGAAAACGTTGTGGCTAAAGTGTATAAAGAAGCACTCACCATAAACAATTTTAACAGGTATAACAATGGCATAGTTTTGGAAAAGATCGACGACTTCCAGATAAGGTGCATAAGTAAAGTTTAGTTCGACTGAACATAGCCAAATGTGGTATCTGGAGAATCATACATTCTATGCAGATGTCGGGGCTGTGTGCTCGTTTGCAGCTTTGTGCTCATATTAAAGTGAGCTGTGTGCTCAGTTGGGCTCAGCAAGAGCTTTTGGAGGAGCTGTGCTCAGTTGTGGCTCAAAAGGAGCTTTAGAGGAGCTAAGAGCTCAGTAGGAGCTGTGCTCGGTTGTGGCTCAAGGTGAGCTTTTAGAGAAGCTGTGTGCTCAATTGATGCTCAGAAGGAGCTTTTAGAGGAGGTAAGTGCTCAGTGAGAGCTATGTGCTCAGTTGGGGCTCAGAAGGAGTTATTAGAGGAGCGAAGTTCTCAGTAGGAGCTGTCTGCTCAGTGGAAGCTCAGGAGGAGCTTTGAGAGGAGCGATATGCTCAATAGAAGCTGTGTGCTCAGTTGGTGCCTTGTGCTCAGATTAAAGTGAGACTTGTGCTCAAAAGGAACTGTGTGCTCAAAAGGAGCTTAGTGCTCAGAAACAATAGGATGTCGAGATGCTTCAGAACAGGAAAGCTATGTCAGTGAGTAGGTTGCCGATCATAAAGGTTGAACGAGAAGTGCAGAAGGGCTATTTCCGAAGACCCGAGGAAAACGTTAGGTGTTGAAATGTTTGCGGAGACCCGGGGAAGATGTTGGGAAGTGCTGCAATAAGTACACACATGCCAAAGTGAAAATATTTGAAGAAGATAAAAATGAGACTGTATTATGTGGATTGTTTAAATTCAGATTATATAGTTTTAGCTGAGATGTACTAAGTATACGTTCATGGTTCTGTATTTTATAAATATGTTTTTGTTTTATCAGCTTTTAATTGAATTATAGATTGTAACAAAGTATACATTCATATTGACAATTTGATAATGATTTGTTTTAGTGGGAAGTTATATATACAGCAAAATTTATGTCGTTAGGCCTAACTTGAAAGCCTAACATTATAAGAGAACGTTGTGGCTAAAGTGTATATAGCAGCACTCACCATAAACAGTTTTAACAGGTATAACAGTAACCATGTGTCTTGCGCGGCCGTGGAAATCATGCTGACTCTGTAACTTAAAATTCACTAATTTTCCCAGTCGACAACTTAAGGTTGACTAGATATTCACTGAGATTTCGGCTCGTCCAATTTAGATCATCGGATAGCTAAACAACATGAGAAGCTACATTGGGTGAAATAACGCTCTTCTACTTCATTCACCAGTTTTATTGTTCCTTACACGATGCATGGAGACTTTTAAATTTACGTATGGCGGTTATGCCGGTTAGGCTCAGTGACACAATGATGATGATAAATGTGACAATGGTGCAATGATGAAATTACAAGGAAACTTGAAAAGACCATGGAAACCTACTCACATGGTGTGTGTCCACCATAAATCTCACCTTAATAATACTGCTGGGATTGCATACCGCTCTTCTATGTTATTCACACGTGAATGTATTATTTTACTTTACTTTCGCCAGTCTCTCATTATCAACATTTGCGCTCGCTTGTAGGTTAGTACGGTGATATCGGTCCAAATACACTTCCACTTTATTATTACGTTCTCTACAATGGCCTAAGGGATATTAGAATGGTTGACTAGGTTGACTAGATTATGCAAAATAATGGCCCAATGAATGGAAATAAGTCACCTCAACTTATTCCAAATCAATAACTTCCTTCAAGAGATATTTTACATTGCGTAATACACTGTTCAGCCTGTATATATTGCTTCCTTAACAAGTAAGTAGATAGTAAGAGAGTGCATATTAAGATAGATCCTCCCTTAGGGAATATATTGTCTATTATTATTTTAAACTGTTTATTCAGCCAGATTGCATTAGTTAGTTGTTTGCTCTTCTTAAACCATATTTCAGCTATGAGATTCCCAACTATATTGTCCATAAATGTTAGAAGTAATGAAAAAGTTTGGTCTTTTTGTCTGCCTGTCCGCCTAATATCTCAGAGCAATAAAAATGAAATCTAAGGATATTCTTTTTATATGTAAAAGATCAAGATTTCAAATAAAGTAGTTTCATTTCATATTTCAATTCTTCATTGCAATTCAGCGTCTAAGAAGTTTTCATTTTCAACGTTGAGCTTTAGATGACAGATACGGCAACAGTTAACAGCAAAGTTTTTCTTACGGTGGTTTCAAAGTTAAAGGGAAATAATCTATTGAGACCCTCACACCTCTTATCAAACTGACAATTATTGACATGCATTGCTACTTACTTATTCAATAATGATATCCAAAGAGAAAACTATTAAATATAACATTCATTCAACCCCAACGTGGAATCAATTCAGCGCGAGAAAAAGATTGATATGTATTAAAACATGATTGATAGTATAATTTGAAGAAATCAGCCATTAATTGTCGAAGTTTCAGAATGGTAAGAAATATTCCGCGAGTCTTCCTTTGAAATGTACTCAACGCTCCGAAAATACATTCCATTACCTCATACATTTCTCTATTAAAACCAGATGTGGTAGACACTAATTATTCCTCGTTTTGCAGTGTATCTTGAAACTTCGTATTGGTGAATATTTAACCGAAAGTGCTTTTTGTAATATATTCTAACAATGTATTGAATATACATAACAATGTCGCTTTTCCAATCGGATGTAGTATATAGTACCACGTTCTATATAGAGAGAGAGCAATAACGGTAACACAAGAAAGTGGAGTTTTGTAATATATTCTTACTTCCAAAATATTATGTAGTTCCTCTTTTGGAATTACAGAACTTTTGGTTTATTAATCATTCAATTTCGATTGGAACGGTAACAAGGAAGACCTTGTTTTTCTTCCAATTTAATCGATGGATATATTAGTAGCTCTCTAATAAAATCAGAAATAGTACAGATTTATATTGGTTTCAAATTTGTTCTTAATCTATGAATAACAGTAAAGGGTTACATATGATTAACATTTAATGTTAATTGTGTACTACTTCAAGTTTTATTATTTAATTTGAAGAGTACACATAAAATGTACTTCAATTTTAGTTTTCTTCAACACTTTTCTACATTCACTTCTACACTCGTATCTATGGATTACTATAACCACCATATAATGCATGTTTAACACAACAATGTCCATATAACATTATTTTATAGATAACTAGTTGAAACTATGCTCTCCACACAGCGCACCATCTACATATGAGTATCAACCTGCTTGTCATTCCTCACAGCGTCTGCACATGTTCCTTTACAGACACAAGCGAAAGACGTCTTGATACAATTCTGCAAGAGGTGCCACAAATGGGAGATCTTTTCTGTTATTTTTTTCAATATCTCTCAATGTTCAAAATTTAGCCTAATTCCGATTGGCGTTTCTAACTTATGTTTGATCAGTGTTTTATTTCTTCTTGTATGCAGTATATAATAAGTAAACACATTACATACAATTAATTATGTCAGTGGTATGTGGTGTTCGTTGGTCAAAACAGTAAAAAAAAAAAAAAAATTAAGATTCATCTTAGACTGGAGAAAGCGTTATCCTTCGTTTTTCATTATCATTTGACCATAAAACAAACACCTATATACAATTATGTGGTGTTGGAATGTATAACTCATATGATACGTTGCTTTTTTAAAAAAATCCAGAGTATCCTTAATAATTTAATAAAGAAATAACGGCCAATTAATTTAAATATTCAGTTTGAACTGGACAATCTACATACAATTTTGTAATGACCCCCCCCAAAAAGCTCGTTTTTAGCATTTGTGTTTTTAATATCTCGTTGTCGAAAAGACTGAAGACAAACATATAAACGACTGTCGCGCCTAGCATTTTAATATATAGATACCCATAAAATTCTAAATACCCATGGCTTGCAATAATTAAGCTACATGGTAACAGAGCAAGATAATTTATATGAAGCTACTGACCCCTGCGTTCGTTGATCATTTGTACTTAGCTCATTTTAAGGCTGAAATATGGATAAAACTTGCAGTTGATTCTAATGGAGAATGCAGAATATAATGCCCTTAAGTAGGATGACTTTTAGTGCAGTGTTAGATGGTGATAATTCAACTAATGTTACTGGTGTTTTAAATAAGCTCTAAGGTGACATTGTCCTAAATATGGGACGAAAGACGACAATCCTAAGTACCATTTTCAGTAAAATTAAATTGCTATGTGAAATCTATTTTAGATGGAACCCCCGAGCAGTGTGCATGTTCTAAAGTTTCATAAACGTACCTGCATATGAAAGGGAAACTTGCTTCTTATGATCCATCATTGCAGTGCAGATCATATGCATTTATTAAATATATTATAAAGATAATTATACACAAATGTTAGAATCAAGTATTTATTTCCTAGCTGTGTAGTTAATAATTGAACGAAATGCAAAATTATTACGATTTTTTGTACGGTATTGGTATATTATAAGAGTATAAAATAAATAAGAGTGCTGGAAATTAAAACCACCTGAACTCCTATAATTATGCATATGGTAGTCCACATGAAAGAATATAATGACTAGTTTCAATTGAGGGTAATTTTCGTACCGTATATACTAGACTTCGGCTTATAAGAAGAATGTATCATATTCTTACAACTGCTAAAACCAACCCAGTTTTCCTTCGTTGGAATTCCGAATATCAAAAAATGTTGAAACACTTCTATTAAATTTAATTAAATGAAAATTCCAAATGGTGAATTTGATGTCTGTAATCTTACGAAACCCGTTATTTAATGTCAGAAAGCTTTAATAGCTTTAATTCTCGTTCAGTTTGCCTCCCTATTATATTTTCTTCCTTTCTACGTAGGTTTAATGTAAAAATCTCTAAAGCATGTATGTACTTATTGTCAATAAGAAATACTTAAACCAAGTGTTATATCTGTAACATTCAGAGATTCTGACATATATATACACCAGACTGTTGAACAGAAAGACATTCCAAGGTACATACTTTTTGAATAAATAATTGAGGCCCCTGTTTCGGCATACTAAGAATCAATATTTTATAGAATATTATATAACAAAACCTATACCGAATCATAAACCATTTGGCCATATGAATCATTAACATGACACCCAGTGACTCAGAACTTCTTCCTTTATAGTACATACAGACACAGAGTTTTCCATTTATCTTCACTCCTGTTTAATAAACTTGCCATCCAATGAATTAGAAGAATAATAAGCAAGGGACTGAAAAATCCGATTTTTCTAAAGCGTTTATTTCGCAAAACTGCCAGGACAAATATAACATGCAATTACATGGATTGCTCTTAAACGTTGCGAAGTTCATTGTACTGTTTACACGAAACTGCTATATCAAATCTTTCTTCTATCTCTAGGAACATGTTAAAAATAGATAGAGTTTGAAACGCAACATATAATTGTATGATCCCGACATTCTACAAGAAAAAAAACATTCGCCTAATGACGTAGAAGCTAAGCAAATCAACTACAGAGTGTGGTGTTTTAAGAATTGCCCACTGTTGCAGAATTTAAGATCATAGTCTTGTTGAAATTAATAAAGATTACTGACTGTTTCAACTAAATCAAAGATTATTTCAAAGCAAACAATGTTTTCAAACTCACAATGTAGTTTGAATTTAATTTCCTTGATGTTTACTGTTAGTTCCCTCAAGGTCATATTCCACATCTCTATTTGTAATAATGGGGGCCGCGGTGGCTCAGTAGTAGAGCGTTCACCTCTGGTGCATGGTGTCCCGGGTTCAAACCCTGCTCCCGCCAAGTGAACTTTGTGGTGGACTAACACCGTGTGCGTGGGTTTTCTCGGGGTTCTCCCGTTTCCTCCCACTTTCTTCATTCCACCATTTTTCATAATCATCGTCTCCTTTAGCCTAACCGGCATAACCGTGGGACGTAAAACTCAAAGATTTCATTTCATTTCCCTATTTCTAATAAAAAAATACAAATACTCAAAAATTAAAACAGTCAAAAATAATACTGAATTTTAAAAGTAATAAACTATTTTCTAATTTTCATTTTATATCAAACTCAGCTATCATAGGCCATAATTTTCATTACATAGAAACTTGATTCATCAACTGTTAAATATATTAAAAAATTCATACAACAATTATCAGTTAAGAAATACATCATGTGAACTTAGAAATTTACAAGATTGAATTAAATATTAATGTCTTAAAAACGAGTGCTACTATTTTATTTTCAATAACATACTTCTTATAAGAAGCTTGAATTCTAATGCCAATAGCAATTCGATTACAATTTTCTCTTTTAAATAGTAATCTAGAACGGAAGCTACTATGACTTAACTGCTCCAAAGAATTATTGAAGAATGTTACCGATTCGAATAGTACATAAGCTTCGTAAGCAAATAACTCGGCCAAAGTTATTTAAATTTTAAAATATAAGAAAAAGAGGAAAATATATTAGATAAGTAGCTACAAAAAGAAAATCACGACAAATCTAATTTAACAACACAGAAAATTCCGTCTTAAAATCAATATAAGGTAGCAAACTGATGATTTTTCTGAACGTCGCTTATGACACACATCTAGTACAAATAACACCAATATCCAATGAGAAAGTAATATTTTACTACGTAACAGACGTTAGTATAAACAAGGAACATTCTAGGTTTAGAAAGCACTAAAACTATTTTCATCACAATCTGTAAACTATTAAGGCTGATAGACCCAAATAAAGGAAGTTTGAAAGAAACTACTGATTTCACTTACCAATTAATTACTGCACTCGGTCAAGCGAAAGTCAGCTTGCACACCAAACAAAGACTGAAAGCGGAGATTAATATACTTATCCACAGCAACAATATATAATTTCTATTCAACAAGCTAGGAAACAAAAGATAGAAGTTCTGTTCAGAATTTATTAAGTATAATAACGTTGAAAAATAGAAAACGACAATATTATATAATTCGAACCACTAGTCCACTTACTCACTTTGACGGCGACACATTCAACTTCATTTCGATCCCGTCATCCTGGGTAGATGATATAGACCCCTAATTGCATGAGATCTTGTGACATACAAAAACGTCAGCTGCTACCATGAATGCTTTGGCGCTACGTGCTTTTTACACGTCACTCAACCTTTGAAATATTATAACTGTTACAAACTATTTGTTTTCAAATCAGGTAAACGAAAAGAAGGAAATAATGAATGAAATAAACTTCTTTTACATAGAATTTCTCGTAGAATGCTTGCAATGTCAATTTTCGTTTTTATAGCTATATTTCAGTTCATATTAAACGTCCCTTTTGCCTTCCCTCCTTCTGAACAACAGAATGACTCTAAAGTCCAGCATTCTTCTCATAGTCTTGTTTCAAATGTTTGTGGGAATGTACCATCGGCTGCACCACAAATACATTTATTAAAGCAATATATATGAAATATAACTTTTTATACCCCCTCAAAGGAGTAGTACTTATGCCTTAATACCCTTGGTTCACAAACCAAGGGTTCCTAATTATTAGTCAAGGACCTCTAAGTTTTTTTTTCAATTTGCTTTGATCTACCCGCTAAATCATCGGAAAGTTTTAAGGAAACCACACGCTCTAATTTTCAGGATAATCCAATTATAAGAAGGTAAGTAGGAAAATCACTGGAGAGCATGCACTGAAAGACAAAATTGAATGTAGTTTAAGTTGTAGAAAATTATAACATTTTTCCTAAATTACTTTCACTGTACTCCTGACAGGGAGACAAGAGAAGTAAGAGCATGTTTCTAAATTGGAGTAAAAAGTATGAGTTGTTGAATATCACTTAAATAAAAGCCAGATAGATATACGTAAACTCAATTTATAACTTCAGCTACAGAAGATAGAAATTAATAGATAAAAGAAATTAGTAATAAGTATCATGCGGAGAGAGAGAAAGTTTAGAAAACGGGGAAAACGATAAGAAAAAGAAGAAAACAAGAAAAGAGAGAAAGAAATAAGCGGAAAACATGAAACAATTTAAACGAAAGGGCTTTATCAAACTTAGGTTGTATCATTCTCTTTACCTTCTTTCTCCTTTCATTAGATAAATCTCTGTTCGTAGCGATCACTAATATCATTCAGCTTTTAAAACCTTGAGTAAGGTAATTGAAAATTCAAGTGGGGAACTGATCCAAGAACCTTTAAAATGAGATGCCAAGAAACGGCATTTAGTACACAGATAATGACAAACGTGTATTTAGATCACAAAAAATCGCTACTCAAAATGTGATAGCCTTGTATCGTTTGAAATTAGAACTCAATTTTAAGCCCGTGCGGATCAATGGTTCAAACTCTCTTGGTTCCATACAATAGCATTTGGCGTACAGATAAATGCAACGTATTAAATAGTGCCTAACGTTTGGCAATTAAAGAAGTACTAACACATATTTTCGATTTATGAATTACTAAAGTATGTATGATGTTGAGAACCTAAGGTTGCCTAAAACAACAACAACAAAAAAAATCAGATTTAACAAGAATTAAAAGAATGGTTTTATAAGTCTGCGAAACCAATCATAGTTCTTGATTGAACCCGTCCCACCAGTAATTTGCGCATGAAGGATATTATGTAGCTCTGTTTTCTAATAAATGTACAGTTTAAATAAAACTTCATAATATCCTTCAGCATGATTCGACCTACATTTAGTAAATATTTTCGCTTTTTGAGTGAAATATATAGAATTTAAAACCTCGCAGGGGAAAGTTATTTCTGCTCTTTTTCCTCAATATAAATTTTCCAATGCTCGTACTTATTATTATTACCTACTTCCTTGCTTTTTTCTTAGATTATCCTCGATTAGAAATCACGCATGATAATACGGTATATCATTAAACTTTCGTTCCTTTCTTTCAATTACTGTTTACTGACCCGTTCTTGAATGGGTTGTTCAGTATACAACAAACACAAAAAATGACCGTCTCTGTTGTCATCTTGCTCCACTTTGCTGTCCTCTTTTTACGAACAAAGGGGAAACCTACCTGAGGGTTTTCCCGGAGATTTGAGTATTAACACGTCTTCCGCTAGAATCAATGGGACTTCACGAATTCTTCCTTACAAAATATATATTTTTGTGTTAATACCTAGCATTAATATTTTTTTCATTCGTTTTTCACATTTTACCTTAGCCTTTGGACTATAGGTTAGATGAGGCAGTTTAAGTCACATTCAGTTACGCATGTAAACATTTTCATTCTCGCTTTTGAAAGGCATTTCTCTCTGTTAAACGTTATTTTTAAAGTTTATTTCTTACAACGTAAGTGGGAATGAGTCAACTGTGTTTAGTCCACACAAGAAACACAACAATGATGCAACACGTTCCTCACATAATAATGCTATGTCTCTTTCTTTGGTACAAAATTTACTTCGAGTGTTTTTCCTTCATGATATCCTTTCCCAAATATGAGTGCAAGAGGCTTTATGTGTTTCGATGCCATTTCTAGAGTATTATTGATCGAGTATTTAGACTTTCAATGTATGTCACGAGCTATATTCAAAATTCGTGTTTCTCGAACTAAACCGGAGCAACCAATAAACCACTTTCCATGCAGTCAGAAGATCTACTTTCTATATTCCATGTTCAATGGAAATGGTACATTCGCTATAATGAACATATGTAGTAGAAGTATGTTAATTAAGCATATATATTGGTTTTACCTGAACACAAAAAAACTCTTACACAAATCTCTTAAACAAATCTTTTACGATAATGATAAAGCAGCCGGGGCAAATGTGGCTAGTTCCACTGAAAAACCTGGCTAAGTCGATTTTTTTTGAAAATTGAGATTTTAAAGGTATCTTTTGGGGATTTTACAAGCATCTTTTGAAGGGTTTTACATTGCTTAGACGAATTTTTTAAAATTGAGGAAGTTAAAACATGTGCATAACCAGTTATGCCAATATTAAACAGGTAACTCACGTTAACTTCTTAATCACGAAAATACTGTATTTGTTAGTAAGGACATATATCAATTTACCTCTTTTTGTACATTACTCTAAAATTCGCAGAGAGAGTGAATAAGCGGTTAAATCTAGATGTATTCTTATGATAAATTTATAATAATTCACCTTACGTGGCGCGATCTTACGTGGTCTTATTCTGAACTGCAATAGCGAGAACTCTGTGTGTCTTAGCTTTCGTTTGAATCCACTGTCGTCTGAAGAACCAAAAGCCAATTTACAGCAAACAGTATTGGAAGTCACAATCATCGCTAAAAAGCATCCAGAAAGTTCTTAAACTCACATTTGACGATCAGTAAAATGTACAAACTATATACAGAACGGAGAACAAATCCTATTTCATTTTTACTTACAATAAATACTTTCATGAATTGGATTTTGGATCAAGAAACAACAAAAAGATGCCTACCATAAATGTGATTCCTTAGAAGTTTAACATATAAAGAAACAGAGAATAGTTTCCTCTGAAAGTATAAGGGAAATCATTTGATTTTGGGTCAAGAAACAACAAAAATATACCTACCATAAATGAGATTTCTTAGAAGTTACACATATAAAGAAACAGAGAGTAGTTTCCTCTGAAAGTATAAGGGAAGTCGTTATTATGAACGTAACAAACATCATACCCTCGCAGAAGAAGCGAGCAATGCCAAGTGAAGGGACAAGGAAATCTCCACCTAATTGTTTTTTGTTTTCGACTTCAGCCATGTATCCCTACTTCTTATTTGACAATATTTGTATCGTTTTAGAAATGTTTATTTTGAACGTTTTATCTAATGATACGATCTTGCTATTGATAATGCAACATGTTACATGTGGGATGAATCCGCATCTGGAGAAGAGATAAAAAAATTCCATCATGCCTTTAAGACCCCCACAAACCCCCAATCCAATGTTCAGGATGTTTCAGGACGATACATATGTGGGCAAAATAAAGATAGTCATGTCGCATTATTGTTTAGGCATGCACTTCAAAAGAAAGCCGAGTTGCAGAAACTAGAGTACAAGTCCCTGCTAAGTGTAGATACCCACATTGAATGTGTCTCAGATAATTTCTTAATAAAAAAGGGAAAAGAAGGTAACTGGTTTGAAGATCCGTTGCCTTCATGGTTGGATGCAAATTGTCCGTATATGTAACAAGAAAGTACCTTCCAATGTACTTTCCGTACAAGGGGAGATTACTATGGCATCCAGTGAAATGGCTTCAGTGTGGAAAACGCTTCTTCGAGTTGAAATACAAGCACTCATTAAAAGAGGCAGAGCTATTTCTGACACTGAATTTCAGTCGACAGAAAAATACATTTTCTTCATTTCTTTTTACACATGTAGGACCTCTATTCATCACTAAAGAAAGAAGAAGGATCTATTGGATTCACTTCCATTGTTGGGACTTGTTTTTCACGAAATCTACAAGAGTCTACAATCTACAATCCTAATTTATAAAGATAATTACGAAAGCTCTGTCGCTTTTTCACCCACCACAATCGAACATCAATTTGCGACCTAAGAGATACCTAGAAGCATCTCACACATTCTGCCAACTTTCTGGAAAGTCATGAATCCATCGCGGTAGAACTTGCTGGGCTATGAAGCGAAGAATACATCAAGTGCACTTTGCTCTTCTACTATGGGTTTGAATTGACATAATCTAAGGTGATTGTAAAAGGAATGGAACAGGTGATAATTTGATGGTGCAATGTTAGGGGAGCATAGCGGATACAATGATGTTTCCCATCCAAGGCGTAGAATGGTGTCTCGGTTTATCCTAGCCACGTAGGGAAATAGCGTTGTATTATAACCGGACGATTCTTATGCGATTCAGAAGTGGCTCCAGAGTTTTGAGTCTTTCTTGAACACGGCTCACCTGCTGATAGCACACAGTTACATTGATGGTCTGACCAACTGGTAGTTGTCGATACATGATCCCGCTAGAAGTCAGGCAAACACAAATACGGACTTTCTTGTGCTGCAGTCCTGGTTTCGGCTTTTTCGGAACGGGTTCATGGCATTCCAGTCAATGATGACGGCTTTTACAGAACCCACAGGATCCACTCAGTGGCTCGTACAAGCCTCATTTTTCATCTCATTCCTACACAATATCAGGACTTGTCCTCTACCGAAGACAAGACAGCAAAGAAATAGAAGTATCTGCTCTCGTTATCATCTGTCTCGGAATCAAATTATATGGGACACATGGATCCGACTTGTAGTGCCTCCCAAGTTGATGGTGGTATTGCCGAAAAGTTTCTCCACTCACACTGAATTTTAGTCCCAGTTCCTCACATGATTGCCCCTGTTCACCTCAATCTATGCTGGAATATCTTCACTTTGGTGCGTCTTCAAATGTTTCGTCATGTAGCTTAAACTTGTGAAAACACCGCTGCACTGTCCGCGTAATCATTACATCCTTACAAAGGTTGTGGCATATCTTTCGCCCAGATGAAGCGTCGTTTGACTCTGGTTTGAAGTCGTACAGCATACGCACCCTTATGAATTACTGTCAGGTCCCATGTTCACTCTGTCCTTACGCAAGTTCACAATGTAACTGAACTGCCACAACCAGATGGTATGTTGGATGGTTGTAGATGGTATACCTATGCCAACAACTCAAATTCGATTTATCTCTATTCGCATTCAGCTCATGGTGTGAGTTTCAATAGAACAGAGACCCCCACAAAAAGCGACAGAACTTACTTCGTTATCTTTTAAAAATAATTTGACCTGGACGCTTGAACGGCTTGCAGTTTTTACACGAGATTTTGTTATTCATAAATATCATTCTACTGACATTGTTTAAGTACTACATCGCAGTTTTGGCTAGAGTGGGACAAAGTACAAGTGTTTTGGCTTCAATACTCCATTGTAAATTTGCGTTTGAATTCAATATTTACTATATTGAAAATATTGATTATATGGTTAGAAATTTGTAATAGTAAGAACTTTGTGTTTCATTATTGACTTTTCTGTTTAAAATACTTTGTAATAGAAACTTCTTTGTGATATTTACTTTTGGTATTTGGCAAATTTTCACACATGTTATAAATAAAATATTTAAGTGCATAACCAGATAACTCAATAAAACAAAGAAAAAACTGCGCTTCATTCTTACTTATTCATGATGCAACTTTACGCCGTAGTAAATTCCAAACGGTTTAATGTATCGTCACAAGAGGTGTTGGTTTAACAATATTTCGAACTTCGTATACTATTCAAATCTTTAAACTGTTCTCCTGTAAAATTTACTTTTCCCGACTTAGCCGGTTACTCCCTGGAACCAGCCATAAGTGGGTTATATACAGAAGTCTTTTTCGTACGTTAATAATGATATTGCTTATGAAACTAAAGCCAGAATTTTCGAATTGTAGGCTAATTTGTTGACATGTGGCAGCAGCCTACAGTCTCCATTATCAACAAATATGAGAGCAAATGCAGAAACGGTTATAGAAAATTCGGTTCAATGAATAAACAATAGGCTCCACTTTCTCTGTTCAAAGTCTGTATCAAAGTAGAAGTGAGAGCTCTTCTTGGCTAAGGCTTGCGTGCGCGCTTTTGGCGTGAAATGCATGGGTTCGATTTAATGCGGGATCTCATGTGGTTCGAATACCACGTTAATCAGTAGATCTCGTCTCATATAAATCAAGGATCTAAGGGAGGTTGAGCTTGATTGGAAATTTCAACGTAATTTTATTACTGACTATTGTCACAGACACTTTAAAGATCATGAAAACCGATGTCTTTGCCTCCCAGCGTTTTCGACAACATGGAAGGGGAGAAAATAGTAGACCGTCTCGTTTGTGGTCCTTGTAGCTCTCGTAATTTCCACAGAGACATGAACGACATTTCCCGGGAAAACTTATAGATATAAATTCCAACGAGGAAACTTTCAGGTAATTCTAACTGAATCAATGGGAAGAAGAAGTCTTGTGTCCACTTCACTTTTGTCAGTTTTCGGGTTTTCATACGTTTTTATTAATTTATCAAGTTTTAGATAACAGTCAATTTTTTTTTTCAAAAGTACCGGGCATAGAAAATTGTTTGCCTACAGGAATTGTGATTTTATTAAATACACAGAAATATACTAGATGAAGTTCCGTGTTATGTAACGGGAGCATTATTTTGAAATCTTAGATACCTATGAGCTTTTATGAGTCAAGGAAACTTCTCAGTAATTCTAAAATCGTTTTCACCACCTTAAGTAATTTACCGATGCCACTGAACCGGCCACTGTACCGATCCACTCGTGTTGTTGTACTGTTGTGAAGGAATCTTTTCAATTTTCCTTAGTTGGAGCTCGGCAAAGTAAATTGAAGCCTCCAATCTTGATAAAACATTGTTTGGGACACTATGAACCAGAACCACTCACTTTAAAACTTGTAATTGATTATGTAGATAATGTAATTATTGCAGGGATTTACAAGAAGTACCTTTGTCGATGACATTCTACAGGTCAGAGTTCACAATTTTCTTCAGATGGGCAATCGGTTGTGCTAAAGTTGGCAGATAGTCAAATAGATAATGCCTCAACAAATGTTGGATGTGGGTTCCTTTAATTGGTTACCGTCACAGTTGAACTAACGTTTGTTGTTGACGTTCGCTCTTTTTGCTTCTTAGGCGCTATGGAAGGCATTGTCACAAAAGGATTTCTCGCGACTGCTTTGAATATTCATTTATCCGAAGAATTTTGCAGTCGTTTGCATATAACAGGCTTCTGCTGGTAGTTCAATTAAATGACTAGTCATGGTATTCACGTACATTGTAAATACAAGGATCATAGTACACTTTCCTGTGCTACGCCAGCTGTTACAGACAGAGAGGTAGAGATCTAACCAGCAAGACGATTCTGCGAATGCGAACTTTTAGGTAGATATACAGCAAAGATAAATGTGACCCAGACTCTTTAAATAAGATAATAATGATTAATGGAATCAAAGACTTTTCATAAATTGAAAAAAGATTATGTCAAGAAGTACATTGTTGAAAACAATGTTCACAAAGGTCCACGTTTTATATAGCCTCGCTGCTGAAAGGGACGTTAAACCCAAAATCAACTGAAGTCATCATGATTAAGCATTCTTCTGATGTTAGAATATGCCTATTCGACACGAAACCATATTGGGTTCTGTTAAGATATGGAAAGGGTAATTTCAAAACCCATGTCTTTGATAATTTGTAAGCAGACGATTAGTATGTTTAAGGGGATTGAGTTAGCCTTGTAGGTTACAAGCAATCTTTCTGTCTTGATTCGCAAATGGAGCAGACAGGTATTGATTTCAGCAGAAGATAATAGGCTTCTAGTAGACATATAGTTAATGATGACAGAAACTATTAGATCTTGAGGGAAACAGAAAGATCGAGCTCATATTCTCAAATACAATAAGACTAACTCTACCTCTGGAGGATTGGTAGATATGGAGATAATGTAAACATACATATGAATTGAAAAGAGATTTAAGTGGATACTGTATTTGCATCTAAAAATGTGTTTTAAAAATATGAAAATTTCTGTTTCTCCACGTGTTCTGCACTTGAGTCACCAATGTGGATCACAAGAATTATCACATAAGATTTAAACCCAGATCTGATAGGACAGCAGAACTGTTTACGAATGTTGATTTTGCTGTCTGAATTTTTTGAAATATAGTCAGATATTTTTAATCAGTGTTTTCTTTGCATGATCTTTTATATTAGAAAAAATGCAATATTTCGATATGCATCCCACAGTTTGCAATCATTATTGATATTTCGCCGTATGCGACGAATCTTTTAATCGTGGTTCTCTTCTGAACGGCACAAAGTATCTTACTGTTATATGAAAAATATCGGCTAATTAATCCGCTGCTTACTCTATTATAATTTCACTAGAAGTGTTCAAAGAAACATGTGTAGTGCTTTACAAATTTCAGTTCAGATGGGTTTCACCCAATCAGATAGAAACTTTTTTTCTGCGTTGGGTTGCTGGTTGTGAGGGATTAAATGGGACAAAGAACACGAGGAGGTTACTTCTTGAGACTCATGGTCAAAAACATTTAAATTTTTACAACGGATATCACCTTCTGGGGGGAAAGTTGAGATAACATAATCTAAGCTGTTTTTTCTAAGTGCGTCATGCATATCGATCTAGTTCAGAAAATATTCCTTACAATGTCGATACATCGTTTTGATGTAATCGTAAGATTACTATCGATCCATTCCTGGACCAAGATAAAGTTAACGAAAATAACAATTTACTGATCCTGTTACAAGACATCTACAAGTGATTTTCAAGTAAACATCGACAATTTGGTCTTATCGATCTGAAGGTAAACCCGGCAAAAATTTTCCATTTTTCATGACACATATCTCGGTTCATACAAATTACACACATGCAAGAACATTCCTGTTTTACTACCCATTTACAATTAACCCGGGAACACAACGGGAAATTTTACACACGTGCTTACATAGTGGGGTGCTCTAGCACCCCATAAGTATATGTGGATCTCTTGTAGATTTTTTTTTTAAATTTTTGAAAGAAACACATTTTCACCTTCCTTAAGAAGCATTTAATGAATAATTTCTTGAAGTACACCTCAGTTTTGATTACACACAGTTGCCACAAACAAACTTCTTGTGTTCAGCGCAAATTGGCTTGCTGCACCTGGTACAGAATGATTTTGTCTTCCTATCTGCAGATCTCGGGCACAAGTGACACCTGCCTTGCTTTGGTGTAGGTACATGAGCCTGTCATAAGTCATCTTCTACACCAAGTACTTCTTTGATCATGGTTGAAAGAGGAGTTGAAAGGGGGGTCCTGAGCCTGTTTTGCATATGGGGAGTCACTAGCTGCATTCCCAACTCACGCAATAGATGTCGTGTGAAGGACATTCCCCTATTCTGCGTAGCATTTCTAAAAAGTTCCATGCTATTCACACCTGCCTGATCCAACATTCCGTAGAAAAACCGAAGCGGCCACCGCCTTGTTTTACGATTCACTGTATAGTTATGCATTAGCTCATCCAAAACGTCCACTCCGCTCTTTGTCTCATTATAGAAATGAATTATGTCAGGCTTCTTTGTTTCTACATTCACAGATTTGTCGCTATGCATGGTGGAGAGGAGAATAACACTTTAATAATAGATACAATTTAAAAAAGAAAGGAAAGAAGAGGTATGTTACTCACCGGCACTTGTCTTTTTTGAAACTACTAACCAGGTATGGCTAGCACAATTCATATGTTGACTCATTGTGAGAGAAGAGTTTCAACGTGGAAAGGAAATTCAACTGATGGCAATGCAGCTGGACTTGCTTTTTCCACGGAGGAACTTAAACGATATGATAGATTTTCTTTTTGTAAGTAGCTATAATGCAAGTTCAAATTATAGTTTCATATCGTAGCTGAGATTGGTTTCTAAACCGGAACTATATTGACCAGACATAAGCTGTTTTCTCACAGAGTTAGTTCAAAGAGAGCATTACATCCATGTATAATGATTACCTTAATATTAATGTTGGTCTCTGAATTTTATGATATAACGATACATGATTTTAAAATGTTAATGTACACATTAACATTTTTTTTGCAACAAATGATCGAATTTGGTTGCGTAACAGTGAGTGGCATAAAAGTATAGAGAGTGTCAATCCAATCTGTTACAATAGCAATAATAGTGATAGTAATAAATATATAAAACGAAAGTATGCAATCTCGTTGTTTGGCTGCTGATTTCGGCATTGTTACTTAATTACGGTAACATGTATTATCCATATATTCTATAAGTCAAATCATAACCCATAACGAAAGAGAGAAACAAATGATTTTACATAATAATGTCTAAATTAGTCGCATTAAAAGTGGATAGTTATTATTACTTTCATTTTAAAATTTCATATAATTGTAAATCATTTCGATTTTCCTTTTGTTTTATGACGAACTACCATATACATTCACTTCATGATTGGAATTATGATGGGGCCCCGGTAGCTCAGTGATAGAGCGTCCACCACTTTTCCTTGGGGTCCCGGGTTCGATCCCAGCCCCCACCAATTGAAATTCGTGGTGGACAAAGTCCGTGTGCGTGGGTTTATCTCGGGATTCTCCCGTTTCCTCCCACATTCTTCCTTCCACCATTTCATTCATTTCTCATAATCACCGTCTTCTTTAGCCTAACCGGCATAACTGTGGGACGTAAGACTCAAAGATTTCATTTTTTGGAATGATAATTTAGGTGTTTTCCGCCGCATGAAGATTTAAGTACGTCGGCCACAGAATAACCAGGGTTTGTGGAAAACTTAATGTAAGACAGTTTGAACCAATAGGAACAAAACTGGTTCTGCATATGCCTCCGGAGGAATTAATAGCTTGGAGAAACTGAAATGAACCCAAACTGTTGGTTCACATAGAATTGTCGTCTAACATTTTTAACATTAGTTTTATTTCATAGTTGACACTGGGATGTGAGATATTAAAGATATCTCAGAACACATTATGAATTATATGTTAAGTCTGGAAAGGAACTTGCTGCAAAATGTTATTCTCTAGTTAAATAGGCTACCAAAAATCTTTGAAAGCTTAATAATTAATACTACTACTGATAATTGCAAAGTAATACGTCATGTAAACCATAGCTTAAATTAGATATTGCTCAATTAATTGTCAAAATAATTTAAAATCAAATTTATTCAATTTCTATTCTTTAGAATTTTTTACCTTTAATTAACTTTCTAATTCTATGTGATATTAAAAACTATGCATTATAGAAATACGTATTAAAGTTTAGTAAAAATGTTATTAGCCATGTGTTAAGGAAACAGGCTGTGTAATGACTCAATTATCATTTTACAACTAGTTAACTTGTCATGGAATGATACAATATGGAACAGCGAGTGTTGATTGTTGAAACTCACTACTACAGAAATTTGAAAATTTCTCAAAAACTGTTCTAAATCTCTGTATTATTTTTGTACACAACAATACACGGAAACAAATCTTCGGTTATACTAAGCAATTTGAAAACTACCGGTTCAACAGAAGACAGCAAATCAATGGACGCCCTAGAAGTGCACATAGTGATGCAGATGTTGTTGTAAGTGATTCTTTTATTGTGGATTTGACAAAAAAATATCGCTATCGTGCTCAAAAATGTGCAAAGGCTCAGCAACAATGCACATATCGTGTAATATCCATGTCCACCTAGCCTCACCAATTCAAGTTGTAACCAAGAGTTTTTCAAAAAAATAAAATATTAACAAAAACTGTCAATTTTGATTCACGAAGATAAATCCTGGATAAATGGTTTTGCTACTAGGGCTCCTATCAAAAGCAACACAACGAGGGAAACGGCGACAGTTTGATCCAATATTTATTTATGTAAACAAAACAAAACAACATAAACAAGTTAAAAAATTTAAACACAATGTTTCGATTTTGAGATAACAATTTTACTGAATAACAATAATGTGGTTGTGTATATCCGCTACAACGTTACAACAACGCATATATACAAATGCAAATTAATAACAGTATAAATATATAATAAAATATAGAATTTAATCTGATGAAAAATGAAAATACGTGAGTATTAATGTTTTGTTAAGCATCGAAACAAAGTTATTACGTATATTTCAGACCAAGGCCAAACATAATAAATTCTTATGCTTCATTCAAATCTTACTTCGAAGAGAAGTTTTCAATAAAAATCAAATTTATTCTGAATAAAATCTGAATCTCAATTTGCCACTCCAAGTTACTAAATCTAAATCTCTGAACCTAAATTTACAAAATATCACCAATGTGCAAAAAATATTCTTCAAATTCAATAAAGTCTAAACCCGGTTAATGTCGACAATATTCTAGTCAATTGAAATTATTATTATTAATTTAATCAAAGTATACAGTCTTAAATATTGCTATCAATCGAAATTCTGTTTCCTCTAATCAAACCTAGAGGAATTCTCAATTTAAATTCAGAATTAATTTTGTAATTATTACCAATAAGTTTTAACAACAGGAACTGGAGTGAAAAATAAACTTATAAAGCAATTTCTTATCGAACGCAATATTTCCAAAGTCTTCAAACTGTAAAGAAACATACAAATTCATAAAGAAATACTATTTTTTTGACGACAGGAATGAAAAAAAATATTTACGTCGAATCCCGATTCAACCGATCGGCATAAATTATTGGAGGAGAAATAAACTGACTCAACTATTCGTTTAATTAATAGGGATATAAACTTACCTCGTTGCAGACAAATTGTTTTACCTTTGTCCTGTAGTCCTATTTGAAATATCTTACTTTCTTTGTCCTGGACTTCATTGGTCAGGTAATAGGACAAGTTATCGGTTTTGAGCCATTTGAATGTTCTTTCTAAACTTGGTTAAATTTGTTACTCCAGTAGGGGGCGCGGTGGCTCAGTGGTAGAGCGTTCACCTCTGGTGCTTGGGGTCCCGGGTTCGATCCCAGCCCCCGCCAAGTGAACTTTGTGGTGGACAAACACCGTGCTCGTGGGTTTTCTCGGGGTTCTCCCGTTTCCTCCCACTTTCTTCATTCCACCATTTCACTCATCTTTCATCATCACCGTCTCCTTTAGCCTAACCGGCATAACCGTGGGACGTAAAACTTAAAGATTTGTTACTCCAGCAAATGAATGGAACGCAAAAAACAGAAGCCAATACACACATGGAAAAATTCCACTGCTTCCTGGAAAAATACCACACATTCCAGCAAGAATGTCATTCATAAGAAAAGCTAACATTTCTCACAATAGTAGTATTTTTCGGCAATTTTCTCGATAAAAATCAACGCTTGTAGATTGCGAAAATAATCACGGCAATGGCTAAGGAACAAAACTTAAACACGATAATCACCAATCTTGAAAATAACACTGCAAAATCACAGGTTTCTAATACCTCAACTATGAGCACTTTTTGTCCTCCCCGGCTCGGATCTTTTCTCAATCTTAGCGAATCCACTATGTTTACTATTATTTCACTCGGAATCATTATACATTGATACACTCCGATAATATCTTTCATGGCGAATCATTTTCTGGAATAAATTCACACTGGAACGAAACTTCAAACTCTCGTAGAGCAGACCTGTTTAACAGTACACACAAGTGTTACTACACAGTCTCGAAGCAAAGAGAAAGAAGAGAGCCAAACCGCCAGGTCGAACAACAAGGAACTAGACAACGTAGCCAGATGCTACTCTGCTTCGCAGGGGTCAAAGCAGACCACGCCTCCTTTTCGCGCAAAAGCTATTTTCCTCCCTCACTCTTGTTGTCCACAATATACAGTCCACAGTACACAATATTGTTGGTGGACTCCAACCATATAATTTGGAGAAAGTCGGCACGACAAGGGGGGTTGACATGGAGAAATGTGAGGCAAGGTGGAAGGTTGGAGAGTAACAGGTTTGTAATAAATACTCTGGAAGATAAGATCGTGGCGATTCGACGGAGAAGAGACTCTCAGTGCAGTCTTTTGTCATTTTATAATTCGACGAGATTTACTTTAAGACTATTTATGAGCTATGGTCAACTAGTTCATAATACAAGTTCTATAACCGTTTTACTGTGGAACATTTGAGCAGCATTATTATCGCCAGTAGCTGGAGTTTACTCTGCTGCACCTTGAGCTTTCTGAGATACAACAGCGACAGCTATCCTGAAGATATGTCTTTGCTATTCGTTTTCCGTCATCAAATGTCAGACTCCTTAGGTTGTAATCTGGTAATGTTTGTACATCCTACACACAATAACATACACTCTAACATCACGATTGATTATTGAAAATACAATGACTATTAACCTAACTCGACATGTGTTTACTATATTGCAATTAGTAATAGAATTTTCCCTGACATTATAGAAAATGTCACAACGACAACCTTCCTGTCACCTCGAGAAACGGACTTGCTAATAAAGGCACGACAAGGGGGGTTGACAATATATAAATTTTCCTATTAATGCGTAAAAAATTTAAGGGTAGATACCTGATGTGAAACCAAAAGTCTATAGTTTCGGACAAAAAGGGTGCCGAAAGTGTGGGAAAATGAACTTTATATATCTATATCTTCACTATCCTAAACGAAAGAGCAAAGACGGTATAGTCAAGTCAAACACATCCAATGGGCTCTATCCAAAAATGCTTATGCCGCAATCGTAAAACTCGTGCGTAAGGGATTCCCCAAAAGAAGTGGGGAATCCTTGTCAATTCTCTTGAAAAAGAGAAATCTACATTAGACTATAAAAGGAACAGACAATAATTCGTTGAGCTGATATGATATTATGCTGCTTTTATTTACTTCGAATGACCCGCCTTTCTAATTTATGTTAACTAAAGCATGTTTTACCATTTACTGATGTTGCAGTTATGAAACGACAAATAGCAAATTACCAAATTCACACGCGCCATCTTGAATTTGTTGAAGAGATTAAGTTGCCGACAACAAACGACTGTTTGCTCTTTGTATATGTTTCAAACAACGCTAAATTAGACCTCCCTTTCTCAAGAGAACAGACGACGATTCCCCACTTCTTTAGGGAATTCTTTGCGCACGGGTTTCACGATTGTGGCGTAAGCATTTTTGGATAGAGCCCATTGGATGTGTTTGACTTGACATTACGGCCTTTGCTCTATCGTTTAGGATAGTGAAGGTATAGATATTTTATGTTCATTATCCCACGCTTTCGGCACTCTATATCTCCGCAACTACGAACTTTTGGCCAAAGATAAAGATTAGTTTTTTTCTTGGTTTGACATCTCCCATCTACCCTTATTTTTTGTACACATTAATAGGACAGTCTGTACATATACCAAATAGCGCTCTCTTACGGAAAATAAAAATGGTTTCTGGAACCAAATATCCTACCAAGGGGAAAAGCGCAACAATATCCAGTAATATCCCGTGAAAGTCAGTGAAACTGTGCTATTACTTTCAGTGCCAATCCAGATATATGGATGTCTGGATATACCAGATGAAAAACCTCCACCGTGAATCTTCATATAAAAATTCGCTAGAATCAGAAAGGGGAAAACCAATCAGTGATCTACAGTATGTCATTATGCGTATCCGTGTTGTATACAGCAGAGAATCTTAATTTAATACACGACAACTTTTTCATGTTTTACGTTATGCTGCGAAATGACAGTAATATCTGGACAAAATAATACAACCCAGTTTCAGAACGAATAGATTCGTTTTTGCAAACCCATTTGAATAAGTCAGTTTATGTTCCCATAATAATAGATACAATTTAAAAAAGAAAGGAAAGAAGAGGTATGTTACTCACCGGCACTTGTCTTTTTTGAAACTACTAACCAGGTATGGCTAGCACAATTCATATGTTGACTCATTGTGAGAGAAGAGTTTCAACATGGTAAGGAAATTCAACTGATGGCAATGCAGCTGGACTTGCTTTTTCCACGGAGGAACTTAAACGATATGATAGATTTTCTTTTTGTAAGTAGCTATAATGCAAGTTCAAATTATAGTTTCATATCGTAGCTGAGATTGGTTTCTAAACCGGAACTATATTGACCAGACATAAGCTGTTTTCTCACAGAGTTAGTTCAAAGAGAGCATTACATCCATGTATAATGATTACCTTAATATTAATGTTGGTCTCTGAATTTTATGATATAACGATACAAGATTTTAAAATGTAAATGTACACATTAACATTTTTTTTGCAACAAATGATCGAATTTGGTTGCGTAACAGTGAGTGGCATAAAAGTATAGAGAGTGTCAATCCAAAAGTATAGAGAGTTCGCAGCATAACGTAAAACATGAAAAAGTTGTCGTGTTACAATAGCAATAATAGTGATAGTAATAAATATATAAAACGAAAGTATGCAATCTCGTTGTTTGGCTGCTGATTTCGGCATTGTTACTTAATTACGGTAACATGTATTATCCATATATTCTATAAGTCAAATCATAACCCATAACGAAAGAGAGAAACAAATGATTTTACATAATAATGTCTAAATTAGTCGCATTAAAAGTGGATAGTTATTATTACTTTCATTTTAAAATTTCATATAATTGTAAATCATTTCGATTTTCCTTTTGTTTTATGACGAACTACCATATACATTCACTTCATGATTGGAATTATGATGGGGCCCCGGTAGCTCAGTGATAGAGCGTCCACCACTTTTCCTTGGGGTCCCGGGTTCGATCCCAGCCCCCACCAATTGAAATTCGTGGTGGACAAAGTCCGTGTGCGTGGGTTTATCTCGGGATTCCCCCGTTTCCTCCCACATTCTTCCTTCCACCATTTCATTCATTTCTCATAATCACCGTCTTCTTTAGCCTAACCGGCATAACTGTGGGACGTAAGACTCAAAGATTTCATTTTTTGGAATGATAATTTAGGTGTTTTCCGCCGCATGAAGATTTAAGTACGTCGGCCACAGAATAACCAGGGTTTGTGGAAAACTTAATGTAAGACAGTTTGAACCAATAGGAACAAAACTGGTTCTGCATATGCCTCCGGAGGAATTAATAGCTTGGAGAAACTGAAATGAACCCAAACTGTTGGTTCACATAGAATTGTCGTCTAACATTTTTAACATTAGTTTTATTTCATAGTTGACACTGGGATGTGAGATATTAAAGATATCTCAGAACACATTATGAATTATATGTTAAGTCTGGAAAGGAACTTGCTGCAAAATGTTATTCTCTAGTTAAATAGGCTACCAAAAATCTTTGAAAGCTTAATAATTAATACTACTACTGATAATTGCAAAGTAATACGTCATGTAAACCATAGCTTAAATTAGATATTGCTCAATTAATTGTCAAAATAATTTAAAATCAAATTTATTCAATTTCTATTCTTTAGAATTTTTTACCTTTAATTAACTTTCTAATTCTATGTGATATTAAAAACTATGCATTATAGAAATACGTATTAAAGTTTAGTAAAAATGTTATTAGCCATGTGTTAAGGAAACAGGCTGTGTAATGACTCAATTATCATTTTACAACTAGTTAACTTGTCATGGAATGATACAATATGGAACAGCGAGTGTTGATTGTTGAAACTCACTACTACAGAAATTTGAAAATTTCTCAAAAACTGTTCTAAATCTCTGTATTATTTTTGTACACAACAATACACGGAAACAAATCTTCGGTTATACTAAGCAATTTGAAAACTACCGGTTCAACAGAAGACAGCAAATCAATGGACGCCCTAGAAGTGCACATAGTGATGCAGATGTTGTTGTAAGTGATTCTTTTATTGTGGATTTGACAAAAAAATATCGCTATCGTGCTCAAAAATGTGCAAAGGCTCAGCAACAATGCACATATCGTGTAATATCCATGTCCACCTAGCCTCACCAATTCAAGTTGTAACCAAGAGTTTTTCAAAAAAATAAAATATTAACAAAAACTGTCAATTTTGATTCACGAAGATAAATCCTGGATAAATGGTTTTGCTACTAGGGCTCCTATCAAAAGCAACACAACGAGGGAAACGGCGACCGTTTGATCCAATATTTATTTATGTAAACAAAACAAAACAACATAAACAAGTTAAAAAATTTAAACACAATGTTTCGATTTTGAGATAACAATTTTACTGAATAACAATAATGTGGTTGTGTATATCCGCTACAACGTTACAACAACGCATATATACAAATGCAAATGAAAATATAGAATTTAATCTGATGAAAAATGAAAATACGTGAGTATTAATGTTTTGTTAAGCATCGAAACAAAGTTATTACGTATATTTCAGACCAAGGCCAAACATAATAAATTCTTATGCTTCATTCAAATCTTACTTCGAAGAGAAGTTTTCAATAAAAATCAAATTTATTCTGAATAAAATCTGAATCTCAATTTGCCACTCCAAGTTACTAAATCTAAATCTCTGAACCTAAATTTACAAAATATCACCAATGTGCAAAAAATATTCTTCAAATTCAATAAAGTCTAAACCCGGTTAATGTCGACAATATTCTAGTCAATTGAAATTATTATTATTAATTTAATCAAAGTATACAGTCTTAAATATTGCTATCAATCGAAATTCTGTTTCCTCTAATCAAACCTAGAGGAATTCTCAATTTAAATTCAGAATTAATTTTGTAATTATTACCAATAAGTTTTAACAACAGGAACTGGAGTGAAAAATAAACTTATAAAGCAATTTCTTATCGAACGCAATATTTCCAAAGTCTTCAAACTGTAAAGAAACATACAAATTCATAAAGAAATACTATTTTTTTGACGACAGGAATGAAAAAAATATTTACGTCGAATCCCGATTCAACCGATCGGCATAAATTATTGGAGGAGAAATAAACTGACTCAACTATTCGTTTAATTAATAGGGATATAAACTTACCTCGTTGCAGACAAATTGTTTTACCTTTGTCCTGTAGTCCTATTTGAAATATCTTACTTTCTTTGTCCTGGACTTCATTGGTCAGGTAATAGGACAAGTTATCGGTTTTGAGCCATTTGAATGTTCTTTCTAAACTTGGTTAAATTTGTTACTCCAGTAGGGGGCGCGGTGGCTCAGTGGTAGAGCGTTCACCTCTGGTGCTTGGGGTCCCGGGTTCGATCCCAGCCCCCGCCAAGTGAACTTTGTGGTGGACAAACACCGTGCTCGTGGGTTTTCTCGGGGTTCTCCCGTTTCCTCCCACTTTCTTCATTCCACCATTTCACTCATCTTTCATCATCACCGTCTCCTTTAGCCTAACCGACATAACCGTGGGACGTAAAACTTAAAGATTTGTTACTCCAGCAAATGAATGGAACGCAAAAAAAAGAAGCCAATACACACATGGAAAAATTCCACTGCTTCCTGGAAAAATACCACACATTCCAGCAAGAATGTCATTCATAAAAAATGCTAACATTTCTCACAATAGTAGTATTTTTCGGCAATTTTCTCGATAAAAATCAACGCTTGTAGATTGCGAAAATAATCACGGCAATGGCTAAGGAACAAAACTTAAACACGATAATCACCAATCTTGAAAATAACACTGCAAAATCACAGGTTTCTAATACCTCAACTATGAACACTTTTTGTCCTCCCCGGCTCGGATCTTTTCTCAATCTTAGCGAATCCACTATGTTTACTATTATTTCACTCGGAATCATTATACATTGATACACTCCGATAATATCTTTCATGGCGAATCATTTTCTGGAATAAATTCACACTGGAACGAAACTTCAAACTCTCGTAGAGCAGACCTGTTTAACATTACACACAAGTGTTACTACACTGTCTCCAAGCAAAGAGAAAGAAGAGAGCCAAACCGCCAGGTCGAACAACAAGGAACTAGACAACGTAGCCAGATGCTACTCTGCTTCGCAGGGGTCAAAGCAGACCACGCCTCCTTTTCGCGCAAAAGCTATTTTCCTCCCTCACTCTTGTTGTCCACAATATACAGTCTTTCAGTAAATTCATATTTTTTTTATATTGCGTTCCTACTTTCATCCTCTTTCCTTACGGAATGATCTCAATTTAGAATTACAATCAATTGAGAACAAACAATTAATTATTGTTATGTACGCTATTTTACATTAATTTATATTTTTCTTTTTTTATTATTTTTAATTTTTTATTTTTGTTTTCTTCTTCTTTAGAACAAACCCATTCTTCAGAGATAAAAATCTCTTGACGAGATGGATTGTTAGAAACGTTTACAAAAGGTTTGCACTCAGTCCCACATATAGTTTAATTAATAATAGAATGAAACGAGATGGTGTTGGAAAACGACTTAAATTGTGCAATGGAATCTGGAAAATGAACGAAAGAGCCATGTCTTCACAAAGGGCAGCAATATCTCAGATGAAACTCATTTCCACATAAATGGCCTTATGAATAATTATAATTGCCGAATATTGGAAGGAGGGAACCAAAGAGTTATTACCCCCCGAACATCCTCAGCTTGTTACTGTTTGCAGCAGAAGTTTTGTGGTCACTTACTTTTTTGAATATGAACAAGGAAGGGTTGTCACGGTGAATGGAGTTCAATATCATACGATGTTCACTGCTTTGTGGATCAAATGAAGATAAAAATTATGGTTCCAACAAGACACCGCAACTTTTCACAATTCAGGAGATACAATGCGTGAGAAGTTTCCGGACAGAATAATCTTGTTGCGAGAAGACCAAACTTTATCACATCGATCTTGTGGCACCTTATGACTTTTGTTATTGGAGTGCATTAAACCACGAGGGAGAACAAGAGGAAACTCGGTAATCTGTTGGACCTAAAATAAGACATTCTACGTGTCCTCGACGAAGAAATGGGGAAATGTTTGAGAGGTTGATTTTTAATTTCATTGAGCTAGTAAAATTCCATATAGCAATGTTGTGTACCTAAACCTAAAAGTCTCGTGAACCTTAACGCTTATTTCTATCTTGTCTCCTCTCATTGCTTTTTTTAAATTCAACTTTAAGCCGATATTACAAAGATACGATAAATATTTTGAACGACGAACATGGAACTTGGAAAGAGCTACGAATGATTTATTTCTGCCATTACTGACGTGCAGCGCTAAAGTAGGGTTAAGGCCGATCTATCTCTAGAAGAAGGGTTAAAGCAGTCAGAGATTTTATGATTATTTACATATTGAGAGAATACGTTGTTAGTACGTATTCATTCAGGCATTTGAAAATGGAATTAAGGAATAGAGAATGAAATTTTACTTTCAAAATTCAAACCTCAAGAATAGAGAGCCTTTTGTGGATTATAAGCCAACAATGATGGCATTTCCCAGGCCAATGAACTTAGACATTCATGTAATTAAAACTTTAACCCCCTGTAAATTAATCAATACTCTTAACCTCTTTTTGAATTATATAATTTTTTTCTTTCATTATATAATTTTACAAAGGATTGTATAACGGAAGGCTGATAATACATTTTTTCATTTGAAAAGATATCGGAAAAGAGTAAAAAATCTCTGCCTTTAATAGTAAAATTTATAAAATGAAGTAAAATTTGCAAAATTTCTTTTTTTCTTTTTTCTTCTCTAGTATGCTGAAAACTTACAAGTGATTATGACATTGATAATAACCACGTACTAATAATTTGGAGGTAACACAAAAATGAGATATTCAGTGTTACAATATTGTTACACCTGTTTTGGAACGGTTATATATAGAACAGTGTAAAATTAATATATTTAAATACCATTGAGTCCTGACAACACTACTTGAACATTTCATAATGTGAATCTATCACTATGTACAATCAACGCTAATTCCCTAGATTTCTGGGCATGAATTCCTTAATGTCACATACCTGTAAAAGCTAATAACTTTCGCATATTACTAAGGTACATAGCAATCTAGATGTCATCTTAATTAATACTTTCAGTCAATTAAATTAAATACCCTTTTGCTAAACCTGACAAAGCACAGGTTCACCATTCAAGTCTTGGATTAGAGAAAATTATGTACTAAAGATTATCAGTTCCACCGATATGTCATAGCACAAATATCTCTTACCACAAGTATGTGCTATTATCACCAACCCTAAGCCCATTTATCTCATTTAAGCAAAATGGAAAAGGCAAAGTTAATTTTCAAGTTAATTGACCAAGCCTCGTACATGAAGGAAAAATCTTGAAGCCTTCTCTCATCGATTTGGTATTATTTGTGTATGTGTTAGTGGATTTGGCTCCAATTCTGTGTCCATATATGGTTAAAAAGTGGGGACCATATCTACGTGATTGCTGCATTTCTGGTGACTGTTTCTTTGTGTCTGCTTTTCGGAACTGTCATTTTCCACAAACCCTTGGTTGTATCTAATACTTAGACAAGAGGACTATACGCGCTCTTACATTCGTTCTTCCACTTCCACTTCTAGGAAAGTGCTTTATTCTTAAGAGTGTATCAAGCGGGCTCCCCTTGTTCGGATCGAGCATTAAAAGTTTGAATATTGTCCGAGATTCAATATTGAAGTAATTAACAGAACATTATAGGATGTGTGATGGTTGATATCTGTTGACCCTTGTGACAACTTAGACTCAGCGTCACAATATTTTCTGTGAATTTCTTTTTTTTTTGTATCTGAACTTTTGAGGTACCGTTTTGTTTGGACTCTACAACCATCGGGAATTATTGGATTTAAGAAATTAGTTCTGCTATTGGTGTGAAATGGACTATTTTTATTCAAAAATAATACAAAAATAAAGAACTTTCTGTTTTTCTTTTTCTAAAAAGAAGAAATGAAAGAATAAAGAAGATACATTAATTGTGAAGAAAAACTGAAAAGAAATCACTTTGAAAAGTAACAAAGATGTTTTGTATAGAGTTTTAAGTATTTATACGTCAATAGTCAACTTTGTACCATTGCGCTCTTCCTGGTGCTTTGCTTTCCTCGCGTCAGAAGTTAGGAAGAATTGAACGTTGCCTGAGGTGCTATTTCGCAGCACCGAAGCAATCCCATCCGTGCTTTCTGTACTGCCACGTCAACGAGTTGCTGTATGCATGTTTGAGTGGGTGTGTTTGAAATCTAAGAGGGACTTATTCTAATTGAATTCATTGCTGTTTTTGTGGATTTTGCTTTTACGTCGCTTGGTACTGTTATCGAAATCTCTGGACTTTCTGAATCATTTTGATTTCCATCGTTTGGATTTATTTCCGTTTGAGAAAAATTGTTTCCTGTAATTTCTATTGAGAACGAAGGAAAAGAAAGCCCAGCAGCTTTCTATCATGTCTCCTCTCGTTGCTTTTTTAAATCCGACTTTAAGCCGATATTACAATGTTACGATGAATATTTTGAAGGACGAACATGGAATTTGGATAGAGCTACGAATGATTTATTTCTGCCATTACTGACGTGCAGCGCTAAAGTAGGGTTAAGGCCGATCTATCTCTAGAAGAAGGGTTAAAGCAGTCAGAGATTTTATGATTATTTACATATTGAGAGAATACGTTGTTAGTACGTATTCATTCAGGCATTTGAAAATGGAATTAAGGAATAGAGAATGAAATTTTACTTTCAAAATTCAAACCTCAAGAATAGAGAGCCTTTTGTGGATTATGAGCCAACAATGATGGCATTTCCCAGGCCAATGAATTTAGACATTCATGTAATTAAAACTTTAACCCCCTGTAAATTAATCAATACTCTTAAGCTCTTTTTGAATTATATATTTTTTTCTTTCATTATATAATTTTACAAAGGATTGTATAACGGAAGGCTGATAATACATTTTCTCATTTGAAAAGATATCGGAAAAGAGTAAAAAATCTCTGCCTTTAATAGTAAAATTTATAAAATGAAGTAAAATTTGCAAAATTTCTTTTTTTCTTTTTTCTTCTCTAGTATGCTGAAAACTTACAAGTGATTATGACATTGATAATACCACGTACTAATAATTTGGAGGTAACACAAAAATGAGATATTCAGTGTTACAATATTGTTATACCTGTTTTGGAACTGTTATATATAGAACAGTGTAAAATTAATATATTTAAATACCATTGAGTCCTGATAACACTACTTGAACATTTCATAATGTGAATCTATCACTATGTACAATCAACGCTAATTCCCTAGATTTCTGGGCATGAATTCCTTAATGTCACATACCTGTAAAAGCTAATAACTTTCGCATATTACTAAGGTACATAGCAATCTAGATGTCATCTTAATTATTACTTTCAGTCAATTAAATTAAATACCCTTTTGCTAAACCTGACAAAGCACAGGTTCACCATTCAAGTCTTGGATTAGAGAAAATTATGTACTAAAGATTATCAGTTCCACCGATATGTCAAAACACAAATATCTCTTACCACAAGTATGTGCTATTATCACCAACCCCAAGCCCATTTATCTCATTTAAGCAAAATGGAAAAGGCAAAGTTAATTTTCAAGTTAATTGACCAAGCCTCGTACATGAAGGAAAAATTTTGAAGCCTTCTCTCATCGATTTGGTATTATTTGTGTATGTGTTAGTGGATTTGGCTCCAATTCTGTGTCCATATATGGTTAAAAAGTGCGGACCATATATGCGTGATTGCTGCATTTCTGGTGACTGTTTCTTTGTGTCTGCTTTTCGGGACTGTCATTTTCCACAAACCCTGGGTTGTATCTAATACTTAGACAAGAGGACTATACGCGCTCTTACATTCGTTCTTCCACTTCCACTTCTAGGAAAGTGCTTTATTCTTAAGATTGTATCAAGCGGGCTCCCCTTCTTCGGATCGAGCATTAAAAGTTGGAATATTGTCCGAGATTTAATATTGAAGTAATTAACAGAACATTATAGGATGTGTTGACCCTTGTGACAACTTAGACTCAGAGTCACAATATTTTCTGTGAATTTCTATTTTTTGTATCTGAACGTTTGAGGTACCGTTTTGTTTGGACTCTACAACCATCGGCAATTATTGGATTTAAGAAATACGTTCTGCTATTGGTATGAAATGGACTATTTTTATGCAAAATAATACAAAAATAAAGAACTTTCTGATTTTCTTTTTTCTAAAAAGAAGAAATGAAAGAATAAAGAAGAGACATTAATTGTGAAGAAAAACTGAAAAGAAATCACTTTGAAAAATAATAAAGATGTTTTGTATAGATTTTTAAGTATTTATACGTCAATAGTCAACTTTGTACCATTGCGCTCTTCCTGGTGCTTTGCTTTCTTCGCGCCAGAAGCTAGGAAGAATTGAACGTTGTCTGAGGTACTATTTCGTAGCACCGAAGCAATCCCATCCGTGCTTTCTGTACTGCCACGTCAACGAGTTGTTGTATGCATGTTTGAGCGGAAATGTTTGAAATCTAAGAGGGACTTATTCTAATTGAATTCATTGCTTTTTTTGTGGTTTTTGCTTTTACGTCGCTTGGTACTGTTATCGAAATCTCTGGACTTTCTGAATCATTTTGATTATCCATCGTTTGGATTTATTTCCGTTTGAGAAAAATTGTATCCTGTAATTTTTATTGAGAAGGAAGGAAAAGAAAGCCCAGCAGCTAACGTAATTGCGGTAAGTGAAGAAACATTATTTTTGTGTTTCTTTTTCTCTTTTTTTCTTTTGGGTTGTTAAGTTCTCTGCTTTAAAGGAGTGGATTTTTCATAGTTTGTGTTCTATATTCTGTTTGAGGTACTATTTTCTTTGGTATAGTTAGTTGAGTTAATTTAGCGTCCCTATCGAGTTGTTTCAATTACTAGTTTTTTTGGTTAATTAGTTTGAAGTTCAATTTAATTTAACGTCCCCATTGATTTGCTTCAATTAATAGTATTTTTGGTAAATTGGTTTAAAGATTGATTTAGTTTAGCGTCCTCATTGAGTTGCTTCAATTACTAGTATTCTTGGTTAACTGGTTTAAAGATTGATTAATTTAGCGTCCCCATTGAGTTGCTTCAATTACTAGTATTCTTTGTTAATTGGTCTTAAGATTGATTTAATTTTGCGTCCCCATTGAGTTGCTTCCATTTCGTGTATTTTTGCATAATTAATTGGGAGGTTAGTTGCTCTACTTTCTCGTCTCATTTAATTTGTTTCAGATTCAGGGTTTTTGTGATTAATTAGGATTGAAGTTCGGTTAGTTTAATTTAATGTCACAATTAATTCGTTTCGGTTTTGAGTAATCTTGCGTTAATAGTCAATTCTGTAATTTTTTTTTTTTTAGATTTAGCGTCCTTTTTCTTAGTTCTTTCAGTTTTGAGTAATTTTGTCGTAGTAATTTAGGTTGTGGATAGTTTTTTTTATTTAGTGTCCCATTCGGATTGTTAGTTTCAAGTACTTATGCAACGTTAACCTTATTGTTTGAAGCTTTCTTTCATGTAAGTTGGTATATTGTATTATTATTCAAGTTCGCTACTCTTGGTTTATTTGATCTAGTTGAATGATGCTAGCTTCCAAATTAAAATTACGGAAGAATAAATTCGATTCTGTGGTCTAACGTCATTTCTTGTTGTTGGGGTTTATTTCGTATTCAATTTGGTTTTATTTAATTGTTAAATCAACCGTCTGAATTCGTTAATTAAAAATTATTTGTTACAATTTGTAGTCCTAGTTGATATTCTTTGAACTTATAATTTATCGTTTGTTTGCTATTAATTTTCCGATTGGAGTTTGAGTAGGAAATTTTATTCCCAGTTCACGTAAGTGTTTTGATTTGAAGTTTAGCCTAGTGCTGTAAAATATTCGGCCAGATCTAATAGCTTTCTTGGATTATCGTTGTTCTCTGAAACTATTTATTGGGAGTTAGCTCGGTTCTGAAATTGTCGGATTCCTGTTTTTTTTGTTGTTGTTGTTGTTTTCTGGAGTTATTTTTTTTAAACAATTATATTGCTTTAGGTTCTGTTTAGGATCTTTCGCATATTATTGTTTGATTAATGTTAACTTTCAATATTTAATAATTCTTGGAACTGTTGTTATACTACGGATTGAATGAGATTTGAATTATATATATAGGGTGATTGAAAAGTAATATTTGCTATATATATTTTTCTTCTGTTTTAATGCAAACTGTTAAAGAAAATAAATTGTTAAATAGAATTTAGTTGATTTTGAATTAATATATTGCTAGTGTAATTCTTTAAGACCTTAATTCTTTAATTGTTAATTCTTGACTTTAGATAATTTACTTAAGGGATATATATTTATATATACAGAGACTGACATTTTTTCAGGAGCACGGCTGTGATTCTTAAAGCAGCCCACTGTATTGTGATTTGCCGAGTCGCCTTGCTTGTAATTCTTATTACGGAATTTTTGGGGGGATCGTTGGACGAACTAGATGGTTTTCACTTTCAAGCGCGAGAGCGTTACACCCTCAACACTCATTTGTATTCCTACTTTCGAGTTATGAAAATCGACTCAATAGCTTCACAAGCTGGCTTCAGATTATTGAACAGAAAGCTGTAATTGCTATAGTTCGGACGACCGTCAGTCCCTGCTAACGAAGTACTACAGTGGACCCTTGTGATCGGGCAACGTGGAACATCTGAGTTTATTATGATCGCAACGACCCTGAATGAGTTGTCCGGTCGAAGATTATTGTGAGTAAATTATAACTTAATTTATTAATTACGCCACACAACCACCTCCATAAATAAATTAAAACGGACGTAAATTAGAACGTTTGTTTGTATGTAATACTTTGATGTTATTTCCAATGTAATGAAAATTATGTTAAGTGTTATTACACACTCTACATATTTGAGTTAGGTTCTGTGATTTGCTCCTAAAGTTAATTTTGACTTGTTGACTTGACTTGACTTGTTTGACTTTCGTTAATTGTATCTAGATTAGTTGCATGCACATATGTTTCATTTTTACGGTACTTATATACTTCTCCCCAGACTCCCAGCTCCGGGTTCGAGGTGAATGTAAATATTTTTTAATCCGTACTTCGCCGTGACACCGCTGGGGCGAAAACGAGAAAGAGAGGGAGAGAAACGCAGATCATGTAGAGAAGAAGAATAAACAAAAGTAAATGTTACGTCCATGTTCACGGGAATTTCTTAGCACGACAAACACCACTGTATTAGTATTACACATATATTAGTGATAAAATATTTACCATTTTGTATGAGCACAAGATGATGTCCATCCGTTTGAGAGGTAAAATTCATGGTCCTGTTTCGAGGAAATTATTTTTGGTATCTCAATATGTTATCATTTCCAATGTGTGACCTGTAGTGATTGAAAGGCTATCCCACAATACATAGAACTAAAAATGCAGTCTAAGACAATTATATTTTGTTGGTACATCATACATCCCATATTCAATGTGTGACCTGGGGCCGCGGTAGTTCAGTGGTAGAGCGTTCACCTCTGGTGCTAGGGGTCCCGGGTTCGATCCCAGCCCCTGCCAAGTGAACTTTGTGGTGGACAAACACCGTGTGCGTGGGTTTTCTCGGGGTTCTCCCGTTTCCTCCCACTTTCTTCATTCCACAATTTCTTTCATTACTCATCATCACCGTCTCCTTTAGCCTAACCGGCATAAGCGTGGGACGTAAAACTCAAAGATTTCATTTTTTCAATGTGTGACCTGTAGTGATTGAAAAGCTATCCCACAATACAAAGAACTAAAAATGCAGTCTAAGACAATTATATTTTGTTGGTACATCATACATCCCATATATTCTTTACAATTATAAATGACAAGAATCCTTTCAAAGTTACTCTTATAAATTGATTTCAAGAAGGAAATGTATAACAAATCTGGTACAAGACTTTTGTATGTATTGTTGTGATTTTATGTTCAGGTGAATTCCAGTTGAAAGTGAAGTGATCTGAAAACCACGTAAACGGTATATCGTCAAAAAATACAACGCGTTGGAGTTAGCGCCGGATGGTGCTGTTAATGCAGGTGTGTTGCTGGAATCTGATTGTTTAGTAATGAATAGTGCATGGCCGAACCCATCGGTGACAGTAAGCTCCTTTTACCAATCACCGCTGGGGTGAAAACGAGAAAGAGAGAGAGAGAAACGCAGATCATGTAGAGAAGAAGAATAAACAAAAGCAAATGTTACGACCATGTTCACGGGAATTTCTCAGCACGACAAAGACCACTGTATTAGTATGACACAAATGTCAGTGATAAAATTTTTACCACTTTTGTATGAGCACAAGATGATGTCCATCCGTTTGAGATTGCTTTAAATAATGTATTTGTGGTGCAGCCGATGGTACATTCCCACACATATTTGGTAGCATACTATGAGAAGAATGCTGGACTTTAGAGTCATTCTGTTGTTCAGAAGGAGGGAAGGCAAGCGAGACGTTTAATATGAACTGAAATATAGCTATAAAAACGAAAATTGACATTGCAAGCATTCTACGAGAAATTCTATGTAAAAGAAGTTTATTTCATTCATTATTTCCTTCTTTTCGTTTACCTGATTTGAAAACAAATAGTTTGTAACAGTTATAATATTTCAAAGGTTGAGTGACGTGTAAAAAGCACGTAGCGCCAAAGCATTCATGGTAGCAGCTGACGTTTTTGTATGTCACAAGATCTCATGCAATTAGGGGTCTATATCATCTACCCAGGATGACGGGATCGAAATGAAGTTGAATGTGTCGCCGTCAAAGTGAGTAAGTGGACTAGTGGTTCGAATTATATAATATTGTCGTTTTCTATTTTTCAACATTATTATACTTATTAAATTCTGAACAGAACTTCTATCTTTTGTTTCCTAGCTTGCTGAATAGAAATTATATATTGTTGCTGTGGATAAGTATATTAATCTCCGCTTTCAGTCTTTGTTTGGTGTGCAAGCTGACTTTCGCTTGACCAAGTGCAGTAATTAATTGGTAAGTGAAATCAGTAGTTTCTTTCAAACTTCCTTTATTTGGGTCTATCAGCCTTAATAGTTTACAGATTGTGATGAAAATAGTTTTAGTGCTTTCTAAACCTAGAATGTTCCTTGTTTATACTAACGTCTGTTACGTAGTAAAATATTACTTTCTCATTGGATATTGGTGTTATTTGTACTAGATGTGTGTCATAAGCGACGTTCAGAAAAATCATCAGTTTGCTACCTTATATTGATTTTAAGACGGAATTTTCTGTGTTGTTAAATTAGATTTGTCGTGATTTTCTTTTTGTAGCTACTTATCTAATATATTTTCCTCTTTTTCTTATATTTTAAAATTTAAATAACTTTGGCCGAGTTATTTGCTTACGAAGCTTATGTACTATTCGAATCGGTAACATTCTTCAATAATTCTTTGGAGCAGTTAAGTCATAGTAGCTTCCGTTCTAGATTACTATTTAAAAGAGAAAATTGTAATCGAATTGCTATTGGCATTAGAATTCAAGCTTCTTATAAGAAGTATGTTATTGAAAATAAAATAGTAGCACTCGTTTTTAAGACATTAATATTTAATTCAATCTTGTAAATTTCTAAGTTCACATGATGTATTTCTTAACTGATAATTGTTGTATGAATTTTTTAATATATTTAACAGTTGATGAATCAAGTTTCTATGTAATGAAAATTATGGCCTATGATAACTGAGTTTGATATAAAATGAAAATTAGACGATAGTTTATTACTTTTAAAATTCAGTATTATTTTTGACTGTTTTAATTTTTGAGTATTTGTATTTTTTTATTAGAAATAGGGAAATGAAATAAAATCTTTGAGTTTTACGTCCCACGGTTATGCCGGTTAGGCTAAAGGAGACGATGATTATGAAAAATGGTGGAATGAAGAAAGTGGGAGGAAACGGGAGAACCCCGAGAAAACCCACGCACACGGTGTTAGTCCACCACAAAGTTCACTTGGCGGGAGCAGGGTTTGAACCCGGGACACCATGCACCAGAGGTGAACGCTCTACTACTGAGCCACCGCGGCCCCCATTATTACAAATAGAGATGTGGAATATGACCTTGAGGGAACTAACAGTAAACATCAAGGAAATTAAATTCAAACTACATTGTAAGTTTGAAAACATTGTTTGCTTTGAAATAATCTTTGATTTAGTTGAAACAGTCAGTAATCTTTATTAATTTCAACAAGATTATGATCTTAAATTCTGCAACAGTGGGCAATTCTTAAAACACCACACTCTGTAGTTGATTTGCTTAGCTTCTACGTCATTAGGCGAATGTTTTTTTTTCTCGTAGAATGTCGGAATCATACAATTATATGTTGCGTTTCAAACTCTATCTATTTTTAACATGTTCCTAGAGATAGAGGAAAGATTTGATATAGCAGTTTCGTGTAAACAGTACAATGAACTCCGCAACGTTTAAGAGCAATCCATGTAATTGCATGTTATATTTGTCCTGGCAGTTTTGCGAAATAAACGCTTTAGAAAAATCGGATTTTTCAGTCCCTTGCTTATTATTTTTCTAATTCATTGGATGACAAGTTTATTAAACAGGAATCATGATAAATGGAAAACTCTGTGTCTGTATGTACTATAAAGTAAGAAGTTCTGAGTCACTGGGTGTCATATGGCCAAATGGTTTAAGATTCGTTATATTTTTTGTTAGGTAATATTCCATAAAATATTGATTCTTAGTAAGCCGAAACAGGGGCCTCAATTATTCATTCAAAAAGTATGTACCTTGGAATGTCTTTCTATTCAACAGTCTGGTGTATATATATGTCAGAATCTCTGAATATTAGAGATATAATACTTGGTTTGAGTATTTCTTATTGAAAATAATTACATACATGCTTTAGATATTTTTACATTTAACCTACGTAGAAAGCAAGAAAATATAATAGAGAGAGAACGAGAATTAAAGCTATTAAAGCTTTCTGACATTAAATAACGGCTTTCGTAAGATTACAGACATCAAATTCACTATTTGGAATTTTCATTTAAATTTAATAGAAGTGTTTCAACATTTTTTTATATTCGGAATTCCATCGAAGGAAAACTGGGTTGGTTTTAGCAGTTATAAGAATATGATACATTCTTCTTATAAGCCGAAGTCTAGTATATACGGTACGAAAATTACCCTCAAGTGAAACTAGTCATTATATTCTTTGCTAGTATTCATGTGGACTACCATATGCATAATTATAGGAGTTCAGGTGGTTTTAATTTCCAGCAGCTTATTTATTTTATACTCTTATAATATACCTTTACCGTACAAAAAATCGTAATAATTTTGCATTTCGTTCAATTATTAACTACACAGCTAGGAAATAAATACTTGATTCTAACATTTGTGTATAATTATTTTTATAATATATTTAATAAATGCATATGATCTGCACTGCAATGATGGATCATAAGAAGCAAATTTCCCTTTCATCTGCAGGTACGTTTATGAAACTTTAGAACATGCACACTGCTCGGGGGTTCCATCTAAAATAGATTTCACATAGCAATTTAATTTTACTGAAAATGATACTTAGCGTTGTCGTCTTTCGTCCCACAATGTCACCTTAGAGCTTATTTAAAACACCAGTAACATTAGTTGAATTATCACCATCTAACACTACACTAAAAACTCATCCTTCGTAAGAGCATTACACTCTACATTCTTCATTGGCATCAACTGATAGTTTTATCCATATTTCAGCCTTAAAATGAGCTAAGTACAGATGATCAACGAACTCAGGGGCTAGTAGCTTCATATACATTATCGTGCTCTGTTACCATGTAGCTTAATTATTGCAAGCCATGGGTATTTAGAATTTTATGGGTATCTATATATTAAAATGCTAGGCGCGACAGTCGTTTATATGTTTGTCTTCAGTCTTTTCGACAACGAGATATTAACAACACAAATGCTAAAAACGAGCTTTTTTGGGGGTCATTACAAAATTTTATGTAGATTGTCCAGTTCGAACTGAATATTTAAATTAATTGGCCGTTATTTCTTTATTAAATTTTCAAGGATACTCTGGATTTTTTTTAAAAAGCAACGTATCATATGAGTTATACATTCCAACACCACATAATTGTATATAGGTGTTTGTTTTATGGTCAAATGATAATGAAAAACGAAGGATAACGCTTTCTCCAGTCTAAGATGAATTTTAATTTTTTTTTACTGTTTTGACCAACGAACACCACATACCACTGACATAATTAATTGTATGTAATGTGTTTACTTATTACATACTGCATACAAGAAGAAATAAAACACTGATCAAACATAAGTTAGAAACTCCACTCGGAATTAGGCTAAATTTTGAACATTGAGAGATATTGAAAAAAATAACAGAAAAGATCTCCCATTTATGGCACCTCTTGCAGAATTGTATCAAGACGTCTTTCGCTTGTGTCTGTAAAGGAACATGTGCAGACGCTGTGAGGAATGACAAGCAGGTTGATACTCATATGTAGATGGTGCGCTGTGTGGAGAGCATAGTTTCAACTAGTTATCTATAAAATAATGTTATATGGACATTGTTGTGTTAAACATGCATTATATGGTGGTTATAGTAATCCATAGATACGAGTGTAGAAGTGAATGTAGAAAAGTGTTGAAGAAAACTAAAATTGAAGTACATTTTATGTGTACTCTTCAAATTAAATAATAAAACTTGAAGTAGTACACAATTAACATTAAATGTTAATCATATGTAACCCTTTACTGTTATTCATAGATTAAGAACAAATTTGAAACCAATAAAAATCTGTACTATTTCTGATTTTATTAAAGAGCTACTAATATATCCAACTATTAAATTGGATGAAAAACAAGGTCTTCCTTGTTACCGTTCCAATCGAAAATGGATGATTAATAAACCAAAAGTACTGTAATTCCAAAAGAGGAACTACATAATATTTTTTGAAGTAAGAATATATTACAAAACTCCATTTTCTTGTGTTACCGTTATTGCTCTCTCTATATATAGAACGTGTTACTACATACTACATCCGATTGGAAAAGCGACATTGTTATGTATATTCAATACATTGTTAGAACATATTACAAAAAGCACTTTCTGTTAAATATCCAGCAATACGAAGTTTCAAGATACACTGCGAAACGAGGAATAATTAGTGTCTACCACATCTGGTTTTAATAGAGAAATGTCTGAGGTAATGGAATGTATTTTCGGAGCGTTGAGTACATTTCAAATGACGACTCGCGGAATATTTCTTACCATTCTGAAACTTCGACAATTAATGGCTGATTTCTTCAAATTATATTATCAATCATGTTTTAATACATATCAATCTTTTTCTCGCGCTGAATTGATTCCAAACTGGATTGAATGAATGTTATATTTAATTGTTTAGTCTTTGGATATCCATGTTAAGAGTGTGTGATAACCTTGACCCAGATTAGGTTTGTAATGACTATGCATAAAACATTCAAACACAAAGATCATGTACGATTGACAAAGGTGCAATGGAGTCGTCAGATGACAACAGTAAATCTCACAAATTATGTGAATAAAGTTTGAGCGAAATTAAGCTGCATTAAAATATTTTCTCCACGTAATACGTAATTCTGTGGAAAATAATAATTCCAAGCACAGAAAAAATGACACTTGACGAAACACTAGCCTTTGTGCTTAATGCGCAATAAAGTAAAGACACACAGTTTCAAACTAGCGATCTATTTTGTTTCGCATAAAGTAGGATAACTGTGAAATAGTCACAGGTAACTTGTACAGTATTTGTGCAATATATGTTCACGAGAAAGCAGTGAAGAATAATAGTTCACAGTCTGATATTGTCGACCGCTGAGAGCGTTGCAAAGATTACATCTGCGAAGCAGATTTCTCCGCTTGCGATCAAACATAACTGAAATTTGGGAGATGAGTGCAGAAGCTTTATAAATTCAAATATCAATTCTGCGCTGTCGTGGTTGGTGTTGTACATAAAATGCGTTTCATAATCCCTGAAAAAAGAAATCAAGGGGCTTGAGATTGGGTAAATGATATGGTCGTAACAAGGTCTTTCTCTCCCGACCCAACGATTTGGGAATGTTTCATTTAGGTAGGTTTGCATATTTCTGTCAAAACTTGTAGGTGCACTGTTATGGTTGGATCACATCTACTGATATGTTCTAACAATGTAGGGAGAATATTACGTAAACATAAAAGATATGAACTCCCTCACAGTTAACAATGAAGGTCCTACCACAAAAGTATCCAACATACCGCACCCCACGCTTACACTAAATCCCTGCTGCTGATCGCTCATTACACGATTTTTAGGCCCTATAGGTGCCTAGTTTCAGGAACGTCTCTGATCATTCCCAGCACACTGTTTTCAAATTCAACTGTATACATGGTACCACTTCCTCCGGGTTTCATATAAGAGAGATTGAGGAGACTCTATCCCTCGAAGACGAATACGGAGGCGTGTAGAAAATACGTGAAAAGTTGCTCTTCTCTGAGGGTGACTGTCACGATATAAATTTTTCTCTCCTTTTCTGTGCATATCTGCGAGCTCGTGTACAGGGTAATCTGTCATTTCGCAGGCACGTACAGATTTACAAAATCAATTTTACTTAAACACCAACGTCTACAATTTTACATGGTCGAGAATACCTGGATAAAATTTTCTACCGTTGAACGAAATACTTCATATACTGTATACTGCAATTCCACACGTACCATCAGAGCGTTGGACTACGTATATCCCTCACAATTTGCGTAGATACCTATTTTAATACAGCATTCTAATTGACGTGATTCTACAAAAAAACTGCAAGATAGTCTTTTCCGAGCCACTCACAATTCGCACACAAAGGACGATAATTCCGTACTGTGCGACCAAACCATCATACTCCTTGTAAAAGTTATGTGAGTTACGAACATGTTGCTACGTGTACGCAAAAATGCCGCATTCGTTTTCCTCCGAGTACGTCCATCTAGTTCCAAGGTTCATTGGAACGTCAAGAGACGATATTTTGGAAGCATTTTTGGAAGAAGATTCACCTAAAGGATGAATCCAGTATCTTGTCCCAGCGCATTTCTTTGTATCATTATGCAAGGAGTGCAACATTTCTTTTTTCGTCCATTTTTGTTGCTACTGTGCACGGAAGTATCCTTTTCCACGCCTTACATATTACGAGGATTAAACACTTTAATACGATTGACTTTTGCCCAATATATAGTATATTCACGCAATATTCGGGAGTGCCTGTGTAATGTGGATAATAACTTGTGCAGTCGTTCATCATACATGACCTTTGCATTTTTGGGTACTACATGTTACGTTTCTTTGCATGCCGCCTGTCTTGTGCACAGTCATTTTAAACCTTATCGGGATCAGTTATTTTATTCATTTTTGCACACTCGTAAATTGGGCAGGAAGAGGCTCCGTTATCATCCGTCACTATTAGAATAAAAGATACAACCGTGATACGTTGAAGACATAGTTTCATTTAAATACTTCTCCCGAGAGTTTGTTTTGTAACGACAAAATAGATCAATCACACATGTGTATCTCTCTTTCTTTTGACTTCTAAGAGTTATTCTAACTTGAAGGATGTAATATTATTTTTGATTTTTGAAATCTTGTACTTGATTGTTGTTAATTTTCCTCATTATACGTTTGATAAAAAAATACTCGAAGGAATACTTCAATTTCTTTGGAAGTCACTCTGGCGTCGCCACAGCATTACATCCGATTCTATGCTAATGGAATCTACGACTAAAGATAATGGACATTCCGTTTTGCCCGATTTCGATCCGACATTTAGTTGTCGAGTATAGATATTTGTTTTTCATTGTTTTGATCATTCTCGGAGGTTCATAGCTCCGAGGCTTTTCTACACCCAAATTGGTGTATACTTTTCTTTATATCTTGGTGTCAGGAATCATCTCCCGACGATTGTTTTATTAATGAATTTTCGTCCTGTATATATAAGGGCGCCATTTTATATATTGAATCCATCAAATATATTTAGTAACGTAAATTTATAAACTGTGGAAACGTCTTTACTAGAAAAACACACTCTAGTTCTCGTAATTAACTTTTCCTTAAACAAAATGAAGCTAAATATATGCCAATAAATCAATATGGCTATGTTTTATAATGCAATAGTCAATGATTATTTGAACTGCAACAAAACGCACAAAATCAACCAAACTTGTAAATAAAGAGCTTTAACAAGCTTGAATTGTTTAAACTGCTCTATATGGATTGTGCTTTGCTTCTGAGCTTTTTGAGTATAATGAAGTAGTTGTACGAAAATGGCTATATTATTATATATTATCTTACCAAATAGACATACATGTCAATTGCTTTACTGGTTTTATACATATTTTCCTCTGAAAAGTGATTGTACTCTTTACATGATCTTTGGCAATAGCAACTGTATGAATGTATAATATTAATCTGATATACAGATTAAAAAAAAAATTATAATGTGATATTTCTCAAGTCACCTTATATGAGGGCGCACTGTACTCTTCACGGTTTTTTTTACCAATAGCCACTAGAATTTGCTATAAGAACCAATGAAACCACGTATCTATAATGTGATGTTTGACTGGGCGCTCTTGATCCTTCAAGAGTTTTTTATCATCAGTAACAGTACGTGTTTATTGTACAGAGCTATGTTATACAAAAAAGTAAATAAAACCGTTTATCTTTTATGTGGTTTCCAAGGGCGCCTTATCTAAAGAGCGCACTGTACTAATAAGGATTCTGTACCTATATGAAGTGTAATAATTTATTATTAAAAAAACGTACACTTTTATTTAGAACATTATGTTTGAGACAGCGCAAAGGGACATGTTTTGTTCTCCCGGTGGGCCAGCACGGGCCTGCACTAAACAACTGAGAAATCCCTGACCCACTCACACACTCCATGTATGGTATTAACGTGTTTTATATCATTTAAAAGACGAAAAACACAAAATGTTTCTATATTGTGAAGGTTATTTTAACAGCATAGAGATTTTCATTCCTTCTGACGGTAAGAAATTGATATGATTAAAAAGCCCGTCTTGAAGAGTGAACAAACTACATTCCAATGTTATTAGAAACGCTTTTACGATACTGAAAATTATGTATTCGACAAACATTTCAATAATATTTACATTAATTTTTTAGATCTTCCAGTCTTTTAAGATGGAGATGAATTTGAGCGTAAAAGCAATTGAGAGCATCAGTATTCATCTTAACCACGCAGAAGAATATAGGTAATACATTAATATTAATCGTTATACATTACTTTTATAAGTCATTCCTTCCAACTGAAGTTACTTGGGTTATCATACTACAATATTTTCTCTTAGACTGTAGGTAACATATCTTGCACGTTTGGTAAAAGTTGTTCCATACATTCCGGTGTTACGCTGGACTATAGATATCTGCATACACACTAAAACATTTAGAGCGTTGCAAGCAATAGGTTCCATACTGGCCCTGTAAATTCAAACCCTTCCGACAGGCATAAACGTGGCATTAAATGTTATTGCTTTCGAAATTTAAAGACTTGATGAACCCCAATTACAAATTCGACATTTTACATATCAGCCAGTGGACATCAACCCAGGGTACTAAGAAGGCTAAACGTAGAAAGTTGATAGGAATTGTCGACAATCAAAATAGAGTTCTCTAAACTTTAAATTCGTTTCTAATATTCTCGAGTCTTTTTTAATGTCACTATTTCTCCCAATAAAGGGAGACTTCAAGATAAGTGCCGCAAAAAAGCGTTGTTATTTACGTCGGTGATCCAGAAAGTACATATTCTATACTAATATTAGTGGGTTTCAATCATTGTATATGTTACTCCCTTACATTCTTTTGTAGCTGTGCTAATGGTTCTTACTCCTACTAGAAGTTGAACTTAAACCAAAGATCATCATAACTGCTCCCATTTAACTTAGGGAACACGACAGCTATGGATTCGAGAGTAATATTGGTGATTTGCAATTAACTTTAAATCTCACAATTTCACAAGCTCCTTCACTGTGCAAATGACGGCTTAACTTACTTGGCATCTTAAGTGACACTCGGTATCTAGGCAACACTAAAATTATTAATTCGATAATATTCGGTCTTTTTTATCATTTTGATGTCAGCCTCTGACATTCCTCCTAGGAGGGATACAGGGTATTGGTCTCAAATGGTATTCCAACTTCTACCAATGAACTTACTGACTAGTGCAGTATTTAAAACCTCGGCACTCCTAGGCACTTTTGCTGCCCTAGTAATAACAATGTTTTCCACACCTTGATACGCAGCTTTAAAAACTTATTTCAATTATGATTAATTAGTGAATTTGCAATTCATGAATGTTAAATACCACTCAGTATATGCTACAGCTACAATTACATAACTAGAAGTAGTAAATGGGAAATATGTTCTGAATCATTTTCAAATTTCTTACGCTATCACTAATTATAATAAAATAGTAAAAGAGGTTCATGAAAGAGAATATTTGTTCTTGAATTTCTAATTTTGTCATAAAATAATAAAATATTATTTATTTTCATAATTATTAGCATTAAAAATTTTTTGCTATAGCCCCGGGCCTATTTGACGTAATGGGAAATGTTACACTGTCGGAAACGCTGAAAACTTACGATTTGACACAAATATCTGCCGATTTCGATATTTTTACGTCTGTGCGTAACTACACTCTATTACGGGAGTTCAATAAGAATTAAGCAGAATTGAAAATGAAATTTTTACCTAAGCGACCAAGAAACTATGGATTCGATATTAATATCTACTCTTTTCTAGCATTTTGTATGTATTCCGACACAACTCTTTTTCCAGACTGTAATAAATATGTTCAATATTACCTTAGATATATCAGAATTATGTTTAAACACAGACACAAGAATATACATACATTTATTTATATTGAGAGAGAGACCCAAGTCTCCACCGCTTCCTTATTAGAAAAACATATAAGAATATTGAACTGAAAACTTATGCAAAGGTTTTCCGTAGTGGAATACTTGCTTCATAGGGACAATTCCACTATGTTCCCGTGACTCATGTGGTTCAGGAATTTCTTGCAACCTTTGTTTCTCAGGAACCACGATCCCATTTTGGACATTCTTTCTTTACGCCTCAGATAATATTTCAAGAACGTTAACATCCTGCTATAATGAGAGTGCTGAGAAGTGACTTCTATAAGAAAAATAGCTGAAGTAAATACACAACGTAACTTATTTTTGCTATTATTGAAGTAAAAGAATTTGAACCAGGTCCCCGACAGTGTCTCAGACATGGTCCAACTGAAATTATTCTAATGGCAAGAGAGTTAAGTAGCACATCTTTTGAAAAAAAAATGGAGCAAGTCTCGGCTATTTAAGGCAACACTGTGCAAAATGGCGCCGCGTAAAATGTACTCAAACACTTAGTTGAAAAGTCCTTGGGCACCCTTTTAAATCGGAAACGGTGAGACTAATGTGAAAATAGGAAAGGAAGTGTGGTATTAGTTTCAAAGTACAACGATTTAAGTTAAAGCGTCTTGTTCCACGGCCTCAACAGCACTCAAAAAACAAAATGGGTTACGTGTACAATAAAATTATAGTTAAACGGTATAGTCAAAGTAAATTGCTGCTCCAACTGAGAAAATTTGTGAAACAACCTGGTGCTGTGTTCTAATAATCATAGCGGTTTTGTTGTGAGAATTATAAAATATAGTTAATCATTTTATAGTTGCGTGCACAATGTGTATTGTTCATATTTTGTCCATTGAACACAACATGAAATTCGAGTGTGCTACTTTGGCAATACTGTGAGTTGAACCAACATAACAGGCTTGGTTGGTTTGCGCGCAGGCGCGGAAGAGTATAGTTTGTTTGTGTTTATTCAACGAGAAGATTATAATCATGGAAGACGTTTTGCAATAATCTCTGCAACTACATCAAGATATTCAAAGGTAGGGCTTTATTTGTTTTTAGTTTTTAATATTTGTTAAAGTAGATGTTATTAAAGGAATGGTCAAGTTTCTCACTCTTAACAACTGTTCACTTAGCAAATTACTTAGGTCATCTTAACAAGTATAATTTTTACGGAAAAAAGAGCATTACTGTCCTTAAACTGAATATCCCGTACTTAGAACCGTGCACGTTTACTTTCGGTAGACCTCCCGAAATAATCGTTGAAAAAATATAATTCTTTCACAAATTTCCTTCTTATTATAGCCTTAAAAGATTTGCGTTGGGCGAAATGAAAAGCTACTTGGCACAGATAAAACTCAATTGGGCCACCAGAAGTAACTGTTAAAAAATTATACATCTTTTACGATTTGCGTATAAATACGGCTTGCGCGTGTATTGGATAAAAACTACAGTTCCAAAAACAAACGAACTTGTGCTAGGGGGCCACTAAAAAGCCTAAATGTTTACCCTATGTAACCGAGTCAGTGCAGGACGAAGCTACGTTCAAAGGGATGAGGCGTGTGAACGATGGTGGATATACATGAGTGCGAAAGGGTAAGTAAGGGTGTCATCTTTCGAATGCCCTCCCTTATTTTATTCATCGTAAAGCACTTGAAATTATTTTGCACTAGTAAACCTAAAATACATCTGAGCATGTATTTTCGGTAATTGTTTCCTGATGGGGCCAACACTAACAAACATAGAAAACAACATGTACTGCGGGGCTGTAACCCGCCTTTACTTGCTAACGCTAGCTCGGAATGAAAAGTTATTAACCTAACCTAACCAATAGAATAAGGCATGAATGAATATGAATATATGAATAGAATATCGCAAAAATTCGGTTGAAAACTTGCCCCCCCTCCCCAAAGCTTAACAATTGCCGTACTTTCTTTTAGCAATTCATTCGTTTATTTCTAGTTGCATTGGGGTCCCGGGTTCGATCACAGCCTCCGCCAAGTGAACTTTGTGGTGGACAAACACCGCGTGCGTGGGTTTTCTCGGGATTTTCCCGTTTCCTCCGACTTTCTTCATTCCAGCATTTCATTCATTATTCATCATCACCGTCTTCTTTAGCCTAACCGGCATAATCGTGGGACGTAAAACTCGAAGATTTCATTTCATTTTCATTTTCTGTTCTAGTTGTTGCGTAAGATTGACATGTATAGCAAGGAATGTGGAGCGGAATTGAAATGAAATCTGTAAGTTTTACGTCCCACGTTTATGCGGTTATGCTAAAGGAGACGGTGATGATGAGAGATGGGTAAAATGGTGAAATGAAGAAAGTGGGAGGAAACCGGAGAACCCCGAGAAACCCGAGATCAGGGTGTTTGTCTACCACAAAGTCCACACGGAGCGAGCTGGATCAAACCAAAGACCCCAAGCACCGGAGGTGAACGCTCTACCACTGAGCCACCGCGCCCCCCAAAGGAGCGCAATTGAATGCCGTGTTTGAGATTAAATGAATGATTTTAATAGCTAATGGTATATTTGGTGAGTTATTTTCTGAGTAATGTCTCTAATTTAGGTGACATACATGCTTATGCAGCTTGCCCATTTTAAGCACGAAATTCGAAATGATCAAGGCCAACCACAATAGTGCAAGGGTTGCTAGTACCACAATCTTATTTTCTAACACCCGACCCTGAAATTGATTCATTATTTATGATACCTGAGTTGACACTGGTTAAAATTGGATACCTTACACCTTCGGGTTGGGAAGTATAATCATGAAATAAAAATATCAGAAACGACCAAAAAATAAAACATATATTACTCCAAATTAACACAAATTTGTGTGGCCAGGCTCGTGCACACTCACTAGAGAGTCAGAACTCATGCACATTGTGGTACCGAGCACCAGGTGACTCTGGCAGTCTCATTTACAAGGTGGATATTACAGGACTTTTTATATTTCAGCACTCGATCGCAGAGCTTGCTGCTTAATTTCCTCATAAGGTAAACAACTGAACCAAAGTTAAGCTTCACAAAACCTATATTTCTGAAATAATTAACCATTTCAAAAGACTGCCAGAGTCATCTGGTCCTCGATTATTGCGATCCCTTGCTAACTTGCGTATACGTTTAGCTGTTTACGTTACATCTCTGTCTTGTTATTTTCTTTTTGATACTATTTAACAACACCAAACTAATATGACGTATACGTCATGCATTATATGACGTGTATAGTGTGTTTACTCCTATCCTCATTTATATGTATACTCGCTGACGCGCCTGCTCCTGTGAACGCACCCGATAAAAATTAAAGGGATGGTAAGGATGATGATCGCGTGAGTTCAGACTCTCTAGTGAACGTGCACGAGCCTGGCCACACAAATTTGTGTTCATTTCGACTATATGTTTTATCTATTGGTCGATTTTGGTATTTTTACCTCACGATTATACCGCTCCCCCGCCCTCAAGGGTGTATGATATCCAAGTTAAGCCAGGGTCAACACAAGCATTATAAATAATAAAGATCGTTTCGATGGTGGGATGTTAGAAAATAAGTTTGTGGTATTAGTAACGCTTGCAGTTTTCTAGTACGTTTTCAATTTTGTGGGTAAGGTTGGTTATGCAATTTGCAATTTTGTACTTTAGTGAGGAGTAAGTAATATGTATGAGAGATGCGGCTGAATTGTATTTATCTATGTGAATTTTATGGGTATGTACTTATGGTTATATATATATATATATATATATATATATATATATATATATGTGTGTGTGTGTGTGTGTGTGTGTAATTTATACTGTTGGAGTTTAGGATTGCTTTTTACCTCAAGCTCATAAAAACTAATGTATTATTTCACTTGTTTTTGCTACAAGAATTCCGATATAATAGTTAGTTTTGAGTTAACTGCTGTATCGGCGGACCAATCTTAGAAATTTTACCAGATGAATTGGATAATTTATTTTGCTTTATGTGGAAGGGTGAGTGAAAGTAAGGTGAGGGGAATAGTTGAAGTTAACAAAATAATTGTTGTTAGTTGTTTTTGATGTTGTAAGGGACAGTGTCTATTGAGGCATAAGGGACTATTTAGCGGAGAGGTACACTTGTTATGATTATGGGAAAGGCAGTGTAAAAAAGATGTGCAAATCACAAATGTAACATATCGTGTTTGAGTTTTATCAGGTTATACGGAAATAAGGAGTGGAAATTCTTAAAGTTGTGTGATGGGCATAGTATACTTAACAGGCGAACAGTTTATGTGTGGAAACGAATTCAAACCACAGGAAAGAGCAATATCTAACTTTTAATTTTGTACTTTTTTGAATGGCATTTAGTCCCCCTGCCTATTCAGCACATAAGTCATGCATTGGATGACGTATAGTGTGTGTTTTCCCCTATCCTCATTTATACGTATACTCACCATCGCTGACGCGCCTGCTCCTGTAAACCCACCCGATCGCTATCGCTGGCGCCCACCTGCTGCACTTCTGCCCCATCTCGGTTAGATGACATTCGTGCTTTTAGAGTCCACCTTGCACAAGTTGGTTTGTATGTCATACGTCCACACTGTATTTCGAACAGTAGTCACTACTAAGTAAGCCAGGGTCACAACCTAGTATTTTGGGGAAGATATTGAGTAATAATCTTTTTTTATTTATTTATTTTCGTGTGGTCTGGCATACAGCAGTAATGCCTTAGGTTTTTATGAGTTTTGTTCTAGAACTTGCAGGAGTTGGAAAATTTCGTTGTTCCTGGTGTAGTATTTCCTTTTATTATTTTAAACATTGAATATCTGAAACATTGATTAATTTAGGACTATTCTAAGAGTGAAAATTAGGATAGTAATAAATTTTTCCTTATTTAAGAAAACAATGTTGAAAATAATTAGTGAGATATGGACAGCAGGAACCATGATTCTTAAACCGATTCTGTTTCGGAGTGTAATACCTAGGAACATTGAAGAAATTGTTTCAAGGAATCAGTTTGGAATTGGAATCATTGAACGAATCGAGAATGATTGAATTGCCTAAAAGAAAAATGTGCCGACAGTGGTATTACTGGAAGATTCTACAATGCTGGTCTGCACATATTGGTAAAGGTGGTTTTGTAGCAAGGTCGATTCCTTTCTTTAAAGCCCATACTCAATTCACATAGTAATACCGAGCGAGCGATAAGGAGTGTAGGCGGGTTAGTAACAAAGTTGATTACTTTCTTTATTGCGACTTAATGGGAATGTGACCCATTGTTCTTGAAACTTGCCCAGTGTTACTTTGAATTTAATTTTGTCGTCTGCAGGAATTTGTTCTTTATATGTATGTCTTTTGATATAAGGTTTTCAATTTTATCTGTTAATCTTCCAAAATGTCGTCAGCCAAGACTACACCTGCACCCTTAGGATGTCATCATCATCTCATGAAGACAATGGTAAACCACCGTTAGTTCACCTTGTCGTATAGGAACCTTTGGGTAAAAAATCTGCCTTCAGGCAGAACATTAATTATTATCATCATCATCATAATGACTACCATGTGATATCGCTAAGGCAAGAGTTAGTGTGCGGAATACGACCAATATATCGTAATTGTGCAGTATACACAACACGCTGTTCATTAATTATTTACGGACTGCGACAGACTGTTACCAAACGAAACATTAGAGGTATAATACGATATTAAATTTTGATGGTGAAAAAATTAAAATGAATATGTACGTTTTTCCTGACAATCAACAGTATGTAAAAGTTAATTTACAGATAATAAATAGGAGTTCATGCGTATACCCACCATCGCTGATATGATTGCTCCCTACGGATGCAGCCCCGCGCTAACCCGCCGGCCTACCACTTTCGCCCTGCTCTCCCCGAGTTAAGTAAAATTCATGCTTTTTATCGGCCACCTAGCATAGGTTGCTTTGTATTTTCTGACAATTATTCCTGGTAGCAGGAAGTGTTTGTTTAGGTATCTGGGGCCTACCTGGACGTAACCAAATCTACTCTAAGTAGGCCAATCGGCAACTATTTACTTATATTTAATACAGTCGTGTGTAGTAGTAATGGCAAAATTATTATTTTTTGTGCTACAGTTTCGTTTTAGTCACATGGCGATGCTGAAGAAAGCGAAAGCGGCTACCCTGAGGACCCAACGATAAAAATACTCCTCCCCTTTTGGCTTTCATCACGCAAATCTGCCTCCGCTTTACATATTTGCCCGTCATTACATTTGAAGTAATTTTTGAAGCACTTTTGTGATACCCAATAAAGTAAACTTGTTCTGCCACTTTGTTTGTACAGCGTTACCTAAAAATATCATTAGGTTAGATTAAATCTGTTTTTTACCTTGTAATCAAGGGGTCCAGGTATCGATTCCCGGTGGGGCCCTATAAAGTATCTCATTTGCAAACCGAGTAGTGATTAAGATTTCAGTTGAGAGAGGAAGGCTTTTAGTGTTCTTTGAGCACCCATAGCTTCTTAGTGGCTGAACTAACGTGTGAATCAGTGTAAGTTTTATAGTAGGATCTTATTTTAGTTGCATGGCGGAAAACGATTAGATCATTTGAAATGAACATTTCGACCAGGATATTTATGATGTTACTTTGATTAAAATGCGTATTCTAAGTGGGAGCTGGAAAGTCAAAATTGGTACGAAAAGTTGACTATCTCACGATCTTTTCAAGCTACGAAGATGAAACTTGAAAGATAAATTGCATATTAAATATAAGTGGACGCGTGTCCCAGTGGTTTGGAGAATTCTCATTTTAAGGGAGGGAAGAGGGCATTTCCTATGATTTCTTCATGTTGATAGCAATGCTGCCTGTTGTTTCTGATCACATCAGAAGGAAACAGTTGAACAATTTGAGATAAATGTATGAACATTTTTTGTGCCCACCGTAAGTCTGTTTTTATCATTACTTTGATTCAAGGGCCAGTTTTAATACCTTAAAAATCATCACTGAATTCGTATTTACAGATGAGGAAATTGACGACGACACGTTCCAACATCTCACTCCGGATCTTATAAAGGAGTTAATCTCAAAGGTGGGTCCACGAATTAGATTTATGAAGAGCTACGAGAAGTATAAGGAGGATATGAAATTACACCAGCCTATATCTTGTTCCACTTCAGGGTCAGAAACAACGGAAAGTAGTAGTTCTTCTGTTAACGAGGTACGAAATTCAGCAGAAATACAGTTAATTAACTAACTACGTTTTTTAGGGTATTTATTCGAGCTTCCCCAATTAATAATAACAGATACTTTATCAATATACTAATTTTAATACAGCGCATTTCCTAAAAGCGAAAATATCTAATCCATTTGCTAATATTCATAACTGTTGGATCACACTCATGACAATCAAGTAAGGTACAATATGTACTCATTTTTGTACTAAGTTTAGTTCCAATCAGTTCCTGTAATTGTTCCTGTAATTTTGTTTTTATTTACAGACTCTTGTGTTGCATATGAATTGAAGGGCATTGCAACAACTTTAAAATGGGCCGGAAATTAGTTTTATATGACTGAGGGTTACGGACTTATGACTTATGTATATAAAAATGAGGAATTTTTGTGGGGTTGGGTAATTTTCAAAAATATGTTTAAAAAAAGAAAAAAAGTGGACTTCTGTCTCACCGTGTACTAAAAGTTAAGTGAATCTGAAAAGCTGGAGCTTAGTGTTGATTTGAAATGGAATGACTGCAATATGGATGAGCTTTTGATCTTGTATCTCAGTATCATCTTCAAGTGAATGTTAAAAGTATAAGTCCGGACACATATCTCAGAAGTGATTATGATAGGATCTACTTTCAGATAAATATTCATAATTTTAAAACTGTATATAATTACACGTGACAGGTTTTGCGACAATTTCCTCTTTCAGTCTGCGCCATTCTGGAAAAAAGCACGTTATTAAAACCCACTAAGCTTTCCACATTATCTTATTGCCGGAACTATATCTGAAATACTGATCTTTATAGGAGGGAAGTACATGAATTTTACTATTGCAAAGACATGAATTTTAGTATTAGATATCAAGGTGAGATGACTTCCGTGATATTTTTTCCCCTGTATATCTCCCTGATTTAAGTCAGTCCACAGTACAACATACTAATTGTTTGAATGTTTGATTTTTGATCTACATACCTAAAACTTTTTTTTTTCTTTGTGAGCAACATCTTCGGGACGGTGTTCCTTAACATGTTGAAAGGACCTTATCTCAGTATGACAGAATTACCTATAGGCTAATTCTATCTTGTTGGAAGATATTGGTCCATCAGCCACGCATCGTCGTTTAGAAAAAATACCATACAGGTAGACTTTTTGGAAATATATATATATATATATATATATATATATATATATATATATATATATATATTGTCATTTGTAAAATAGACCTATCGACATTACGCTTCTAGTTCTATTTGTTTGATAGAGCGATCAATTGGAAGAAAATATTCTCTACAATACGATACGGGGTTGAAGAAAATATTTATCCAACGTGTAGCTATGGTTCAAGATGCTATTTATCCAACGTATAGCTATCGTTCAAGATGCATTCTTTTCGCTTCTCCAAAACTTATTTATGTAGTTATTTTCTTGGTGAGGGACTTATGTCACTTTGTGACACATAACACTGACCGAGTATTTCATCTGTGAGGAAAAAGTGGATTATTCAGTGGCCTCTTTGTATTCTCGACTTTCTAGACCAAAAGAATGCTGTGAGGACGAAGCTATGGCTAACATGATATATATTTAGATAGACGCGTGGCGTTGATTTCTGCGAAATGTTGAGATCAATTTGTGTGCTGCAGGATCTACTTTTTTTGTGTGTGTGTATGTTTGTTTGTTTGTTTTGTAGTGAATTCGTTTTGTCTTTTAGCCTCAATGAAACTATGTCTTTAAACATTATACAATGCTTTTCTTTGTATTGAAGATTGAATTTGTGATAACATTCAAGTCATTATAGGATGCACATGCCGAAAATGGTAGATTTTCCGAAAAAAAAAAGCTTCACGAGATGAAAGTACGTTCTAAATTTATTGGTACCAAGAAATTAATTCAAAAACTAACAAACATATTAACGAGTCTTTTTAATGCTAAAATATACAGCTATTATCTCTTTAAAAGATTACACATGTAACTGAAATATCACCAGAAATTGGCATGTATCTTTTGTACAACGAATGAATCTATTTTCAGTAAGTACTGCATATAATTTCAGTTTCAGGTGTGTGACTTTACTGTTATTACCGCTGCTGCTGGTGAAAGCGCTGAAACGTATTTGTATGACAGCTTAAACTGTGAAGACGTGTTGAATTCAGCGGCTAATAACTCACCGGAGCCACGTAAGTTTAACTTTGATTACAGTTCAACTTCAAACCTACATTGTGCACATGAATGGTATGGTTATGGCAAATTATCATCTCTGTGATAAATTTTAGGGTGAATGGAAGAGTTTGTAACTTTACCGTACTCAAACGATGACCCTTATTAATGAGACAAAAGTAGGTATCTTGAAGCCTCAGAAAGGCTAAATATCTATTATTGGAAGGACTAGATTATCTATGAAAAAGACGTCGCAAAGTATGTATTTCAACCGTTAATGTGAAGTATTGTTACAGTAGCGGATATGGCCATTGTTGTTGAAATTTTGGCTACTTTAACAACGTTTTACAGCTGTCTGGATCCTATATTTTAAAGCTGCTATAACATACTTTATATATTTCATCGTTTTAGTGGTGAGAGCTATAAAACTGCATTTCTTTCTTCGACCCACACCAATAAACGTATTTACATGCTTTCTGGATAGTTTCTTTCCCTGAATGATCGAAACTCGCGATTTACACGGTGACCACTCGACCAAGAAAACCGGAAAAATCAGGAAATTCTGTTTAGAATCTTTAATTTTGTGAAGATTTGTAATTTTATGTCGTTTCGAAACACATGGTATTTCTGTTTAGATGCAAACATAAGATACTATCTTCCAAAGATAGCCGTTGATTTGTGCTGTTTCTATAACAAAATCACCCTTGTCTCTTGGATTCTGCCCGCAGACCACTATTCGACACTTAATGATTGCTATTGATGCCAAGTTTCGTCTTGTAGCTATACCGGTTTGAACTGCATAGTTTGGCATGCACTGTTGTCAGTCAGTCAGTATCCATGGGTTTTATACTAAAAGGTCATTGAATACTGCCTGTGAATTGAGCTGGACCGAGTGCTAAACAATTTTGTAGTTGCTTCATTCGCTGAAGACTCAGTATGAACACCGTGCTCGTGGGTTTTCTCGGAGTTCTCCCGTTTCCTCCCACTTTCTTCATTTCACTCATTTCTCATTATCACAGTCTCCTTTTGCCTAACTGGCATAAACGTGGGACGTAAAACTTAAAGATTTCATTTCATTTTTCCGTGTGAACACCGCTCTGGAATTCGCCCGAGACCACATTTTTCCCCGTTAGGAACTTTTCTCCAAACCACGTTTTAGCTCTATGGGGTTTTGCTCCAGACCCCATGCTTTCTCTCGATTGTTACGCCGCCCCTAATCTCTACGAGTAACATTTTTTCTCTGGAATACAAATTTATTACTTCTTATAAGAGTTATCATTTGAAAGTTTCAGGTTGACCTCAGAGATATTGTAAATGTTATTAATATGAAGTTAAAACCTACGTTCTCAGATGTTTATGAGAGTAAAAACTTCAAATGGCTAGTACTGCTGTTCAAATCACCTTCTTTTCCCACTGAATAGGTGCCTGTAAGAAAATAGTGGTGATTTCAGAATTGATTGTGAATAAACAAGGTAAGTTTAAGTGAATAAACGATATTACACGACACGTGAAAAGTGAATGACTAAACGGGGACCTTTGGCATACCGTGCCGATACATTAACCATTACGCTACTCAGAACAGCCACAGACACACACACGTTCACTCCTGAAATCTGTGATCTTCTCTCAGACCACAATCTTGTACTACGGCCTAGCTCTTGTGCTTGAATAATCCAGTATTCATGTATTGAGAACACCTTTTAACGCGTAATTCATGCAAGGAGAAAATAAGAGTTTTTTTCTTAATTGTCCAAGTCCAAGAACAGCATCTAGGCTGTGGTACAAACCATGTGGTCGGAGCGGAGAGCACCGACTTCAGGAATGAGAAGGTGTGTGTGGCTATTCTGGGTAATGTAGTGGTTAACGCACTGGCACGGTATGCCGAAGATCCCTGATTCGAGTCCTCGTCCAGTCATTCAATTTTTCACTCTTTCTGTGTTATTGAATTCGCACCTACAGATGACCTGGTGCCTAAACAAATTGGATTGTTCTCTCCTTTCACGAATATATAAGTTAATTTTATCGTTTCTAGTGTCACAGGAGCAATTTCACATCACCCCTCGTGTTGAGTGGGCGCATAAATCCGGCATCTTCATCCAATTTTGAACTAATTGTTATTCCTTATTAAATAATTGGTATAATCGGGTTAAAAGGACCTGAAACCGACATGAAGGATAAAGATGGATAGGATTGCCTATTTTTCCTATACTGACAACTACATTAAATCAGGGTTGCTAATGGTCAGGGAAAACTCAGTGAAAATGGTGCAGGTCAGGAAACTCGGAGAAAAAAGTTGAAAATCAGGGAAAGTCAGGGATGTCTTATAAAATATATTTTTCTAACATTAATTGTACACCAATTTCAGTTTAGCCAAACATTAATGGTCACAGTATGAGACGTTGCTCAGATTTTTATGGGAGGTAAGTGGAATGCATGATGAGCAATTGATTACTATTTGTCTCTATAGAATAAATGTTTCCATATATAAATATTCACCGTTATCTATTCTTTGTTTATATGTCAGCGTCATCCGACATACGTCATGAAAGTCATTTAATTTCCTATCAAAGGTCAGGGAGAAGTCAGGGAAATAAATTTCTCCAGATCAGTAGGAGCTCTGGAAATAGAATCTACACACAATACAATTTACGTACAGCTTTAAAACCACCTAAAACGTTAGAAAAGAGCATCACCAAATTTAAGAGTTATTACACAGATGCCAATGACAAATATGGTATTTGCGACATAAAATGCAGTTGCCAAGAGAGTTACATAGGCAAAACGAAAAGAAATTCAAAAGTCCGAGTAAAGGAACACATTAGAGATTCGAAAGCGAAAATCCGGTGTCAGGTTTATCGAAACATTTAAAAGAAACGCAGTGCAGGGTAGAAGATTCAAAAGTTCTATTTGGAGCCAGAAATGAAGTAGAGAGACTGTGTTTTGAAATTTTATTTATTCATTTAACGAAACCAAAATTAAATCTATACACGGGATGACTGAGTGACGAATGGGAGGCTGTTATCACAAAATTTTCACAGTATTGGCATTATAATAAAATATAACATGAGTTGGCAAACTTCCAACAGAAATAGAAAAGGCGCACAAACTGACTGCCATATTTTAGTTTGTTTCAGGACCATCTGCAGATAGCTGACGCACTTGACAATGTGTTTTCCACATATCTTGTCCTCTTTGTAAGTCCGTTACTATGTGTTCTTTGATGTTTCTGTTCTTTTTCTTCCTGCTTTTAACCTCCATGACCAAGATTCCAGGGGAGAGTTGAAAACGTGGAAATTTAAAACTTCAGGAATTACGGAAACCTGTAAATAGAATACTCTCCAAATTGCTCTTGTCAGTTTGGTTTCCAGAGCTGACCTCTCCATTACTTTCAATACAGATTTCTGACATCCTACGCGACAATCTTTTCGGGAATTCAAGAATTTCTTTTTCCGATAGTCTTGGCTTTTCGTAAAACATCTTTCGGTGTATAAGTTAGCCATGTTTACAAAGTTAGCTTACTTTACGTTTTCACTTTTCATGAAATCAATCATAACTAATCGCTGGCTCTTCAAAACGCTATCTTTTACAAAACAACCAGCAGCGGACAATATAGTAGCCTGGAGGGAATTGCAATCGGAAAGAGCTAAACCAGCTTTCGAGGGTGCGGGATCTCAGTGGTCGAGCGTTCACCTCCGGTGCTTAGAATCCCTGCTTCGATCCCAGCTCGCGCCGTGTGGACTTTGTAATGGACAAAAACCGTGCTCATGGGTTTTCTTGGGGTTCTCCCGTTTCCTCCCACTTTCTTCATTTCTCATTATCGCCGTCTCCTTTAGCCTAACCGGCATAACCGTGGGACGTTAAACTTAAATATTTCATTTTATTTATATTTTTCTAAGCCAGCTTTACTTGAAACTCGCGAAGAAAAGGTTCATCAGTCTTTGGTAATGTTAAAGAACGTAGCTTTCCAACAAGAAGCTTGTCATTTGTGAAATGTCGTACAGTATCAAAACTTCCACATTGTGGTACTTTCTTCTTGCCAGCAGCACTTATTCTTTGTTCAGCATTATTTCCATGGCCCGAGGAGTAACATCTAAATGTTTATGTTCATGCTAAGCTGGAAATTTGTTTCGGAAACACAGAAATTCCGCGAATCTTTTGTAGTTTGTTCGACGAGCTGGAAAATTGTTGAATAAGTTATAAGTGGTTTACAAATAATCATCTACTTTCCAGCCCATTTATTGCATGGGAGCTTAGAAAGCACAATTGATAAAGTGCTTCCCACAACTTTCAATATTAAGAAGGCTCGTATCTGAGGTGAACTAGGAAGTACGTTTTGCAGATCACTTAAGGAAAAAGATTTTCTCGAAACCGGGAAAATGTCACGGAATATTGAAATCACGAAAGAGTGGTTACCCTGACTTAATGTATCATTGTCGATATCTGTAAATGATTGTTTGGCGTTACTTATGGATATTGAAATTCACATTGTTCTTGCAGTTTAGTTAGGACCCTTCTATGTACTTTTCTTCGTCGCTGTCTCTTCTTAATTGAATGTTCAGACGCCTATTTTTTCATATCTTTGCGTTCATAACTTCCAGATTCTGAGATATTATATTTTCTTGGGTTACGAATGATATTCTTGGTGTTCCTTCCATCTTGCCAATACTGTTAGGTAGAGTATACGTGAGAATCTCCTTATGTGTGTAGTATGTGTATGTAAAATACGTAAGAGGAATGGGTTTTCAGTACCTTATGTGAAGCGAGTAAGTGTTGCGAATTTTTTTTTAATAATATGTGCCATCCTGGGATTGCTCGCCAGTCAACTTGGCAATATCACACGCCTGCTTTAATACGCTCGCCGAACATATGTACATGATTAAATGTACATTTATATGAAAATCATAATCTACACTAAACAGTTTTAGGTTTAGCTTGACATTTCACTGAACTTCAAAACGAGCTAAATCTCTTTATTGATACGCTTTCTCAGTTCTGAAGAAACGTTATCTTACAAAATACACAAGAACTCATCGGAACAACATCAGATCAATTTAAAACTTGATATACGTATTAACAATAAACTTCTTTAAAAGGTATCATAGTTTGGTTCCGAACAAATGAGTCTAATTTTAGTTATGAATTGTTGAAGTCAGCCCTCCGTTCCAACTTGTCGGAAACCAGCACTTTGTTTTAACATACGGTAGACATTTAACGAAACCTTAAAACTTGTTCTTTACTTAATTTAACCCATATCTTTTTAGCTTAACTTAGCTTACCTTTATGTACTTCTAGGAGTATACATTTTATTTACATCTAAACTCGTGTATCTATAGTTTCCTCATGACAGCAAATATGTTATAATTTTCGACGCGACCACATTTTAATACCAGCAATAAGTTTTGTAAAAATTAATTTTTAAATTGTGGCTATTTTCTGTGAATTAAACAATTAATATGATCGTACTTGAATTGTACATCGTACTTGAATGGATTTAAATGTCAGTCTACTTCTCTTTTCACCCTATAGAAACTGAAAGTACACCGAATGTCAACCGGAATTTTTAGTCACATTCGTATAGTGTAAAATCGTACCAAAAATGGAAACTACTCATTGGATCTGTATCAAAACTAATCCAACGTATACGTAGTTAGTAACCAATGCAACTAGGATATGGTATTTGGTATTCAATACATTGTATCCATTAGGTTTCGTAATGTGATATTATTCATGTTATATAGGCATATTCTTTTAAGAAAGACGTTACAGTTTAAAGCAATTGTACTAATTACATTTATATTTTTTATACTTACAGGAGCCAGAAATGTAATTCTGCTGCTACTTTTAGGTAGACATTTTCCTCCTGTCACTTCGTCGGTAAAGAGGAAAGATAGCGGAGGATACTGGAAGCCAACAAAGTTAGAAGCGCAGCAGGGATTCCTTTTTCATGTTAAGGTATGTTGCCTTTTAAGTTAAATACCGTATAGTAGAAATAGAGAAGTATATGGATCAAATAAAACCTGAGGAAGAAATAAAATGAAAAAGTGCAAAGGAAGAGTGGATGTTTGCGTCAGATCAATCGAAAGATTGTTTATCCGAGATACATTGTTAAGTGATTCAAAAAGGTTGTCTAAATCGAGTAACTGTTTCTTCAAGTTTCATAATAAATTTTCAAAATCCCATAAATATTCAGTTATATATATTCGAATTACATATATATATATATATATATATATATATATATATATATATATATATATATATATTAATTGCTGTAATTTATATTTCAAAATTTCTGAAAGAAGAAATGCGAAGGTTTAGAGACAAAGAAATTACTAACACTCATTCTCTCTGTCAGAAGAGACGAAATATATATATGACACTTTAGTATTGAGTCTGACGTCACATTCTTTTTCAACTATTCGCATTTCTTGTCTCATATTGTTTAAAATGTAACCTAGCAGCAACCAGCAAAATTTAAATGTATATGAAATTAATTTGTATGGTTACGTTTCATCGAAAGTTTGAGGGGACACATTACATTTGTTGGCACTATTTAATTATTCTCATGTACTTTTGCACAGCCGAACGTGAGTTTCGTTATCGACGCTGCAGAAAGGGGAAAATTGATTCTCAAGTTTTGAGATCATTTCCATATTGCAGCTGAAGCGAACGTAGCAGAAAAATCAGTGTAATGTCAAAACTCACAAGTTTGATGTAAAGTTGGACGGTGCTTTCTTGTATAAAACTTATACAGCTGGATAACGCGTCTCAAACTGATTCAGTGTAGGGAGTCTAATTTTTCGCAATCTCTTAGTCATAGTGAGACCGTGAGGTAGAAAATGATGTTACTTATGTCCAAATGCATTATAGCTACCAAATATCAATTTCGTATAAAATGTGTCGTTGTGGCCAAATTGAAAGCATTCCGTCCTCACTTCCAAGTCGGCTACAAATACACTTCACATGGGACTGATACTAGGTGGCTCTTGTGCGTTTGTTACGTTACATCACTTGCAACCTCCAAATTTCGCCCTTGATAAGGGGCTGCGAAAAATGAAACTCCCCTACACTGAATCAGTTGGTCACGTCCTCCGCCACCATAAGTTTTATACAGCTTGGCGCCCCACTTCGTACCGTATTCTTGTCACTCACTGCGCAACATAATTTTATATGAATTTACACATAAAGCCCCAAAAGCAGGGGAAGAAAATCAAATACTCCTAGCAGCTAGTTAACTTTCTCCTCCGCAGTAGTGAATAATTACATAAATGTGATTCCGAAATCAACCCATTGGAAAGGTTTCATCATCATGTCCACATGGTAATTTGTACATTCTTTTATTATTGGTTGGAACGACCAAAACTCAAGAATCACGAATCATATTGATGCGCATAAAAATAGCGGTAACCTCACATGCAAATATAAGAAATGCCCCCAGGACTTCTATAATGAAGAATGAAAAGCCAATAAATCACCATCACGTAGCTAGCACGTCGAACCAATAGTTTTCGCTAAACGAAACTTCCAAGGCGAAGACTCACTTTCATTGGGCTAATGCTCATACATCTATTGTCCGCAGTATTTCCTCATTCATTGAGCAGAGGGTCCGCATAAATACATACATTAAGATTGTCCCTACAGTAGGTTTTATTTCAAATGCATGATATTTATTCCAGCTTTTGAACATAATCTTATCAAATAATTGTGTTTTGCAGGAAGCATCTGACCTCCAGGCAAATTTAGAAGCGCATCATGAGAAGATGAAAAGATTCGGCTGTGGTGTTCAACCTTTGCCCGTAGTTATTGCGAAGGATATAAAAAATTCAGAAGCATATTTTGTGTGCATCGAAACTCAGTTATACAGGATGGAAACAATTTTGAAGGCCATGGATATCTGCTTCAAGTGTTTCCATGTATTACACTTGCAGTACCCGAAGGAAAGTGAACAAGCTTGGATATTCATCCAACAACATATCTACGAAGTTTTTACTCAGTGGGACAAGAAGTTCACAGCTGTAAGTAGTTTAATAACGCAAATAAACTGCAGCAGCCTTGATTATTATTTTTTTTTTTTTTTTTTTTTTGCGGTTCGACAAATATACAGCTGTAAATGAATTTATGTTAGAGGAACTGGTGTAGAAATCAATAGTGCATATTTTGTTTGTTGTGAAATATTGGCTTTAGTACATAAAGTAAAATGCCGAGGTGTTATATATGTAGATGTAATGTAGGTCAGTTAAACTGTTGTTGCAACATTTCAAATGTATCCACAATTTGCACATAAATAGTGTGTATCGCTGCGGAAAATATTTGTGTGGGCGTGAATTTGATATTCTTAATTCTTTTCGTAAGCATTTACATAAGCAGCACGACTTCCCAGATGTTCTGTCTATGTCTCATGTTGTTCGAAATAAAATACATGTGTCTAAACATAAAACAACTTGTGGTATTGATACTGATGCTGTTATAGTAGCAGATGAAAACATAGATGAAAAAACAAATGAGAGACTTTTAGAAAGCAGCTTACCTGAAGTCTATCAGGAGGCTATGGAGAAAGAAGTGTTTTATTTTATAGCCAAACTATACAGCGAACCGCATCTCACCAGAAAGCACATCCAGTATATTTTACAATGTGTAGAGGAGCTCTTATTGTGCTTATGAAACCAGTGGAAAGGTATCGACATTAATAATTTTCTTTCAGAACCTCCTACTTATTTTAACCCTTTCACTGTGGAAGGCGACAGAAATAAACTTTCCCTAACCTGCGAATGTCGATTATAGTCGACGTGTTAAAATTTGTCTGTATCTTGGTTTTGTTTTAGTTAACTATAGTCGCCAAAGGTTTTCTGTTTGATTTCTATTGTTTATCGAAAACAATAGAATACAAAAAATTGAACGGTACAACTTTGGCGACTACTCTCGACAAAGCCAAGATGCAGACAAACAAATTTTAACCTGTCGACTATAGTCGACATTCGCATGTTAACGAAATTTACTTTCTGTCGACAAAAGTCGACTTCCTCTGTGAAAGGGTTAAAGAGATGAGTAATGGTGCCTTATACGTTTCTGTTTGTTTGTAATGTATTTTGTTATTCAGCAACATGAAAGATTTTGACAACTAATACTGTGACAATACTAACTGATATTAGGCCTTAAAGGGTATTAGTTATTGTTTAGAAAACAACATTGGCACGGATAAATTAGGTAGGGCTTATGAAGCTGAAAGAAGTGAAGTATGAAATACAGAAAGGCATAAGTTAATATTACAGTAAAGGGGGCGCAAAGATGTAAACATGGTTACACTAACGTGTTCGTTTTCAGCTACACTATGGTTTCCATTGACTTGGAAATCCTTAGAAAGTCAGGGAATTCTTGAAACTAAAAAAACTGGAAATATGAGGATTATATATATATATATATATATATATATATATATATATATATATATATATATATATATATATATATATATTATGAGGATTTTACAGGTCTGCTGAGTTTATTTGTGCCTCACCTGGCTATTTGGTAGGTAATATATTACAAAAGAACGTAATTTGGTTTGCAAATCTTTCGTATCTTCAATCACAAAAAATATACACATGTACACACAGCTTGGAAAGAATACCACCTTTATTCGGCACATTCTTCAAACTTAGACAACAAACTAGACGTGGACGATTTTAGTTCTCTTTTTATAAATATTATTAAATGGGTATCCCTATGAAAAAAGAAACTACAATTGTCCGTATGTGATTGCAGGTGCTCTTTTGGAGCCGTGTCTACATGTGTAGATTAAGAAACTCTAGTTGGTTGGTATTTCTTTTTTTTACATTATATATAAATCTTGGAATTTGTAATTGTGAACCTGGAAAAGTCAGAGAATTCTCCATCGTGAAAATATTAGAACCCTGCAAACATAATTCTCAGAATGTAACAATTTCTCCTTGTGTTTTTCCATTATCTACTGTAATCACTAATGAAGGCTTTCTGGATTCTATAATTTCTCAGTTCTTTATTCAACCTTCCTACCTATATACGCGTTCCCATGTTGCTGTTTAAACACGTAACTAATACTTATTAAAGCGCAATGATGTTTTGCAAAGTGTTATTTCGCAACGCATGTAGATAGATTGTAATGTCTTACAATTACGATTTTATATACAAAGGTTGATTGCATAGAAGTTACAATATAGTAATTTAATGAACAATTGGTAATAAATTAAAAATTTAACGTTACTGTCATACCATTCAAGTTTCTAGTACGGTCTCGTCTATCCTAAAATTCTTGTGGAAACAGTTAGGTAATTTCTACTAGTGTTACGCTGCTCGTTTCGCCCAGACATCTTCTGTCCATCCCTCACTAGTAATTTTGGGGCTGTGAGTTAGGTTTGGGTGCCTTAAGGAAGATTTTTTAGCGCCAAAGTGTATACGATCATTCTTGTAAGTAAAATACCAACGAAAGTTGTCTCAGAGCGATGTAATTAGTAAACCATGGGGAGAAGGTGGGCTTCTATTGAAGTTTCTGTAGCTCAGGATATTGCCTGCAAATACTTTTATAAGCATGCCGCTGCAATGTTAAACCTTTTCCTTGTCTTCTGCTGTTTCTTATTTGAAATCTAGTTAAAAGCTACATAATACTGGTACAGTTAGATATAAAATTGACTAGTCTCAAATAAATGTTTAGTTTGTATTTGAAAGTTTTATTACGTATACAGAGTGGCCCAAAAGTAAGTATACAGTCCCGTACTGATCGGCTCATGACATTTTATATCATTTACTTATTATTATCCATACATTTATTAACTTAGTTTCTTCGTTATTTGTTCTTAATTTCTTTTCACTTATACCTAAAGCTCGGAACAGACCGAAGGAATAAATGTATTATCTTAATAAGTTAAAATGTCAAAGTTGATCGATGGTGGTCTATATACCTACTTTTGGGCCACCCTGTAGTTTATTATCAAGTGGTGTGCAATTTAGTGGACGACCATGACGGTAGTGATTTAAGCACATTAAAGATATTGTCAAGTTCTTTCGTACTGTTGCATTATACTAGATGGTGAAACATTTTACACAACAGATGTGTTCTTAATAAAGTCTATCAAATTGTTGAGTTGAGTTGACTTTGAGTTTAACGTCCCGTTCAGCAGCGAGGCTATATGAGACGTGGACCTACTGATTAACGTGGAATCCGAACCACATGAGCTCCCGCCGGGAATCGAAGTCTATCAAATTGTATATGAGATCTGTTATATTCTTTAATAACTGGAAGTCCCCAGTAGGTTGTAATAAACATTAAGTAATTAACACGTCCATGTTTGTATTGTACTAAGTAAAAATTTATTTTTTTAATGCAAATGTTTATATGGTATATGTAAATGTATTATTCGTTGTAAGCATCTGGAAAAATGCTCTGCTTTTGTTTCTGAACAATGTGTTCTTGACTAAGTAAAGTCTATAAATGTCTGGTAAAAGTACAGTGTGTAAAACAGTCTCTAGTAGATTGTAATCAGAAAGTTTGATAGCTAATGTTCATGTTTTTATAGTAAATATTCAATGAGAAACATTCCTTTTAAATACTTATATGGTAAATGTAAATTTAGTTTTTATATTTAGCATCTAGAAAAAATACTCTTCTTTTGGTTTCGATGTTGTGTGCTAATAGTATAGTATTTAATACGAGCATATAAAAGTGTAGTGATTTTTGGTTTTAATAAATATTTCAGTTAATTCACTGAATTGTGAGAGTAAGATTAATTTATAACGTTTCGGCAGTAAAGTGAAAGTAAAAATATGTCTTTGTAAAGTCACGTAATTGTCACTTTTCTTTTGATTGAAGGATTGAAGGAAGTTGTAAACAAATTCTGTATATATTTTTTCATATAAAAATGTTATTCAAATGAGTCTTTCTATTACGTCTAACCTTGCTTATTCGGGGTACGTGGGGGTTCCACCTCATAATCTTCTTTACTGCTCTACAGTCTTTTCTCATTATTGTAAATCAAGGTTTACGGAGGACAGAGTTTGTAAAGGCAATCAAGTAGAATTCCCGGTTGATTTGTCACTCGATAATAGAACTTTTCCTGTGTGTGGAAAATAAGTTTGTAAATAAAGTTTAATTATGATCTTTGGTTTAAAAAGGCTTTGTTCAAGTTTATGGTAGCTTCTGTCGTCATCTGGTAGGCAGATGTGAAATTCATTTTTCCCCACACTTTCGGAGGTGTATAGCTGTGCCGCTTCCCACTTCTGAACTTCTTTCTTAGATAGACTTTGGTTTCATGCGAGGAATCTCTGGTCTGAGTTTTTAATATTGTTTATGAGACGCCCTATACATTTTTTTAACCATGGTCCTATCGTTTGTCGTAAACCATTCATTTACACTTCACTTATTCGATTCTGTAATAAAGAAGTGATCAAGAAATATACCGTCTAGGGACCGAGATCGCAGTTGAACACATACAAGAGAGGAAATTAGTGTGAGGTATTACATGCACAGAATTGGAGAACATTCACTGCTTTCCCACCTGAAATTTATTTTGAATGGAATGCATGTCCTTAGAGTCTGTATTGTATTTGTTACTATAGTGTCTTCATACGATATAATGAAAGGTAATATTGCATTGCTGGTATAAGCAACGCATTTTTCAAGTTTCCTGAATTTTTTTTTCAGAGGCTATATTGTACCTGTTACTATACTATGTTTTCGTACGAGGTAATAAAGGTTTATGTTATATTGGTAAGAATTACGGCGCTAATTCAAGCTTCCATAGTGCAGTTTTTATTTTATTTATTTATTTTTAGCTAAAACTTATACTTTTGCTCTTGTAGATACAAATAGCAGTGTATCATTGTGAAAACAAAATACATGAAAGAAATTGAAAATTTGTGTGGTACAAAATGAAAAAAGTTGCTATTCAAGAGTAAGATACAATAGAGCAGAGTAGTTCTTATACATGGACAAGGTAATACGTAACGTAATCTTGTAAGACATGTCTCCGTTTCTCAGGACCAAACTGCGTTATGGAAGCTAGAAAAAGCGCTATGGAAAGCGTGTCGTATGCACTATCAATGCTATGTAGACCTTCAAGCCATCGTACCAACAGCCACATAGCATGGTAATAGGTACAATAAGACACAGGTACAGTAAGGGACACTTCAGGATGGTACACCCATATGGAAATTTACGGCAAAAGTATACCATCCAGAGGTGTCCCTTACTGTACAATATAGACTCTACAAAGATTTTAGGAACAACTATACAGTCTAGTAGGGGGTACAATATTGACTTTCACGACATGGTTCGACCAACTATATATTATAGTATTTGGTACAATATGGACTCTCAACAGATCGTACGAACAACCATCAAACATAGTTGGCAGTACAATCCAACATCGTTCCAGCAGCAATATAGTATAGTGCACGATACAATATGGACACCACGGATATTGTATGGCCAACAATGTAGTATTGTTACAGTTGCCATGCTGTATGGTTGCAGACACGATATAAACAGCGAAGATATTGTCAGGTGTACAACACTCTATGGTCAAGACAACAACAATATATTGTAGTAGCAACAATACAGTGTGGTGGAAGCTACAATCGTCGCTCCAATGATATCGTATCTCTAGCAATGCAGTACTGTTCGTCTTACAATATTTTATCGTCCTCACAGCAATACAGCATTGCATTTTCAACTATATAGTATTGTTACGCGTATTGTCTACTTTTGAGATGTGGTTTTTGCAACTATACTGTATTGTACTTCCAGCTACATCTTGTCTATATAGTTGGAAATACCAGCTAAAACCGTTGTTCATTGAACAATAATATAGTTCCTTTACCCCAATTTTCTTGTAAATCGAGCTATATCATTTCAACAATATTTTATGGTATCAGTAGCCTAGAAGCATGGTCGTCACTTTTTTAACCATGCAGTATTGTAACTGTCACCCATTTTCTGGCTTTTCTAACTATACTTGTTTTTTGCGTGAGGGTCACAATTGGGGGCAAACTAAAAGGTTTCAAATGGCCAAGGGGTTGAGTAGTACATCGTTTGAAAGCTGTTGTTCAATGAAAGAAGATGAAGCAAGTCTCGACTTTCTGTGACAACTCTGTGCAAAATTACAGCGGATCACAATTTAGTCAAAAATTATTTGAAAATCTATGCCCACCTTAACCCTACATGCACCAAGGGGCTGCGCGTAACTTCGTGCACCAAGAGAGGGTTAAAATGTCCAGATAATTGTAATTATCTGTCCCAGAAAATTTAATTTGCGACATTGTATGTTTGTACTAAGAAACACGTACACGAACAAAACAATTATGTGTTTTAACATTTGTATTTTTTATTCTTACAATATATTTTAAAAACAAAGGCATGCTATTAGCATATTTTTGTAATTACAAGAATAAGGACATGGTAGTTCAAACCTAAGTTTATTTTCATTTGTGGTAACATTACAGAGTAAACATTATTTTATTACGTACCCAAAGTCATTTGCCGGTTACTATGAATCAATAATATTGCATTTACAAGCAAGGCATACGTTGGTTTTCACACTATGTTTTTTACAAACAAACGTTTCACATTTTGCGCATAGAATTGTTGTTTTTGGAAGTTTCTTCAATTTAATGTTTTTTGATGTATCTTCTTTGAAACAAAGAACACATCTTCCTCTTCCTGTTTTTGATTCATTCACTTTCGTAACACTTATAAAAATATTTGTGTCCCAAAATATTTAATTCGTATGAAAACGTGATTCTGGTGACCATTTTAGGATCTTTAGCTCTGTCCTGCACATTTTCTTTCATAAGTTTTTTGCCGAGTTGATGGAGGAAATTATACCGTTTGCTAGATCGTTTTTATGCCACTCGAGATTATTCAAGACGTAAATGAATTGATATATGAATTATTAATTATTATATGAATTGATACAAATGATATCCAACAACGAAAAAACACAGTGGCTATCTTCCTGTTTTCATTTTGATGGTATACTTCCTGGCCATTTGGTCAATGGAGTCAACTCCGCATTTGGTCGAGTTATAAAACAGTATAATATCGGACTTATTTTTATTACTTTCATCGCACTTTGTATCTGCATGCTGTGTCAAGAGCATGTATAGTACTTTCTTTAGTTCTTTCCGAACAATGTACGACACAAGTGTGACTAGTGGATTACCAGAAACAGGATCCGTTAATGCAAATATGTTCGAATGTATTTCTCCTTCTTTAGTGGACTTCAGTTCTTCTGGAATGTGCTTCCTATTGCACTGCATCGTTCCAATTACAGTAAGATTATAGTCTGTATAATTCTTCGGTAAGCTCTACAGATATATAATACCTGTCAGCTGTCACATTGCGTCCTGTATTTTCAATAGGAGCAACAAATCGTTTCACTATTTCTGTAGGGTCTCTTGATTGGGGAGAGGGGGTCGATCCTTCTACTTTGCCGGCATAAACTTCCATATTGAGGCTATAACTCTGTTCAGAGTCTGCTAACATTCCTATCAATTTCATGTACTTTTTGGGCTTATCTTTCATGAACACCTTGAACGGGCATCTTCCCCTGAAAGACGAAAGCATTTCTTCGACATCAGTGTTTTGGTCAGATTTGTAGTGCTTGGTAAATGATTCATTTGTAAGCAGGAATGATTCACGTATAGCAGAAAATTTGGCTGTAGCTCTTGTACTTTTATCATCAAATCTCAGAACACTAAGAAGTGAAGTGAATGGACTTCGACTCATGCTTGTTATATATGATGACCTACTATGTTCTTTTGACCATAAATCTTGATAGTTCTAATTGTTGTCGTTATTTACACAGATCAAAATCAAATTTCTAATCAAAGCTAGCATTTCAGTCTCATTGATTTCAGCAACATTTCTTCTTTGCGCCTCTTCATTAGTGGATTTAACACTTAGTGACAAAACGTCTTTCGAAAAAAACTAGAAAATGACTCTGTTATATTGTTTACCTTTGTAGTTGTTCGCAGACCTGATTTTCTATGTATAATATTCAGTTGCGTTCTGAGTGTCGGCCACTCTGCCACTTTTAGCAATATCTGCCATGCCCGATGAAGAGGAACCTCCCTCTTCATCGTCATTGAAGCCATTACTATTATTCATTTCTTCGAATTCTTGATCATAATTCGCATTGTGTACATGGCTGAAGTGATTTTCCCTTTCACTTAGAATTTCATCAACTTTAGATGCAGAGTCACTATCATCTGTGTTCATTGCCAGTTCGCGCTCAATGTAACTATCGGAAACAAAATATGCCGTATTTGCGTCCAAAACAAGAAAAATGTGTACTGTTTACTCATAGTTTACACCAATGGATCGCTATTCTGAACTGTTTGTCACAAATAAGTGGAACTGGATTTAGTGCGAGGCGTGGTTTCGAATCTGGCATTGGCAGAACGACATTGGTGAATGGCACTTTGTATCATCTGTGCCCGCAGCAACGCCTAGCGCCTTTGTCTTAGCTTCGGAAAAGTAAAATGCATTAGGATAAATCGCTTCATTGTGGGCGTGTTAAATTGGAAGTTCAACTATTGCGCTAAATGTGGAGGTGATTGGCAGAATATACAAACGGAAGCAATGCTGGGAACGATGAGTTCTCTTTACCAGTAGAATTGACAGTTCGGTATAAAGTTTAACAATATCCGCAATTCATTTTTGGTTTGCTTTTACCTTTTTCACATAAGAGCATTATCCCCAGAATGATTGATGTTTCAGCATTACTTTCATTTCTTTATTTTACTATACATTTCATAATTTATAATCGCGTTTTCTTTAGGATATAGGACAATACCGCGGAACGCAAAATTTAACATTATACATGTAATAAACCTTTAATGGGGCACTTCTACTTTGGTGGTTCCAATTTTGTGATGTGAAGAGAAGTGTTTACCACTTCCCGTATCTGTTTCTGTTTAGGATTTTCAGGGTGGCCACTGAGTTTTCAACTTTCTTTTTCACCATCTTGTACCATCATTTTTTGCACAATTTTAGCATATAGACCGACACTCTTTCGACTATCTTCCTATTTGAGATAAGTTGATGACTACACCATCTGCATGCAGACGAAATATTATATTTAACTATTTTTCCAGTCATGATTAGTCTGTCCATGATAGGGATGTCATTCAGAAATAGACCATAAAAGGGAACTAATAGGAAGGTTAGTCTAACGAGTGATTTTGATAGTGTTTTAGTGTTATTGATAGTAAATGTTATATGTAGAAGAAGGGCGATTTCGTGGTCGAAAATAAGAAAAATAAGTTGAACGAGGGAGTATCACAGGATGAAGGAAGATCTATTATCAAAGCCACATTCGAAGAGTAAACTTTTTTTGGGGCCGTTAACAGTAGGGTTCAAATAGCAATGACAATATAAATACCGATAGTAGTTGAAATAACAGTTGTTAAAATCGTAATAATTGTCCATTTCATTTGAATGATCTTTTTTATTGTACTTTATATATTAAATAAGCTATCTCCTCACCAATAATTACAAATGAAATGGAGTAATCATACTAAGAATACGAAGCGTCAAATCAAACAGGAGATCAAATTCGAAATGATGTGTTGGGGTAAAGTGTGGTAACGTATGGAATGTGGCTTAAATGTGAAAAACTAATGAAGTCCGAGGAAGCCTTCTTCAATGCAAAATATAGATTCGTAAACCTCGTCTGAAATGGTAAATGGGGCTTCATAATATTCGTTTCCTCGCAGTGCTGTAAAATATAATCCTAAGAGAATAGTAAGGAGAAGACCTTCTGTTGCCTGAGTGTGATTTGCTTCTATTAGCATGTCGTAAAAACATGTTACAGAGTTAGTAAGAATAGCAATATTGAGAAGAAGTACATGCATTGGATTGAACGGCACAATTCCTGTAGTAGGCCAAAATGACCCAATTTCTACGGTTGGTGCAAGAATATTAGGAAAGAAGGCTCACAAGGGAAAGTAGCATTTCGCGATAAAAGAGTGCGCAATCGATAAAGGACTGAGAAAAGGGAGAAATACACATTTATAAGTGCGGACACCCAAAAACAGGAGATACAGAGGACAGAAAGAGCAATAATAATGTGCAGATAGCAATGTAAAATATACATTCACATAGAAATACCTGCAAAAGGAGTAAAGTCTTCAAAAGGAGGCTTCTACAACAGTATCGTAAGCAAACATTGTACCCACATACGCCAACTGAGCACAAAATAAACTTTTCTGCAAGGGCACGGGGCACAAATCATAAAATATATAAAATCTATTTATAATAAGTAATATACCTGTGAATTCGGGATGGACAGTACTGCCAACTTGTGAAGATAGCGCTGTATGAAGTCCAAAGTTATAACATCGCAGGTGTAGAAGATTACATAACTAGTGGAAACAAAAATATGAGACCACTGATAAAAATAGAAGCACTGAAGTACGGAAATAACGGACGAAGCACAGTGTCGAAGCAGTGTTGCCAGTGGAAAATCATAAAAGCAGGCAAACACATCACAAACTCCGAAATGATGTATGCTGCTGGCGGCTCACTTACGTAGTGCACGCAATATTAAGCACCCAACACTTTATTGGTAGTCACTATGTCATTGTTGTTGGTTATAAAGCGGTCCTCAAGACGTTGGTCTTTATGAGGAGAGGGTCGCGTGAAAATAGTAATAAACTGACATTAACTACATATGTACACCAGGAGGGTATCCCTGATATAATCACAAGAAAAGGCCTAAAATGTAGCACACGCAGTTTGCTTGTGGTACATTCTTTATTGGGAACAGTTGCCATGTAGTTTTGTAATGAGGGTGTGAGATAAGCAGAAACACTTTGTGCAATGTGCACACATGACGAATCTCACTTTTGTACATGTTTCCTCCAGGAGATCGTCTGATATCGTGGCATTGAAGCAGTATTAAATTGGTGTCAGAAAGTACGCTGGTACTTCATCAGTATAACCGCATCTGAAGAAGGCAAACTTAATCATGTCCCGAAACCTGTCCCCAGAAAACTGGTAATAAGCAAAGGATTGAACACGTAATAAACTATCTCTTCTCATAATGTCGTACTCGCCAGTAGGCAAAACACTGTCCGTACTGAAGTGGACGAAGTATTTCTACGAGCGAAAGAAACCAACATCAAGGGGCTGTATGAGTCCAGTGCATTTCCCGGGAATTAATCGTCGCTGAAAGTCGATACCGTCAGGAACTGTGTCCTGAACAAGCGTCACATTCTTATTTCTACTCCATGAGTCCACAAGCACAAGAACAGGACTCGTAGAAGTTTTTTTTTGGATTGAAGGCCAAAACGCTTGTGCCATGAAGGGATGGAGATCGCCTTTTTTATGTTAGCAGTAGTTTCGGCGAACGATGTAATGTTTGGGGATCATCAGCTTTAGTCCTAACAAAGCGACCAGTGGATTCCGCCACGAGCACATAGAGAGGAGAAAAGCCTACGAGACATGGAAATCACTAGGATGATCATATAAGAATTTGTAGTTGCGGCAAGAGACCCCACCTCAATATGTATTCGTTTAGCTCCTTTCACAGCAAGAGTCCGGTGGGATTGCAGCTCCTATTCGAAGCGACTTTGGTCAGCACTAAATATTTTCTAATGGAAAGTACTTTGATGCGATTACGGTTCTCGTATCAGAAATAAAGTGATCTGCACTTTCCTATATCTTATTCTCATCCAGGTGATAACTTCTTCCAACTCGATGGGTAGCTGTTCGAATACCTATATTATATTTTCGCTTAAGCTTTTGTAACCATGTCCGTGAAGCTGTGAAATTACAGGTGCCAATATGACCACTAAACGTCGGTTCAACCTTCACTTGATGTTTTACGTGCAATCCCCACACGCGAAGAGTTCGGTCACGAACGATGGCGTTGCTAGATCGGGCGTCTTTGAACAATTTTCAGACCTCCTTGTTGATACGTCTGATGGATATTCCATTCCGACTGTTCTCAAATCTAGAAAGTTGGTGTGCGTAACGCAGGCATCTAAATTTGCTCTGAACCGTTGTAAATTTTAATCTGTTGAAAGTCCCGTCAATTGCCTTGTGACGTGGTGCTAATTGCATCTTGTAGTGTTTTGACAGTCTGATCCAATACTTGTACGCATTCTCTAGACATTCACTTGTTAGATCTATATGTTGTCTCTTTGGAGGTGATGGCATATAATCGGAACTACTACTTGTCGGTGATTGTGGTGGTGTGCAGGGTTTCTTCTGTGATTGGAAACTTGTTTCTGCCTCTTCAATGTCACTATCGTTCACGTTCACGTCACTATGATCCGATTCCGAATCAAGGACGTCGAGTGTGATGATTTCTTCCACATCGATGCCATTCCTCGTAAGTTGCTGTGTAATTTGTCGAAACATAATCACATCAGCGGGAGTTGGCGTAGTTTGGTTGGTACCAAATTCAAGTTCAAAAGAGCAACAACACGCCCTGGGTCCATTTTATAGCTTTGCACGTATAAAACGTACGTACGTGTCTTGTGAATAGAGTAAACCCCGAATTGGTGTCTTAATGATAGCATAGACGCGCACTCAGTGCACACTAACAAACACACACACAGCACTTGGAACACAGGTCTTTCTCGCAAACATCACATGCGTACTGTACCGTCCCTTTCTTTGCCATAAAACAATAAAAAACGCCATGAAATAAGAGTAGCAATGTCTGTCAGTTAGCCCTTCATACGCTCCGCGAAACTGTCCTAAAACACATTTACAACTTGCTTGACAGCGACGTGCTCCTCAATGATAACTATACATACATGAATGTCTTCCGAGTGGCGTACCCGGTTGCACCCAATTGATTTTTTTGTTTATGTATACGTGTTTGGAATTCCCGTGGACGGCACGCTTGGGCACGTTTGAGTAAATAACACCTTCGGCACAGCCCCACGTCAGGACGTTTCAGTTGGCTGATGCGCAGTTTCCAACAATTGCGGGATGCAGAATACCATATATATATGTACAGGGTGTCCGAAATGTACTGGTACAAATTACAAGAGGCATTCCTGAGAAAAACTAAGCACATAATCGTGACCTATCGTCCGGAAGTGGACAGGGTGGCGCCTCAGCCCTCATCACGTGTGGGAAGTGGAACGTCAAACACGTCCACCACAAGTATGATTGAAGATAGGTCATCCCAGAGCATGCACCGTTTGGGCGTTTATGCTGTGTTTTGCTGCTTTTATGATTTTCCACTTCGGCAACACAGCTTCGACACTGTGCTTCGTCCGTTCGTTTCGTACTTCAGTGCTTCTATTTTTATTAGTGAACTCATAATTTGGTTTCCAGTAGTTAAACTCGTGTACTCTATGTACTTTTGGACTTCATACAGGGCTATCTTCACAAGTTGGCAACATTGTCCATCCGGAATTCACAGGTATATTACTTATAATAATTATATTTTATACATGTTATCATTCGTTCCCCGTACCATTGCACAGAAGTTTATTTTGTGGTCAGTTTTCAACACTACGTTGCCTCTGACGTTATTGAGCAGATTTGTGGGTACAATGTTTGCTTACGATACTGCTGTGAAAGTCTATTTTTGATGACTTTATTCGTTTTTCAGGTATTTCTACGTCAATATCTATTTTATATTGCTATCTGCACATTATTATTGCTCCTTCTTTCCCCTGTATCTCCTGTGTTTGTGAGTGTCCGCACGTATAAATTTGTATTTCTCCCTTTTTTAGCCCTCTATCGATTACGCACTCTTTGACCGCAAAATGCTACTATCAATATAAGATGTTCCCTTGTTGAAGAGTGATTTAAAGAAAAAAATACTTCAGAAATAATTAATAAAATTATACTTCATCGAAGGCCTAATGTTACTTAAATAGTATGAAGTTCTTGATAAGTACATTTTAGCGTTACATCTCGACATCATTGAATTATAATTATTAACATGAACAGGATACTAAAAAAATAGAAAAGGGCAATATTGTTGAAGTAATTTGGTAAGGCCTGAAGTTGTAATTAAGGCTCCTAGGGGCTCAGTAAAAGTCTTTATCAACTGGGTGGTAATAATGGTTTTGTTGTGCTGAGATATGTATTTTCTCTTGAACATAATCCAACTAGGACTGGAAATACATAGCATTAAGTTACTGCAAGACCGGATTGTATTATTTGTAGAGTAATTTGCTCAATTATTAATGGTGAAAGTATGGTTCTGTAATACCTAAGGTTGTTAGAAGGAGCCGTCCTGCAATTCTAATATACAACTATAGTTCCCGGATGAATAATATTACTAATTATTTTAATACACGCTATGAAAGATATGAGAGGCATATACGTGTTGAGTATTATCAATTCTAAATCGGCCGTACATTATGAAGCTTAATCATAAAAGGAAGGTTAATTGTAGTGTGAAGATTATATGGCTTGAACTAATAAATACATGCGAGAAAAACTTATAAAGCTATTAAATGGAATGAAACGAAATAAGAAAGTAAATAAAAAAGCTCTTCCTTTGTGACTAGTAGGTCTAAGAATGGTTTCGCATTCTTTATGGAGAGTTAGAGTAATCTTATGTCATTTGATGTTTCTTCGTCCTAAAAGGAACCAGAATGACATAGAAAAGATTAGTAGAACAGTTACTTTTCCAAGTAAGTTAAATGATATATTTATGATTGAAGTAGAGAGATCAAAAGTTCGAAAAGCTATGTTATCATATCCAGTTTATAGTTATTTTTTTAAATATTAATATATTCTGCAGGGCTCCGGGGTGTTTGAGTTAAAATGCATAATGGATGCAAATAACAGATTGGGCAAGGAGAATATAAGGAATATCCTGAGTCATTTTAAAGGTGATATATGAGGAATAGAAAAATACTCCTAAATGCTGACTTCAGTTTGACATATTTATAATTTAGTTAAAATATCCTATTGGATATTATTGTATTCTAAGACCATTCCTTACTTTCAACCATCCAATGAAAGTTCTTGTACTATTTTCATTATTCAGTTAATGAAACTGAGTGAGGGCACTCTTCAACAACAATTTATATTACTCTATGGTTTGCACCACAAATTTTTGAACGTTAACCGAAGAATAGACCTGTGTGACTGACTTTAGCAGCAACTTGATTTTGGCTTTAATACCAAACGCTGGTATAGCTCCTGACTGGAGTACGTCCGTTGCAGTAACTAGAATACGGATATCGATATTAATAGGTTGTACAATAGGATTGACGACGTCTAATAGATATAATAAATTGAGATTTATATCATTGGCATGAATTAGATAAGAGGCAAATTCTGTAAGAAAGATTTTCGAATATTCGTAGCTTGAATATCATTGATGTTCAATTCCTTTACCTGGTTGATGAATTTCATCTAAAAGATACAGAAGTCGAAGTTAGGATAGAGGAAAGAAAATTAGCGTTAAAGAGGGCAGAATTGTTCACATAGTTTCTAAGGTTTCACCAGCTAGAAGCTTTAGGTTAATGTACGTATTTGATAGAATTAAGGCTATAAAATATCCGACGAGTACTGTAATCATGGGCACGATGAGTATTGTGTGATCGAGAAAGAATACTATTTGTTGTAAGACTGATAATGCAGGATCTTATAAACCTAATTGATTTCAAATGACCGTTTCTAAGAAGGTTGAACGAAATCTCATTTTTGGGGCTTAGATCCAATGCACTTATCTGCTTAGATCAAATGCCATTTTAGAAATGTGTTAGTAATGGAAGTTATGCGTAACTATATTCTGCAGGTGGTAGGTTTTCTAATCATTCTAGATATGTTGTTTGTTCGTCTGAGAAGATTATAGTACGTGCATTGGCAAAGGCTTCCCATATAATAATTGCCACACCAGAATGTCGTGAGTTACAACATATGCTTTAATGTAAAAGCTACAAGGTTGTCAGAACAGTTGGAACCTGGTCATTTGTTCGGAAACGGTTAGGTGAATGGAAAGTTCGGCGAGCACGTATTACATCACATTCAAGGACACTTGTTCCAATATAAAAATGTTTGATCCAGGCTCCACCAAGGATTTCACACGGGGTCCAGCTCAAAGATTTCAAATGACAAAGGATATTAACTATCACATCGTTTGAAAGCTGTTACAAAACGAAAGAAATGTAGTAAGCCTCGACTCTACGACAACCCTGTAGAAAATGGCGGAGGTGAAAAAAATGAAATGAAATCTTTAGTTTTACGTCCCACGGTTATGCCGGTTAGGCTAAAGGAGACGGTGATAATGAGTAATGAATGAAATGGTGGAATGAAGAAAGTAAGAGGAAACGGGAGAACCCCGAGTAAACCCACGCACGCGGTGTTTGTCCACCACAAAGTTCACTTGGCGGGGGCTGGGATCGAACCCGGGACCCCAAGCACCATGGCGGAGGTGAAAATGTAAACTAAAAGTTAATTGAAAAGTCCATGGTCACCCCTATAATTGAGAAATGGTGAGACAAATTTGAAAACAGGAAAGAAAATGTGGTACAAGGATTTAATTTTCAAAGTACAAGGATTTAAGTTAAATGGTCCCAAGAGGTATCCCACAAAGAGTTTCAAATGGCAAGAGGGGTTAAGTAGTACATCGTTTGAAAATTTTTAAATGAATGAACATGGAGCAAATATCGACTTTGTACGACAACCATGTGCAAAATGGCGTCAGATCAAAATGTAAATAAGGCTTAATTGAAAATCAAGTTCCACCTTGAATCCAAGATGGCAGCTTAAAACCTATGTTCTAGAGAACAATTGAATTCCGATCACTTCAACTATTATTTTATTCCGTAAACTATACATACATTTTCCTGCTAATGCACTTTCATCACGGTTCTCTCGAAATCATTTACGATCTGATGCGATGTATGCGATGAACGTATAACTGTGACTTCCTATTCGTACTACTAATCAAAAGTTGAGTAGCTTCGGGTATTTTTCTATTTTTCTCATACGTAGTTAATACATAAATGATTTGCAGCACAAATCAGGTTGGGTGCTCTATAGTAACGTATGTGTCATAGTTTCACATATATGTGTCACAATATTTCAAGCAATATAAAATAAACACAAGACACTCATTTACAAGATTAGCGAACAGAGCCAAACCATGTATAAATCATTTCAGTGGATCGAGCTGCGTAAACTTTGCTGGTTTGTCACAATATTCCAAGAAATAGCATATTTATATACAAACATATTTTTCACTCGCAGCCATATTGGATAAGATTGTTATTTTGTGAATATTTGTTGTTAACCATAAACGTAAATACCACTTTTTGCTTCTGCAACGCCAGTAGTTTCAGCTGGACATGCGTTCGATACGTGGTGCGACATTTTGAATTGAAGATGTCATGCTTTTGAAGATTTCGCATATCAAGTTAAAGTTTAAAATTCTGGCGTTGCTGCGGGCACAGCTGATACAAAGTATCATTCACCAATGTCGTTGTGCCAATCGCAGATTTGAAAGCACGCCTCGGCACTAAACTCCGCAATCTACTACCACGTATTTCGTATCTTGTATCTATACCACGAAAAACAGTTGACAATTGCGATCGTTCGGTGGAAACTATGGGTAAACAGCAAACATTTTCCATGAACAGATAAGCGCAAACATACACAATGCAAATTATAATCAAGAATTCAAGGAAATGAATAATAGTGATGGCGGTAGTGACGATGAAGAGGGTAGTTCCCCTTCATCGGGCATAGCATATGTTGCTGAATGTGGCCAAGTGGCCGACACGCAGAACGCAATAGAATATTATACGTGAAAAATCAGGCTTGCGACCGTCTGCAAACGTAAGCTGTATAACAGAGTCATTTTCTATTTTTTTTCGAAAGACATTTTGTCACTAAGTGTTAAATGCACTAATAAAGAGGCACAAAGAAGAGATGTTACTGAAACCAACTGAAACTGAAAATCTTTGATTGGAATTTTGATTTTGATGGGTGTAAAGAACGAGAACAATTAGAATTATCATGATTTATGGTCAAATGAACATGGTAGGTCATCATATATAACAGGCGTGAATCAAAATCGATTCACTTCACTTCTTAGTGTTCTCAGATTCGATTATAAAAGTACAAGGGTTAAAAGAAGAGCTACAGACAAATTTCCTGTTTCACGTGAAACATTCCTGCTTACAAATGAAACGTTTACCAAGCACTACAAAGTTGGCCAAAACACTGATGTCGATTAAATGCTTTCGTCTTTCAGGGGAAGATGCCCGTTCAAGATGTTCATGAAAGATAAGCTCAAGAAGTACAGGAAATTGATAAGAATGTTACCAAGACAGCAATTTAAACTTGCTCCAAGTTGCCCCAAACTTGCTGTGGCAAGGACAATTAGCTTGCCGCAAGCTATACTATGCAAGCCAATTAGCTTGCTGCAAGCTTGTGACAAGCTAGTTAGTTACATCTGGGCAAGGCTTGGGGCAAGCTTCACAAGTTAAACACAAGTCAAATTATCTCAAACGCAAGCCAATTATAAGCGTATTCTCATCAATGGCAAGCTTTAATAAGCTTATTGCAAGCGAAACACACGCCAAACAAGTTATATGGAAGCTTGCAGTAGGCGAATTTAGATAAAGCAGTATGAAATCAGTATAATTTAACCGTGTGACTAAATCTATGCTAGAATATATTGTCCCTTCAACTTCCCAATTACTGAAGCAAATGCACAACCGTGAAAACACCCAAGTCTCCGATCCGCTTTTGCAAAACATCAAAATTAACATAATTGTTAAGTTTTAATTGTGACAAGCAACGCGCCGTTGCTTCTTACAAATATCTAATATATTGTTATATTATCCGCGAGTACTTGAAATTTCTACCTTTTTATATAAAAACGCAGAAAAATATTTATACTTTAAACACAGCGTTCAGATAAAGTTTTAACTGTAAGTTAAACTTGAAGTTTATATTAAAATATCTCCACCAGTTCTGTATTCCTTCGCGAAATAAGTAGGCTCAAACCTGCTGCCATCTATGTTCGCATTTATGCTTTATACATAAATATTCGTTATGCCTCATAGTTACCGAAATATGAGGAAATAAAGAGCGACATTATAGGTACGTGGGACTAGAATACTAGAGTACTAGACGGCACAATTAAAAAAATAATTAAGTTTGTCGTTTATTCAAGCTGAATGCTAACAAGAGGCTAACAACGCAAACACTACCTTGTCGCCGAAAGTTAAGGGGTCAGCGTCACGTGGTTTTTGAGAACAACTGAAAATCGAACGCGCGCTGGCTTTTTACTTCAATCTAAAGAAAAGCGACTCGCAAGTGAAGCGTGGGTTGCCCTCACTACAGCTTGCGCTAAGCAGAAATAAGCTTTTGTGTATAAGCCAAAGCGAAATAAAATCAAATAAAAGCGGCAGGCAAGCTTGCAAGCAAACATGCTGTCTGGGTAGCATACTCTGAACAGAGTTATAGCCTCAATGTGGAAGTTTATGCCGGCAAACTAGAAGGATCAATCTCCCCCCCCCCCAATCAAGGGACCCTAAAGAAATAGTGGAACGACTTGTTGCTCCTATTGAAAATACAGGACGCAATGTGACAGCTGACAGGTATTATACATCTGTAGAGCTTACCGAAGAATTATACAGACTATAATCTTACTGTAGTTGGAACGATGCAGTGCAATAGGAAGTACATTCCAGAAGAACTGAAGTCCACTAAATGCAGAGAATTTCATTCTAACCTATTTGCATTTACGGATCCTGCTTCTGGTAATCCACTAATCACACTTGTGTCGTACATTGTTCGGGAAAAGCTAAAGAAAGTACTATACATGCTCTTGACGCAGCATGCAGATACAAAGTGCGATGAAAGTAATAAAAATAAGTCCGATATTACTGTTTTATAACTCGACCAAATGCGGAGCCGACTCCATTGAACAAATCGCCAGGAAGTATACCATCAAAAGGAACACCCGAAGATGGCCATTATCTCTGTTTTCTCGTTGTTGGATATAAATTGTATCAATTCCTATATTATTTACGCGTTGAATAATCCGGAGTGGCATAAAAAAGTTCCAACAAACAGCAAAGAACTTATCAAGGAAAATGTGCAGGACAGAGCTAAGGATCCAATCGGTCACCAAAGTCACGTTTTCACAGCAATTGAATGTTTTTGGACACAAAGTGACGAAAAGTGTTATGGAAGTGAAAGAACCAAATACAGAAAGAGGAAGATCTGTTCTTTGCTGCAAAGAAGCCAAATGAGAAAACATTCAATTGAAGAAACTTGTCAAAACAAGAATTGTATGCGCAAGGTGTGAAACGTTTGTTTGAAGGAAACATAGGGCAACATACAGTGGGAAAAAGACATAGTGAGAAAAATATAGGAAAACATACACTGAAAGTTAGGACATTCCACAACATTGAAAGTGCCTGCCACTGAAAAATGTAAATAAACGGCCTTATAAGGACCAGGAGAATGGACTTGAAACATGGAAGCCTCAGTATTGTGCAGCTCATGAACACTCTGGTGGAAGACAGGGATTATCATCCGGAAGAATCCCGCATTTAGGAGTTCTGCGTCTCTAGGTACATTCGTGTTGGTGTCTAAATAATAGTTTCACCACCCCTTAATCCCTAGGGGAAAACTAAAAATTAACTAAATATGTAAATTAGTAAATTAACAATTAATTACAGTTAAAAAGCAGTCACTGGATGCTACAGCTACAACTACGTAACCTAAATAAAAAATAAGAAACATGTTCTGAATTAATTTCATATTAATACTTTATTACGTATTCATTCTTAATAGATTCGAACTGCATGGTGTTCTATCAAATGTTAAAAAATCTATTTGCTCTTTTGTACATTTAAGAGGAAAAATCTATGAGGTATTACAGTTGTTCGTCCAAATAGGAAATGTTAAACTGGACAGTAACGAAACCGAGCTTGCGAAGTGATGAATGTCATGCGGGATGAAATATATGTGTCCAGAAAACAGCTACGACTGACCTACCACATACTGAATCTTTTTGTGATCAGAAGAAGAAAGACAAGACCTGTCACCACGGAGTTACAACGATAGATCCCAAAGGGCGTGTACTGTAAGATGCAGATAAAAGAATGACACGAAGAAAAACGATCCGAATAAGACAAAACCACCCCCGATTTGTTAGTTGAAATCCTATACCCTGAATCATGATGTCGTAATCACTTATGTCATATGCTATGAAAGCAAAAGGTTTAATGCTGTTAATAAAAATAGGTAAGGTTGTAATATTCACAGACTTTATGGTAAGGATATTAGTAGAGGCTAACCATAAATTAGTAATAACCCTTGAATTTGAACACTAACGAGACAGGATAAAGGCCAAGAAAATGCAAGGCGTATTATTCATGCGTACAACGAGAACCTTGAAAATAGCTAAATAATATTTAAAGAATATGTAATAATACATTTTCAAGCGATTATAATAAACAGTTATATTTAACAGAATCCAAAAATTTAGAAACGTAACTAAAGACAAATTGCAATTTGGATTTAGAGTAGGACAATAAACAGAAGATGCCATACTCTTCTGAATGATATTTAAAAAAAGATATACGGAAAGGAATATGTATCTTCTTCTCTGACATAGAAGGAGTATTTGACAATTTATAGTTTCCATCCTTGATTGAAAAGGTAAAAAAAAAAAAAAAAAAAAAAAAACTGGAAATGCCTGAATACTTACTGAATCTGATAAGAAACTATCTAGAAAACAGAAAAACAGTAATACCCAATGAAGAGGGCGACATAGTAATTAAAACAGAGAAAGGATGACCGGAAGGATCAATATTAGGACTCCTACTATAGGACATAAAATTACAACCATGCTTGGAAAATATAAACAAAAAGCAACAAGTCGTTAAAATAGAGGCATTCGTCCATGACGTCGTGTTAACATCACGAAATAGCCGAAGGGAATTAGAAGAAAAAGTTAAAAAGATATTAGAAACACTTGAAGAATGGAGTATGGAGAGGAAATTAAGGATATCATCAAAGGAAACCAAATATCTTATTTTCGAATCAAAACAACAAAGAAATCCGACCATAAAATTAAATGGAGTAGGAGTAGAACGAGTGCAAAGCATAACACACCTTAGCATAATGCTAGACGATAGACTAAAATTTGATGAACATTTGAAGTATATAGTAAAAAGGAGAAAGAGTGTAGCGAATAAATTGACCACTATTGCAAGAAACAGATACAGTCTACCAGTGGCGTATTTATGGGGGAATTCCGGGCTTAAGCCCCCCCGAAACCTTACCTACTATAGTCAAGTATATGAAATAAGTTGCAGAATTTTCACATTTTCAGGCAAAGTCCCCCGAAAGTTAGCAAAGCCCCTCCCGAAACAAAATCGTAAATACGCCACTGCAGGCTACCATTAAAAATACTAGGACTATACCAAGAAACTATTTTGTCAGCTACCATGGCGTACGCATCCAGCGTTCGGATTTAAACACTATTAAAAAACAAGACCTACAAAAACAAAATAAATAGATCACAAATAAACCTATTAATCAGAATGTCTGGAGCTTTTAACACTACTTCGCATAGTGCACTCTGTATAATCCTTGGTATCCAACCAATGAACCATGTGTTATTGCAAAGGGCAACTAATTACTGACTTAAAAAAGAAGAGAAAAGGGAAATTAACTTTCCTTTAAAGAAGCTTTTAACAGGGATCTAAAAGATGAAAAAGAAATTAAAGACAACATAATACATCTATGAGTTAAAGAATGGCAGGAATACAGTGGAGAGCAACGATTACATCGAATCTTCCCTAGCATCGTCGACAAACTAAAAATAAAGCATTTAAATCCAACATATGGATTGGTTCATTACCTATTAGGCCATGGACTATACGAACAACATCTCCACAGAATCAAGTTAAAACCCAGCCCAATGTGTGAATGCGGAGAAGAAAGAACCCGATACATAAACCCAAAAAGTTTTTGTAGCAGTAATTGAAATCAAAAACACTCGATGTGCGCGCCAGCTGTAACGCGAGAAATATCGAGGCGGTAATCTAGCCCCAACCACACATTGTGAAGTATATCCCGTATGATGGAGTTAACAGCATCAGGGATACGTTCTTGGAGATCGTTCAGAGGTGCTGGTAGGAGAGGTGCATTCACTTACTGTTGTTTTTGGCATCTGCAAATCTCTGCTAGCTTTACGGGTAGACTTCTGTGGGCTGTGTACGAAGGCTGCTCTTACGCGCTCCACAGTTTCCTCGGGGTCTCGACGTCGCCTTGAATGTCCTTTTCTTTGATCACAAATGCACCCCGTCTCAATAAACGTTCTATGACCTTCACAATGGATTTGTGTGTGGGTGGATCAGCATTAAATTGTCGTTTGAAATCACGCTGCACTTTCACAAACTGCTTGTTTTTGCAAATTCTAGTTTAAAACGCGCCAGCTTCGTTGCTGTGGGGTGAACGCCATTTTTTATGTTACTGCCCTATAGCTGCCCTGGTCAGAACTAGAATTCTGAAAAGATAGATCGGAAAATACTTTGAATTTACTGAGTTCTGTACAAAATTTCATGTAAATATTCAACTAAATGTAAATTATTTGGCACTTTAAATTCAGGTACTGTTTCTGTGCTCACCCTGTGTTTTTGTATATATATATATATATATATATATATATATATATATATATATATATATATATATAGATAAAAGTCAATAATACATTAGACATAAAAATACAATTTATATTAAAATTTTGTAAAGACGATATCGAGCTGGTGAATATGTGGCTGTTCGTTGAATGACCATATATTCACATACCAACATAAAAATTGAAATTCACACTTAAAATTCTTTAATTCCCAGCAAAGGACATGTTATCCGTAAATTTCAACTTATCTGTTAAAGTCCTGGCTCAGATCATGTATTATTAAAATTCTGTGAATCTCTCAAATGACTAATCAATTATTTTCTAATCCTAGAAGCAATCACGCATAACTTTGGTCTTTAATAAATGTCCCACATTCAGTAGAAAACCATTGTAATATTCTAAACGTCTATCAAATAAATATTCATGGAAATGATCCACAATTCAAGTGAAATACCCGGGAAAATTATGAAGACAAATCTTATTTGAAAATAACTATAATGTTCGTGAAAAACTAAAAATTTTCAACCATAAGTAATGACCTATGATATAGTACAAAGCTATTATTATTAATATAATCCAATACAAATACAATAATAGTTTCAAATGAGAATTTTACCAGCACCTTAATATAACTTCTGTTTAGACGTGAGATTTATAATAAATATGAGAGTTTGAAACTTGAGAGGAAGATTGAACTGCTGATAGTATATTAAAGCCATATATATATATATATTTGGTTTGACGAGATTGTTATTCTTTGTACTATTTTGACTATGTTGTATTTTGTTGACAGTGAATGTACAGTTGTCTAAGGCCTTGCCTGAATATTCAACTTCGCGACATTTGGTTTTAATAACATTATTGTATGAAAATCTGATTTTTTTATTTATTGTTGAATATTTAATTGAGTATGACCATATAGGATCAAAGATGACTGTTTAAAGAGGACTCGGCAGTCACCCTGCTTCCTCCGTAGGTCCCTCAACGAAAAGTTCTCTTCGAGTGAGTCTCAAGCAATCAGGTGATTTTAATTATTTTTTTGACAGATTGGTTTGGGTTCGTTTCAGGAGACAGGTGAATAGGGGCACTACAGAACTCGTGGCATATAGCAACACGTTCTCCAGATCAATCAAATACCGTGTCTTGCAGTTGTCACCCAGCAGACCAGAGTAACAGTTTTCGTATGTGAATGCCACCGTTCCGAGCCTTAATATGTGAGGCCATAATGTTGAGGTCCGTATCTAATGCATAGAGGCCGGATTCAAGTAAATCGGCTGCATGTCACTCGTAATTTGCGTTGTGAATATGATGTGAGGCAGAAAGTCCCAAACGGAAACGAGAAGAGATAAGAATGTAGTCCTCGTCATATGTAGTAGGTTCCCCAAGCAGAGTTGCACTTGTGGCTAAAATCCTTATTTCTTTATAGATGAATAAAGCAGGGGAATTACTCCCGTTCAGGAGACAAAATAACCATAAGACAGCCGTTGGCACCGGCTTACGTACGACTGCTTTCATTTCCACTGTTGGTTGCTCTTCCAGCACTTAATCTTTAACGACATTAGTAAGGTAGCTCTGTTAAAAATGAAACTCTATATTACGTTTCGTTATAAATTGATATTTCTATCATCTTTTTCAATTATGTGGCGTTTTGGCAGCACCATAAGATAAAGTAGCACGGAATTTAGAATCAAAACGTAATTAGAAGACAATTTGCTGTAATAGTATGGAAAATGAATACAGGGCAATGGAAAGTATATCTCCAGAGCAAGAGAGACTGAGGGCAGCGTTATGATAATTGTTTTCTTTTAATTTTAGCAATCTCTTATCAAATTGTTAAACTATAATAACGTTAATTTTAATTTATTAGTGTCGTTTGTGCAGATGCCTTTCGTTCAAGTGCGGCACGAAGCCTAGCTAGATCTATTTGCTGAGTGTTGGCGTCTACTAAGCGTGTTGTTGGAACGATATCGACATTGTTTGTGACGTTTAACTCCAGGAACCATGAAGCAATACTGGCTTGTTTTTTTCCGAATCCTTAGTGTGGATATGAGTTTACTCGCTATTAAAAGGGACCTTCGCGTGTGGTTTCAGAACTTGCAGGAGTGTTTTCGTAAATCTCAACCGTCTCTGGGTCCTCCTCCATAAAAGAAAATAGAGCTTGTAGTGGGGAAGATAAAGCATTCCACACTTCGTTTTGTATGTTAATGTGCTTTGTACAGCAGTGTTGCAACTACAGTATTTCCTGTTGAAAACAGTATTACTCAGCTTGTGAACTTTCTTGCAGGTACATTCAATATTTGTTATAAAAGAAAGTATTCAATATTGGTCTGGAAAAAAATAACGTCACAAATGAAAATATTTCATGCAGAGTAGAGAGAAGGGACAATTTGAAAGTAAATGAATCCATAGGGCTCAAAGTTCAAGATAGATATTCCGGAACACTACAAGTCACTTACTTATTTCACTCTCAGTTTATCGAGATTTTGGGAGGATTTTGAATGCAAAGTTAAAACTGTTTCATATGGTAATTGTTTATTATATATTGACTGTATACTTGTATGTCACATATGCCTGTATATTTCCTATACGTATATTATATATATATAAGACACTGTTTTGTTTTTATGCTAAGTATATTGTTTTAATAGCTTATTAAGTCTAATGTCTATGACATGTTTATGAACACACCTGATATGCACAAATACGGAAGTGCTCAAATGTATAAAATTTAATTATTCATCTTGTTTTTGCATTTAATAATCTCAGTCACTTTCATCTAAATTTAAACTTAGGAAATCTCTTATGGGAAGATCAATAACACATTTGTATAACACCACGATAATAAGCTAGTATTAAATTAGGAACATGAACTTCAATCACAGTTAACTAAGATTTTTTTTTAATTTGCCATCAAGTAAATATTCTTACAATGATAGGATCTTTGCCTATTAATTTAATAACATTGGTCAGCATGAAATTGGTTGTCTGGAAGGTACCCCTTGCAGAATGGCCGCCAAGGCCTGAATTTTCGTATGGCGGGCCAAAGGCGACGTGCCACCATATGGAGGCTACGGGTCGGCATTAAGGAGGTAAACTGTAGGTGTGGCAGGTCCCTCTTGAGCCTACTCTGTTGGTAGGCAGCCGCTGGTTTGCCCCCGTCCTTTCTACCACGAGATCTGAAATTTGAATCGTTAACTTCGGCTTGGAGTTGGGAGCCAACTATGTACCACCCTTATAACAATTGCCAATTGTTAACTTCGGCTACCAGTTGGAAACCATCTGTACCCCATCCCTTGTCAATTACTAACTTCCGTTAGAAAGATGCCACCTACTTTAACCGCATTCTTCCTTTCAATTGTTTTTCCCATAGTGCATCGAAGTGGCGGGTCAAGTACGTAAAAGTCACAGTCAGGAATCGAGTGTTGTGTCATTTTTAATGACTGTATAGGTGTAATCAGTAACTTTGAAGAAGAATAAATAGTCGCTTTGTTATTTCAAAAACATGTGTAAACTTTTTGCTGTAGTAACTTTCGAAGATAATAGCGTAAGTACTGTTCCCAAGTGCTGGATTACAAATAACTATTGCAAATGGCCAATTCTGAAAAAAGACAAAACGGGTGAGCAAATTTGTTGTTTTATATACTCCGCCGGAGACTTCTTGGACAAACCATCAGTGCCACGTATTATATTCAATAAGTAGGTGTATATATTTGTTCCTTACACAAATATGTATTATTATTGGCGTGGCGGTTTATATTATTAGTATGGGATTCACACCCCGCTGTCCATTATAGATTAAGATATAATCTCAATATACTTGCATTTTGCAAGTTTTAGTCAATGGGAATATGTGTACACAGTAGTAGATCATATCTTACTATTTGAATAAAGTTTATTTGTTAGTAGGGCCTATCTCCAAAACTGTATTTTGTAAGCGATGTTGCAGGGGTCAGATTAGGTGTAATTTAGAAGAACGTAATAAGGATGACTATGAATGCAGTGGCTATGATATTTAGTATCTCCCCCAATCTTGCACATATAAGATTTACAGTGTGTTACTTACTTTACAAAATATAGCTGAGCTAGGGACAGCTAGCGAAGTGAGTTAGAAGCCCCCAGGGCCCTTGTCCTTCTAACTTTATCACAATTTAGACAAAAACAAGGTACTCGGAGATACTAAATGCCATCCAAATGCAGTTTTCTCTGGACAAGAAAGTCCTAATTACTTAACAATCTGACATACGTTAATAGTGTGCATGTTATTGATCATTCTTCAGTAACTTATTTTGGCATTATGGTAGCAGGAAGCTCTACCATACGTTAGGTTAGAATATTATTGGAATAGAAAGGAGTAGAAGTAGTAGCAGGAGAAGAAGGTTCAGTTAGCCTAGGTTTGGGTAGGTTTTGTTCTGTTAAATAATCGCAGTTACTGACAGTTCCTGTCATTTTTATACGCAATTTCCTTATTGGTATTCTGCAGCCTTCCGCGTCACTGGCAAGGTTCTAGATTACTGGTCCCCCTTCCCATTGAGCAGTAATAAAGGCAGAAATAAACGTGCTCTGTGGGGCTCTAACCCGCCTTCATTCGCTAACACTCGCTCGGCAATACTGTGTAAATTAAATGTATAAACTTTAGTACAGAAAGAAACCAACCCAGCTACTAACCTACATGGGGGACCAGTAATCTAAAACCTTCCCCGCCTTCACTAAATAGTTCCACCATAAAATATTTATTTTTCTCTGTATTTTCATTCCTAAATAAGATTTATTGACATATAAATTTTTAATTTGGTAGTGCCGTCTACTACTACTACTACTACTGCTATCAATACTACTTCTACTGCTACTATTGGTGATATTAATTTCGAGAATAGAATACAACCCAGTCCTGCGGGGCTTTTAACCCGCCCTACTACTACTACTACTGCTTCTAATGTACGACCCAGAGTGAAGAGTTACTGAGCTGTCTGCTAAAGTTAAAACCTTATTTTGCGACTACAGAATACGGGAAGATTCTAGAACCCTGATCCCAACATACAGGTAAATAGCCAGTTGTCTCTTTGTGTACCACAGCTCTATACTTAATTCACACAGTATTGACGAGCGAGCGATAGCGAGACAAGGCATGTTAGAAGCCCCGCAGGGCACGTTGTTTTGTCAATATCAAATTACAACTCAATGGAGAGGGGGACCAGTGTTCCAGAACTCCAGCTACCAAACATAACATGCTCCAATCTCCCCTAAAAAGTAGGGACTGTTTAGAGATAGTAGTAGCAATAGTGATGGTAGTATTTACAGTAGCAGCAATATTAGGTTAGTTTAGATCCAGTATTCAGTCGCTGATTCGATCCCATTCGTTGTGGACAAACGCCGATGTGTGAGTTTTTTCGGGGTCCTCCCATTTACTTCCACTATTCATTAAACCATTCCGTATTTAGCATCGTCTCTTTTAGCCTCAGAGCATAAAACGTGGGACGTTAATATAAAAGCTATTTCCTTCAGTTTTATGGGTAACTCTAGGTGACGCAGGTAAGATCTCCAGTGATAATTAACAAAATGTTGCTGAGCTAGCGAAGGAGGTAGAAGCTCCGCAGGGCTCGTTGTTTTCTACCTTTATCACAGTTTACAAAAAAAAGCATCCTTGACAGACGAAGGGCTGGAGCTGAAGTCACTGAGTGATCCAAAGTAAATTGGTGCCGTTTTATGTTCCACCAGTGTGTCTTGTAGGCTAAATGGGACAGATGATCATGGTATATTTAGTGGAATGATAAGGTGGAATCGAACATGAGGATCACAAAAACTACAATGTCTAAAGCCTGGAATCGAACCGATCGCTAATTCTAAGGCCCCAATAATTATTTTGGTACCAATATTAAATAATGCAAATATGTGCATTGAATAAGGATTTTATAGATATGGTATTGAGTTTATCGTACCATGGTTATGCCATGTTGGCTAAAGGAGACTTGGACCTACTGATTATTGTGGAATCCGAACCAATTTGTTTCATTGAACAGTACCCTAACCGGGTATCGAACCCGGGACTACGCGCACCGAGGCAAGCGTCCTAGCCACTAGGCCAAGCGTGCGTCCAAGGATTTTATAGTTTGCACACAAAAAACACCAACAATTTTCTGAAAGACATGACGTACTGCTGACGTTATTAAAGGAAAGAGAGCTTAATCCTCTTGTACCTCCTGATGAGTGTCAAATAATTAAGGACCCCCCTTGGTCTTGTAGGTAGCACGCTTGCCTTAAGTGCGCGAAGTACCAGATTCGATTCCCGGTGGAAGATAGTTGAACGGAAAAAGTGATTCGAATTCCGTAAGGTTCACGTCTTCCTAGCCGCCAAGGCATAACCATGTGATGTTAAACTGCAACAAGCAAATAATCCTTTGTAACAGTGGCATCATTTAACCAATTGATAGCTCCTTTTTGTCGTGCTTCGCTACGTATAAACATAACTGCTTTACTGTGCTTTTTTCCAGCTTGTAAATCTATTTCACAAGTGACATTAGCAATCACAATTTTTTTAAGTAGCAGAAGATTCTTTACACAGTGGAGGTAGAACGGTTTTGAAATTAAAATACGTACAATGATGTACGTTTACAACCCTTAAGGAGTAACATTTAACGTACCGTATTTACTTGGATATTAGTGCCACATTTATTAAAGTCTAAGCGTATAATTCGTGACATGCACGTATAATCGCATAAAAGTTTTTTGGTATAAGTGGTAGAAAAACCTGAATATGCTATTTAATTGTTACCTTTTTCTTAAGCTTTTTTTGTTGTTGCTATTCTTCTGCCTTTTTATTTTATTGATATATATATATATATATATATATATATACTATCCTTTGCTACTAACTGAAAATACTACTAAAGTTCGCACACAAGCAAAATCAACTTTTTTCCTTGAATGCCAAGATCTACAGCAGTGGCTGATCTAGCCCAGGGCCGGGGAGCCTAGGCTCCCTAAAGTTTTGAACATCAAAAATAACCGAAGATATCAGTTATAAATCTTTTTTAAAATTAAAATGGTTTGTTTAAACTCAAGATATACCTATTGTAATCTGCAATCTGGTTGCCCCTCCAAATTTTATCTTCTATATACGCCATTGATCTACAGTCCCATTGTAAGGGAAGAGAAGATCAATGATCTTGTGTCTCCTTAGGACAAAGACAAGTGGCCAAACTTTGTAACGATGGCAACATTTGACTCATTTGCTACTCCACGCGTGGCCCTAATGCCCTTCTGATAGATTTACTACTGATAGGAATAGTTGGTTTAGTTTGTAATTCTAGCATACCCACCTTACTTTAGAAGTCCATATTCCAATGCTTTAAATGAAAATCTACATTTGTCAAAGAAAATCCACATTGTTTAATTTAGTATTGCCGAAAGCTGGCCTAACATTTTTTTTCAAGATAGTAAATAGCCTTTAACAGCAATAGGCCTAACATTGCATGCAAGTTAAAGGTATTGCTTGAACTACTAGTCATTGGTTTTGCAGCTGATGATAGTTGCTAGTTGTGTGAATTCTCTTTACTAATCTTATGAAATTTTCAATTTGATAAATGGTGCATAATAGTAAAAAGAGCAATAATTCGAAAAAAGTATGAAGTTTTAGAAGCAGATTGAATTCCTGTGTTATTTCTAAAACTGATACAACGGTAAACATACCTGACTAACCGTATAGTCATTTTACAAGGTAACCAAAAATGTTCTTGCCGTTTTTGACGTAAAATTCATCATGCACTCACAGAGAGGAAACGAAATGACTTACGTGCTTGCCAAGCGATCCAGGCTGACCATCGACCTTCAGTAATGCAAGCAATGTGAACACTCAGCGTCATAGGTTGCAATGGTATGTTGTTCCTGCATAACAATGCCAAACTACAAGTGGCAAGCAGGACCCGGGAGATCCTTAATAAACTTGGCTGGGAGATACTGCATGAACCATATTCACTAGACTTTGAACCAACTGATTACCCTCTGCTTCATTCCCTCGAGAACTATGTCCGTGGGAGATCCTTTGCTAATTAGGGAGATCTGCGGAACGCACTCACGGACTTGCTTGCATCGAAGGTCGCCGACTTTTATCACCAGGTAGGGTGACCACCCCTCCGGGTTTGAACACCTTATCTCAGGGTTTCGGTACGATTTCTCCGGGCTGTACTTGTAGCAAGATTGCACTATCATATTCATTCACATAATAATGCCGATAAATATCTATTAAAAATTACTCTGTCACTATTGGATCATTCTGTCCAAAATCCGAATAAAGCAGTAACGTTTAGTGGGTTAGTAGGGTAGTGTGCTATGCACAGCACGGTTTTCAGTGTATGTAGCATTTAGATTAATTAACAATTTAAAGCCCTCTATAGGGGCACGGCATTATCGTTGCAAAACAAAGTTAAAGAAATCCACGCCATGTTATTGCACGATAAAGTTTTGTCGTTATTTAGTTGTAATATGATAAATTACGTATTAAGTGAAGTACAATGATTATTGTTTTGTACATTGTACACATGTTGTTATAAGTATAAAAATATGAAGTGTACTGATTATACTCATAGAAAGATTTGGATCTTCTCCTTATAAAACACGGTGTCGGGTACGCTTTTTTTTTTTTTTTGGAGATCACTGATTCTCCGGGAAAGTTGGCATAAGGTGTTGAATGCTGATGGAGATTACTATAGATACGTACCATCCAGCGTACTGCAGTTTGTATATCCTTACTCTGAAACAGCAAGAACTTTTTTGGTTACTTGTATTTAACACATAAAGTGAAATTCGAAATTTTCTATGTGCTTTAACATATATTTATGATAAAAAAATATTTTTCCTAATGAAGAAGGAATAATGAATTATTTATGGTACTCTACAATGTTTCATATGTTTAAAATTGTAGTTACTTAAGTATAAGATTCGGTAAAAGATAAGATCGCTAAAATAGTTAATCTCAGAAATATCGAAGAATTAAATTACATGTGATGTCGTGAAACATCTTGAGTGAGTGATCATTTCTGCATTGTTAGTTTCACTTTTTAGATTTTTGCTATTTTATTTTTTGCATTGTGTAGCTTTCACAAAATGAAAACAAATAATTATGAATTATCTTTCAAATTTATGCAGGTAGAGCTAATACGATGTTGATGATTTTTTTAACAGGTGGAAACACACGCAAGCACATCAGATGCCTAACCAGATTTTGGAGCATGAACCGAGTGTATGGGCCTTCACTCGGAAGTAAGTTGTAGAACTTTGTGTATATGTGTTCATTACTTTTTTAAATTCAGCAATATGCCGAAAAGGCAAGACAATTTTTTAACTTCAAACGATTACTATCATATTAATAAAAATCTGAAAAGAAATATTGATGACTTAAAGTAATTCCTTAGATAGTGATGTTGGTGTTTCATTACCAAACCAAGGTGTAAGTGTTGAAGCTGGACTTACAGGTGAAAGAATACGTAACATAGAAGTGTCTGATTGTGGCAGTAACAGGTCTTTGTCTGTTCCTGAGTATACTGATAGTAATGAACAGAATTCGAATAATGTAACTTTCAATATTTCTGTAACTGATGAAAAAAACTCAAGTATTACATTTTAACTGATATAAGTTTAATGTGTCCCAACTAAGAGACAGTGTTTGTATTTTACCAGACATGAATGTTGTAATAGTGAAAAATTTTGTAGTAATTGACAATAGTATAAACATCATTGGTGTTAAATTTCAAGTACGTTCTGACTTTTTTACATATCAATGCAAATCTTCAAATCTGGGAATTTTAAAAGTTCGTTCCCCTTCAGATCTTGCAAGTTTCGATATTCACGGAGTAAGGAAGTGTGTTCTCTTACCTCTTAAATAGGAAATTAAAACAGTGGACATTGATCAAGATTCGTTTGTGCGTATCCCATTATCACATCACATAAATTGAAAACATTCTTTTGTCATAAAAAGGTGTAATATGTTAAGCAATTGAGATACACTTTGTAAATATGGAGTGAAATGTTTAGTTTTACGTGGTTATGTCGTTTAGAATAGCGCAGACGGATGATCGATGAAAGTAAATGAGTGTGAAATAATTGGTAGAATGCAAGTGTTGGGGAAGCGGAATAACCTCGATAAAATCTAGACGATAATATTTTGTCTACAACAAACTAGACTGCCCGTGGATCGAACCAGGGATCCATCGCAAGTCCACTGAACCACCGTCCTCCAGGGAACACATTATATATGTAAATACAGCACAGTGCTTGCAAATATGTATAGATACCATATTTCTTAGATAGTAAATATACCAGTATGATCAGCCTCTTATATCAAATTCCGAAATTCTATATATAAATTTTGAACTAAACGAAACTAAATTATGGTCTGTTCCTAAGTTATTTATTTCATAATGAAATATGATTAATTAAATGGCAGTTAAATCCCTTTTTCAGAAATCAATGAACATACCACTGGAGACGTTTCAACATTCTGATAACGCCTCCATAAACGTCCGCTGTGTTCTTGAACATAAAGGAAGTTTTTCGAAAGACGTTGATATTATGTTGAATGAGGTATTTCACGTAGCTATAGAGGCCATGATGAGTCACTAGTAAAGCACTTACGGTGTACTTCTGGCACTAGGAGTCCTTACTTCAGTCTCCTGTAGCACGAGTTTATGGTGGAGAATATCGTATCCGTGGATTTTCTCGCCTCTCATTTTTTTCCCCATTCTCATTTCACCAATTATTTCAGTATTACTAACATTCATTAACCACCCATCTTTGTTCTAATGTTCATATTCGTGAGACGTAAAACTAGAGACTTCGTTTCATTTTCATCCAATGTAGATATGAAACTTTTTCCCACTTTTTCTTCTTTTTACATTAAAGTCATATATTTAGTTTATTTTGTGCAACACTCAGACGATGAATGTTTTTTTTATATTGTAGCATAAGTCTATGAGAATGTATATACGTATTTAAATAATCACTGTACCACTGAAAGATGGCAGCTGTGTATATTATTTTTTTATATGTATGTGTTAATAAAAAATACAGTAATTAGAAATATGCATTTTATTTATTATACCATCTCAATACTTTAATGTAACATTTACATAGTTAGTGCTGTGTTTATAACTGGATTCAACGTCGTCTGACTTTGTCCACTACAGACAATTTTCTTCCAACGTTCATGGTATGTGTACGTTTATAGCAAATATAGAAATTCAATATTAATTAAAAAAAACATTGCTATGTTATAGTAGTGAACACATCTAATACAGATAGAGGAGTTCTATATACTACTAGTGGGACGTCTCACTTTCTTGGCTACTGCTTGACAAAGGTTGAGAAACACTTTATTACATCATTTTATGATTTACTTGTGCCACCATAGTGATGTTTACTTGATTTGTTAATTGATTAAAACATCTTATCTATATATTTGTTGTCCAGCACTGCAACTCAGATCTACATTTGAAGTCGAACCCGACCACAATAGTACACTCAATTATCGCACCGAGACGAATATCGTGCATTACATATACGCGCACTAGCTACTTGGCAAAAAGATGTTATTGTTGCTAAAATTTATAGATTTACAAATAATTACTGTGCGCTATATTAAGATTACGGTAAATGCAGTTAGTCTAGCACCAAATTCTGTCACATATTCACGTATGTAATTCACACATGAGATATTTTTCTTGTGCTGTAAATCTCCAGTAATAAACTCATTAGTTCTCCCTTTCGCATTGTGCATACTATTTCTTCATACTTTTATAACCTAAAAACCTGTACCAGGGGAAATTATTCTACACACACTACTCCATAAAAGTTTAAAGTTTAAATCGAAGTTTCATTTAAAGAGGCTCCTTCCATTCAAACTTTAACCCTTTATGGAGTAGTGTGTAGAAGTATTTTCCCTGATACAGGTTTGTAGGTTATAAAACTATGGAGAAATATATGCAGAATGCGAGAGGAAGGATTAATGAGTTTATTAAAGGATTATATAAATATGCTGAAGAGCGGTTCGAAGGCGGCACGCCATCTCAGCATGGGGGCTTGAAAGTGGCAACATTGTGGGGCCGAAGCAGGCCCCCTATTACAATGTGGGGGCCCGAAGTAGGCCCGCAGCTGCATGATGACATCCCAACTTGTGGCCGCTATTGCATGGTGGCTTGCCTACTTGTAGCCGCCATGGCGGCTCAATAGGTGGGTTTTTTTTTTTTTTACAAAAACGCATGGTGGGCCGTAGGCGGCCGTCGCTGTCGGGCCAACGAATACGTCTGGTGGTCCAACCTGGGCCCGCTTACGAATTCTTTAAGGGGTAGTAGCTGTTTCTTAATAATTTTGGTATGCTCTTTCCGAAAATGAAGACTGTTTCTATCACGTAGAGTTTTTGCACAAAGCTATAACATATTACTTTATTTAATTTAGGAGAAGAAAAGGTTTCAGTTGTTGTCAAATAATGGCGCTACTTAAATATATCAACATACATGTACATTTACCTTACAAATCTTGCATTTTGCAACTGAATGTGAATAAAAATAATACAAACACTTATTTTTATTGTGTTGACATACTGTTGTTAAAATACTTATACTTTGATATTTATACGCCTATACACTTATAAATACCCATAGTAGTATTGAATATTTGCTGCTGTATGCGTTATCGCTGTACGTGTAGTTATTTTGCGAGTGTGGTGTTGTTCTTTGATTGGCTGAAGAAATAGAAAATACTTATTTGAGCAGTGCTTTGTGTTTCTGGTTGAAGGGCATTTGACTGAAGCTAGTTAATTTTAAAGAAAATCCTATAGTGGTTACTTTGCTACTGTTGTGTTGTTCTAGCTAATGTGTAGTAATTAAACTAGTTAAAAAATATGCTTTATTTCTGCAATGCTGTATCTTCTTGCATAACTATTTAAAAGTATTTTAATGTGCTGGTACTTATTTTGGTAGTGCTCTGTGTTCCTGGTTAGTGCAGTGACTCAATTGTTAGAAAATGACATCGCGTAAATGTTTGAATGACCCTGCCATTTTCTGTTATTGTGTGGCAGTTACACTATGTTCTAGCATAGACTCTCTATGGCAAGTTTCATAAAAAAGCGTACTTGGCTTATATTGGTATGAAATTAGATGCTCAAGATAAATCGTGGGCAGCTCATAGTGTGTGTGGAATATCTGTAAAGATACTGAGATCCTGACCAAACGTAAAAAGAAAGGAATGCACATCGGAATATCTAAGGTGTGGAGGCAGCCTGTAAACGATCATGATGACTGTTATTTCTGTGCGATAAATGTTAAAGGATACAATGCGAAGAACAATAATGGTTTTCTGTATCCGGATCACGTAACTTCAGAAATTTGGACCGTTACTCATTGCGAAAATCTACCGATTCCCAATTTACCAGCATCTATGGATATTTTATCATCATCTAGTATTAATGAAACGTGTTCCATGCGAGGACCATAGCAACTATCCTAGCACGATTCCACTGCCGTTTAGTGAATAAACATCTTGTTCAAGATTTAAATCTAAGAGAAAAGAATACAGAAGTTCTTGGGTCTGGACTTCGATCGAAAAACCTTTTGGCCAGTGGGATACATTACTCATAGTATAGACATCGAAAGAAAGACTTTCTTCCTTATTTCTCTGAAGAACATGAGTTAGTGTTCTGCAACAACATTCCAGCTGTTGCGGATGCATCGCGTGCATCTTATGACGCATCCGTTTGGACACCCTCTACAGATGCTTCCAAATCCAGCCTAAAAGGAGTTCCTCTGCATAATGGAAACAAACTTGGATCAATTCCTCCAATTATGTAGAAAGAAACGTACAATAATATGAAATTAATACTTTCTAAATTAAAATACTGAGAACAAGGCTTTTCTGTTTTCGAGGACTTTAAAGTCATAGGTTTTCTAATAGGAATGGAGCCAGGATATACGAAATACCCATGCGTTTTATCTGAATGGGATAGCAGGGGCAGAGACAAGCGCTGAAATGTGAGGCAGAGACCTCAATAGTGAGGTTTGTTTGAAGGGAAGAAAAGTATAATGCACTTTCCACTAATTGATCGCAATAAAGTGCTACTTCCACCACTTCATTTGAATCTAGGAATTATGAAGCAATTTGTACAAGCTGTGGACAAGAATGGACAGTGTTTTCAATATATAGCTTAAACTTTTCCAAAACTGAGTGCAGCAAAACTTTTGAAGGCATTATTACAGGGCCACAAATTAGAAATTCGTTAGTAGATGAACCATTTGATAACTAAATTATCAAATTTGAAAAGAACGCCTGGTTAAGTTTCAAAAATGTTGTACGTAACTTTCTTGCAAACAACAGACACCCTATGAAACAATTGTAGAAGATATGTTGTTCCATTTTCGCGCACTTGGGTGTAACATAAACTGCAAGATACATTTTCTACAGTCTCAACTCTACCATTCTCCTGTTAGTCTTGGTGACGCCAGTGAAGAGCAAGCCGAAAGATTGGAGAACAGATATCAAAGCAGATGGAATATCACAATGATGGTAGACTATTGTTGGATGACGAAGAGAACGTTGAAAGTTATAGGGCGCTGCCCAAATATGTTCAAAACTGCTCGGACCAGGTATTGAATTGCAAACTTAAGCAGCACATTCACTATCGAGCCGAACCGAGAAATCATCCGAACCAACAGCTAAGACAACAAAACCCTGCTAGAACCTACGGCTCAGTTGACCTGAAGCGAGCATATTGCTCATTCCACCCAAGCCGGCTCGAGCTGGTGGTTCACACGAAGCAAGGTGGGTTGAGCCACCACTCAGTTGAGTCGAACCGAAGTAAGCTAGTTATTAAAATCTCTTGGGGTCTTGTTAGCGGGACGAGATGAGATGCGAGCAGTTCCCTCTCGTGAACAATCCTAAAATTATTCAGTATTACTGCTTTCATTTCTCATGACTTTCACTTAGGGTAAATGCGACAGTAGTCGACCGAATTTGACAACTATCTACGTTGAAACTTTGCTAGTGCTGACTGGTTTATTGCAAAAGAAAAAGTACATGCATTCTATAGAGTGCAATATTCTACAAAAATACAACGGATAAAACCTTGAGTAAAATTCTTCTAATGTTGTTATAAATTTAAATTTTTGAAAACTACTAAAACGTATAGGGCTCGACCACACAAAAGCAGTAGTCAACCTGTAATTGTTACAGTAGTCGGCCACTGAAAATATGAGACAGATATATGCCTAAAATATGAAATATATGCCTAAACACTTCACAACATATTACAAAACAGTTTTTTTAAAACATTTGTCTCGTATGTTGCCCCTCCTAATAAACTAGTATAGTGCAAAGAACTGTAATACTAATGTTAGTAATACGTTTGCTTACATTTTACTACAGTTCAACAGAAATTCTTCATCACTGGAGTCACTTTGTCCGTACAACCATTGAGGATTCTGAAATTCTTCATAAGTATTTGCAGTTGATGCTTCTAAATCAGGATAAAATGCTCGGTGTATTTTGAGAATGCATACCAAATGAAGTTTTTCGGAACATTGGTTACATCTAACGCACTTTAGGAGGTCATTCAATTCAGTGTCAACGTACTGCTAATATTGCATATTCTCAACGTTTCCATTTGCAGCATCATCTCCAATATCATTTCTGCTTCTGCTTTTCTCCCCATTTGTTGTTACACTTTCGCACAGGTCTGTTACACTGAAAGAAGTTAGAATGGTATTGGTTAGGTATATTTTATTTTGAATTACATTTTCGTCCTTGTCTTGCAAGTCCTCGACAAAACGTTTTACACTGTCTTCAACTTCATTTTTGTTACTTTTGTCTTGGTTCAAAGTAGACGTTCCTTCCAAACTGACTTGCTTTTAGATTTTCTCTTTCCCTTTGTTTCCGTAGATTGTCTTTTACTCTCTTCTTTCTTTCCCTCCTGTAAGACTTTAGCTTTCTCCTTTCCTGAGTAGTACGTTATCCAATCAGAAGAAGACACTGCGAAAGGAAATTTCTCTAATCTTTTGTTGGTATTCTTCCTCGCTGACGTTCTTTCGCCTGGCCACCACAAATGAACTTGAAAAGAACTTGATGTAGGGCTAGATTGAAGTGTACGAGTATTAGGAAGATGTTCAACTTGACTAGTACTTTGGCCACTAGCATCGACTTCAAGCACTTCCGGCGTAGCACTTAATGTATTTTCTTTTGTAGATTACATTCCTCCCGTACACAAACTATCGGGTATGTTTTCAACACCGTTTACGCGAAGTTTTCGCCACAGTGTAAATATAGCAAGTTGGTGATCAGAAACTCTTGTTTCTTCACAATATTCCGCTAGTTTTTAAAACTTTTGTGCCACATCTAACCCAAATTCATAGTTCACAACCTCTAGCGCAATTTTATATTTCTCATTAATAATTGTAGATTTACTGCTATCTTCAGAAACACTACAAAGAAAGGAATCATTGTTTCTTGCATTGAAACACTTCGTATAATCAACGTTATTGGGCTCAAATGGGAAAAGTCCGCATTTTTTATTACTTCTGATGTTGCTCTACGTGGTATTACTTCCGTGAGAAGTGGACAAAGATATTGTTTAGATAGGACCTGGTTAGGATTCTGCCCTTGCCATTCATGAACAATTCGTTTCCACTCAGTTTTCAAGCCTCTGGAAACTCCAACATCAGCAGGTTGCAATATGTGTGTAGCATTAGGGTAAAAGGCATTCAAGAGAATTCCGTTATCCGAGCAGAACTGACTTGCGTGAAGAGTTAAATGTGTCTTATGTCCATCAACAAAAAACAAGACAGGAAACATGGATTGTTGTTCTTTCAACCATGGTAGAAGTAAATTTGCAACATACTGGTAAAAAAGTTTCAGACTTCATCCATCCAGAATCGGATAGACCTATACCCCATTCAGCCGAAACGGACTCCACGATGTTTTTAGGAGGTTTTACATATTGAAATACAACCATCGTTGGTAAAGTTTTCCCATCAGTAGTAAGACCAGCTAGTACTGTGATAGTATCTCTTTTTGAACCTGGTGCAATTTCGTAAAGATTTAACCATCCTTTAGGGCCTAATACAACTCCACTCTTTGGATATATTTGAAAGTTCGTTTTGTCAACATTTAGTATACGTGTAGGATCTCCAAGTATGTTTTCACATCCTGATTCAGTCAGATAATCTTTTACTTCACTAAACCAGTTTATTATTCCTGTTTCAGATACACACCCACGCGCTTTCGACACTATCTCAGGCGATCTCTCAGACAGTTCGGAATGTCTTTTCAGAAACGCATTATACCAGCCAACACCAGGACGCCCATTTTTGAAAGAGGATGGCCTAGGCCTACCACAAGAAATAAGTTTTTGCGCCGTGTTTAGAAGATCATCCTTTTTTCTAGGAACCCTAATTTCGCTACAGCAATTAACCAATCTGCAAGTTGTTTCTCTTCTTTCTGTGACAATATAGTTGAGGGGCCCATTTTTCTTCCCTCTGGACGCCTGATGAGTAATTTATCTAAAAGTGTTGTTTTTGGCACACCAAACGTACTAGAGGGTTTTCGCGCACTCACTTCCTTCGACCTTACGGCTTCCAAAGCATTCTTCATAGCATCTTCAGTGTAGTTAAACAAGCGTTTCTTGTTGAGTGGAGCCATGGGAGCTTTGACGTAAACCGCTTTCCCTGAAAACAAGATACAGATTGTTTTAGGTTTTCTGTCATGATAAGAATGGTAAGTACATTTACACAGCAAGAAAACTATTAGTGTCTGCACACACCATTTGAATTTATCGTACGCTAATTGTCGTACAACAAGGTTATCCTACATTGATTCAATTAAGGTTGTTCCCATTCATTGGATTACGATTCGGAATCGAATGAAACTAACAAAGAATAGCTGGCTTATTAATTGTAATTTGTGAGAGCCATACGACAAAAATTGAATGGTGTTTACAATCACGTAGGGATAACGGGCAAGCGAACATAATGAAAAATGGAATAAATGTTTCCTGCCTAAAGAAATAGGGAAATTTTGATCCTAACACTTAACACTTTTAAACTCAGCTAGCAGCTATACATGATCAAACCTAAACAGCATATCGGCTTAAAGTTAACCCCGTTTGAGAGTATTGCCCCTAATTTAAATGAATGGAAAGGTAGGGCCTATCATGAAAGTTACAACATCTTTTAATGAAGTGTTTATCGCTAGAAATACTTTCAATCTCACTACTTTCCAAGTTTCTATATTAAATTGCCTTTTTTCTAAAATAAATAATTAAATAAAGGCATAGTGCTTAATGAAAATTTCTAGCGAGACAATTCATGCCGATAACCAGTAACAATTGATGATTAGGAAATTATTTAGCGCTATTTTTCAAACCAGACTTTTAATAATTAGCTCAAATACAGTAGTCGACCACTAAGATACAGAAGCCGGCCACCCTAGGGCGATTACTGCTTTCATTCGAAAGTTAGCAATATTTCCTACTTTATATGCTTTATTATTTCTTTCGTGGACCTTGAGGCAAGAATCGTATCAATATTTAATCGCTATCGGAAAACATAGTAGTCGACCAGGATGGCCGACTTCAAAATATGCATTCACATCGTCAATAGAGTAGACGACCACCCCCTAATATACATAACGAAAAATGTTTTAACAATAAAAATTTAATTAATACTATCTTTAATGATTATATATTACCGTGTCAGAAATTGAAATTGATATAATAAAATATAATATAATAAAATTAAATATAATAAAATTAATATAATAAAATTAAAGCTTGCTTACCTCTAGGCAAGATCCTCAAAAACATCTTGTTATTGGGCTCTCCAGCTACGATTGAATACGACTTCACGAACAATCACATCCCCGCCAAATCGCTAGAACAATAATCCTACACAAAAAAATGAATAACCACAATACTTGGGCACTGAAAATTCCCGTACCGTTCGAAAATGCAGTGCTAGATACTGAGCGGTATTAAATAATGATCTTACGAGTAATTCTTTTTGGGGTGGACGATTACTATAGGTAGGTCGACTATAGTCGCAACCACCCTACCAGTGTAATCAGGCTTTAAACGAGCTGAAGGAGCGACCCATTTTCAAACTCGACTCGACTCGAAACTCGAAGTCAACTGTGAATCGGTTCCGAACTCGACTCGAGAAAATTACCTTAGACTCTAGTTGAAACTTAACTTGAATTCGAGTCGAGTCGTGCTGTAGCTCGTCTCTTGCCTATCCCTATGCTTCAGAAAAAATGGCTGCTTATTATTTTTCTGTTAAACTAATTATGTATCTATCCACCATTGTCCTAAGGTTTTAATGAAAAGTAATCTTTCAAATGTTAGAACGGTAAAATATTTTCCTTCAGCATCTTTACAAACAGAACACAATTCAAGGTAAAAATGATTTCCGGTACAATTAAAGTAGTAGTAGTTCACACAGTGAATGTTGATTTGCAGTTGTTAAATCTTTGGCCAAATCTTCCAGGTGCTTGCAATCAGTACACGTAACTTCCCTGAGGTGGTTCTCATCTTCTGAAAACAGTAAGATGTACAGCGGGGGACACTTCTGGATGGTAGAGCCATATGGAGGTTTACGGCTAAAGTGCTCCACTAGTTGAGTCCGAAGCATTTCCCGGGAAGTATTGCAAACGAATTAACTTTAAAAGAAGGTAGGTGGCATAAACGCCAGGCACTGAAAATTCCCGTACACTTGGCCGAAATTCCCACTATCGTCTACAGCATCATTTCTCCAAATGAAATGAATCTACTTCTTATGGCAAACATATTACTTGATATTTGTTATATTTGTGGAGATAAATTGAAACAAAAAATTGCAGTTCAATCCTGTTGCTGTTGGAATGAACACTCTTTCTGTCGTTTGATCTGAAATGACTTTGCAGAGTCTGAATACTGTAAATATTCTGTCACTTCAGAAGGGTAGGAAGAGAAGATACCTCCCCCTCCATCAGTGTGAAAACACATACATTTAATCAAATGCTTAGTGAGAGTGAGCTCATTGATATAGCACTTTTATGATTTCAATCTTTGCTCCAAAGCTGTAATAAATTGTTACTTCACTAATTAAGCATAATCGCATTAAGTTTTATTTTTATGTTAGAGATGAAGAGGTAGAGAAATGTGTAATTGTTGGGTCCGCCGAGAGAAAAAGTGCGTAGGGACGCCGATATTCTAAATGCAATAATGGTCGCTAAAATTATTGGTAGAAGTTTTTTGTGATTTAAGACCAAATTCAGGCCTAACTCTGGCAATATCCAGCTCCTAGGAAGAATGGAAGGATCTGACATAAAAATTATTTAGAAAACGACATTTGTGGCCAATCCATAATTTCGGATGTCGCTTACATAAAGTGTGGCACTCCGGATTTCATATAAGTTAAGCTCCTATTAGCATCCAGAAGGGCTGTTTTAAATTGTGACATGTAAAAGAATGAAAATGACAAATGTTAGTATGAAATCCACACATTTCAGAGTCCATATGTTCATTGGGAGCAGTTCTGATGAACCTTAAGTACAAGTTAAGTTTCCGGTAGGGGTAAGATCGTCTAGCACATATACTAAGGACAGTCGAATGGAGTAACATATACAATGATACATAACGACTGATATTAGTATATAGTACATAGTTTCGTTATGACGGAGATAAATAACATCAATTTTGAAGGAATAAGTCAGGTGGATATTGCCTTTACAGTTGCAGCATCGAAGACGTTGCTCATACAACCCTAAATATTTAATGTTTCTGCTTAAATATTTATTCCAGCGTAACTCCGAAATGTCTGGGTCAACCTATGCCAAACGTAGGGACATATTACTTTCACTGTAAAAGGGAAATATTGTGTTAGTATGATACTAGGGTGGGTCGTTTTGCCACTTTTTTCGGAACAAAATGTAATACCTGGCAAAAGTGGCCGCATGGACATTACAGGTGTAGAGTTTTTCTCAATTCGGATAATATCTTTTGTGAGAACTATTGTCTCAAACTTTCAAAATTTCACTAAAAATTAAAAAAAAAACCAAAATTGTTCATTATTTTTAGTTATGTTAAAGTAAACATATTTTTGAGGTTATACATGCCAGATGCTATGAAACCTGACATTCATGTCACAAAAAGCCAGTTATATGCCCCTGCGGTGGGATAGGGGTGCATCCTCTGGGGTAGGAAAAGGGGGACAAATTCAGTGCAATTAAACGTTTCTACAGCTAATTTCGTCCTTGTCTTTTCTTTCGACTGGTGCTTCATAGCATTAACAGAGCATTGTTGTTTTAAATCTTGACACTCCAACCCACAATACCACATCGCTCTTCTCCAGTCCCGATCTGTTTAACTCAGCGTTGCAGTCAGCAACGAGTCGGATACGTTTCGAAGTGGGTGCCATTTCTCAAGTGCTGTATTTTGTTACTGTTGCCTTTAGATTACATGAATTGGCCGTTGCAGATAATAGTTTGCTAACCACTATTTTCACAGAAAATACGCCAGTTCCTTCTTGATCAAAGAGGTCCCATAATTGGTCGCATCAGGTCAGTTGATTTAGCAGTAACAAATGATGAAAAGGGCTTAACGTTCGAGTAAAAAGCGTAGACATGAGTTTCCTTTCTCAATCATCTGCTTCAAATGGCAGCCAAAAGTTTAGTGAATATGAAGCACACCTTGAAGACAAAGCAGAGGGTAGCTCTACTGAAGAAGAAACCAAACCCAGAGACGGAACATCTAAACCGAAGCTAGATTTAACTGAAACTGTTATATTGCTCAGGGATACAATTTATGCGAGAGGACTGGGCACATATAACATCAACTGTACTTCTGGCAGCTTTAAAGGCTGGAATTATAACATCTCAACAATCTAGCGACATAACATCTGCTTCATTTGCGCAGGAGGAAAATAAGACGTGCGAAACTTAAAGTTGCTCGGAATTTAAAAGAAAGTTCTAGAAATGATGATTCCAATAAAACCTCTACTTTGATGGTCGAAGGGATGACACTAAAACACACCCAGGCATCAGTAGAGAAGAGCACTGAACCGTTGGTCACGTGACACCATCCTCTGGCTTTGCACATGACGAGTCCATGGTTATTTTCGACTTCATCATGAACCAACTCATTGTTGGCTTTGATGAAGTTGAGGTTCTTGGGTGTGATGGAACAAACATTAACACTGGTTGGAAGGGAGGTATTCTTCGAAAATTAGAGGAACTAACAGGATAACCTATGCAATGGGCTATTTGTGTCTTGCGTTTTAGTGAACTGCCGTTCCGAGCTCTTCACGCATATTGAAGGCGCTTATTCAAGATGTACTCTTACACAGGTCCCATAGGCTCCAAAGTATCTGACTGTGGAAAGCTTCTAGTGATGCTATTCAAACCAATAAAATATGACTTAACTCACAATAGTACAGAAGGGCTCAGAAAACTCAGTAAAGACCTGAGATACTTGTTCCAGATATCTCAAGCCATTGACTCCGTAGCATGCTTTCTATGATTCCTAGCAAACTAAACAAAGATCGTTGGCTGACTACTTCAAACAGAATTTTAAGATTGTATATTGCACAAAAGAAAGCAACCAAGAAATTAGTAGAAATTATGACATTCATACTTACAGTCTATGTGGTTAAGAAATATCGTATCAGAACAGTATTCCATTGCTGATGGTCCTCGTCACGTCTTTGAGACCATTCATAGGGTCCAGTCATAGAACCAGTTTGAGACCAGTCATAGAATACTTACCAAGAAAATACCAGGCAGTAATCCGTTCACCCATTCAGATAAATGCATTCTTCGCAATCCCAGAGAATGTTCTCGACTGATGGTCGGCTTGCTGCCCGACAACATACATTACATAAGATTCTTAGTGCTCGAGAACACAAAGCAGGGAATCTTCATAACTTCATTAGGTATAACGTCATTCACAGTCTGAATTTTGAGGCGAACGATTACACTGAAATGATCTTTTGGGAAAGCACTGATGTTTCGATAACTGTATCATCAGTTTTAAGGACGGTATCAAACATCTGTTACACTTTCTGACAACACTGTGCCAGAATGGCCCTTCACCGTCTATTCGTGCCACACGTGGCAATAAATCGGATAGTGAAATTAGTCACTGGAGCAGCCTCCCGAGTATGTGGCAGTGATGTTAGAGACGGGATGATCGGGTCAATCTTACTTTCTAGACAAGTTGAGTCTAAATTTCAATTAAAGTCCGAATTTGTGAAAATTTTTCCTGACAGTGAGGATCGAATTAGTTCACAACCCCTACATATGGCTGGTTGAATGGGTAGGGCTGGCCGAGAAACCTTAGGTGCACCCATCTCCACGTGGTGGGCTCTGGGTCGATTGGCCAGACTATATTGCCAGGTGAACAAGATGCTGCACAACCGCTTAACTGTACTGAATTTTCTCCCTTTTCTGGCCCCATAGGAGGCACACCTATCCCTCTCAAGGGCATATAACTGGCATTTTTATACTTGAATGTCAGTTTTCATAGTAACTGTCATGTATTTAACCAAAAATATGTTCTCTTTAACATAAATAGAATTAACGAACAACTTTGGTATTTTTTTGTAATTTTCACTGAAATTCTCAAACATTGAGGCAATACTTCTCACAGAAGATATTATCTGATTTGAAAAGAAATCTATACCTGTAATGTCCATGTGGGGCATCTTTCCTCTAACCTAGCTCCTCTTGTAGCTGTTACTGTACTATGCTGTGATCAAGTATAGCAAACGTACTTGTGAGACCAGTACAGATACCCTACTTAGGAGTCTGACAGAAGGTTTTCATCTTCTGGAGGGTACTTACTTACGCTTTTGAGGGTCACTGTTTTTCATACTCTGACCAACTCTTTGTCGCTTTGCGACACAAGCTGCTCTTTTGGATTTCGAACTTCGCATACGACTTAGGCCATGCATAACGGACTTCCTCGGACAGTATCACAACGTTCATCTACTTCTGCTAAATCTTCTAAAAATGTCTCTTCACCTCCATCCCGTTCTCGCTCACCAATGCGATCTCGAAACTCTAGTGCCATAGAGACTGTTACTTCTCAACCTACACGTTCACGCTCACGCTCGCCAGTACGAACTCCATCTGAAACTAATCTTCATGACTCATCTATGGATTACACTTCAACAGAAACTTCCGCTACTCTATCCGCCTCTGTCAATCCTCAACAGCCAACTCTGTACAACTTTCTACTAACTAATTTCGACACTAAATTCAAAACTCCAAAGCATATCTTTCAGCAACTTATCAAATACGTTCCGCGTGTCGAAATCAGCGAGATTATCTTCCGCAATAATGGAGTCATTTTGAAATCCTTTAACCCGGATTTCCATCGCCATGTGCGGAACAAGGCAACTTTTGAGATTTTTGGCAAAAACGCCAATATAACAGAACTCCAACCCAGACAAAACAAACAACCTCCGCCTCCTCGAAAACCACCTATGTTATCTGTAGTCATCAAGGGCGTTGACTCTGAATATACAGACACTGAAATCGAGGAAGAGCTGAAAGCGGAACAAGTTCAAGTACATAAGTGCATTCGAATCCGGAATGACCGTGGACCCACCTATCTAGTACGTGTATTGACTCCTGAACAATCTGTAGTTGATCACCTTCTTCTTACAGGAGCATACATTTACAGACGGAGACACAAGGTTGAACCTTCAAGAACTCCAGCACCGCAGCCTATACGCTGTGAACGGTGCCAAACATATAATCAACATGTGACCAAAGATTGTAAAAATTCTTTGATTTGTGGTTATTGTACCCAACCTCATGCTACTCGAAATTGTCCTAATGGAAATACAAATCCTAAATGCAACACTTGCTCTGATCAGCATCCAACTTACAGTTCTAAATGTAAGGCTAAACCATCAGTTGATCCTACTCAACCACAGTTTACTGTTCCAATCAGAACGTCTGACCGTTCAACGCCACCAAATAATTCATTAACTCATCCTGTTACGATTGAGGACATGATTCGTTTCTTTACAGTTACTACCCAAAACATTCATCCATTCCTGCGTTCTCATATTCTAAATCAAGTCATGTTTACAGTTAAGCAACTATATAACATTCAACTTTATGCTACATATTCTGGTCAACATGTTCACTTTCAGCTTCATCCTGTTTCAACACCTGTCTAAAATTATAGGAATAATCATGGATTTATCATTTCTGTTTTTAAACATCCGCTCCTTCAACACTCGAAGGGTACTACTTCACACTTTACTACTGGAAGAAAATATTCACACCTTTGCGTTGAACGAAACATATCTTTTGCCACACCAACATGTGCATTATCAGCCATATACTATTTCTCGTTGCGATGGTCCACCTGGAGATCGAGCAAATGGCGGAACCCTTATAGGAGTACGAAGCAGACTACCTCAACGCATGATCACGCATCACTTTCAGGCCCCTCTTCCAGAGCACAACATCACCCTGATCTATTTTCCCTCACGTACTATTGCCTTTGCTACTATGTATGTTAGACCTAATGTTCAAATTCCCTTGACATTCTTCCAATACATGGACACCACGTACCGTCATTACATCATTATGACTGATCTCAATTTATCCAGTCGCACTCTTACGCAACAACGGAACTTCCATCAATTTCTAATGCACCACACAAATGCTGAACTATGTGCATTACCAAGACATACCCGACCTTCCTCGGATACAACTCCTGACGCAGTCATTGTCTCATCTACATTACAACCATTCATCAACTGTCATGTTCTATCTTCCATCGGCAGTGACCATGACCCAGTTAAAGTGACTTTACATTTTCCAAACCACCGTCAAGCTCCTGACACACCACCACGTAACGTTCTCTGTTATGATCGTGTAACTGGGAAAAATATCGAGAAGATTTGACTACTACACTCTCTATTGTGAATACTCCAGTACATCACTCTGACTTGCATACCACGCTCGATACGCTCACTACTGCTATACAAAATAGTGGCCATCAGCATATACCCACTATTAGATCTAATTATGCTCGACCCGCACTTCCTCCTCAATATCGCACACTAGTTGCTCTTGCACGGCAGGCATACCATGAATATCTTCGCACACGTGATCCTGGGCTTTTACAACTACAGCGCCAATATCTACGCCAAGTTCACCATTATATCATTGCCTATAAAAGACGTAAGTGGATCCAAACAGTTAACCATCTTGACCAGGAACATAATCCTACCAAATTCTGGAATGCCTTTCACAGGCTCTGTGGGAGACGCTCGTCTCTCTCTTACCCGCTCATCGTCAATCAGACCTCGCTACAAACTGACACAGAGAAGGCTAACGTATTTGCTCAATCGCTTCAAAGCATTTTTACGCCACCAGTCATTTCCTATACACCTGAACGTTTACTCATTAGAATCAGCAACGTAACAGATCCACATCAAACACATCTTCGTATTAGTGCTAGTCATGACTTGGATTCGGATCATCCTCTTACTCATCCGATTACACCTTTGGAAATCACCAAAGTCTTAGCTAATAAGAAGAATACAGCTCCTGGATTTGATGGTATAACTTAAAGAGGCTCCACTGGCGGTTCTGCTCCTACTTTCTGCTATATATAATCTTATACTTCAAACTGGTGATTATCCGGCTTCTTGGAAAACCTCAAAGGTTTTAATGTTTTTGAAACCACATAAGGATAACACAAAGGCAGAGTCTTACCGCCCAATACAACTTACGTCTACACTGGGAAAGATACTTGAACGCATATTAGTTCGTCGCCTACATACTCACTTCTTCCACAATCACATTCCTCTACACCAAACTGGTTTTCGCCCCAACTACAGTCTCAATGATAATCTACTCAAACTTACCACTATTCTTACCAACCACTTCAATAGCATCCAACCTTCCTGTTTATTGTTATTTGACTTAGAGAAGGCTTTCGATTCAGTTTGGCACGATGGATTAATTTACAAACTTCATCTCCTACGTCTACCACTCGCATATATCAGACTGATTTATCACTATATTACCAATCGCATATCATATGTCTCCATTAATTCATCTCTATCTTTTCCTATTTTCCCACTTACTGGTGTACCCCAAGGGTCAGCGCTATCGCCACTCCTATATATATTATATGTTCGAGATTTGCCTGTTCCTCCTGACCCTATCCACACCTTTACTTTTGCAGATGATACTGCTTACCTTGCCTGTGAGAAATCTATTCAGCATATCAATAGCATACTTCAAGAGGCAATAAATAAGTTCTGTGACTGGTGTAATACTTGGCAACTCCGAATCAACTCCACTAAAACACAGGCACTTGTCATCCTACCATCAGGACGTACCAGTCGGGTCCGACGCAATAGATCTCTTTTACATCTTACCATAGCAGGCACACGCATTTCTGTCACACGTACAGCGAGGTATTTGGGTGTAATCTTTGATGACCATCTTTCATGGCGTGGACATCTTCAGCATCTCATATCTCTAGCGCAAAATAAACTAAATCTTCTGAAGAGATTAGTCGGTACTTCATGCGGCCTTCATCAAGAGACTGTGTTACATACTTATAAAGTCTTCATACGACCATCTATACATCATGGACACATCGCATGGCTTAATGCCAGTAACAAATTCTACACTCGCCTCCAGATCATTGAAAGACATGCATTACGCCTGGCATATCGCATCAAACTGCCTAGTCCTACCCGGCTACTATACGATCGTATTCCGTTTCCACATCTTCTTCTTCATTTGGAAAAACTGCGTACCAGATACATCACTACTCGTTGGAGGCAAGGCCATCCCATCCTTTGCAGTAGTATACGTATAGATGCTGAACAAGACGTTCCACCCCGTCTACAACCTACACCCCTTCAACATTTAATTACAATGTATGTTCTTTTCCATCCTGACGAACACATAGACGACTATCTATTAGCATATCAACCATCAGATTTATCACCCAACATCTATCCATCGTTTGCACCTTAATTCGCAATAACAAGGGCATCATACTGTCTCTCATTATGTGCCGAGTCGCCCCGGCACAAGAAGATAACCCTTCATCTGTCTAACTAACCAATATCACTGTGTTGTGGCGTCTAATTTGCACTGCATCTTTCATCCTATCATACATAGACAATGACAAATAATGAACATACGTTGAATGACGATTATTGTTAATCAATTGATGAATAAAGATCCACTATATAATGAATAAATAAAGGTATCAAATAAATGAAATAAAACCTCTTTGCCCTTCCATTTTATCCTCAGTTTCCCTATACCATTTACTTCACTCCCAAGAGAAGGTATTCCCTTCTACGGGTTTTGCATGGTAAAAAAAAAGTCCATGTGGGTAGGCCACTTTTGCAGGGTATTACATTTCGTTCCGAGAAAAAAGTGGTAAAACGCTGCACCCTAGTGTGATACCCCAAATTATGAAAGTAGGGGAGGTATGACATCTAAAAATGATGTAAAATACGTGGTCTTAGTGTATTATCCATAATAGTCGCGGTCGTTGAGATGGGTTGTTCTGCAGCTAATGTCATTTACATCAAAATTCGTTATAATCTTCACAGCATGAGGGCGTGGAAGAGTTGAAAATAAATTTTCAAATATTACTGAAATATTTGTCGAATACATAGTTTACGGGGTCGCGAAAACGTTGCTAATAACTTTGGACGATAAATTGTAGCCACTTTAAGCTGGAATTCTTAACCATATTAATTTCTCACCGTGAGAAGAAATGACTATTTCGACTAGTACAAGTAACAAGGCAACCTTCCCAATCGATAAAAAAGTGTGGATGTACGTTTTTTCTTTTGAATGAAATAAGACAATTTAAAATCAGAAATGGAGTGGATCAATGGGTCGGTTGGTCAGTGGGTAAAATGGGTCAAGATTTGAGGGTGGGCCAGTGGATTGTGGGTCAAAAGGATGTGAGCTACTTGGGAAACACCACTCACCGTGACTCAAACTGACCCACTGACACATTCTGTCCAGTGCATTATAGTGAGCACCTTCTGAACACTGCTGAGTTTGTCTACGTTTTGAACTCCAAGACCTCAATTTTTCTTCTTTTTTCATGTGTTTCTTATGAAAAAGTTCAGGTTCTTTTGGATTTTAATGTTTGCAATTGTAATAATATCAATAGCAATTGGAGGTGGATTACGGTATGCAGTGTGTGAGCTTTTAGAGGAGATCACTGCTGAAAAAAATAACCCTAGAAAGGTAGCGTTCTCAATATGTACGTTAAAGGTAGCGACACGTTAAATTGACGTGTAGGTCATAACGCTGGACAAAAGAGTGATGTTTAATGTATACATTTATTTTATTTAACATTTTGTTTTTATAAAAATATTTTATTTTTTATTTATCTTAAACAGGACACTATCTGCTATTACAAGAATAGTTTTGTTTCCACAAATGGCTATCTAATTTTACCGTATATAAAAGAAATTACAAATGTGCTTTTAAGAAAAACTTACCGTACTATGTATATATTTTACAATTATAAAAATCTACTCCTTGGATACAATAATGAATAAGTATAATGAAAACAAGGACATCAATGTAACCCATTGGCATTTAGGTGCAGTCAGGGCAATTTTTTTTCTGGTGCTCCCCACATATCGCTTTTCCACATTTGCAGTAAGTATTCGTCTTTCTTCTTTTCCCTACATCACAAAAGGTACAGTACTTTCTTGCTCCTCTTTGGTAAGCTGTTGGTTGCGATTTCTGTAATTTCCTATAGTCTCCAAGAACCTTCTCAATTGTCATCCTCAAGTCTCGACTCAGTGTCCTTTCCCTCAGTCATTCCTCTTGCCATGGTCTTGTTAACTGTTTGTGCAGGTCTATACAGAAGCCCTGCCTTGACATTGGTTTGGAATTCGCTCCACTCCTTCTGAAATGGTTGTGAAGATAAATTACATATCCATTTATCTGACAGATGTTTATCATATTATAGAAGAAACAGAGAGGCCACCTTTGTGTCTTACGATCACAGTTTATGTTTTGACACATTTGGCCCATGGTGTCAACCGCACTTTTTGTTGCATTATATGTCATTACGATCTCTGGCTTTCCTCTGCGGTCGTTCAGAGTGCCGTCATCATGCATTGTGCTCAATAAGCACACCATCTTCTTCGAGTTTGGTTTATAGGAGACTGCTGTTACATCTTCATCAAATAAAAACTTTGAAGATCCTTCTTGCCTATTCTGAAATTTCTTGCCTGTGAATTCTACTGGTAATTCTGGTTTGTTTCTGTTCACAGTTGCAACTGCAGTCAATTTCTTTTGGAGAAGTTCTTTGAGCAGTGGGATGCTAGAGAACCAGTTGTCCATGGTAATGTTTCGGGTTGAATTTTGAATGGTTTTCACCAAGTCATTCACAAAATAGTTTGCAGCAGGAGTTTTTGGCGGCACTGTCCCTTTCCGCAAATAAACTTTTGCATCAATCATATATTTGGTTGCATTGTCAAACATAACCACAATTTTAATACCATACTTGTTGGGCTTTGAAGGAATGTACATTCGAAAAGGGCATTACCCGAAATCCAACAAGTTGCTCATCAATGGCTAAGTATGATCCAGCCTTGTAATTATCTCGACTTCTTTACAAAAGCTTATTCCAAATATCAGATATGGCGGCCAGTCTATCTTTTTTTTCCTTACTTCTCTCGTTTCTTTATTGTCAAATCTGAGACAGTTTATCAAGAACTTAAATCTCCTTTCCGACATGGTTGACTTGTAGCGATCTCCACATAGGGTCGTATCAAACATCTTTTCAGTGGGCAGATGATTGTCTTTCAGGGCACAGATAAAATTAATATCCCCAAGTGTGCTCGAAGCTCTTCCATACAAACATGGCTTATGCTTCCTTCAGGTCTTTTGTACTTCTTCCGTTGTTGCTCAATTTCTTCATTGGTGTATTGGAGAATAGTCGCAAGAATTTCGTCTCAAAAAATAGTTCAAAACATTCAAGAGAAGATGTGGCTTGACGGGAATTATTTGATGCTGTGGGTCCTGGCCGTATATGAATAACATTTTTGGACGGTGTCTTCCCCTTGTTCTTTAGGCATGACGTGTTCCACACAAACACATTCTTGCTTTTCAATGTTTCTTCTTGTACTTTGATAACACTTCCAGCAGATCTTCCTTCAACATTGTTGGAACATTCGTCTTTGTTTCTTATACTTTCGTTCAGAACATTGTCTTTTTTCTTTTTCCGAGGCTGAGTTGGAACAGTAGAAATTTCAATGTTCTTCACTGCTTCTACACAATCTAAGTCGTCTTCTTCCGGTGTGTATTCGGGGTCAGCATCACTATCGTAACAGCTTTCATCAGAATCCGAATGGACTTCAACTTCTAAATTATCTTCTTCCAGATTTTCGGAAATTTCTTCTTCCTCTTCGAGAGTAGCCAATATTGCATCTTCAGCAATATTGCATCTTCAGCAATAGCCAATATGGATCGTTCAGAGCATAAGGCATTCAAGCTACAAATTTGTTAGAAAAAAGACCATAAAGTTTGTACTCTAATTTTAATTACATGGGCATTTTATATGAGTACGTCATTCTTAACTATATGAAAAGATAGATTGTTTTACGTTGGTGTACTTTACCTTGATTTGAGACTTTCAAATTTAATCCTACTTCTACTGAAATGTGTCTGTAAGCCAACAAAGAAATAATTATATATGATAAATTTAAATTGATCTTAATTTGGAAAATGTCAAACTGCCATTTTACACGGTGAAGGTAAGATCCAACGGTGTTGTGACAGAGCCGTGCTGGATGGATTGACCGTAGAATTTCAAAACTCCGATAAGTGATAATTTCACAGTCTTATTTTATTACAAGTGTAACCTCTCTTCTCAATGGAGAGGAGGATAATAGGTCAGAGTATATCACAATGGTTCACAGTGGTTCATAGTAGCTGGTAGTTAAGGGTGAGTCTAAGATTCACTCGTCTGGCTGGTCAAACTGGGTGAATGTTTCTCTTGAATGGTGGATCAGAGTGGGTAACAGGCATCGTGGATCACGTCTTCAATGACTCACGCTAACTCTGGTTAAAATTGTACTAAAGAGAATAGGCTCCAAATGTGTTGTAGGCGATTTTTCTCAAATTTTACACGCAGATTGTACCCCATGGGAAAGCAATAACTCTGCTATAGTTCATGGTACACCTCTTAGAACTCGATATATAGGGGTTTGTATGATTGGTTAAATTAAGACCTCAATGATATATCCTTCAACAAACGAGCATCTTAACACAGTTCCCGTGGTGAAGTCAGAATATCACGCGCTTAGTAATCTGAACGTTGATGGTGCGCGCCCATCAATGAGTATTTATTAGTGTTCTTTGACTCACCCAAATGTAACCAAATCACGCATATATTACATTTGTGGTTCGTTTGCGTTTCGTAGTGTCTCTGCCGCTGGTGTTACAGTTTTCAAATCGGAAGTTAAGCCATCTCAGATCGTTGCTACTCGACCGTCAAGTTTTGGCGAGATGTCGTTAGTAGCTCATCGGTAAAGCACCGACGCTTACGGTATGATATCCGTGAAGATATCAGAAGATGAAAATACTTACCTTATCACTGCAAACTATAATGCACCAACGTAGAACAAAATTCGAGAAATTGCAAGTTTATTATACCACAAACGTTAAATTGTATGCTTCACTGTTGTGTCCTTCAGGATAAAGGACAGGTGGTTAATTGTGAAATTAATGGTAGAATACAGAAATGGAAGGAATGCCACGCAAGAGGGGTTTTATTTACCAGTATAAGTGACAGTTCAGCACAATGTTTGAAATATCAGCAATTAGTTATTGTTTGCTTTGCATTTACATTTTTTCAAGAATTTGAATAAGTAAGGGATAGCAACAGCATGATGCTTGCAACAGCATTTCTTCGATTTTTGTATTCAACCATTAATTTCGTAATTCCTTTTCTGATACAGATTACACAGTTTCGCATTTCTAGAGGTGTCTACGGAGTTTTCAATGGATGATTTATTACAACCTTTAACGATGACACAAGATTAGCATAGAGACGTTAGAATCTTAGCATATTTTTTTAAAATTTTAGCAATACTTTTAAATGATATAGTACATGATTCAATTTGCCATTTAAAAATTTCGAGTTGCACCCCTCCTGTAACCCTCCGAAGAACCTTGGGGCAAATTCTTTTACTTCATACGGCGATCCTTTGAAATTGACAAAAACGTGCTATCCCATTTTGTCATCTGTTTCATCACTTCAGATTTTAGGGACGCAAACTGGCTTCATTAATACCATGCATCTATATTCTCTTAGTTTTCAGATAAAACTCCCCATGCCGTGAGCGTTAATGTACCACAGATGGGAAACTACCAACCTCTCTCCAAAAATTTGTTCTCTCCGCAGCTACAATCTGCGGTGGCCTTAAATTCCGTTTTGGGAATTATACCACCAGCTGCAGAGACTCGATAAACGCCAACAAACAACAAAAGTACTCCCACAAAATATGTCAGTTCGCCTATATTCGTAATTGTTAACATTCAGGTGAGTCTAAAAACACTCGAATAATAGCAATTATCTCGAGGTGGGCACGAATATTTAACCTTAAGTTTAATAGCCGAATATTCCTCCGACTTCGTCACGTTGTTAACAAAATGATCATACGTCAGTTTCTTGAACACCCAGAGTTTTCTCATATACAAGGTCTCCTTGACTTCTACCACGTTCGACAGGGACACTAATGCTTAGGTGTCCATAACAACTAAAATTATAAAGGATTCCACATCGAGAATAGAACCGGGGACCACATACACCAAAGGCGGACGTGCTAGCCAATAGACCAGCGGGGAGAGCAAAAACGGGAAACGACGTCCAAAACACCGCTCTTAGAAGCATAAATTGCTAAGCTCATCATTTAGCCAATCAAACAAACCCTTCTCTCTCCAGTTCTATGAGGTGCTATAGTGAACCGTTGCTTCCGAGCATGTTGTCCAACGAACATCATATTTTAATCTCAATAATGATAAGTATGTAATGTATTTTTTATTATATACTCTATAATCAAATAAACAAAAGCACTGATTTCATATGAATCAGGAAATGCTTCAAAGTATCTGAAAATATCAAATCTAGAAGTATTACTGTAAGTAACTTTGTAAATGATCGAATCCATTGAGAGACCTTCTCCAATTCTCCTCATTCCGACATCTTTTTCTTTCTTTCTTTCTTTCTTTCTTGCTTACCACACTCAGTATGCATTGAAATTGAAATTTTTGACAGGAACACTTGAAAAAGTTTCAGCCTCACCGGTATTCGAACCCGGGTATACCGAACAGAAGTGCAATATGCTAACCATTAACCTACCGCGCCACTTAACCTAACTAGTTAAAAATAACTAGTTAAAATTCTTTCCATGGAAAAATATAAAAAGATATTCAAATATAACAAAAACAAACATATATAAGCAAAATATAAATAAGAAAATATAAGCAACTTGTGTCAGTGTCTTAATGACTTACTCGAGATTTCCTTGTTTAACTCAAAAACAAGTTATATAGATGTTGCACAATGAAGAAAGTATCACGATATGTTCGTCAAGTTGAGCCTACATCATCGGCAGAGCCGTAACTTGTGAACATGAACAAAACGAACGAAACGAACATGAAATGAAAAATGAAGGGTCAAATAGGGTAGCTGCGTTATATAAACAAAACAGCACACAAAAGGTAAAAAGAACAAAAATTAGCCTTGAACCCATTTCAGTAATATTTATTCGTATGGCTTTGAGATTTATCAATATTCCCTCCTTAATAATTATGCAATGTATGGAATGGGCCCAGAGAGTAACTAACGGAATTGCGGACCTTGCCGTGCGGGAGGGCCCACAGGCTCTGGTAGGCTCATAAATATTAAGAAATAATTGGAGAGAGGGGGCCCAATAGTTAGAAATCAACTTTTACTAGGGGGCCCAAATAAGCTTATTAATGCTTGCCACCCCAGAAAAGAGTTGAGTTGATTTTGAGTTTAAAGTCCCGTTCAGCAGCGAGGCTATACGAGACATGGACCTATTGATTAACGTGGAATCCGAACTCGGGTACCCCACGAAAAGGCCCCCCAGAAAAGAATCTAAGTTACAGCGCTTGTCATTAGTTGCAGGGATAGTCACAATATACATTACATTTCGTCTTTACCATAATGTCTAATTTCCAAAAAACAGTTCTATGTTTATGTTCCACAATTAATATATTATTTACTTATATTCATATGAGGAGTTTGTGGCAAATTGAACCGGTGGCAGTGGCTGAGTGATCCCGGACATTCGGCTTCTGATCACGAGGAACAATCTACTAGGCGTTCAATTTCCTCTGAAGAGCAAGGTCGGAATTTTAATTGTCCTCAGTGTTTCTGTGTTCGTGTTCCTGTACTTTTGAGAATATGTCGAAAGCATATGAAGTGCCAGTGGCGAACAATACTCCGTTTGGGGTGATTTGTTTTTAAAAAATGTGAAAGCAGGAAACTCTCATTGCAGCTACTTGGGTTGAAATCCCGTCGTGGTAATCAGTATTTTTTCTGAATTCGAAGATAATGTTTATGTAATTGGTATTGTAATTATGTTATTCCTTTATTATTATTATTATTATTATTATTATTATTATTATTATTATTATTATTATTACCGCAATGGAAAGAAAAAGTAACATAGTCAATGGTATTCATAGGAAAAGAAAAGATATAGAGTATGTCAGATGTTTCTTCAGTTTACATCTGAACGCAATAATAAAATTACGTTAACGGATTTACAGATAGAATTAACATTTTATGACAAGAAATGGAATATAAATATTTGATACCTGATAACAGTAATGCATTTTGTTTCGCACTTCTTCTAAGTAAAAAGGTGATGTGACATCTTAAATAGGATCATTCTCGTGACCAGCGATCCCTATTGTAAGTTCAATCACTATTAGCAATTTGTGCACAGCTTCGAACAGAACTCATTTTGGGCCCTACTACAACAGTGGGGACGTGTTTAGCCCTTATGTGTTCATCAATCGTTGTCCAAACACATTACTTGCCAGACAGTTACGAAGGTTGTTACAGATGACGTAATTTTGTGTTATTGGCGTTTCACATGTAAAGGAAGTTGTCTCAAATATAGACACAGAAAAATTGAATATTTTTCATGTTACTATACATCAGAAGTATCAGTTTTGTAGATTGTAAAAATTTACTGAATTGCCACACCCGGAATCGTCCCCAACGTTACTAAACTAACGCTTAAGCTACTACTCTAAGACATCACTGTTCTGCGAGAAGGAAAAGTGGAGCTGTAGTGAACTCAGTAATTACACACTTTTGCGATTCCGATATAATAATGCTGAAACTTTCTGATTTCAATCATGAAAAAATAGTTAAGTATTATGCAGAAATAATAGTCCAGAGAAGCCAACTTTACATTTACAACTCATATGTACGGAGGCGCTCCCATATGCTCTCGCATCTGGCCCTGATGTTTCACGGTACGGCATTAGACAGACACTTATATTGATTGGAATCTGGTGTTTCAGGACACTTTAATATCTTTTCAAGCTAATTAATTTACCGAACCTTCATCAGTAGTTTGTTTCCTATTTTTACGCATTTTACTCACATTTACAGTTTTCCCACTACCTCTTTAAGAAGGGGGACAAAACCACAGAAACATGGAGGAGAGTAAAAATGGAGAAAGCTCTTCCGTTGCTTGAGGTAAAACAATAAAATATGGTGAACATGCAATTTTTGGTCTTCCATTTTGTATGTGGTGTAAAATCCAGAGTTGGAGCGGGTCATTGTGTCGTGGGTGAACAGCATGTGACCCCAGGCGAGCCATGATCCACCGTGTCCCACTGCGACACACAACCCACCGTCACCCACCACTAGAGATGCAAAAAGCTGGCTTTTTTCGAAAAATAAACTAGAATTTTGAATTTTTTCTCATTTTCATGATTTTTCTCTTCAAATAGGTTTCTTATAGTATACTCTAAAGTTAAGTAAGATGCCATGACCTGAATGCCATACTTCGCTCTGGAATTCACCATCATGATGGATGGAGCACATGTTTATGAATTAAAGTAAAAATAAAATATGTAGTATTTGAGGGCAATTTTAGAAGCTATTTAACTAGATTTCAACTTCTGAATTACCGACATTTTTTCCCTAGATAATTTCTTTTTGTCATCCGCCTTTTACTAGTTAGAGCTTAGTACTCTAACTTCTAGCACATAATTAAACTTATGTTTCTTGATATATCCGTCAGAGCGAACGTTTTTCAATATATTCGTAAAATCGTATATCCACATTTCCTTTACACTGTAGCTGTGCAATGATTTAACAATAATCTTCGTGACACAAGCTTGAATACCATTTGATAGAAATAATCAGTATCGGGTTTAGAAAAATATTTGGGAGGATTTTTCTGAATAATGTTTGATTTTTTCTAAAAAATTCGTAGCTTTTATTTAAGAGGAGCTTAAGTTTATGAGTACAGGCATAACAAATATTTCGTTTCGTTTGAATATTCAGCTATAATCTTCCAGATACAACCTTGAAGAACATTTTATACTGATAATGAGTGGCGGAATTAGAAAAAGTATTTTGCGAGGGTCTTTTCTAATTAATGCTTAATTTTTTAAAAGTTCCTAATTTTTTATTTGAGGACAGCTTGAAGTTTATGAATAAAGGCAAAACTAATATTTAGTTTGTTTTAGAAATTCCGCAATTTCGGGATTGAGGCTTCAATACGAAAGATATCCCACTCTAACCCTCTTCGCAAATCCATCACTGCTGGTAATTAGTAGTAAAAAAGATTTAAAATCGATTAGGAAGGAAGTCGACCAGATGGATTCTATGTCTACATTCGCAGATGAAATTAAGAAAACTTTTTTTCAAAATGGTCAAATGCGGGATGGAATCCCAGACTTTACGATAGAAGCGCGAAAGCTAACAACTCACTCATGTTTGCTGTGCAGTTCTGCTTAACTTAAATGTATTCTCTCTCCCCCCTCTCTCTCTTTCTCTCTAGGACAAAAGCTCTCCATTGACTTCTGTCCTTATCCAGGTTTGGGTACAAAACCTTGCGGCCCAAAATTTCGCCGTGCCGAAAACTCGCCTGGCCAAATCCTCGCGGGCCAAAACCTCGCCTATCCAAAACCAGCGGGTGAAAATCTCGCCGGCCAAAACCTCGCGTCCCAAAATCTCGTCATACCCAAAATCTCGCCTGGCCAAAACCTCGCGTTTCTGATCTCGGGACACAGAATCTCGCCTGGTCTAAACTACGCAGGACGTAATCTCGCGTGGAGGAAATGTCGTCAGTATATAAGGTCGTCGCGACGATTTTTTCGATGTTGAGTGCTCTATTGCTGTTTGTATATATTTTCCAATATCACATAATTGCATTTTAAATAATGAGAAGAAAAATTCTAACGCGTGCTTTGAAAATCTATCCTATATAAAAATGAAAATAACTATTTTTTTGACATCATATCTCTTGAGCCACTCGACCAATCTCGATGAACTTTTTCAATATAGATGAGGTTTGTGCCTGGGGTGTATTTTAAAATTTAGTTTTGGCGGCACAGCGAGGAGGAGAGTGATATATTTAAATATAAATAAAACTTAATAAACCACGAGACGAATCTCGATGAAATTTGCAACATATATGGGGATTGAACCTGGGTTAGTTCTTACTTCACTTTGACGCTGACCCTAGGAAATTCTAACAAAATCTAATATTTATGAAATTATGAAATAATATCTGAATTTTTACATCTGAGGTTTCGGCCGCGAGATTTCGTCGGTATCCACTTTATCCAATTCAATCCAGTTTCTACTCTGTATTCCTATTTCTGCTAGATCCATCTTAATATTTTCCTCCCATCTGGGTCTAGGTTTTCCTAATGGACGTTTCCCGATTGGATTTCCAGTTAAAACTTTGAAAGAGTTCCTACTTTCTTCCATTCTGGCTACATGACCTGCCCACCTTAGCCTCCTAGACTTGATGACTCTAACGATGTTTGGTAAACCGCACAAATTATTTATTTGTTCCTTATGAAGATTCCGCCATTCCCCATTCCCGTTCCTCTTGGATCCAAATATTCGTCCCAGAATTTTATTCTAAAATAATATCAGTCTGCGTTCTTCCCTCAGCGTAAGCGATCATGTTTCACAACCATAAATCGTAACAGGCATGATTATCATTTTATATATTTTAAGCTTTAAACTCCTTGACAGAATTCGCGACGAAAAAATATTTGGAACTGAATAATAACATTCAATTTCCTGATTTCAGTCGACTTTTAATTTCTTTGTTGGTATGATTTGGTCTGGTAATTCTGATCCAAGATATTTGAAAGTATTCACTGTGTCGAAGGTATTTATTGATATTTTAATGCATTCATAATGTGCCTATTACGATCCTTGTGAACTTCATTGTATTCAGATTTATCTGCATTTACTCATGTCCCTGCAAGCGTTTAATAAGGCCTCTGCATTTCTTTCGATTGTTCTTCTATGAGATTTATATCATCAGCATACACCACAACCTGGTCAATACCAGTCAACTCTAGGCCCTGTTTCCTATCTTTTATTTTTCTTATAGCCCACTCCGGAACAAAGCTGAATAACTGCGATAACGCATATCCTTATTTCAGGCCGATCTCGACGTGGAATCTCGCATTTTTCTACTCGGACTTCTGCGATTCATTTAAACACTTAATAAATCTTTTTCGGTATTCTAAATTCTGTAAGAATGTTGTACAATGTTTCCCTCCAAACCGAGTTGTAACCCTTTCTAAAATAAACAGTTGATGTACTGCATAATATATTCCCATTTCTTTTCTAGTATTTGTCGAATGGTAAATATCTGGTCGATTTCGACTAAATCCATACTCACAATCTCCAATAATTTCATCTGCGTATGGGGTAAATCTTATTAATAGAATGTTAAGAGAAATGCCTCCATAATTATTACAGTCAATTTTTCGTCTTTCTTGTGAACTGGAACAGTAATTGATTTTTCCACTCCTTTTAAATATATTCCATACTTTTCTTTTTTGTAAACATAAAATAAAATAAAATAAAATAAAATAAAATTAATAAATAAAAGTTTCGTAACGTTGTGTTGAATTTTCTTGTTAAAAACTCAGAAACCTTCAGGACTGGAAAGACCGTGATGGTGGTTATATATTCTACAGCCTAGGAAACCATAAACTCAGATGAACCGTTTATTACGTATATGATCCATGAACAGAAAATTCGATACCTCCCGATCCTGAAGAAGCTTCAGTCTGTGCATTACAGAATTTGGAACTTTACCGACTTTACAGATCCGAAGCACCTGATAGGTGGTAACAGATTATTACGTATGTGATTAATCAGTGAAAAATGTGGTCGAAATATTGATACAATGTATACGAAAATTAAAACTGTACTGAAAAATTTCAAGAAATAAGAGAACCACCCGAAACGAATGTCTTGATGTTCAGATTTCTTTCATGTTTTCCCTTATTTTGCGAAAAAAAGGGTTGTGATATTTTGAAGTAAAAATGCTAAATAAAATCTTTAAGTTATTTGTGTATCATTTTTAAAGTACTTATTGTATATAAGAGGTTAAAATATTATTACATATATCGGTTAATCCTTTGGAAATCATAATGTAAATATGTTAAGAATTAAAAAAATATTTTTTTGTAATTCATGGTTTATTTTCGAGGTTTCATATTATGATTTGTATCAACCACTAATTAAGCCAGTTTTTGTTGTAGAGAAGCGAAACAAAGTCTGCTTTATCAGTTTAAACCAAAATTTTCAAAAAAGCCCAAAATTTCCCAAGCAAAAAAGCGAAGCAGATAAAACCATTTTCTTTTTCAAAAAAGCCGTTTTTTCCGAGCCCTTGCATCTCTACCCTCCACTCACTATGACGCACTTCGACCCACCGACCCTTTCTGCTCACTGCATTGTAGACAGCATCTTCTGACGCGACAAAACGCCAAAGAACCACAAAATATGTTAAATCACCTATACGTGTGATTTGGTTACTTTAATGTGAGCCTAAAAACACTAAAATAATACAAGAAAAGTATACCCGAGGAGGCTCGAAACACCAACCTTATGATTACTTGGCGGGTGTTTTTCCGACTTTGCCACGCAGGCGATGAAGGAGATGTCGCTTGTAAAGGGATAAATCGTTGAGATCGTTTTAATTTAGTCAATCAGAGTGTTCTTTTACCGTATATATGAGACAATAAATGTTTTTGATGAGATAGAATGCGTTCGCAATGTATTTGTATAACAAAATGATCCGTGTCTATTTACTTTATTTCATAGATCTCCCATACTTTCCAATGATCGACGACAGTTAACTTCTTGGGGCGGATGGGCCATTGCCTCCACTACCAGGGAAGATCTCCGCCGTTAAAGTGGTTACCATTTAAATACAAAATTGTCTTACTCAATATACGATACGAAAATGAAATTATAAGTGACAAGAGTTCACTACATTATATAAACAGAAGAGCTCACCAAAGGCAAATAACACAATAATGAGTCGTTGGCCCATTTCAGTAAAAAAATGTCTAGTATCAGGGGCACTAGAAATAACATATATTCATATATTATTGATAGATTTGTCAATATGGTTTCCTTATTTAATTTGTGGAACGTTTACCTTATGGAATGGGTCCAGAGGCGTAACTAACGACCCTGCAGACCTTGATGTAAGTAAGATTCCAAGAATTTAAGATATCCTCTGATCATATTGGACTATTACAGATATAACATCAAGTGTCATGACCTACATATAATTGAAATTAAGGTAAATTGCTGTCGGCCCTCGTGGCCGAGTGTTCTAAGAAAATACTTTTTGGCGTGAGTAAGGATTTTTTAAATTTTCATAACAGTTTTTTCATTCAAATAAGCTTTCAGTTTTACCATACCGATCGACAGTAAAAGTAATAATAATAATAATAATAATAATAATAATAATAATAATAATAATAATAATAATAATAAGTACATAGTCTAATTAGTAGTAGATCAATAATAAGTAGAAGTAGTAGTGGTAATAGTAGTAGCATCATTGGTAAGAATTATATTGTTTGTGGACGATACTTGAAGAAAGTACTTGAAACTACACATAGCATTTGGCCCGATTTTCTTCGTTTTGAATCGAATCGAATCGAAACTCGATTCGAATTCGAGTCAAGTTGGAGGAAATTTTTCGAGTTGAGTTCTCGAGTAGAGCTCAAAGATGTTGGTTCTGAGTCCAGTTAAGTTTGAGTGAAAACCCGCTCGTACTCGCTCGCGGCCAACCCTACAATTCCTCTTTACCTTCTAGTTTCCAAAGAAGAAAAGATGGTAGAAATTACTTTCACATTCTCGAAATTATAACAACACGTGTAGAAATAGGGCGTGTTATGATTATCTAATATAACTACAAGCTTATTTTCTTATCTTTGTCTGAGGAATTGATGTCAAAGTGCGAGAGCAGAGAACTGCCATTACACTCATCCAGTTTCGAATCTCGGTCTGGAATTTATTATTTTTTCTTAATTGGAAGTTATTGTTTACGGAATAGATATTGTAATTATAATATTCCTTTATTATTATTATTATTATTATTATTATTATTATTATTATTATTATTATTATTATTATTATATTATTATTATTATTATTATTATTATTATTATTATTATTATTATTATTATTATTATTATTATTATTGGAAAGTTGAGACTTAGCAACATATTTTATATTTTATGAATTTTCTGAAATCGATTTCACGTCTTTTTGTTGAATGAACAACACACTCCATTGAAGGGGACTTGGCGGAGGGAAATATCATCCTGTGGCTCTTTATTTGTTTACGTGCATGCTACACCAAGCCTAGATACTACATTTGTTGCCTTTGAACCATCTGTATTATCATTTATCACCTGTAGAATTACCTTTCAATACCTACGGGAATTACCCTAAAGGTTGTGATGATCATAATAGAGTAAGTGAATAAGAGCTGAGATCAATGAACTTAGGTTGTCAGATAAGGTATGACGTATTTCGGCAAAATAAGATAAATGATTTGTTTATATACTGGTTGATCGTTTGTGTAGTAGAATTGCTCTTTGTTTGGTTTGGTTTACAGATTTCACAACACATAGACGTTGGAAGACCAAAAATTACATAGTCTCCATATTTTATTGTCTTACTTCAGGCAAGGGAAGAGCGCGCGAATAGTGTTCGTGATTTTTACTCTCCTCCATGTTGCTGTGGTTTTGTCCCCCTTCTTAGAGAATTAGTGGACAAACTGTAAAAGTGAGTAAAACGCGTAAAAATAGAAAACAAATTACTGAGAAAGGTTCGGTAAATAAATTAACTTACAAAAAATATTCCAGTGCCCTGAAACACCAGTTTCCAATCAATATAAATATCTGCCCAATGCTGTGCAGTGATAAATCAGGGCCCGAGGCGAGAGCATATGGGAGCGCCTCCGTACATATGAGTTGTTACTCAAAATTTACCTCTCTGGACCATTCTTTCTGGCTAATACTTTGCTACATTATCATGGCTGAAATCAGAAAGTTTCAGCGTTACTGGATTCGTAAAAGTGTGTAATACCGAATTCACTACAACTCCATTTTTTCCTTCTCCCAGGACAGTGATGTCTTATAGTAGTAACTTAAGCGTTAGTTTCGTAATGTTGGAAACGATTGCGGGTGTGGCAATTCAGTAAATTTTTATAACCTACAAAACTGATACTTCTGATTTATAGTAACATGAAAAATGTTCAATTTTTCTGGTCTAAGAGTTGAAACACAGGTGAAATGTCCACAGCAAAAAATTACATCATGCGTATTAACTTCATTAATAACCGTCTGGCAAGTAACGTGTTTGGACAAGAATTGATGAACACATAAGAGATAAACACGTCCTGACTGCTGTAGTATGGGCCAAAAATGAGTTCCAAAGAATTGTTCGTAGCTGTGCACAAATAGCAAATTGTGATCTAACTTACAACGCTACTCACAGAAATGATCCTTTTTAAGATATCACCTCACCTTTGTACCTACAAGAAAGGCAAAACAAAATGCATTACTGTTTTCTGGTAACAAATCTTTATCTTCCATTTCTTGTTGACATAAAATGAGAAGTCTTTTGGTAAATCCATAAACGTAATAATATTATTGCGTTCACGTGTAAACCTTGGAAACATCTGACATACTGAATATCTTTTCTGTTTCTAGGAATACCTTCGACTATGTTACTTTTTCTTTCCTTCTGTGGTAATAATATATGACATAAATTCAGCACCAATTACATAAACATTACCTTTCCATTCAGAAACAATAATAATTGTTACGGCGGGATAAGAACCCAAGTAGTTGGAATGGGAGTTTCCTGCTTTCACTATTTATTTTAAGGAAATCGCCGCAACTCGAGTATTGCCGTTTGCACCTCATGTTTTTCGACGTATTCCAAACACTACAGGAAAGCGAGCAGAGAAATACTAAGGACAGTTAAAATTCCGACCTTGATCGTCAGAGGAATTCGAACCCCTAATGGATTGCGCCTCATGATAAGCAGCTTCGTGATACTGTCGCCTCAATTTCCCTCAAATTCCACATGTGAAAATAAGAAAATAAACTTGTAGTTATGGAACGTAAACATAGCAGTGTCAATTTCTACACGTGTTTATGCCATTAAAAGAATGTGAATTAATTTCTCTCGTCTTTTCTGCTTTGGAAATTAGAAGTTATGTAAAAGTCGAAATGTAATGTAAATCGGGACAATTCCTCCAACCGTAACTTAGATTTTTTCTGAGGGGGGGGGGCAGCATCAATAAGCTTATTTGGTCCCCCTACAAAAAGTTGTTTTTCTGATTCTTAGGTCCCATCTTTCCAACTTTCTCTCAATTTTTGTGGGCCTGTAGGAGTCTGTGACCCCCCCGTACGGCAAGGTTTGCGGTTTCCTTAGTTACTCCCTGGGCCCATTCCACACATGACAAAATTATTAAGAGGACAATATTCATAAATCTGAAAGCCATACGAACAAATATTATTTCTAGAGTTCCAAATAGTAGACATTTTTTACTAAAATGGGTCGGAGACTCATTTTTGTTCTATTTCTTTTTTGTGTGCTCTGTTGTTTATGTAATGTAGCGTTCCTATTTGATGTTTTATTTCTAATTTCATGTTCATATCGTATATGGAGTAAGAAAATTTTGTCTCAAAATGGGCCCCCTCAAATGGCTGGGAGCTTCTCTGGAGGAGGCAGTTGCCTCTGGCCCCACAAGTTATGGAAAAATCTATATAAAACTTGATTTTAACTTAAACAAGGCAATCTCGAAAAAGTCATTAACATACTCACACAAGTTGATTATATTTTCTTATTTATATTTTGTTTATATTTGTTTTTGTTATATTTGATTATCTTGTTTATATTTTTCCATGAAACGAATTTAACTAGGTATTAGTTTGAGTGGAAGTTTAAATGGCGCGGTGGGCGAGAGGTTAACGCATTGAACTTCTATTGGAGGACCCGGGTCCGAGTCCCAGTTAGGCTGAATATTTTTGAAGTTTTTTGTTTCAATTTCGATTCCAATGCATACTGAGTGTGATAAGCAAAATCTTCTCTTTCCTAGAAAGAAAAATATGTTGGAATGAGGAGAATTGGAGAAGGACTCTCAATGGAGGCAATCATTTACAAAGTTATTTCCAGCATTTTTTTCTAGATTTGGTATTTTAGCTACTTTGAAGCATTTTCTGATTCATATGTGATCAGTGTTTTTATTTATTTGATTATACAGTATATAATGAAAAAAATACATTACATAAACATCAATATTGAGATTAAAGTATGATGTTCATTGGACACCACGCTCGGAACCAGAGAGATTGATCTCAGAATGGAGAAATGTTTCCTGCGTCATCTTTTTAGAATTTTACTTCCTCACAGGCTTAACTCGGTACTACCAACTGCTGCCAGTCAGGAGAAGAGTTACGTGTAAGTTGGGTTGTATCTGTCTAGGCGTTCTTTAATCCCCAAAGGACCTGTACCCAAAGTAAGGTAGTTAGAGCGCTTAGGGGCAGAATTACTTTTGTGGCTGGCTGTAGAAGGTTAACCAGACATAGCGTGGAAGAACGAAAACTAGATCCATAACAAAATGACTCACAACACATCGTGAACCACGACGCAGTACCAACGACTCACCCTAACTCACAATGACTCACCACCAAGTGTGACCCATTGACCCACCGTCACCCACTGAACCACTACCAACTATTATAAAGACTCTAAACCATTGTGACCTTCTCCGACCCACTAAAACAAATCGTCTTTAACTCTGACCCGTTAACACTACTGACTAAAGAGGTTATACTTGTAATAAAGTAATTCTTTTCGAGTAGTTAGCTCCCGTAAAACTCACAGGCTACTCTAGATCACAAAGCCAAGTAGTAAGAAATATTGCTATTGTTACTATTGTAAATATCAATGTTCAAAAGAGAATGAACGTCTTTTGTCATTAAAACCATATTGAAAAGGAAGAAAAATGGAGATCTTGAGTAGACAAAGCGTAGACAGACTCATCATTGTAAGTAAAGCGTAGACAAACTCACCAGTGTTAAGAAGAAGTTGTGTACAATGCACTGAGGAGACTGGGTCAGTTTGTCAGAGTGGATCATGGTGGGTGGGTGGGTAAGAATGAGTCACAGTGGATGGTGCATCACAGTGGACCACTTGCTACCGACCCACGACCCACTGAGCCATTAAAGAATATCGACCCACTGACCAAAAGACCCACTTCATCTCTGGTCGAGGAATAATATTTAGATTATCAAAAAGAGACCTCTGAGCAGAGTGGGTCGGTGGGTCAGTGTGAGTCACGGTGAGAGGTATTTCGCTATAGGTCACGTATTGTTGACCCACTAACAAATTTTGACCCATTTGACTCACCGACCCAATCCATCTCTTATTTTGTCATTTCGTATTCCATATAATAGACAAAACATACATCTACACATTTGTTTTAAGATTCTGAGAGTTGAATTGATGCATACAATAGTTGAAATAGTAATTTTTTCTTAAGGTAAAGAGTTGATGCGATCAAAAACCCATCTAGAAGTGGCAAAACCTACATTTCAAAGGTATTACAATCGCTTTCGAGACCCCGAAAGCTATCAATTCCACAAATATTTCAGCAATTAATCACATTTTATTGGTCATATCTCACAACCCCTCATCCTATTAAGATGGGGATGAAATTGGATGTAAACGCAATTGAGTGCGTCACTATTCATTTCAAGGACCTTGACTACTATGGATAACTGTCTACGATGAATCGTTTTACTATATTTTTATATGTCTCTCCTCCCAACATCCATCAATTCGCATATCTGGCTTCACAATAGTATTTTTCTTATATTGAAAGTAATATGTCTCCACTTTTCATAAAAGTTGTTCCAGAGATTCCTTAGTTTCGAGGTAATATAACTTACAAATCCGTTAAAATATTTAGAGCTGTGTGTCCAACGCCTTTGATACTGCCCCTGTAATTTCAAAATCCAGGTAACATATTCAGTCATGAATAGCTTGGCATTAAATGTCATTGCTATTGTAATATTTTGACAAAGCCAAACTCACTAATCTCACTCGCCTGAGCGTTTTATTTTTCATCCTTGATCGCCCGCCATGACGAAGGAGTTTCACCGATTGAGTTGATTTTGAGTTGATCGTCCCCTTCAGCGGTGAGACTATTTGAGACGTGGACGTAATGATTAAAAAGAATCTGAACCAGAAGAGTTCCCCTGGGTCCCGAGCCTGGGTCTCCCATGCCGGAAGCGTGTACGCTATACAAAGGCCATAAAGGAGCTTTACGATGGGAGTTAAATTTGGACTTTCCCACTATTTGGTCTGTAATTATTAATATCTGAGTCAACGAAGATTATAAATTCGACACTAATATCGATCGTTTTTACAGTACATATGTTTCCGTCTCCAATTGTCTATAGCTTATCATAACAGTATCCTTTTAGACTAAAATACTATATGTAGGAAGTCTGTTTAAAATTACTTCAGGCATGCTAGATTTATGATGGATCATACACAAATATAGTACGAGCGCAGACGGAAAGAAAGAGACCCTATATAAATCAATTGGACAGTATAGAAGTGATATCCTTCGGAAAGAAATCATATTCTCCAGTCTTCCTAAAGTATAAATAAATGCCTTTGTCAAGACTTCGTGTTCGTAGATTTCTTTTTTACATGGTTTTGGGGTTCCTGAGTTTTGTGTTTAGAACCAAGATTCAGTTTGAATAATTTCTGTTTATAACCGCATATTCTCTTTACATTTCAAAAACGTAAATAGCTTGTTGTAACGAGAATGTTGAGAACTAACCTCTGTATGGCAAATAGCTGCAAATAAATACACTACACAACTATTTTGTTGCTATTACACGATTTTATCCAGTTGTATTTAATATTCCCATATCATATACATACATTTGTGTCTACACTTCCCCATTTCAGATATTACCTTATAATCATAATAATTACTTATCTCTTGTAATGATTATATGGATATCTATGCTACTGATTTATTTTATTGTAATTATAAATGTTTTTCAAACATAGAGGGAAATAGAATTTCGTACAGAAATATCTCACGGCCTTTTGATTTAGGTCGTAATGTTCACCACTGATCTAACAGCCCAACTAAGGACAAGGTCCGTTTAGCGATATATAGCTAACTGAAGTTCCAAACAATGCCATTCTTATCCATTAAGAATTTCTTTGGTTTCCTTCTTCCTTTCTCTTTCAGCTTTACTATCGATGCCAGAACTATGTTGGAAAGGTTTTATTACAAAATTATATGCTGTTTTACGTTCGAAAGTTAAATAACAAACAAGCATTTGCTGACATTCATTTATGGATTTGAAATATTGTATCACTATGCATTTCAATATGTTAGTTTTTCTACACTTAGTAACAAGTCTTATATTTAAAAGACATCTGCACAACTTTTCCCGAATGAGAAAGTTGGCTTCCAGGTTCGAACCAGGTTTACATTTTTCGAAGATACGCAAAGCTGGACTTTTAGAAATGGTGGTTCACAACAGCAATAAAGAGTGCAATCATTCGTTATTTAATAGCATTTACATACGACTACGTTGCGCCAAACAAATTTTTGAGTTATAATATCCGAGACATTGGCAATCCAACTGATGCAGCTTCTAGTAGCTACATCAGCAGCACAAAGTTTTCCCCACATGTTAAAAAACAAATCGGAAAGAGTGTTTCAATGCAGGAGTGGAGCAAAATACAGACTGACGAAATGACAGAAACGAGCCTTTGTACTGATAGTACTTATTGTTTGTATGATGAACACGTAAAATTACACATATTCACCAGAGTCTCCGGTGAGTAAATATCAGTTTGTGGATTTAGTTAATTTTATCATTGACTAAAATTAGGTATTATATAAACAAGCTTACTTATTTTAAATTAATATACGTATCTGTGTATCAAATAATACACACATTGTTTATACGATATATGTAGAATATAACCATTTTAATGTAAACTTATACATTTTTGCTGAGTTTTAAAAAAATATTAACAGCAATCCTACCTGCAAATTACTTAAAGTATGAATGGATCTTTTGAAGAGAAGAATCCAGCCTCAATGAAAATTTTGGGGGTCCTACAGAACCTGAGGTCTTAGGTTGCGGCGCCACTGATTGATACGTAATACTACTTGATACAAAGAAGAAATCTCATTATTGGTTAACTGTATTTTGAAAACGCTAAATATTGGTAATCAGTAAATTATTCGTAAATATTAAAAATGAATAATTCTATAACACTCAAACGAGTTGGAGAACTTATCCGTACTAAGAGTATTTACCACTAGGTTGTAAATGTAACTCATGACTCGTGAGTTGTGCAATTAAATTTCTGAAAAGTTAAGCACTTAGACACAAAGAGAAAAGTGTAGAATACAGGGTAAAAAGGCAACAATTTCAAAATTCACGAAATTAACGGATAATGCCAAATCCGAAATTAACGGATAAAAATCCTTGCAACAATTAACACTGTCACTCGTTTCCTCGATTCCTTTTTCTTCCATTACTTTCAGAATTATATCATCACTGAATTGCTCTATTGGAGATTATCTTCTATTAAGTGGCATCCAACTGGAGCTGTGATTTATAATGTAAGATTTTAAAATGTATGATGGGAAAGGAGAATCGAATCCGGACCACCGGGTTGGGAAGCCACAATTCCAACTCTTCATCTAAAGCTCTACTTATTCTAGTTTCCCTAAAGAAAGAGCATTGGCTTTTCGTTCAAAGCAGTTGCTTGTTAATAATCAAATTGATCGAGAAAACAGGAATAAGCAATTTTGGACTTGGAGGGCATTATATCATACTATCCCCTAAATTATAAAAAATAGAGATTTTAATTACAAAGTAAAAAAAACTACTTCATTTTGAATAAAATACTGCGAGTCTACAAAAAAGAAATTCGTGATCGGGGCTCGAACCGGGGTGAACAAATTGCTAAAACTTTCAAACCTTACAAAAAAAGGGATATCCCATCAAAACCGTGACCCTACCGAAAGGCTAGCATTGTGGGCGGAACAAAAAGTACAGAAATCAAATAAGTCTGAAAAGTGATATTTGCACTTTTGTGAATTCATAAAAACTTGAGTAATCGTAGATGAGGTAAGAGAAAACAGTTCTTTATAGTTAACGTAATTTCACTTTTATAATGAAACAAAAAGCGCCGTGATTGGGAATCCCTGACTTGTACTGAATCTTTAACTTGATAGTTCAGCCTGATATGAAATGAAAATAAATAAATAAATTCTTGAATTATTGCTTCTAAGTATATTTTAAGCTTAAATAATTCATATTGGACTTTCGAAGGGAAACATCAAAGACATTTAATGACTGTGTCTATAGAAACAGCTTACAGCCAGGAACCCTCTTCAGTTTTATTAGAAAGAGCAAAAGAAAGAGTGAGGAAAAAGGTAGCAGAAGGAGGAAAAGAGAAGGATGAAAAGGAGAAAAGAAAATGGTACTACATGTAAAGGATTACTGGATAATTATTGAAATATGGTAAGGGAACTTGAATAGTTATTAAGAGGTGATTTATGTTGGAAGGTTATTACTTGAGGATCAATTCTGAATAAACCCCGAAGAGACAATTGTTCCCTCAAACTACTCCTACCTGGGTGCAGCCAACCGCATTAGTGGAAATTGTCCTAACCCAGCCCAGGTGACAAAAAGTTTTAATTTAATGGTTTGTCTATTATTTTGAAATGTTAAATAACCTGTGTCCAGTATCTAAATACTTATAATGGAGATTAAATACATATCAGCCACGGAAAGAATTAAAGTAATGTATATATCCAACAAATAAAAATTTTGAGGTTTCTGAAAACAAAATTTATTCAGGCTCATCGTGTTATTTTGTCTTCTGTCCCCGAGATGGTTTAAACATTTTAAAATTAGTTATCTTTCATGACCTCAATCAGATACTAATAAATTTAACATGATATTACAAAGTTATTATGAACACTATCATAGTAAATCAATATTAAATACTACCACTTAAAACTAAATTGATCATTCATTCACACACACTGACATACATACATAACAGCGTATCAGCATGGGTAAAAATAATTTAAAGAAATCATCTAAATACATTTATTACATCTATTAAAGATTTAAATACAGAATTTTATAGACATGCAATAAACATACATATAATTATATCAATAAATACACGAGGTTGAACAATAGCAACCCAAGAATATATAAGTACATATATTTATATATGTATTAACAGACAGATAAAAAAGGAAGGAAAATTATATTTTTATTAAAGTTTTCTTAAATATAAGTCTTTGAAGAAGTATAGTATACAATATGATGAGTGAAAGATTGAAAGGGCTAGAAATTAGTAATTATTTCATATATGAAAATATTTAAAGTGATTATACGAGTTCTCTCTTGTACTCTAATACGAACTATATCACACCTATTATTCTTTCTGGTGTATATGCATTTCACTTCATTTCATTTCTTATACACATATATAAGATTACGTTACTAACCGTAACAGACGCCTATACTGTTCGTCGAAGTACTTATCGAACACACTTCTCCCATTTCCGGAATCTAGAGAGAAGGTTTTGTGACTGACATCAGAGTGACGGTTACTAATTCTATCATTTACTTACTATCCCATTCACTGACTATTTTTCAGTTAATATAGTACATAAATGTTGTACTAACACTTACACATATTTATCGTTGATTCACAATATATATAACTATATAGATGTACCGTGTTATGCAAAAGTGAACTGAGCGCCAATCTTCGAAAATCCACGTAAATGTGACGATTCGTTCCAGATAAGCATTAGAACGTTTTGCACAATCGAAAATAGAGGAAAACAAACAAAAAAACCAACATAATTTCACTTTTGATTACGGCTACATTAATGCTGGACATCAACCTTTATACGTAATTTTCTTAAAAGTATGAAAGTAGCGCTTAGTTCGTTTTCGCAGGGCGAACGAGAGTTTTTAAATTCAGAAGAATTTTTTGCTTTCATACAGAGAGCGCGATTACTGAGGTGGAAACACTGATCAAGTTTGAGAATTCGGATGGGAGGAATGGAATTGAAATGTAGTTTTAGAGAAGAATTTCGGTTTACTAATTTGAGGGTAGATTTAGGGATACATAAGGGTTAGGATGAACTGCCTTAATCCCATGCTAATTACAATTAGTGTATTACAGACGATGCTAGTCGTTACATATAATACTTAATAATAATACAAAGATTGAAGAGAATATATAACATGCGGCGGTATCTTCTAAAATTCACATTTTATATTCGTTGGATATTTCGGGACTATGACAGCCAAGAACGATTCGGGGTAGGTACCAAGACCTTTTACACGTATTTATTTATTTATTTATTTATTCAGTTCACCATTACACACTTTACTTTAATATAATACTTATATTACACACATATCTTAATATATACATACTCCATAATCATTTAAACTTTCAAATCAATAACTCCGAGAAATTAATTTTTAGGTTCTTCATATTACCACCGGTCCAAAAGAAAGGTTGGTATTGTCTCTTAATTTATAATTTCAAAATAAAAAAATAATTATCCGACACCTTAGAAACTGAGAAGACCTCTAAGTAAAGTATGCAAACTAGAATACGGTCGATAAAATAGAAAACATTCTTACTGAAACCAATTTTAAAAAATAAATTTTGTACTAATTTTTTATTTGCCAAATCTCACTAGTTGCTCCCACATCCATAAGGGCGCAAACTTTTGGTGTCAATAAATTTCAATCGCTACTTACTTTAAGACTAACGAAATTGAAAATATTTGAAGTTGGAGGTTCGACAGCTTGGTACGGAATAACGAGAATGCGCGGTAATATATTTTCTATACTATTCGATCCTATCCATTTCGTCATTTCTTCTAGCAGTAGTGAACTTAGCCTATTCAGGTGACGTGGAAAAATTTAAAGGAAGACATATTTTTAAATTGGGTCAATTCTGCAAACTGTTATTCTGCTGTGTGAGTAACAGATAAATACCCGGAATCATTTTCTCTATAACCACTATTCGTATCGTTAGGCTGCATGATCTGTTAGTATGACCGATTACTATTAAATGTCAAGCCACAAAGTAGAGATACAATCTAACGTTATCCACAACACACTCTCCTCACACGATATTTAAACGTAATGAGTAATGTACTAATATTTATCATTATATAAATACAATAAGGCATCGTAATAAAATCTACTGCTTGGGCACATATACGCCTGGGCATCGTCTATTTATTCACTCTTACGACAATATATTATTAATATTATCATTACTCACATATACATTTAATCATTTTCCTATGACGTCGATTTATTTTTAGACATCCTATACTTTACAATTACGAACACTACTGTTCGAACCAATCTCAATATATATATATATATATATATATATATATATATATATATATATATATATATATATATATATATATATATATATATATATATATATTAAAAACAACAAACTACTATAGGACGCTAATCAATACTTTCGAATTAGTATGAATTGATATCAGATTCTTTCAAACAAACCATAGTATACTTCACTTTACAGGTTCGGATCTTTTTGTATGCAGTGAAAACTCAATATCCATAAATACATGAGGTTATATTTCGGAAAACGTTAACAGTGCGATCGTTGACAGAAAGCAACGGAAAGAGAATTTAAACTGCGGAATGACAAAAAAAATAAAGGCACATATACAAACTTCGAGTTAAGGGGAAAAGCGAAGTTTACAATTAATTATTTAATTACTGGACTATACAAATGACTGTTCTTCTCAGAAAAGTTAATTTACAAAGTTGATTATCTAGATTCCTATTCATATGGACCAGAACGAATATATACTCATCATTAATTGGAAAAGGTGGGTCATTTTCATGTTGACCAGTTCGTTAAGTATCGGAGTAAAAAAACCTAGCTTCGAATAGTTCTCAACTCGGCACGAAATGCCAGTGGTATTACGAAAACAGACTTTGGAGTTCTAAACACGCTTTGCACTCTGCTATCGGAGGCATAAGCAATATATGTACTTACGGTACGGAATTATTATGAATTTCTTTATGAATCAATGTATTTATAAAGAACTGAACAAAGGAGACGAATAATTGATGAGCAACAATACATTGTCCGGAAACAAATAAATCACATTTTCATTCCCACATCGTTACGCTCAAAATACTAAAATTACAGGCACACATATATGCTACATTCCAGAAAACCTAAAAGAAAAACAATATTAATACATATCCCTTATCATATTAATCCATATTATTCAAATATGCGTGAATCAAACTAATCACCAACTTTCACCATCTAAGCCCGGCTCTATAAAGTGAGAATACGGAAACAAAATAATCAGATCGCAATGGCCCTTCCATCAGCTAAATCGTGGTTTCCAGTTATTATTAATGAAAATGAAAAATAGGCCCCTTTCCAGATGGGCAAAGAACCCTTAAGAATTTTGAATTAGCCAATTATCGTTGGAAGCTGTGATCAACTCAGGAGTAAGTGAGAGTTCCTGTTTTAACTTACATGGATATTGTGAAATGTAATTTAACCGCAAATAAACCTACACCTAGCGCCATGTTAATAATTTTTAAAAAAAATCATATTTAATACATACAAAAACAGAAGCTATATAAGGACAGGCCTATAAAAAAATAACAAGAAAAATTTGAGGAAAACGGGAGTTTTCAAGAGAAAACACTTATCATCAAACTGTCCTGAAAAGATTACAAACGGGAATGAATCCTTTCCATCACTAATAACATTTAGGAACATGGCGTCGCTTTGATTGAAGTCCATATCTCCCTATTTTTTGACTGTTTGCACTGCAGAATTTTACTGTTCAACATTCCCTTCTGCATCGAAGGACTATTTGAGTAATCGGGGCCACGTTGGCTCAGCGGAAGAGCGTTCACCTCCGATGCTTGGTGTCCCGGGTCCGATCCCAGCCCGCGACAAGAGAACTTTGTGGTGGACAAACACTGCGTGCGTGAGTTTTCTCGGAGTTCTCCCATTTCCTCCCACTTTCTTCATTCCACCATTTTCATTCATTACTCATCATCACCGTCTCCTTTAACCTAACCGGCATAAAGTAAAACTCAAATATTTCAATTCATTTCATTTTCTATTTGACTAACTTATATATCGTTATTTGATTTCTTGTGCCTACTAGTGAGGAAACTAAAATATCCTTGGAGTAAATCAACGTGTTATTATTCGATGCTTTTCCCAAGTTGAAAAGTGAAAAGAAACACGACTTAATACGATAGCGCCGGAAATAATTGGTTTTGGCGGCTGAAAATATAAAACGAATGAAAAATAGTAAAATCAATGCGCACAAGTATTTTGAGAAGATATTTGCAAAACAAAGGGACGAAGCAAGTTTAAATTATTCTGACAAACATCAGATTGGTGGATAATTTCAAAAATTTCTGTCCAAGTCCGGGCCTATCATTTCACGTAGCATGAAAGTGTATAAGTTCAATACTCATCTATTTGGCATGCACATATAGAGGGATTTCATTAGAATAATGTATAAATAAAGATATTATTCCTCAAAATATAATTCCTGCTAAATTATTCCGAAGTTTCCTCATGAATTTTGATTTAAGTAAAGAACAAATGAATTTACTACATGGACCAAAAATGACATATTGAAAAATCTACAGTACACAGTGCGTTAAGAAATATTGGGCCCTCCAAACAAAAATGTCATTATCTCAATTGTAATCGTAAGTTATAATAAGCTATCCTTAGAGGCAATTGATTAACATTTTTACAGCATCTTTTTCGATGGTATATGTTTTACTGTAAGAACTTCAAATTTCGAATTTATCAAATCTTTTTGAATAAATCATTTCCATACATTGAAGGATGTTTACAGTCCTCTCTCTCAGGAGAGTAAATATATCATGACGGACTAGTTCTTCATCAGGTAATGACAACTAATTTGAAACCACTGGGACCCACCATTCTTGTGAGATGGTTGCATAGAAAGCACGGACTCGTCCTCGGGCACTCAGGTTCACAGTTAGGCCACACAATTTAGTAGGCCAACTTCTTTCGGCATATGGAAATATATTTGGCTGTGGATTGTTTTATGTGTAAATTCGACCACTAATCTTTACAGTTTTAGTGTCCTCGCTGATTCCTTTGGCACGCCACTTTCCTTTCTTTCTATTCTTTATCAGCCCTTTATAATCATCTTCAAATTTTTTATTCATTAACCATCCCACCCCCCAGTTTTGAACATGACAACTTTCCACCCTTTAGTATATATATTTTGAATCTAAACAACCAAATGAGATGTGACGAGACAAGATTCATGGATGTACTCGTTGATATAGAATATTGAGGAAACGTTTCTCTATCATATTTCGAGGCACTGTAAAAGCGAGTGATGGTTCAATACACAACAAAATTATACCTTTTTCATTATTCATTCGGAATTCCAGTGAATTATCAGTCATCTGTACTTTTTTCTCTTGGTAACCATAAACGTAAATGTTATGGTTCTTTTGGGCCAAATGTAGTGTTCTCCTTTTAAAATCATACTCGCTACAGCTCGCTGGGGGCTTCGCCCCCAGACCCCGTTCATGCCTTTGCCATGAGGTGTCATGTTCTAGAAAACTATTCCTTCAGGAATTCACTTCCCTTTACAGCGGACACCTATTACCAACACATACTTCAATTCAACCGGTATTATTCCTTCCATGTATCTTTGAAGAGCAAGCACACAATTTATTAGAGAGAACACTATTACTACTTCTACTCTGGCAATCATGTACATGGCTTATTATGTACAATTTGCACACATCTATACATGTTAGAAACAATAAAAGAATTTATTTTCTGAAACATAAACAGCGGACACTGTCTTGCAATAGCCTACCTATTACACCATGCATTTTGCATATGATTTTTGCAGCCTTTTAAATATTTATTCGAAGCATTTTTTAATATTTTGTTTTGCAGTGTAATTTACTACAATGTATTATAATAGTGTCGTTGTTGTTAATTGTACATATTACCTGCAGGAAAAGTAATTCATATCTGTGATATAAGGGCGGGAAAATATTTCAGGCTTCCTTCACATTTATTCTTGTATTTACAATGGAGACTACAATTTTCTAGATAATTTACAAATAAAAATATTGTTGGAGGTTGTTTACATTTTTTTCATATCATTTCAGTGAACACAACTTTTGTACTATAATGTAGTACAGTGTTGTATAATGGAAACCTTTGGCATAGTTGTACATATTACCTCAGCAAGACTTCCTAAAAAGTTTCATATATACTGCTCAAATTCTTGCAGTCTCCCTGTATATTTATTCTTGTATTTTAATGAAGACTACAATTTGTAGGTGATTTACAAATATGAATATTGTTGGAGGCTTTTTAAGCATTTGTTGGTAACTTTTGAGAGAACACTACTTTTGCACTGTAATATAGAAAAGTCCCTTATAATGGAAATGTCAGGCATAGTAGTAAATATTACCTGCAGCAAGACTCTTTGAAATATTTCATATTTACTTGACAATTTCTTGCAGTCTACTTGTATTTCTTGTCTTGTATTTTTAATGAAGACTAAATTTGTTGGTAATTTACAAATGTGAATTTTGTTAAGGCTTTTTAAACATTAGTTCATAACGTTTGATTGAACACCATTTTCTGCACAGTAACGTAGTACACTGTATTATAATGCTGTCCTTTGGTACAAAAGTAATTATTGGGCAGCAAGACTTGTTGAAATGTTTATTTATACTGGACAATTACATAAGTCTTCCTGTATCTTTACTCTTATATTTTCAATGAAGACGATTATTTACTAGGTAATTTAGAATATGAATATTATTGGAGGCTTTTAAAAAAATTGTTTATAGCATCTTAAACAACACCACTTTCTGCATTGTAGTAGAACAGTGTATTAGAATTGTGTCTTTCTCATTTCTTATTACAATCAAACTACAAGACATCATTTCTTAATCATCCTAAAAAAACGCATATATAACCCGATTACTATTCCGATTTTAGAGGTGTAACTCGCTAAAGCTCGATGGGGGCTAAGCCCCCAGACCCCCGGTCATGGCTTTCCCATAAGGTGTCAAGTTCTGGAAAACTATACCTTGAGGAATTCACTTCCCTTTACAGCACACACCTGTTACCAACACATACTTCAATTGAACCGGTATTATTTCTTCCATTTAACTGTGGACAGCAAACACACAATTTATAAGAAAGAACTCTTATTACTACTTCTATTCTGGCAATCATGTATTATCTGTCAGGAAAGTAAATGTACACCTATTTTTCGAGTCTGGCATTCCTGCGCTCCATCCGTGGAGAGAATGAGAATTAAATCAATCAAATATTTACTGAGGGGCAAAAAGAAAAGTTTAATCTGAATAAGACATTGCAGAGGGGCACAAGCTCTGAATACGAATAGTGCATAGTGTAAATAAAAGACGACACCGAAAGAGAAAGCCAGAAACAGAAACTTGGAAAAAAGAGTAAAATTTGTCGGGGTGGAAACATAAAACACAAATACAACAAATAAACCGATAACTAAACGTTCACCATGTCATGATCTCGATGTAGTGGTTAAAGTGCAGGCTTACAAATGCAAAGGTCGTTAGTTCAAATCCCCGTGAAGGACATTTTTAAAATTTTTGTTGATAATACATACAGCTCATAAGAGGGTAAAAGAGGTCGTATTTAGCTTTTCGTAGCAATTATTATTGTTAGTGTTTAGTACTGTATATACTTTTTGTCTTTGCGTATTGCTTTTATTCTTTTCTTCATTTCGAAAGAGAAGAATATCCGAACAAAGCCACCAAAATATCTCTTATTTTGAATGTAAACGCAATTTGCGATCAGTGAAGAATAAAAATTGAACGTTCCGAAGTAGCTGCAAAAATTAAAAAGAAAAAGATGGAAATGAACCATACTCATGGTTACTAAAAATACAATTTCTACATACCTTACACCTCCCGACCACGTTTCTACGTTAGCAAGTTTAGGTTAGGCTTTTCAATACGTTTTGCAAAGGGGCCTGGTTTAGCTCTGACGCACCACAGGTGCGAGAAGGGAGCAAAACACTTTTTCTCTCTCCCTCTGTGTGTCTATTTATCTTTCAATCTGTATATATATATATAACGCTATTTGTGAATGCCATAACCACCCTAATTTTCAGCGGATTGAGAGGAAACTTGGCACAAACATTAATTGTTGAAATATCTTGATGCGTTCGTTAACCAGAATAATCAGACGAAAATGTTCAAAATGGCGCCCCTTCAAACTCTTAAAAAGTTCCAAGCGAACCAAATTTCGCCCATAAATAGGTATTCAGAAAGTTTGAATAACTTTTCCTCTTTTACTGAAATATTTGTGTGCAAGGCTTATCCTCTTTTATTGAAATATTGCACCCGATTAATCGCCTAAAGAAGGTTCACGCCCTTTCGGTACGGTCAGGCTTTTTTTTGCAGGAGAGGGTTATTTTCGTATCGGAACAAGATGATTGTTAGTGATGATATGAAATTACACATTGAAAGTGAAGTAACTTGTGAAACTTGGTATTTGAAAGAATAATATTTAAAATCTGCTTTCCTCTAACACAGAGAACTGTAAATCATGTATTTCGAGTTGATATGAGTTGATTTGGAGTTTAACGTCCTTTTCAGCAGCGAGGCTATATGAGACGTGGACCTACTGATTAACGTGGAATCCAAACCACATGAGCTGCAGCCGGGAATCGAATCCGGGCCTCATGTATTTCGAGTTTGGGAGGGTGAATGGCGAGGAGTGTTATTTGATTTGCTTTTTAGTAACACATTGCAATGCAAATAAAGGTGAGCAACTTTAGTGGTAAATAAAACAATAATAATAATAATAATAATAATAATAATAATAATAATAATAATAATAATAATAATAATAATAATAATAATAAGTGTTTGTGGCAAGGCAATATCTTCCTCAATTCTTCTTCAAACGTAATGGTTGTAACGCCATATCTCCCTTACAAACAAAATATTAGCAATTTATATCGTGACCAATGTTATCGAAATCAGAAATTTCTAAATTCCGGATTTTTCCGAATTCCAGAATTATTCCAAAATCGGAATTTTCCGAATTCCGGAATTTCTCCGGGTTTACTTACGGGAGTCCGAAAAGTAATAATTCCGGAATTTGCTATCTCTAGTTTATACACAACCTTTCAGAACACTAAGCTAGTAGCTGTCTACAAACAAACAAGTAATGCAATGCATTTTGTATCCTGCAATACATTATGTATTAAAATCCGACAGCAGTTTCAGTATCTAACCAGAAATTGCATGTATCTAGCTACTGGAAGCTGAGGTATGAAGAGTTGTATTGTGTCTTATACAACCCTGCAAATCACTGAATATCTAAACGGTTTCGTTAAATTTAAGTTGTAGTACTCACAGTTAAATCCATTTGTGTCTATATGATCGTGTTACTAAAGCTTACTCTATTATAGCGTCAGTAAGTCTTTCTCTGCTCTCCCGTAAAGTTGTGATACGATCTACTACAGAATAAAGAACCAATTATCAATTTAACCAAGTTGTTGTATTACTACACATCTGCTTCCGCCTCTGTCAACACTGGTCGATCTCGTTGACGCGACGTATTTGCTTTTCTATACCCCTTTCTTCGTTTACTGAACTAAACAGCAACTATTCTGAAATATACTACTGCGCATGCCTCGTAGATAAATATTTCTGATTCCAATAGTTTCCGTTTTGTCCAAGTAATGTTCTTTTTTTCCCAGCTTGACCCTTTTATTACATTATATGAAGAGCATGTAGGTCTAAATACCTCATGTATTACATAGAACGTAGTTTTAACTCTTCCAACAAAGAAGAAACATGTGATCATAGTATACAACCTACAGAAGTGATAGCTGGCAATACAGTGATCGTAATCCCTAATGACAGAGACTGAGCTATGCCCTCCCTGCTGGTCTAGTGGGTAGCACGTGCGCTTTTGATGTATGGTGTAACGGGTTCGATTCCCGGCAAAGAGAGAATCTATGATGTATGTGTGTTTGTGTCCCTGTCGTTATAAGTTATTAGAAAAAGCAAGTTAAACGAGTGAAGCAAGTAAAATTAGCAATAAGTAAGTTACTGAAACACGTTCGGTGAGTTAGTTAAAAAAAATAGGACAAAGCACTGGTTTTCGCACCCCCCATGCGAATTGGAATCTATCTCGGCTTGATTTTTTATCAATTTGAGAGAAAGTATTGTTCCTCTTCGCTAAGGTAGTCACTTTTTTCTTATTTTTCCCTGTCGCTCACAGTTAAAGTAACTGACTATACTTATTCTTTGTACGAATGATGGACCTTCTCTTTGGTTTCATGTCAATCATGCTCACGTAATGAATAGACGCTGTCGATAATAATAATAATTATTATTATTACTATTATTATTATTATAATTATATGAAATATTAGGAGCTAACTCGTGTGTGTATTTCGACAATATAATTTTATATTATTATGTGGAAAGAAATAAGGCTCGCTGGCGTCCGCCCCCCAAATTTTTTCGATGCGTGTTATAGGTCCACGGTGTCCAACGTTGGTCCGATCCCACTACCTCCTGTTCTCTCGATATAAGTTATCGACATTTTACCTAAAGAGGGCTCTGCCGTGGCCCCACGACTCCCCATGACAATGACTCTTCGTTCATTTTTCACTGAAATCGCTTATTTTTCTGAGTACTATGAGTGCATACTGTCCAACGTTGCTCCCATCACTATACAATTTCCCGTTCTCTCGATATAAATTGCTAATATTTTGTTTGTAAGGGAGATATGGCGTTACAATCATTACGTTTGAAGAAGAATTGAGGAAGATATTGCTTTGCCACAAACAACACTTATTATTATTATTATTATTATTATTATTATTATTATTATTATTATTATTATTATTATTATTATTATTATTATTATTATTATTTTTATTACTATTATTATTATTATTTACTTACCACTAATGTTGCCTACCTTTATTTGCATTGCGATGTGTTACTAAAGAGCAAATCAAATAACTCTCCTCGACATTCACGCTCCCGAACTCGAAATAAATGATTTACAGTTCTCTGTGTTAGAGGAAATCACATTTATTATATTATTATTTCAAATACCACGTTTCACAAGTTACTTCACTTTCAATGTGTAATTCCTTATCATCACTAATAATGACCTTGTTCCGATATTAAATAACCCCTCCTGCAAAAAAAAAAGCCTGACCGTACCGAAAGGGCGTGAACCTTCATTAGGCGATTAATCGGGTCCAATATTTCAATAAAAGAGGATAAGTCCCTGCACACAAATATTTCAGTAAAAGAGGAAAAGTTATTCAAACTTTCTGAATACCTATTTATGGGCGAAATTTGGTTCGCTTGGAACTTTTTAAGAGTTTGAAGGGGCGCCATTTTGAACATTTTCGTCTGATTATTCTGGTTAACGAACGCATCAAGATATTTCAACAATTAATGTTTGTGCCAAGTTTCCTCTCAATCCGCTGAAAATTAGGGTGGTTATGGCATTCACAAATAGCGTTATATATATATATATATATATATACAGATTGAAAGATAAATAGACACACACACACACATAGAGAAAAAGTGTTTTGCTCCTTTCTCAAACCTGTGGTGCGTCAGAGCTAAACCAGGCCCCTTTGCAAAACGTAATGACCAGACTAACCTAAACACAAGCCTCTTTTTTTCTAACATAGAAATGTGGTCGGGAGGTGTAACGCATGTAGAAATTGTATTTTTAGTAACCATGAGTATGGTTCATTTCCATGTTTTTCTTTTTAATTTTTGCAGCTGCTTCGGAACGTTCAATTTTTATTCTTCACTGACCGCAAATTGCGTTTACATTCAAAATAAGAGATATTTTGGTGGCATTTGTTCGGATATTCTTCTCTTTCGAAATGAAGAAAAGAATAAAAGCAATACGCAAAGACAAGAAAAGTATTATCAGTACTAAACATTACCAAGAATAATTGCTACGAAAAAGTAAATACCACCTCTTTTACCCTCTTATGAGATGTATGCATTATCAGCAAAAATTTTAAAAATTTCCTTCATGCGTATTCGAACTGACCACCTTTGCATTTGTAAGCCATCACCTTAACCACTACACCAATCATGGCATGGTGAACGTTGAGGTATTGGCGTATTTATTGTGTTTGTGTTTTATGTTCCCACTTCGAAAATTTTTACTTTTTTTTCTAAGTTTAACAGCTGTTTCTGGCTTTCTCTTTCGGTGTCTTCCTTTATTTACACTATGCACTATTCGTATTCGGAGCTTGTGCCCCTCTGCAATGTCTTATTCAGATTAAACCTTTCTTTTTGCTCCTTAGTAAATATTTGATTGATTTAATTCTCATACTCTCCACGGATGGAGCACAGGAATGCCAGACTCGAAAAATAGGTGTACATTTACTTTCCTGACAGATAATACATGGCTAATTATAAACACTTTGCGCACATCTATGCATGTTAGAGGCAATAACAGAATTTATTTTCTGAAACATAAACAGCGGACACAGTCTTGCAATAACCTACCAATTAAACCTTGCATTTTCCGAAAACACTCACTGTTTACCAATGTGAATTTTTCCACCCTTTTAAATATTATGTTTTGCAGTGTAATTTAGTACGTACAATGTATTATAATAGTGCCCTTGTTGTCAATTGTACATATTACCTGCACTAAAAGTAATTCTCATCTGTGATATAAGAGTGCGAAAATATTTCAGGCTTCCTGCATATTTATTCTTGTATTTACAATGAAGACTACTATTTACTAGGTAATTTACAAATATGAATATTCTTGGAAATTGTTTAATTTTTTTTCATAGCATTTGAGTGAACACTACTTTTGTACTGTAATGTAGTACAGTGGATTATAATGGAAACCTTAGGCATAGTTGTACATATTACCTGCAGCAAGACTTTTTCAATTATTTCATATTTACTGGACAATTTCTTGCAGTCAACCTGTATCTCTCGTCTTGTACTTTCAATAAAGACTACAATTTGTAGGTAATTTATAAAAATGAATTTTGTTAAGGCTTTTTAAACATTAGTTCATAACATTTGATTCAACACTAGTTTTTGCAGTGTAACGTAGTACATCTTATTATAATGGTGTCCTTTGGTAAAAAATGTACTTACTGGGCAGCAAGACTTCTTGAAATGTTTATATTCACTGGGCAACTACATAGAGTCTTCGTGTATCTTTACTCTCATATTTTCAATGAAGACGATTATTAACTAAGTAATTTAGAATATGAATATTATTTGACGCTTTTGAAAATTTGTTTATAGCATTTTAAACAAACCACTTTTTGCATAGTAGTATTACAGTGTATTAGAATGGTGTCTTTCTCAACTCTTATTACAATTAAATAACAAGACATCATTTTCTTAATGATACTAAAAAACGGATATATAACCCGATTACTATTCCCATTTTAGAGGTGTAATTCCCCACAGATGCCGGCCGCAACGTACCAGTATTATGTGAGCAGTAAGAACGAAGTCGAAAATCTAAGGAAATCGGTAGTGTAGGGGATTGACGTGAGCCTACTGGACAGGAGACCTGGGTTCGATTCCTTACAATTTTTTTCTCACTATTTCTTTCTTTGAAAGTTTATTTTTATAGCATATATTGTTTGCCTATAAGGTTGAGTCTATTATAAAACGCATTTCACTCCAACCGGTCCTGTAAACAAACTACTGAACCGAAAGAGGCACTTTTCCACGTATCCCGTGTATTATAACTATATACGCTGCCAACGAGAAAATTGTCAAAAGGTGCGTAAATATATATATATATATATATATATATATATATAAATATGTGTTTGTCTGTGTGTGTGTATTTCTTTAAAAGTTATAATCTTATACTTTTTCAGTTGTGGTATAGACTTCAAACTTGGAATACGCATCTATCTAAACGACCAGTATAAAAAGGGAGATTGTTTGCAATTATTTCCGGTTCGAAGCACACACTATCATCGCGAGACAAAATGTATTTTTGTCTCGTCTGTAAACTATATCGTGGAAATGATGCTCAATGTTTTTTTCCAAAATGTTTTTGGGGTGTATACTGCCTCCTTGGGGCTCTTAGAGTGCCCCCGCAGGAGACCAAATAATACGTGTATAATAGAATAATAAATAGAATACTATGAGCAGTCCCCCTGGGAATAATAATTGTGATCCTCAGGAACATTGTTTCTGAAAGAAACACTGGTGTTGCCCCATCTCTAAAGCTACATATGTTTCTTTCTAAATAGTTGAGTATCGTCTCGAAGCTTCACACGAACATACTGCCTAGTTTCGAGACGATATCAACAGTTAGTGTATAAATATATTCTTTTCGTCTATGTCTGTAATAACGAAAATATTTTGTTCACGAAATGCCAACAGAAACTATTTTGATAAAACGAAGCAACGTGATAAGAAAAAAAGGTAAGATAAAACAAGGTTCGGCAGGGAATCGAACCCAAACCTGCAACTCAGAAAACACACACTTTAAAACAGGAGCTAACTTACTACGTTGAATTTTGTTTGTTTTATTCTCCTCAATATACCACATAAGAGTCCAAATAAAGGCAATTCAAAAATATGGCAATTTTGCATTCAAGATGGCGACTTCTCCAATGATTTGTTTCTTCACTTAAACTGAACTACGTCCTTAATAACATAGCGAAACCTGTCTTACCTACCAAGAGCACAACTTACAGTTTTCATGGTTACAAATTTTTGGTCCGCCATTTTGAATCGAAGATGACGACTTTTCCAACATGTCGGATCTTTCTTTTCACATGCGCTCTAATCTACACACTTGAACGCAATTTCCTGATTCCACCATATCTACAAGTTGTGTAGAATTAGACGCCTCCTTATTACATTCCTAGCACTTTCTTACACCGAACATGACTATTTTTTTCAAGTTTAAGGGCGGATTCGCAAACTACGCATCATAATAAACATCACCTCGAAATTTCAACGTCCTACATACAGCCATTACAAATTTCACATTTATTCGATTTACGCCGCGAAACGAAAACGAATTTTAATGCTCTTTTTTCTACCATAAACTATGATTCTAGCTTCACTGCCCGACAAAATATGCAGTTTCTATGGTGTGTGGAAGTACTCTAAAAACCAGCATTTCAAAACGACGAAACATTTCGACACATCATTTACTTGGAAAATGTCGCCTTTTTCGTCATATCGTAATTTTCCCATTACTGACATCCCATGACGAACAAGTATGCAAAATTTGGTGTTTGTATGTTTTGTGGAAGTATGCAAACAATTAAGTGTGTTTCTGATTATATAGGTATATAATTTCCCACAGATGCCGGCCGCAACGTACCAGTATTATGTGTGCAGTAAGAACGAAGTCGAAAATCTAAGGAAATCGGTAGTGTACGGGATTGACGTGAGCCTACTGGACAGGAGGCCTGGGTTCGATTCCAAACAATATTTTTCCCACTTTTTCTTTCTTTGAAAGTTTATTTTTATAGCATATATTGTTTTCCTATAAGGTTGAGTCTATTATAATACACATTTCACTTCAACCCTTCCCGTAAACAAACTACTGAACCGTAAGAGGCACTTTTCCACGTATACCGTATATTATAACTATATACGCTGCAAACGAGAAAATTTTCAAAACGTGCGTATATATATATATATATATATATATATATATATATATATATATATATATATATATATTATATATATATATATATTTATATATATATATATATATATTCGTGTGTGTGTGTGTGTGTGTGTGTGTGTGTATGTATTGCCTTAAAAGTTATAAACTTATACTTTTTCAGTTGTGGTATAGACTTCAAACTTCGTATACGCATCTATCTAAACGACCAGTATAAAAAGGGAGATTGTTTGCAATTATTTCCGGTTCGAAGCACACACTATCCTCGCGAGACAAAATGTATTTTTGTCGCGTCTGTATACTATATATCGTGGAATTGATGCTCAATGTTTTTTTCCAAAATGTTTTTGGGGGGTACACTGCCTCCTTGGGGCTCTTAGAGTGCCCCCGCAGGAGACCAAATAATACGTGTATAATAGAATAATAAATAGAATACTATGAGCAGTCTCACTGGGAATAATAATTGTGATCCTCATGAACATTGTTTCTGAAAGAAACACTGGTGTTGCCCCGTCTCTAAAGCTACATATGTTTCTTTCTAAATAGTTGAGTATCGTCTCGAAGCTTCACACGAATATATTGCCTAGTTTCGAGACGATATCAACAGTTAGTGTATAAATATATTCTTTTCGTCTATGTCTGTAATAACGAAAATATTTTGTTCACGCAATGCCAACAGAAACTATTTAGATAAAACGAAGCAACGTGATAAGAAAAATAACGTAAGATAAAAAAGGTTCGGCGGGGAATCGAACCCAGACCTGCTACTCAGAAAGCAGACACTTTACGACAGGAGCTAACTTACTACGTTGGATTTTGTTTGCTTTATTCTCCTCAATATACCACATAAGAATAAAAATGAAGGCAATTCAAAAAAATGGCAATTTTGCATTCAAGATTGCGACTTCTCAAATGATTTGTTTCTTCACTTAAACTGAACTACGTCGTTAATAACATAGCGAAACCTGGCTTACCTACCATGAGCACAACTTACGATTTCCATGGTTACAAATTTTTGGTCCGCCATTTTGAATCGAGGATGACGACTTTTCCAACATGTCGGATTTTTTCCCTCACATGCGCTGCAATCTACACACTTGGACGCAATTTCGTGATTCCACTATATCTACAAGTTGTGTAGAATTAGACGCCGCTTATAACATTCGTAGCAATTTATTACACCGAACTTGACTATTTTATTCAAGTTTAAGGGTGGATTCGCAAACTACGCATCAGAATAAACATCACCTCGAAATTTCAACGTCCTACATACAGCAATTACAAATTTCACATTTATTCGATTTGCGCCGCGAAACGAAAACGAATTTTAATGCTCTTTTTTCTATCATAAACTATGTTCCTAGCTTCACTGCCTGACAAAATGTGACGTTTCTATGGTGTGCGGAACCAGTCTCCAAAGGTTTCAGTGTCCGAAAGTTGTGTTTCCCATGTTAGTGTTCATAATACCGTAATGCCTGTGTCATCTGATATCAACAATACCAGTGATTTTCCACCCCTCATGTCTCAATGTGCTGCTGATTGTGATAAAACCTTTTCATGTGATAATGAGGCTGATGAGCGTCCCTCTCTGAACAAACAACCAGGTGTTCTTCCGGAGGAAATACCGCAACCTCAACGTTCAACTCCCTCTCCACTTGGCACCCCTTCTAATATGGTTACTTCCTTACCCCCTTGTCCAGAAGATGATTCCATTAGCATGATTACCGACGAAAGTGCAACCCCCATTCAACCAATCTTAGGAACTCTCAGTGCTTCGTCCCTGTCTTCGCCCGTTCTCAGTCTTCCAGCAGATGATCAAGTGCAGGACTACTCGTCTCCACAAGAAACAGTAAGAGGTGCACCTAGTTCCCCCGACCATACTAAACGTAAACGCACAAAACTACAAGAACTGTGTAAAGCCCTCTCTCAGAGAACTGATCAACAGTCTGAACATAGCGTTTCTACATGTTCCTCCGATAAAAAGTAAGTACTCAAACCTTAGGTTAGTTGTGTACAGTATACGCTTCGTGTCTGTTCCCTGTTTGTCAATTTCTTGCCAACATTGGACGTTGTATGACATTTCCGTTTCCAGTAATAGTGCAGTTCGTAGGATATTTCTATTCAGCATATCGATTCTTCCTGATTTCAATAGCTTGTGTACAATATGATGTACTTACAAACCGATTTACATTTTTCTATAATGTTTTTCTTTTTCATCATGTCTATTAAAATAGCAGCTATTAATATTAACAACCTGCAGTCATCTACCAAAGAATTTTCGTTACGTGGTTTTCTAATTTAGTCGCATATAGATGTCGCGCTATTACAGGAAGTTGGCTTAGAAAGGCCAAATCTCGGTGCAGCTTATACAGTTTATAACAATTACACCATAAATGGCACTGGTACTGCAATAGTGGTGAAGAGTGACGTAAACTTCACACCTGGAACATTTCACCTAACCGGCAGAATAATGACTGTCACAAAAGGAAACATACAGCTCGTAAATCTGTATTCACCATCCGGATCACAACATCGTGTAGAAAGGAATGAATTTTATGTACATGATGTTCCATCTGCCTTCTCAAACACTGACCATTTTTTACTGGCTGGAGATTTCAACGCCGTGCTCCGTCCTGAAGACCAATCTCCTGGTTTTAACTACTGTCCTACCTTAAATGAACTGGTTAAAGGGTTTCACTTACAAGACAGCTGGCCATTGAAACGTCCACATGAACGCGGATATACTTACGTTCGGAATAATTCCGCTTCAAGAATTGACCGTATCTATTTGTCTCCCAGCCTAGCCAGAAAGATTATAGACGTAGAAGTAACTCCTACCATCTTTTCTGATCATCACGCATACGCCATATCTTTGAAAATTCCTGATGTCAAAATTGAACGTGGTAGAGGATACTGGCACTTAAACACTTCCCTTCTCGCTGACACTAATTACTGTGAAGCTTTTACAGCTAAATGGCACTATTGGGTGACACAACGACGACATTTTCGAACGCTCAGCGAATGGTGGCATCAATATCTGAAACCTCGTGTTTCTAGTTTTTCCAGATGGTATTCGTCAGAGAAGAGTCGAGATGATCGTAGCCTGTACAATTTTTATTACAGATGTTTATGTGATGCTCAACATTCAGCACTTTCTGATCATACGCTCCTATGTACTGTTAATAAATTTTAAGCAAAACTTTTAACAATGACCAGAAAAAGAATGAAAGGTGTACTTATCAGAAGTAAATCTCCTATATTCGACCTCAAAGAAGAGCCATCACTACATCATGTTATACAGGAGTATAAGCGTGGTGCGAGTAAATTAGTAGCACGCATTCAAGATGACGAAGGGAACACATTTTCCTCTTTCCCTGAAATCAAAACAGCGTTTTACAGCTACTATAGTTCCCTATTTGGTGCCTGCGGCGAAGCAAACACCCAACAACAGATTTTCCACAACCTTTCTCCAGTGCTCGATTATGATTCAGCCAGAGCGATGGACACCCCGATTTCGAAAGAAGAGGTAAAATCTGCTGTGATGAATGCACCTTCTAACAAATCTCCTGGTCTAGATGGACTTCCAGCAGAATGGTACCAACGCTTCTTCCCTTTGATAGGAGACACATTAACAGACATAGTCAATGAATATTTCAGTGATGCGCCAGTGCAAAATTATAAATCTCCAGGAGTGACAGTCCTTATTCCCAAAGTAAATACTGCGACTTTAGTTACTGATTACCGACCCATCACAATAATGAACTCTGACTATAAAATTCTGGCCCGCTGCTTGAATAACAGACTACAACCATATTTGGAATCCTTGGCAGGGCAATACCAATTTGCAAGTGTAGGAGATAGGAAAATCTATCATCTTCTGCAAACGATTCGGAATGTAATAACTAGTTGCCAAGCTTCCTCTAGCACTCCTGCGGTTTTATCTATTGATTTCCATCAGACATTTGATAGAGTAAATCATGGCTATTTATGGGCGCTTCTACAAAAGTTTGGTATAGGGGAGAAATTCATCAGATGGATCCGTGTACTCTATGATGAAGCACAAACAAAACTTAAACGGATTTTTGAGTGAGCCCATAAAAATCAAACGCAGTGTCCGACAAGGCTGTCCTCTGAACATGACCCTTTTAATTATTTCACTTAGTCCTCTACTCAGGCACATTGCAGCACATATACAAGGAATTTCTTTTCATAATAATAAATTAAAAGTTGGCAGTTATGCGGATGATGTGACGGTGTCCTTACGTGACCAAGAGGATCTTCATTCTGTAGAAGCATGCATTGAAGATTATGTGAATATGTCTGGCACTCTGGTAAATCGTGCAAATACTAAAATCCTGCCACTTGTACAGACCTCTTTTATCACACAAATACGAGCGGTCGACCAATTGAAAATCCTTGGGATAACCTTCACGACTCTCCTTGCTGAAACCATACAGTTAAATTATAACCAGTTAGTTAATACTGTGTGACATGTTCTCCCACTTCACAGATCTCGTCAACTCAGCTTACGGTCCAGAGTGTATTTTCTAAATGTCTTCGCATTTTCCAAACTATGGTATCTAGCCCAGATCCTACCTATGCCCTCCCACATTGCGAAACGTCTTACCAGTGTTGGGAATTGGTTTCTTTGGGACGGTCACGTCTTCAGAGTCAAATACCCATATACCTGTCTACCCACCGGACATGGAGGTTTGGGTCTTGTTCATATTCAATGTAAAGCTACTGCTTTATTCAAGTTTCGATCATTTGAAAATATTAAACACAATGTAAATTGTGTCAGCCATGGTATCTTAGCTGATTGTATCGAACGTATAGGTAAAAACTTGCCTCTACATATTAATTCAATCCCTTGTTGCTACTGGTATTTCAGAGAGGTGGTTGCTGATTATATTTAAATGAGTGCTGAACAACAAGCATCAATAACTTCAGTGAAGTGCCTTTATATCTTACTCCTCAACCAGCTGAACCTTGAGCCTCCTCGTATGGAACTGAAACATCCAAACAACAATTGGTCCCAGATTTGGAGCAATGTGTTTGCTCGTCACATTCCACGATCTGTTCAGTCGACTTGGTACACTGTTGTCAATGAGCTTCTCCCCACGAATGCCAAAAAGCACCGTCTCAAATTTAGTGACACTACTAGTTGTGTCACATGTGGTAGTGAAGATGATATTGTGCATCGCTTAATTCAATGTGGATCTGCAGAGACAATATGGCTCAAATTCCAAACAGCTGTCAGCAAAATCTGCCGTACAGTTCCTACCCTTACCACAGCTCGCATATTCGTTCTACCGGACTTTCACTATTATCCAACCACTAAACTCAATTCAATTACCTGGTTAGCAGCTCATACGATTGAATACATACTACAATCCTGAAAACTACGCTTTGTAACAGACTATCAAGATTTCTTGTGCACTCAATACAGACGCTTTCCGCCCGCTAGAAAGATAAAAGCTATTTGCGAACTACCTGTACATTGTACTTTCTGAATATATTTGAAGTTCAAAAATAACATGGTAAAATTCTACTTCTTTCCATCAATTCACGATTTTACCACTCTTGTATACTATTTGCCGATATCTGTGTGACTCTTCTCTACTATATAAATGCTCTAAAACCTTTTGATATATTACTACTGTAATCATGTAATACTCCTGCTGTTATAGTAATATTGTATTTCAATGTAATTATTCTGTAATCCTTCAAGAACAATAAAAATGTGAAAAAAAGGTGGTCAAGCGTGTTTAGTAGTGTTCTTGAAAGTCTAGCATCGGAGGGCGGCAGTTCGAATCTGCCTCCCGGCAGTTTTGATATTTTTCAACATATGGAAACATTTCTTTAAATATAAAGTTCTGCTTTGAAGTGCTTGAGGAAAAAATCATTGAACTATCACGTTTCAAAGCCTGTTACATTTGTTCACCCTGTCATCATTTATATACGAAGACGCTAAAATGAGGAACGTTAACATTGTTATAATGGGAACAACTTTCTGATTTGAATACCAAACTTAAATCACACGTCCAAAACGAAAATTATTCATGTTCTGATACCTATTGTAATATACAGGTGTGTATATATAGAGAAAGAAAGAGAGAGAGAGAAAGTATGTGAGAGAGATAGAAAACAAAATATGCTGTAATTTTAATTACAACGTAAAAAGTTATTGCAATTCATAATCTGGATTTTTACAAAGTGATTTGAACGCTTGAAGTGACTTAATATTCATAAAGCATCTTTTTCTTGAAGTGTCGCAAATAGTCCGATGCTTTGTAATATGTGCCAAAGAAATAAATGCATGTTTTTAACAGGATAGTATTGTCTACCTTTTGCTTCAATTGATGGTATAAAATACTGTTGAGTTGATTTTAACACCCCTTTCAGTATCGAGGCTATATGAGACGTTTACCTACTGATTAGCGTGAAATCCGAACCACATGAGCTCACACCGGGAATCGAACCGGGTCTCTTACGTCAAAGGTGCGCATGCTAACCGCTTAGCTACGAAGGAACTCGGTATGAAACTAGAATAGCACACATTACCCCATATCATTTCACCGAAAGATTTCTGTTTTATGATCAGTTAGAATAGTATTTCTGGACACCGTAGCGAAAAATGTATTTGCTTTTGCAAGTAGTGTACGAAAAATACAAAGAATAAACACAGTACAAACGAAACCAAGAAATGAATTCAAAGTAAAATGCTTTGCCTCTCTCGAGTAAATCACTCAATGTATTACAAGTGCATATCTCGTGCATGTCCAGTAGAATTATTAAAACGCGCTGGCTTTATAACTTGGCTGTGTGGTCTAATGGGTAGCATGTGTGTCTATGGTGTACAGGGTACCGGGTTTGATTCCCGGTGGGAGAACTTTTGGAATTTTAAATGTTCTCAACCTGTCTGTGTTTGTGTCCCTATCATTCAAGGTTACTGTAAAACGTGTATAACCGAGTAGGAAATATACAGAAAGTACTGATAAGGAGAAAGTAGACTTTGGTAAGTGAACTTCGGGGCCGCCTTTCGCGACGTAAATTAAGAAGAAAATAAGTGGGTTTAGCGAGGCGCTTGAAATTACAGTAATGATTGACGGTTCGGTTCCCAGTCCGGTTTTCTTTCAATATAAGGATATTTTATTTTTTCTAAATACAACGTTACATTTTTAACATTTGAATTGGTTATAAAAACAAAATCAGATAAACTGTCAGCTTTCAAACCTCTGTCACTTTTATTCATCATCTGTTTGTATACGAAGATGACGCTATGGAAATGCTAGCACTACCAAAGTTCAAATAGATTTCTAAGTTAATATCAAATTGAAAACACACGCCAAAAATGAGAATATATGTTTCTGCTTTATATGTATAGTTCAATTATACCAAACAAAATCCGCTATCCCCATTCCCTTTGGCGGTATGGGTAACTTTAAAATTTTAAAGTGGGACCCCCATTTCTTATTGGACATTTCGATTCTCCAGAAAAAAGTGACTGATTTCACTCAGAATTGAAAACAATTCCATCACGGATGTCACTTTAATCGATACGGGAAAAGGAGGGGTAGCAAAACGTTATGAAAATATTTTTTGTCAGATCCGTGCTCTGTGGTCATACAGTTAGCATCCTAGACTGCACAGTTAGAGATCCTGATTTCAATTCCTAGTAACCCTAGGGGAACACCAAATGAGTACATAAGAAGTAGTGAATATTTTCATGAATATATGCATCATATAAAAATCGCTTAAAGTTTGATACTAAGATATTATTATTATTATTATTATTATTATTATGTTACATATTACTTGAGCTTATAATTAGGAAGACCTAGGCGCAGATGGGAAGACAATATTAAGATGGATCTCGCAGAAATAGGAATACAAACTAGAAACTGGATCCAGTTAGCTAAGGATAGAAGTCAGTGGAGAGCTTTTGTGAATGCGGCATTGAACCTCCGGGTTCCATAGGCCATAGAATTAGTTAGTTAGTTAAGAGGGTAAGTGTGAATAAAGTCAGCCGTCTCCAGTAGTCAGCCATTTTTCAGTAAAAAGAATATTAAATAAACATACAGTCGCTTGTTATCAAACAAATAATAAACTACAACTTAAATCAGAGCTCCAGTATTCAACCTCATTTGTTCTGGCCTGGTGTGACTCCTCGTGGCAGAAATGAAAAATTATCATTTGAGGTATGGTGATGCAAGTGAGCAAAGTGCGCATTTTGTTAATAAAAAAATAAGGAGGAAGCTTTACTTCAAAGTTAAGTTAAAATTATATTATTGTGAAATAGTACGAGTTATTGCTTTCTTCTATGCATGATTGTATCGTAGCTTATCAAAAATTCGTGGTTTATGAAACAAAACAAGATATTGCGTAGAAATAAGGGGGGCTGACTACAAGTTGCATTTTTGATAACGTTTTCCGGTAGTCAGCCATTAGGGGCTGACTACTGGAAATGACTCTTCACTTCAATTTCCAATGGTCAATCTCCCATTACTTTCAACGGACGACTACTGGATACATATACTCCAGTAGTCATCCACTTATCATTCATTCAATTTAAATGACACATGACATACAACTAAGACACTTAACTCATACGTAGAAGAATTTTCTAACGATTTAATGAAAAAGTAACTGTTATGATGTCACTAATTGCATCATACAAGTATAATACAGTTATAAAGTACGGGACAAAATTAAACGATCGAAAATGCCATTAAAACTTATGACGATGTTGGTCGTTTATTTTTGTCCCGTACTTTAATATCAGTCTGGTATTGTAACCATTTCAATTCTTGTATTTTTCTAGAACTGAGGGAAAAAAGGTTAAGGATTTAGGCTGGTCGGAATTATTTCTCTAAAATTTAAAAAGGACAGGTAATGAGTATTTATTTTACCCTAAGCATACGCCCTACATAAGCTTTGGGGGCCCGGGCCCCCCGGCCCTAGCAGGATCGACGCCCTTGACCCTGATCATAGCTTAGTCTTTTAATCTAAGTTAGCTATGAGAAAGTAAGGGTTATCCATATCTAATTGATTTATTTTTTAAAATTATTCCGCACAATGTCGCGTTTCTGCACGTTTTTAATTCCAAGGCTGCAATTGCTCTTCACCTATTATTATTATTATTATTATTATTATTATTATTATTATTATTATTATTATTATTATTATTATTATTATTATTATTATTTGTTCTTATCTGCTCTGTTCCTAGAGTTGCCTGATTTCCGAAACAATACAGAATAATCATAAATATTTACATTCTAACTCACTATGAGCTTGAGAAAAATATGTCTAACAGTTTAAGAACGCGTGATTTAGCGTTTCTTTCAACCAGTCCAAAGACATCTACTGGAATAGACTCTGTGTCAGATGTTTTTGCAATCAGGTGCGTTAAGGATACTCTATCCAAAGAGTTTTCTTATTCTACACTAATGAACACATATAAGGCTATTGTTCTGTCCGAAGAGGATCGATCTGCTATCAGTAGATACTTACTAGTGAAATGCTCGATATCTTAGTCCAGGAACATACCAAATTTTAGCGATTGGCCGTCTATAGCCTAAAAATATATCTTCGATATCAGAAATAGACGTTACGTCTGACTCAAATCAGGAAAACAACATATCCGTTATGGCATCTTGTACTGAAGCGACGCAAGGTGAAAGGTCTGCTTCTGTTTCTACAGTCAGTAGAGCCAAAAATAACTCCATATGATCTCAGAAGAAATTCAAAGAAAACCTTCGTAAAATACTTCCATACCATCTGGCTTTGATTAGCATCTTTTCTGGCTAGCTCCAATCAAAAACAAAACTACCAAACTTGTGCCCAGAGAAAAAGTTCAAAGTGCAGTATCCTCCCAAGCATGGAGAAATTATCAGATGGTAAAGAATGAAAAGAAAAGAAAACTAGAAGAAGAATGTTTAAAATGAAAAAGGGAGAGAATACAAAAAAGGAAAAATTTTAAGTCAAACAAAAAGAGAAGGACTGTCAAGCCAAGTAGCACTAGTAGTTAAAAAGACGAGACGAAAGAAGTTGTTGAAATGCCGTCTAAGGCCTGAAGAAGAATTCATAAGTGATATTGAGAACGATACACTTATATATGTTGGGTGTCACTTTTGTGATCACTGGTACCACTGAAAATGCACGTGCCTCAGTGTATTATCGTACGAGGAACCTGCTAAACAAGTGCTTATGTGTCCTGAATGTGCTTAATGAACTTCATATTAAAGGGTTAATGTCATAGCTAAATATAAATATCAATGTAAATATAAATGTAAATATAAATAGGCCTATATATTAGTTTTAAATAGGCTAGTCTAGGCCAAGGTACATTTTTCTTAGTTTATGGTAAATATCATACAAGAAGTCTTTTTTCCTGTATCGCAATATATTTTCCACCAGGCCTGCTTCTAGCCACAGAGGTTTGGGGGGGCATAGATATGTTAGGGGGGGCAAGTCATTAAAAATCTCTTACACATATGTAAATTGTGTTTTTTGTGTTGAGGTCTGGAGGGGCCACGAAAAGTTTAGGAGGGCCAAGCCCCCTAGCTCCCTCTAGTTGCGGGCCTGTTTTCCACGTAGTTTTTCTTTGTAGGAACTCTGAGTGCAATATATTTGTTCCTTAATTTGCTACTGAGGAATTGATCTCTAAAATTACATTAAAAAGTCAATTCTATAGTGTGGCTGAGTATTGGTTAAAGTAATGGCTGACCTTTGGTTTTCATAGGCCGACTACTGTTTTTTTCAGGGTTTCTGGTATTTTCTTTTTCCTGTGTAATTATGTATAAAAGATTTCCTATGCGAGCTACACAAACGCAAAAAAAATAAACACTGTTCTTTCTAATGACATATGCAGTAAAAGTTATTAGTAAAAAATGATTTTTTAATACTTTAACAAAGTTGAAAATCTCCTTAAATGGTCCACTACTGGCACATTTACCCTATTACTTGAGATGCAAACTATAGTTGCAATTTTTTGAAGGAATGTTGCCTAACTGGAAAGAACTTTACATATTGTTTTGTCTGTGAAACATATGCTTGTTCAGCTTTATTTGAAAGTGTTAATTTTGCTAAAAATATTCAACGTTGGAAAACCGCAATGGCATTTCCTTATAGGGGCCAAAAAAAGAGAGCTGATATTTCTAAAGGAGGCAATCGTAACAAAACCGGATAGGAGATAAACATAAATCGAAAATGTTATGTTGAAAACATTTTCATTTTTTTTGTCTTCTGCCTCAGGCACTGACAAGGTCAGACAAATATTGTCTATTACGTTTAAAATTGCCTAAAGGAAAGTTGAACAGAATACCACAGATCTTATCATTCAGTAATCAGTTGTGAAGTGCTCCCTTGTAGTCAAACAACATATATCGAAATAACGTGTTTTCTGCCTCTTAGCAAATAAAAACGACGATCTTACTAGCTCTTGGAGTAACCAACTGCGCATATCGTTTAATAGCTTCAACTAAAAGGGGTGCTCATTCAACGTGCAACTCGCGAAAAGGGTATAAGTCAGAAATGGCTGAGAATAGAAAAGAGCGTGTTCTTGCTTTAGTGCAAGAAGGCTATTGCTCTGCACAAGCCGCTGAAAGGTGTGGAGTTTTACCAAGAACAGCACAGAAGTGGATAAAGCGTTTTCGAGAGACTGCAGAAACTATGCGGCGCCGAGGTACTGGTAGGCGTCGTGTGACAACACCTGAGCAGGATGCCCAGCTTGTTGCTGCTGCGCGACTTAATCCCAACATGACCGCCAGACAACTTCGGCACGCATCAGATTTCCCAGGCTCTCGAGATATTGCTGTACGGCGTCTTAGGGAAGCTAATCTTCACGCCCGTCGTGATGCGGTGAAAGAATTCATCTCGGAAGAGCATATAAGACGACGGCTTCAGTTTGCGGAAGAAAATGTGAACCGTGATTGGAGTCATGTTGTCTTCACAGACGAATGCACATTTTCTTCCTCAAATAATGGCCCAGTAGTCGTGTATCGTCCGAGAGGCTCCAGGCATGATCTCAGATACGTTTTCCACAAACGTCACTGTGGACGGGTATCTGTATCTGCTTGGGGTTCCATGATATCACAGTGTCTTGGAGTACTCCATAGGGTAGAGGGGCGTCTTACATGTGAGCAATATTTACATATCTTTCGGGATGTTATGTTGCCATATGTGCGTTATCTCCAACGATGGAGTAATCCAGTTTCAGCACGACAGGTCTCCGGTTCATATGTGTCAATTAGTTCAGAATTGGCTCTCGCAGCAGGCTGATTTAGAGGTCCAAGATTGGCCACCGCGTGGAGCCGATATGAATATAATTGAGACAGTATGGGCAGAGGTCAAAAGGGTGATGAAGGAGAACTGGCCTAACCCGCCTCCATCCACAAAAAATCAACTATGGAAAATCGTTGAAAACAGCTGGGAGGAAGTCTCCCGTACTGAACGCTTTCTCCGCAGACTTACCGAAAGCATGCACAGAAGGCTCCAGGTAGTGATCGATGTAGAAAGTCATTGGACCTCCTATTAGACACTTATATATAAACAGCCCTTTTCAGGGCTACGTATTCCCTTCCATTCTTTTATTTTTTAATGCCAATGAAAATGTATCTACGTCACTTTCACCGTTAAACAATGAAAATGAAAAAAAAAACATAACAGCAGGGGACAAGACTCGATCGTTCGAACTTGTGTATTGTAATCTCTCACTTATCCCCTGAGCTACGAAGTAACACGTAGATTTTTTGAAAAAGATATTAGTAGTTCATAACAACACACTCAATTTTTATGTAATTCATGTGCCCCTTGCTGCTATCGATGGCGTGAAAACAAAATGCTACACATTACCCCATATCATTTCACCAGTAGATTGCTGTTTTCTGATCAGTTAAAACAGGATTCCTGGATATCTAAGCGAAAAATGTATGTATTCTTTTTCATGTATTATACGAAAAACCTAAAGAGTAAACAAAATCGAGACAAGCAACTTTCTCGAACAAACACTCAATGTATCAGTGTCATTGCAAACAACGTCTCGCTGATGAAATGAATAGGAACATGTAGTAAAGATCATGGGGTCTTCAGATCAAACACAGCTCGTCATATGGTTTTGTTTTCTTCAGCACAATATAATTTTTTTAAAAAATATCCAGTCATGTGACAAAAAAAAATTTTGCAGAAATATAGCATTTCGTTTTGAGAGGTGTATTAGCACGAAGAAATAGTTTTATTTCTTGCAATCCAAACCGAGAAGAATGAGATAATGAATAGCGTTTATGGGTCTTTCAATAAGCACCATCCAGTGTGTTGTCGTCGGCAACGTTACGTTTTTCCTTTTCTTTTTTTCTCGTTTTCGCACATCACATTCTGTTTTTCAATGACTTCTAATGCTAAATTTTAATCCGATGTTACTTCGTTCGTCGTTTTCACTTTCCCCTACAATAATAGATTTAGGCATAGCTGACTATCCTCTAATTTGTATCAAAGTTTTGTCAAGTTTCTAGTGAACGTCAGCTAACCATTTTCTTCCAAGTACTAAATGTATTCAAATATTTATTTCAAACGGCTGATTTGATTTCCCGTGATGATCGGACAGACAAACACGACCAAATTTTTGAGCCGCCATTTTGAATCGAAGATGACGACTTTTCCAACATGTCGGATTTTTTCCCTCACATGCGCTGTAATTTACACACTTCAAAGCAATTTCGTGATTCCACCATATCTACAAGTTGTGTAGAATTAGACGACCCCTTATAACATTCCTAGCACTTTCTTACACCGAACATGACTATTTTCTTCAAGTTTAAGAGCGGATTCGCAAACTGCGCATCAGAATTAACATCACCTCGAAATTTCAACGTCCTAGATACAGCCATTACAAATTTCACATTTTTTCGATTTGCGCCGCGAAACGACAACGAATTTTAATGCTCTTTTCTCTATCATAAAATATGTTCCTAGCTTCACTGCCTGACAAAATATAACGTTTCTATGGTGTGGGGAACTACTCTAATAACCAGCATTTCGAAACGACGAAAAATTTCGACACTTCATTTAGATGGAAAATTTCACCTTTTTCGTGATATCGGAGTTTTCCCATTACTCACATCCCATGACGAACTAGTATGCAAAATTTGGTGTTTGTATGTTTTGTGGAAGTATGCAAAAAATTAAGTGTGTTTCCGATTATAGAGGTATATAATAATTCCCCATAGATGCCGGCCGCAACGTACCAGTATTATGTGAGCAGTAAGAACGAAGTCGAAAATCTAAGGAAATAGGTAGTGTAGGGGTTGTCGTGAACCTACTGGACAGGAGACCTGGGTTCGATTCCTAACAATCCTTTTCTCACTTTTTCTTTCTTTGAAAGTTTATTTTTATAGCATATATTGTTTGCCTATAAGGTTGAGTCTAATATAAAACGCATTTCACTCCAACCCGTGCTGTAAACAAACTACTGAACCAAAAGTGGCACTTTTCCACGTATCCCGTATATTTTAACTACATACGCTGCCAACGAGAAAATTCTGAAAAGGCGCGTATATATATATATATATATATAAATATATATGTATGTGTGTGTGTGTGTGTGTCTGTATGTTTTCTTAAAAGTTATAATCTTATATTTTTCAGTTGTGGTATAGACTTCAAACTTGGTAACGCATCTATCTAAACGACCAGTATAAAAAGGGAGATTGTTTGCAATTATTTCCGGTTCAAAGCACACACTATCCTCGCGAGACAAAATGTATTTTTGTCTCGTCTGTATACTATATCGTGGAAATGATGCTCAATGTTTTTTCCAAAATGTTTTTGGGGTGTATACTGCCTCCTTGGGGCTCTTAGAATGCCCCCGCAGGAGACCAAATAATACGTGTATAATAGAATAATAAATAGAATACTATGAGCAGTGCCCCTGGGAATACTAACTGTGATCCTCAGGAACATTGTTTCTGAAAGAAACACTGGTGTTGCCCCGTCTCTAATGCTAAATATGTTTCTTTCTAAATAGTTGAGTATCGTCTCGAAGCTTCACACGAACATACTGCCTAGTTTCGAGACGATATCAGCAGTTAGTGTATAAATATATTCTTTTCGTCTATGTATGTAATAACGAAAATATTTTGTTCACGCAATGCCAGCAGAAACTATTTTGATAAAACGAAGCAACGTGATAAGAAAAAAAGGTAAGATAAAACATGGTTCGGCGGGGAATCGAACCCTGATTTGCTACAGAGAAAGCAGACACTTTACCACAGGAGCTAACTTACTACGTTGAATTTTGTTTGTTTTATTCTCTTCAATATACCACATAAGAGTCCAAATGAAGGCAATTCAAAAATATGTCAATTTTGCATTCAAGATGGCGACTTCTCCAATGATTTGTTTCTTCACTTAAACTGAACTACGTCGTTAATAACATAGCGAAACCTGGCTTACCTACCAAGAGCACAACTTAGAATTTTCATGGTTACAAATTTTTGAGCCACCCTTTTGAATCGAAGATGACGACTTTTCCAACATGTTGGATTTTTTCCCTCACATGCGCTGTACTCTACACACTTCAAAGCAATTTCGTGATTCCACCATATCTACAAAGTGTGTTGAATTAGACGCTCCCTTATAACATTCCTAGCACTTTATTACACCGAACATGACTATTTTTTTGAATTTTAAGGCCGGATTCGCAAACTACGCATAAGAATAAACCTCACCTCGAAATTTCAACGTCCTAGATACAGCCATTACAAATTTCACATTTTTTCGATTTTCGCCGCGAAACGAAAACGATTTTTAATGTCCTTTTTTCTATCATAAACTATGTTCCTAGCTTCACTGCCTGACAAAATATTTTTTTTTCTATGGTGTGCGGAACTACTCTAAAAGCCAGCATTTCGAAACGACGAAATATTTCGACACTTCATTTACATTGTACATGTCGCCTTTTTCGTTATATCGGAATTTTCCCATTACTCACATCCCATGACGAACAAGTATGCAAAATTTGGTGTTTGTGTGTTTTGTGGAAGTATGCAAACAATTAAGTGTGTTTCCGATTATAGAGGTATATAATTCCCCACAGATGCCGGCCGCAACGTACCAGTATTATGTGAGCAGTAAGAACGAAGTCGAAAATCTAAGGAAATCTTTAGTGTAGGGGATTGACGAGAGTTAGTTCGTCCGTGGCCTTCGTGCAGTTCACATCGTGTACTGTGTTGTGTCTGTACGAGTAGAGTGCTTGGAGTTTGGTGGAGGGTGGTGTCTGTTTGCTTAGCAGTTTTTGCCCTCGTTTGGTGTTGTGTTTGCTGACTGTGCAATTGAATTGAATTGCATTGTTTTTTTTCTTCTTTTTCTTGGAATGCTAAGTTAATTATTTGTGATTATTCAGTGAATAATGGTTTCCTTACGTCTTAATACGATTCGTATTAACTTCCAGTGTGTAGTAAATGTTCCTAATTCTATTTACTTACATGAATGGATACACAATGAACTTAACTTTGCATTAAGTGATGTTTTGAGCATAGAACTTGATTTTGCTCGTAAGTTTCTTTTTATTAAACTTTCTAATGCGGACTTGTGTGATCGGATCCTCATGGATCGTAATGGTGTTGTATCATATACTGACGCTGAAGGTACTTATGAACTGCCTTTAGAATCTGCTTCTCACATGTTCAAATTGGTGAAAATTCATACAGTTCCTATGGAAATTTCGGATGTTCAAATAAAGCAAGTTCTGGGACAGTATGGCGAAATTATTTCTATGGACGAAGAGAAATACACCAAAGGTCATTACGAGGGCAAGTCAAGAAAGACTTGGACTGATTTTTTCCCGGCAGTTCTGTTAATGCTGGAGCTTCATAGTTTGGCATACAAGTAGGGTGGGTCTTGCTGTACATATATATAAAATGTTGTTAAGGAATCATTGCATGTTTGGTAACCACGACTTTTTATTGTAGGTGATGTTCTGCGCCGCTTCTAGAAGTCGCCTGTAGAAGAAATGGAGTCATTACGAGATGAACAATTTGCAGCTATACGGTTCTGCTATCGCCTGGGGAAAAGTGCAACAGAAACTCTAGGAATGTTGAGAGCAGCCTACAAAGATGACGCTCTGCCACGAAGTACCGTGTTCTGGTGGTTCAAAGAGTTTAAAGAGGGCCGAATGACAATCACGAAAGCTGGTGCACCAGGTGTATCAGCGTCAGCTGTTACTGAGGTGAACATTAACACGGCATCAGTCATTGTTAGAGAAGATCGCCGCATCAGTATCGACGATCTGGCAGCCGCACTACGCATATCTCATGGCAGTGCCTTCAAAATTTTGCATGACCACCTCCACATGAGCCGAGTGTGTGCGCGATGGATTCCGCGACTCCTGACACCAGAGCAAAAGGCCATTCGAGTGGAGACTTGCAGGGAGATGTTGCAAAGGTGTGAGGATGGTGGAGACGCCTACCGCACCGTGCGACTTTTTTCTATTCCCTGCCCTAAAATCCAGACTGCGTGGACGCCGCTTCTCCGATAATTCCGAGGTTCTGAAGGCATCGGAGGCGGTTTTGAAGGACCTCTCAAAGAATGGCCTGCGACACGTGTTTGAGGACTGGAAGACTCGAATGGAAAAGTGCATTCAAATGGGCGGGGCTACTTTGAAAAGGATCATGTGCCTGTTGCTGAGTAATAATAAATTGCCTAGAAAAAAAATCAGTCCAAGTCTTTCTTGACTAGCCCTCGTATTATCCTGTACGAACTGGTCGGAAACTCCTCAAATGATTTTAAAACGGAACATTCTTTCCTATGTGACCATCTGTAATTTACGGCTTTGGGTTACCTGTTTTGGGCAATCTAAAACGTGTGCTCGGTGTGATAGTGAAAATCACCTCGTTTCCTCCTGCCCTCATCGCCAGGCCAAGCCGGTTCAGACTCATGGGCATACGTCAACGTCAGTGGCTCCAGGTGTCCGTACCGTACTGAGGGGACCCCCTCCCCCCTTACAACTTGACAGTGCGGCCGACCTTACAAATTACAGTATTTTTCCTGTATTGCAACCGAAACCTCCTTCAGACTCTCCCGCTAATACCAGTGTTGAATGTGTTTCTTCTGTGCCAGCCCCCACCTGTAACTGGGGAAGTGCTTTTATCAACAGTAGTTCCTAACAGTTCTAAACTTCTACCTAGTGCTGCGTCGTTTTTTGAAGCTGCACCTTCTAGCGCCAAATGTTTCCCCCGGATCCTGTATTTTGCAGTCGCAGCAACAGTCTCACTACCGTAGTAGAAGAATTGCCCGGCTCTCCGGTACCACTTTCACTGCCTCCCACTGTTGAGACCCCTGTGGATACTCCTGTGACATGTTTGAATACTTCATCTAGCAAGAGTACGACTACTACTGACGTTCATCCTGTTTCTACCACTACGACTTGTTCTGACTCTATGGTGCTGGACAGCGTTTCAACCGCACCTACTACCACGGAAGTCAACCGTTCGTCATTTGCATCTCCAGAACGAGGACGTCGAAAACGTAAGAAGCGACATGAACTTGGTAAGTTACTCTTTTCTCAAACCGTTCAATTACAAGATGATATCAGTGCTCCCGAGGATGTCAGTGCTTCTCAGTGAACTCGCCGATCTTGTGTAAATTGAAAACTACAGTGCCTAGTGTATATTGGATATTGTCTTGTTTTTAAAATGAATCTCCTCCCGAACCGTTTTTTACTTTTATGGTATCTTTTTGTAGGGTTTTGATTGTGTTTGTTGCCGTTTCCGTATGATAATTTATCCATGTTTTCAGTGAATTTTGCTACAATTAATGTGAATGGTTTGTCTTCCGTGGTTAGAAAAGCTGCATTAGTGGATTTTATTTTGGTCCATTCTCTTGACGTAGTGTTTTTAAAAGAAGTAAACTTTTCTACTCTTCATTTACCGCATCAATATACCTATGTTGCTAATAATACTCCTTCTGGTACCGGAACTGTTCTCATTTATAGGGCAGATTTGGCAATTGATAATTTATTTTTACATCCGGAAGGTAGACTGTTAACAGCAAAATTAGAACACTGTCACCTTGCTTACGTTTATGCTCATTCTGGAAGTAATCACACAGCTGACAGAGAGCATTTTTTTGCTACTGACCTTGCAGTCGCTTTACATGATAGTAGCGCTCCTATTATCTGCGCAGAGGATTTCAATTGTTCTCTTCTTGCGCAAGATCATCATCCAGGACGCAACTTTTCGTCTACCCTACAACAGGTAGTCACTTCGTTTAACCTTATCGATGTTTGGAATTATTATAAGCCTACGGAACTAGGACATACATTCTTTACTAGCCACAGTTCTAGTCGGTTAGAATGATTTTACATATCTAAATCCTTAATTCCTTGTGTGCTGGATATACAACTTTATCCTGCTTCGTTCACTGATCACTGTGCTGTATTGTTAACATTGAAGTTACCTGTTCAAAAATTTTTTCAGTGTTCTCCGGTATGGCATATGAATACATTTCTGTTAACGGACCCTGAGTTGCAACAACGCCTTCTCACTAAATGGCGCCAATTTTCCAATTCTAGTGGACGTTCATCCTTGCTTACTCGTTGGGAACTTTATATTAAACCAGCTTTAAGATCTGTATGTAGACATTATAGTAAGGAGCGTTGGCATTCTTATCATACCCAGTTTAATTATTATACTCGTTTACTACATGACTATTACTCTGCATATCCTAGGCCTATGCCTCCTTCTGTGTTTGTCAAGGTCAAAGAAATTAAAGCGTTACTGATATCATTGTATCGGAAGCGCACAAAAGGTTTTTTCGTCAGAAGTAAAACGGAAAGTTGTAATGCAACGGAGGATGCGGCACTTCAGCAAATTTGTAAAGAGCGCAAACGCAGTCAACGTACACTGATAAGTAAATTAGTAGATCAGACTAACACTGTGCATCAGGGTAATCAGGTGGTGCCATGCTTTCATAAGTATTATACCAGTTTATATACAAATGTATCTCCCATAAGTACTTCCTCTTCCCCCTTTTTTGATATGCTTCCTAGCTTGGAGGCTGCCGATCGTGAAACTCTGGATGCACCATTTACAGAACAGGATGTTTAAAATGTCATTCTTATGGCTAAACGGCAAAAGTCAGGAGGTGCTGGTATGATACACAATGAAATGTACTTAATGTTTACTGATTTGATGTTACCATTCCTCACTCAAATGTTTAATGAATTTTGGAGTCGGCCTCACTTGACTCGGCACATGAAAAAAGGCTTTTTGGTATTAGTTCCTAAACATGCCCATTCTACTCGCATTCAAGATTACCGTCCTATTACATTACTTAATTCTGACTACAAGATTCTTGCACGTCTTCTTGCAAATAGACTGAGGCACGTCTTACACCGTTTATTGTCTCCATTTCAGTTTGGTCATGGCTCCCTTGTATGTCGCCTTAAGTAATATCAGGGACACTATTGCTTATTTTAATAATGTTCAAGGTTCTACCACTGCATTACTCTCAGTCGATATGACACAAGCTTTTGATCATCTCCATCTCGATTATTTATATCAATTACTGCCGTCATATGGTATCGGATCTCATTTTATTTCTATGATAAAAGCGCTTTCTTCCGATCGCTTACTTCAAATGCATTGTAATGGTATTTTATCTAAGCATTTGGTTGTGAACAGAGGTCTCCCCCAGGGATCCCCCTTAAGTTCCATTTTATACAGTTTAGCTATTGCACCCTTAGTATACAAACTCAATAATCTTTTGCCTGGTGTCCGTATTGAAACAAGGGCCATTTGCATTCAAGCATACATTGATGATGTCCATGGCATACTTAATTCCCCTGCAGATTTACAGGTGATTCAGACGGAGCTTAATAAATTTGCTAGTATTTCGGATGCTGTCGTTAATTACCACAAAAGTAAACTTTTTTGTTTTCACTCTGAGGCTGAGCAATTTTATCACACACCTTGTACTCTTGTTGATGGTTTTAAACTTTTAGGAGTTCACTGGCGACGCACAATAAAAGAAACCATAGATTATAATTATTCGCAAGTCACGGGTAAAATAATTTCTACTTTATATGCTAATAAGTTGCGAGACCTTACATTATATGGTCGTGCTTATTTTCTTAATATATTTGCATTTTCTCAACTCTGGTTTCTTGCTCAAATTTTCCCATTACCGGTCAAATATGAAAGTAAAATCAGCAGCCACGCATTATACTTTCTGTGGCATAAACAAATCTTCAGAGTTGCTCGTCCAACTATCTATGAGCCTTTTGCTCATGGAGGTTTACGTATTTTAAATATTCGCCAACAATGCCGCAGCTTATTATTACACCGTACATGTGTTTTACTTTATGTGTATGATTCTTCAATCAGAGCTGTGTTACTAAAACAATGTCTTTTTTATGTATTTTTAGATTCGCCAGTCAGTGTTCTACCTTGGTCTCATATGTACCCACACCTTACTAATGCTATTCTTGATATAAGTTATGCTCTAATCAGTCATGAGAATATTGAACCGTATACTGTTAAACAATTATATTGTTATTGTCATAGTAATATTCGAAATGTTCCTAAAATACAGCAGCAATTTCCGACTGTTCAATGGTCGCAAATTTGGACCAATATTTCGGCGAAATTTCTTTCTTTTAGTCTTAAATCGCTTTGGTTTCTTCTTGTACACAATTTAATTGTTACAAATGTACGTAGATATAACATTGGACTAAGTACTACTATGTATTGTGCCCGTTACCCTACTGAGGATACAATTGAACATCGTCTTTCAGGGTGTCATGAAAGCAAAGTGATCTGGTCCAAATATTGTTCTATTGTAAGCCGCATTCTCCGTTTGCACGCAAAATATGTCACTGTTACGAACATGTTGCTGCTACCTGAATATAAACATTTTCCGCAAACAGAGCACAACCTTATTATCTGGGTAACGATAACTACTGCAGCTTTAATACTTGAGGACGATATCAAAGGAAATACTGATCTGTATCTAAAACTTTTAATATCTCGTCTGTCATTTTTTACATCTCAACAACAACGGAAATATTTTGCTAATTATGTAAACGCCATTTATTAACGTTCAAAATTTGTATTCTGTTTTCTTTTAGCTAAGTATGTGCTTAAGTATGTAATTGCACTTTTCTTGAATAAAGAATAAAAAAAGAGCCTACTGGACAGGAGACCTGGGTTCGATTCCTAACAATCTTCTTCTCACTTTTTCTTTCCTTGAAAGTTTATTTTTATAGCATATAGTGTTTGCCTATAAGGTTGAGTCTATTATAAAACGCATTTCACTCCAACCGGTCCTGTAAACAAACTACTGAAACGAAAGAGAAACTTTTCCACGTATCCCGTATATTATAACTATATACGATGCCAACGAGAAAATTGTCAAAAGGTGCGTATATATATATATATATATATATATATGTGTGTGTGTGTGTGTGTGTATTTCCTTAAAAGTTATAATCTTATACTTTTTCAGTTGTGGTATAGACTTCAAACTTGGTATACGCATCTATCTAAGCGACCAGTATAAAAAGGGAGATTGTTTGCAATTGTTTCCGGTTCGAAGCACACACTATCCTCGCGAGACAAAATGTATTTTTGTCTCGTCTGTATACTATATCGTGGAAATGATGCTCAATGTTTTTTTCCAAAATGTTTTTGGGGGGTACACTGCCTCCTTGGGGCTCTTAGAGTGCCCCCGCAAGAGACCAAATAATACGCGTATAATAGAATAATAATAGAATACTATGAGCAGTACCCCTGGGAATACTAACTGTGATCCTCAGGAACATTGTTTCTGAAAGAAACACTGGTGTTACCCCATCTCTAAAGCTACATATGTTTCTTTCTAAATAGTTGAGTATCGTCTCGAAGCTTCACACGAACATACTGCCTAGTTTCGAGACGATATCAACAGTTAGTGTATAAATATATTCTTTTCGTCTATGTCTGTAATAACGAAAATTTTTGTTCACGCAATGCCAACAGAAACTATTTTGATAAAACGAAAGAACGTGATAAGAAAATAAACGTAAGATAAAACAAGGTTGGGCGGGGATCGAACCCAGACCTGCTACTCAGAAAGCAGACAGTTTACCACAGGAGCTAACTTACTACGTTGAATTTTGTTTGCTTTAATCTCCTCAATATACCACATGAGTCCAAATGAAGGCAATTCAAAAATATGGCAATTTTGCATTCATGATGGCGACTTTTCCAATGATTTGTTTCTACACTTAAACTGAACTACGTCCTTAATAACATAGCGAAACCTGGCTTACCTACCAAGAGCACAACTTACAATTTTCATGGTTACAAATTTTTGAGCCGCCATTTTGAATCGAAGATGAAGACTTTTCCAACATGTCGGATTTTTCCCCTCACATGCGCTGTAATCTACACACTTGAACGCAATTTCGTGATTCCACCGTATCTACAAGTTGTGTAGAATCAGACGCCCGCTTATAACATTCCTAGCACTTTCTTACACCGAACACGACTATTTTCTTCAAGTTTAAGGGCGTATTCGCAAACTGCGCATCAGAATTAACATCACCTAAAATTTCAACGTCCTAGATACAGCCATTACAAATTTCATATTTTTTCCATTTGCGCCGCGAAACGAAAACGAATTTTAATGCTCTTTTTTCTATCATAAACTATGTTCCTAGCTTCACTACCTGACAAAATATGACGTTTCTATGGTGTGCATTTTGAAACGACGAAAAATTTCGACACTTCATTTACATGGAACATGTCGCCTTTTTCGTTATATCGGAATTTTCCCATTACTCACATCCCATGACGAACAAGTATGCAAAATTTGGTGTTTGTATGTTTTGTGGAAGTATGCAAACAATTAACTGTGTTTCCGATTATAGAGGTATATAAAAATAAAAACTCGCTTCAAGCGCAGGTTTACACTTGGAGTTTTAAATAGCCATTTTCTGTTTTTTTTTCAGTAATTTCAACTGAAGATATTGATTGATTTCCCATATTTGAACTTCACGTGAAGTGTGAATTGTATGTTCATCTCAAAAATACATTATTTTCGGTTCCTTTAATTTTACGTATTTGTGAGTGCTCTTAATACCTGTGCACTGTATGGAGTGAATTTCCCTCGGGATATTCTTCGCGTAATTATCTGACAGACTAAAGTTTCATAACTATCACAGTTTTTTGCTTATAATTTTATTATTTTGCTTTATTTTTTCACAAAAATCATAAATAATTATTCATTACTACACTGCTTTGTTAAGGAAAGCACAAAGAAGCGATAATATATTAAGAAAACTGAGTTATTAATGAAAATGTGGAAGTTCCAGTATATGCGTACTTTTTTTGCGGATGACGATACCAGTACTATGTGAGCAGTAAGAAGGAAGTTGAAAATCTAAGGAAATCGGTAGTGTAGGGGATTAACGTGAGCCTACTGCACAGGAGACATGGGTTCGATTCCCCACAAGTTTTTCTGTCACTTTTTCTTTCTTTAAAAGTTTATTTTTTTAGCATAGGTGACTGAAAATAAACTTACTCTATTATAAACAGCATTTCATTCCAACCGGACCCGCAAGTAAAACTATTAAATCGAAAGCGGCACTTTTCCACGCATCTTATATATTATAACTATTACGCTGCCGACGAGACAATTTTCAAAATGTGTCCATTTGTGTGTGTGTGTGTGTGTGTGTGTGTGTGTGCAGTAGCGTACGAAGGAATTTATTTCGGGATGGGTCCAAGTTCAATATCAGGGTATTTTATATTGAAATTCCTAAACTTGTCCCTAAAATTAGGCTAAATTTACACATAAGTTGGAATTTCGGGGACGGTCCGGACTCCCAGGGCCCACCCCCTGCGTACGTCCCTGTGTGTGTGTGTATTTCCTTAAAATTACTATTTTATACTTTCCACTTGTGGTATTCACTTCAAATTTGGTATACGCATGTATCTTAACGAGGGACATAAAAGGGGAGAGAGATATTTTGCAACCATTTACGATTTGAAGCAGACACTGTTGTCGCGAGACTAAATGTACTGTTGTCTTGTAGGGACACTTTATCGTGAAAATGATGATCAATGTCTCTTTCAGACTCTTTTTGGGGGACACTGCATCCTCAGAGCGCCCCTGGCGAGATCAAAATAATACGTTTATAATGCAATAACAAATTGAATGTTATCAGCAGTGCCCTAGGGCTAATACTGCTCCCCCGAACATTGCTCCCGAAAGGGACACTGGTGATGCTCCATTTTAAAAGCTACATATGTTTGATTTTAAATACTTCAGTATCGTCTCGAAACTATACACGAACATACTGTCCCGTTTCGGGACCATCTCAAAAGATGCCGTGTAAGTATATTTTTTTCCTCTACGTGTGTAATAATGAAAATATTTTGTTCCCGTAGTACGAACAGAAAGTTCTTTGCTAATACGAAGAAATGGAGATAAGAAAAAATACAAAATCTTTTAGTCGAGAATAGGACCCAGACCCGCTAATTAGTAAGCTCACACGTTACCTCTGAGCCATGCTCGTACGTTGATTTATGTTTGCTCTATTATGCTAAACATAGCTCATAGCAAGGCAGATCAAGCCAATTCAACAACATGGCATCTTTGCATTCAAGATGAAGACTTCTCCAATGATTTGTTTCTTCATTGAAACTGCACTTCATCCTTAAGAGTATAGCAGAACATGACTGTCCTACCGTGAGAACAAGTTATAATTTTCATGGATACAAACTTTGAACCGCCGTCTTGAATCGAAGATGGATTTTCCAACATGTCGGATTTTTCCCCTCACTTACGCTGTAATATACACACTTAAACGAAATTTCGTGATTCCACCATATCTACAAGTTGCCTAGAATTAGGCGCACCCTTATTACATTCCTAAAACATTTTTACACCGAAAATGATTATTTTTTTCAAGTTTAAGGGTGGATTCGTAAACTACGCATCAGAATAAACATCACCTCGGAGTTTCAACGTAATAGACACAGCCATTACAAACTTCACATTTTTTCGATTTTCGCCGCTAAACCAAAACGAATTTTAATGCTCTTTTTCTATCATAAAATATGTTCCTATCTTCACTGACTGACAAAATATGACGTTTTTATGGTGTGGGGAACTACTCTAAAAACCAACATTTCGAAACGACGAAAAATTTCGACACTTCCTTTACTTGGAAAATGTCGCATTTTTCGTGATATCGGAATTTTCCCGTTACTCACATCCCATGACGAACAAGTATGCAAAATTTAGTGTTTGTATGTTTTGTGGAAGGATGCAAACAATTAAGTGTGTTTCCGACTTTAGAGGTATATAATTCCGCACAGATGCCAGCCGCTACGTACCAGTGCTATGTGAGCAGGAAGAAGGAAGTTGAAAATCTAAGGAAATCGGTAGTGTAGGGGATTAACGTGGGCCTACTGGGCAGGAGACCTGGATTCGATTCCCCACAAGTTTTTTCTTACTTTTTCTATCTTTAAAAGTTTATTTTTTTAGCATAGGTGACTGAAAATAAGCTTACTCTCTTATAAACAGCATTTCATTCCAACCGGACCCGCAACTAAAACTATTAAATCGAAAGCGGCACTTTCCCACGCATCTTATATATTATAACTATGTACGCTGCCGACGAGACAATTTTCAAAAGGTGTCCATTTGTTTGTGTGTATGTGTGGGTGTGTGTGTGTATGAGTGTGCGTGTGCAAAAGCAAACATTCCTAGCACTTTCTTCCACCGATGGTGACTTTATAGGTATATACTATTTGTACATATACTGTGTTTTCATGCGTGATATGCGAATTGAATGTCTACCAGTTTACATTAAATGCTTGAGAATACTAGTATCATCATACGTGCGGTCAGTTGCGAAAATTTGCGATATATTTGCATTATCTTATGTAATGTGTTACAACCTTAAAATTAATTTTGTCGGAGTTATTGATTTGAAAGTTTAAATGATTATTGAGTATATATATTAATATATAAATATGTATAGAATATAAATATTACATTAAAGTGAAATGTGTCATGGTGAATTGAATAAATAAATATGGGTAAAGGATCTTGGTACCTACCCCGAATGATTCTTGGCTATTATAGTCCCGAAATATCCAACTAAAATAAAATGTGAATATTAGAACATACCGCCGGATGTTATATCTTCTCTTCAATCTTTGTAATATTATTAAGTATCATATGTAACGACTAACATAGTCTGTAAAACAACAACTGCATGTAGCATGGGATTAAAGCAGGTCATCGTAACCCTAATGTATCCCTAAATCTACCCTCAAGTAAGTAAACAGAAATTCTTCTCTGAAACTACATTCCAACCGTCCCAGTCTAATCCTCAAACTTGATCAGTGTTTCCATCTCAGTAATCGTGCTCACGGTACAAAAGCAAAAAATCCTTCTGAAAGTAAAAATTCTCGTTCATATATATATATTGTGAATCTAAGGATAAATGTGTATACCTGCCAGTCCAACCACATTTATGTACTATATTAATTGAAAAATTGTCAGTGAATTGGATAGTAAGTAAATGACAGAATAAGTAACCGTCACCCTGATGTCAGTGACAAAACCTTCTCTCTAGATCCCAGAAATGCGAGAAATGTATCCGATAGGTACTTCGACGAACAAAATATGTGTCAGTTACGATTAGTAACGTAATCTTATATGTGTGTATAAGAAGTGAAATGAAGTGAAATGCATGGACACCAGAAAGGTTGGTTCGAAGATAGGTATGATATTAAAGCTTTTATGAGAGTACAAGACAGAACTCGTATAATTACTTTAAATATTTTCATATATGAGATAAAAACTCATTTCTAACCATTTCAATTTTTATCTTTCACTCATCATATTGTATACTATACTTCTTCAAGGACTTATATTTAAGAAAACTTTAATAAAAATATAATTTTTCTTCCTTTTTAATCTGTTTTTAATACATATATAAATATATGTACTTACATATCCTTGGATTGCTATTGTTCAACCTCGTGTATTTATTGATATAATTATATGTATGTTTATTGCATGCCTATAAAATTCTGTTTAAATCTTCAATAGATGTAATAAATGTACTTAGATGATTTCATTAAACTTTTTTCATCCATGCCGATACGCTGTTTTGTATGTATGTCAGTGTGTGTCAATGAGTGATCAATTTAGTTTTCAGTGGTAGTATTTAATACTGGTTTACTATGATAGTGTTCATAATGTGGATGCACTCAATTATTAATGATTATTATAATCAATTATTATCAATTATTTAAGTATAGTTTGGTTTAAAATTGTATTGAAATAAAATCAAGTTTTGGATTTCAGAAAGAATAAGGAAAATGCAAACAGTAACATGTAGTAGACTATTGCACATGGTTTTGTTATTGTTTATGTAACACCGTCCAGATACAAGTCTGCAATATGTTGTAAAGAGAGAGTTGAGAAAAGATCGTGTAAGCTTAAAATTAAGAAAGATATTTTGTAAATTCAGCTTGTCAACTAAAGACACAATTTAGGATATGACATAATATGCAGATTGGCAGAAATAAACTGTCTGAGAATTTTGGTCATGGCATGACAATGGAGAAACGAAAGTTTTCCAATAGCTGAGGCAACTGACGTCAATCCAGACATGAGATGACAAATTCCAAATTCTGGAACAAAATGATAAAAACCAATTCTTTCTTGAATTAAGGAGGAGAAGTCGACGAGATATGTGAAACCTCGGTCAGAGGATCAGGACCAGACGGCCTCTAGTTGTTGGCTTGTAATCGGAAAGTAGTCATCGAGCCAACCATTATGCGTACTTAAATGACAGTACAATGGTTATTCCTAAGTTCCATGCTTACCAGCGGTAAACTATACATCGGACGTTCCAGTTCGATTCCAGAAGGTGATTCATCTCATTGTCCAAGTTTCAGAGTACGATCAGCTCCAGGTATGTGTTCATCAGCTATATTGTTGCCTATGTCTAAATTCTCTGAAGGTTTGGATACTGAGATCTGAGAGTGTTATGTCATATCCATTTCTTAAACATCACACATTACACGTTATTAATTAATCTGAATACATCAATTCATTTAACTAATCGAGTGTTTGTTATTCAATTATCCTCACGCAAAACTTATATCAGAATTGGTTCAAAACCTGTCCATTTCGGATAATGGACAGAAGCAACTTCTTGCATCACTACGCGAATCGTCCCCAAATTAAAGGCACGATGCAAGCAGGTTTTTAATAATAAGTGTACAATAGCATGTTATATGTATAAGTATCTGAGGGAGGTCATGAAATAAAACTAATTATAAAATATTTTAAACCCTCTCTGGGGGAGAGGCCAAAATAACATAATGAGCCTGAATAACTACAGTCTTTTAAGAAATCTCAAAATTTGTATTTGTGGGAAATATATATTCATTACTTTAATTTTTTCCGTGGTTGATATGCATTCTATCTCCATTATAGATAATTAGATATTGGATACAGGTTATTTAACATTTCAAAATAATAGACAAACCATTAAATTAAAACTTTTTGTCGCCTGGACTGGGCTAGTACAACTCCCACTAGTAAAGTTGGCTGGACCCAGGTTGGAGTAGTATGAGGGAACAATTTTCTCATCGGGATTTATTCAGAATTGATCCTCAAATAATAACCTTCGAACATAAATCACCTCTTAATAACTATTAAAGTTCCCTTACCATATTTCTATAATTATCCAGTAATCCTTTACATGTGGTATCCTTTTCCTTTCTCCTTTTCCTCCTTTCCTCTGCTTCCTTTTCCTCACTCATTTTTCCTCTTTCTAATGAAACGGAACTTACGTGTCAGACTGGTAGACGATGAGATAAGGTGAATTATCCAAGCTGGAAAAAATTCAAATATGGTTGGGGTGCAGAATCATGCGCATATAATAGGCCGAAAGGAAAAATGTACGAAGAAGTACTGTAGGAAACTAACCAACGATGAGAGATCATGAAGGTGGTAGAAAATGAAGGAACAGCGTGTCCATACATTTCACTTCATTTTCTTTCTTATACACACATGTAAGATTACGTTACTAATCGTAACTGACACATACTCTGTTCATCGAAGTATCTATCGAATACATTTCTCCCATTTCCCCCTGTCAACAGAGAAGGGCAGAAGACAGCCTAGAATAATAAAACCAAGAATAAACTATCTAAATGCAATCAAAGATCTAATCAAAGTATAAAACAACTCTTCCACGAGAGAGAAAATTTTTAAAATTTCAATTTGAGCACCAACATATGACTGAAGTGAGAAAAAATATTTTACTATACTGTCGTAAAAGATGAGATATTTGACTTTCTCCAAATATTGCTTTACCTTGACAAGACCTGCAAATTTGTTGGCAAGAAAAGGAACATCTAAAATTGAAAGTACTTAATTTCGAGATACTATCTGCATTACTGGAAGAACCAAATAGACAAGAACTGAAGCATAACTTAGAATATATTTTATCCATGATTTTATTTGAAAATTGAACCATATTGAAGTTATTTCTTCTAGGTAGACGAACCAACGTTTTACCTCTCAATGTATTCCATTAATAAGTTTACCTCTCAAGGTACCATCTAAGGTATCCCGTAATTAATTATGCACCTGACTTTGAGTGCAAAACGATCCTAGATAGATAGGCTACAAATTATATACGATGTGAAATATCATAATTTACCGTACTCAATTTTCCCCACGAAGTTCATTATATAAACAAATCCGAATCACAAGACACGAGAAAATCTAAAATATGATTTTCATATACGAAAAGAGGCTTAAAGGGGTGAACCTTGAATTTTAACCTAAAATGCAAAATGATATTCTAATTTGAGACTACGAAGAACTTTTTTTTCTTCCGTTCTTTAGTTCTCTTTAATAGCTGAACGTTCACGGTTATCAATAGAACACAATCTCAAATCCTAGTAGATGTATGGAAAAATAGCTAGGATAGATGTATGGAAAAATAATAAGTGTACCTTAACAATTCTTACCTGACAAATCTCTTTGTCCATTCCCTGAAATTATGAGAATTGTACGTTTAGTACCACTTTGGCTTAAATGAAAATTTCTCAATATATTGAGAATACATAATTTCTCAATATATTGATAACAAAATAAGTACTGTAACAAGATGACGTACGGGGTTCTTTCTGAAAAAGGATTATTATATCCATATAATTGTAATTTTAAGTATCGTGAAGGGAGTACATTTCTTTTGGGCGTATAATAATATTACAGTACAATCTGATAAATCACCATCATATCTGCAACACAGAACATGGTAGCAGCATTTTACAAACAATAAAATGTTATCATTATGTATTAAACATACTATAATTCTGTAATACATGTCACTGTTGAGACTATAAATGCCAAATTATGATACTATCACAATCACCCTTAACTGTATATTTCTTCATGTGAGTCAAATAAATCAATACGAAGAAGCATTGTCAAAGCTTTTGGACATTCTCTGCTTTCTACTGCAGTAAGAGTTGCCAATGAGATTAATGTATTGCAATCGATATATCAACTACAAAATGACTTTATGAATATTTCCTTCCTGAACATTAAAAAATTTAGTTATAACGTGTATGGCACTATGCTCGTACGCCGTACGTTGTTCGTATTTTAGCCCGCAGGACGGGCCTTAGGTTTTATGTTATGGCTGTGGAGGTTTTTCTGGTGTTTTAGCCCCATATGCTATCTTAATTCTCTCGACCCATGAAAATGTCTGTAACTAGTCTTTGAAAGGATGGATCTTTAACTTCTCGAAACTATAAAAAGTTTTACAAAAAAGGTATTTTATGACTCAAACCATACAAGTATCACCTTATTGCCAAAAAATTGCCAATGTACTGTTAGTAATTATATCATAATATTTGGCACATATAATACATATTATTCTTTTGTCACTAGTATAAAAATGTCCTAATTAGAATTAGTTTTTTGACTGTGACCTACTTGTGCCATACAGAACGTGGTTTAAATTTTCCTTGACATGCAGGAATTCCATTTTATAACCAGCATAAAGATTTGTTTCCAATTCCACGTGTTTGAACATATCTGCTCCAAACAAAGTAGAAAAACAATCTAACGGAGTACATGAAGGATCAAGACCAACGATAACCACTACAGTTTCTTCGCAAACAGGAAAATACGGTTGGATATCACGAGTGGACCACCTTCTGTAACTTTCTTGTACATTCCTATGTGATGAACTTGCACATGGATTAACACACATGGAACAGCAACAAGGATTAACATCACCTAACCCAGAACTGGTGTCGCTTTCTCCGCCACTCCATCCTAACAGAAAATCTTGATCTTCATCTCCTTCTAAACCAATGTGACTTACGTCAAATGCTGATAGTTCACCAAGCACACCTACAATATTCTCAGCATCCACATAATCATGGATGTGTGTGGAAGCAATTTTATCAAAATACAAACGTCGAGCTCAATTAGAAAGAAGGAACACTGGATAGTACTAGTGGTGACATATGTTGTCTGCATGGCTAATGAAAGACTTCTCTTCAATGTACTAGTGACGAATGTCGAGTACGTCCGTTATAATGCATTTAGAATGTAAAGCATACCTTGTAGGGACAAAGATACTATGTGTTAAACGTATACTCAACACATTTTATACCATGAGATAAAATCCACCCTCCAACCCAAATGTAAAGATCGTGCTTCTTTATCTTAGAACACATTTAGAATCCATATTTTTCACGTAATGCTTGTATGCATAATAAGAGTAAGATAAGACAACAGACTTTCCGTAACACCGTATGTCATATGAACGTTTTCAATTATCTTTTCAGGATTGAATATGAATATGGTAGTATGATATTATACTAAGCATTTTGAAAAGTCTTGCATTATTTTATATTTGTTCGTAAATGCAAAATATGATTAGAAATTATGAGTATGTTTAAGAATATGCAGGTAGGATAAAGAAGATAATTGTTACATTTAAATTTAATAATGAAATGTTTCACCAACTTAATGCTGATATATATCAGAGAAATGCATAAGTCTGACAAAGCTTCTCACTTCAATAGTATAAAGTTGAATATATTGAGAGGTGAAACATTGGTTCGTCTACCTAGGAGAAATAACTTCAATATAGTTCAGTTTTTAAGTAATATCGTGGATAAAATACGTTTTGTTATACTTCAGTTCTTGTCTATTTAATTCTTCCAGTAATGCAAATAGTATCTCGAAATTAAGTATTTTCAATTTTAGGTGTTCCTTGTCTTGCCAACAAATTTGTACGTCTTGTCCAGATTCAGCAATATTTGGAGGAAGTCAAATATCTCATCTTTTACGACAGTATAGTAAAATATTTTTTCTTACTTCAGTCATATGTTGGTGCAGAAATGGAAATTTTAAAACTTTTCTCTCTCGTGGGAGAGTTGTTTTATACTTTGATAAGATCTTTGTTCGTGCTGCATTTAGATATTCTATTCTTGGTGTTATTATTCCAGGTTGTCTTCTGCCCTTCCCTCTCTCAACACGGTTGTCCAAACGGACTAACAAATAAGCTTCCCAAACACGCTGTTCCTTCCTTTTCTACCACTTTCATGATCTCTCACCCTTCGTTAGTTTCCTTTAGTACATATTTCCTTTCGGCCTATTATATGCGCATGATTTTTCACTCCAACAACATATAAATTTTTTCCAGCTTGGATAATTCACCTTCTGTCTACCAGTCTGACATGTAAGTCTCTTCGTTCACACCATTGCCTTGATAAATCATTTCCAATAATCCAGCAACACATTTCTTGATGTCAGCGGCTCTTTCTTCCAATTGCATGCTTATTAAGCTTGCACTATTCTTTATCCTGTGTATTATTGAATACTTCCGTCCGAGAATACTTGACTTATTAAATAAGAGAACGTCTTAAAGTCTTACATTTACTTTTTTTATAGCTCCTCTCTGTATTGTTCCTGTAGACATTGTCATTTTGGTTTTCTTCTTACTTATCTTCCTTTCCAGTGCGTTCCACTCCATTGTTCTAGTTTGCAAGTGTTTCCTGCAAGAAATGTTTCTGTTCTCAGCTATCAGTTCTATGTCAACAATAAACCTGACTGTGCTGAAAACATGGCCATTTACCTTTACGCCTTTCTCGATCCTATCCATTTTATTCATAAATTCTTCAATGGAAACGTTGAAAAGGAGAGGTGAACATGCTCATCCTTGCTTTACTCCTTTATGTATTCCCGCTTCCATTTGTTCTCTTCCTATAAAAGCTGCCTTGTTATTTTAAAGCTGTTATATCATTGTCCTGTCTCTGTAATCCAACTCCAGTTTCTTCAACGCTTTGAGCATGACATTTCAATCTACCTTGTCAAAAGATTTCCCTATATTTACAAATGTACTGTTCAATGATGAACCGTAAGCTCGGTTTTGCTTCCCCTAATTCCGTTTTCCTCCTTAATCCAAACTGGTCGTCTGATAGCAGTTCTTCGACTATCTTTCCACTCGTTTGGTGATAATTTTGCACAGTATTTCCGATGTACGGGATAACAAATTTATATGTAAAGTCAAAATATATATGTTCATATTGACATTATTGGCGAACATCCACACAATTGTATTGCATATTGCATTAATATGCCAATAGTTCCATACTAAAGAGTGAAGACGAAAATTCACGGCGGAGTGTTATGTTGCGCTGGGGAAATCAAGAGACTGTCCAGTTTCGTTCATGTACTCATTTGCTTTCAGTTATCTTCGGACAAGAATCAGCTATAGAATTATTTGTGACTGCTTTATATACGAATCCCTTTGTGTTAACAAGCAAAATTTGTGGGAAACAATATAAAACTGGTTTCGTAGCAATTTATTTACTTTATGAAAAAAATGGTTATTGATCATTTATTAGCTTCATAGCATATAAGGGCAAAATGTATATACTATTGAGAACGAAGTTAAACTATAAAATAGATTACAGATAATTAATCTACCAGAACTCAAGTAACAAATAACATCTTGTCTGCACATTTGAGATTGATTCCTACTTGAAAGGCAAAACATGGTTGTTTTTATCAATAATTATGACATGAACTAGAAAATTTAAACACTTAAGAAATTGAGTTAATATCTATTTCTATCAAACTGTAATAATGCGATGTAGTGGCACAGTGGGTTTGAATTTAACATGTAAAGATGCAAAGTAAGTAATATGTCTAACGAGACATGTCGAGTTATTGAGCTTGCCATAACATGCTATTAAAAAGATTTCATCCCGCACCATTAGGACATTGTGAAATGAATAAATTGAAATACTATTATCTCCAACTAGTCATAAATCTTGAAATAAATAAAATTACAAACGCATCTACGTATATATACACGAAATATAATACAAAGATGAAAGTAATTTTTTTTTAAAATTCAATGAAAATTACAATCTCAAATTCTATAAATCAATATTTTCTTTTAATCCAATATTCATTGATGTTATGCATGAAAAAGGAGAATGAAATTTATAGTATATCAACTTGTATTATCATCTTGATTCTTCAACACACATTAATACATATCAATAATTTACTTGCTACTAAGGGTAGATATATTTCGCTTATGGATAAACATTTTATGTTTAAACGAAAAAGCTCATTGAAAATAATTATGTTAAATGAGGCTCATAAGAATAATTAGTTACTACATTAGCAAATATTAAACACTCTGAAGTGTGGTCAATTTGTTTCCATCACCTAATAGGTGTTGTGTAGTAACTCTTTAAATATTTATCCTGGGTCATATAAAATACGCAGTACACACAAAGCATCTTCAGGACTGTTAATTTCATCGTATTGAATGTTCAATATTTTCTGAACAAGTTGAAGTAATACTCAGTCAAATAAGAGATTCTGTATAAATATGGACTGTAGATTGACTAATAGCATGTGCACAAAAGACAAACAAGTAGGTACTTGATTATTCTTTCACTCTAATGCAAACAATCTAAGAGTTGAACATAAAAATTTTACGGGTTTAGAAGGAACACTGAAACATTGAATATAAGAACGGATAGATATAATTGGCCTAATATATGGTTCGATATTTTATATAATTTTGTTAGTGCACGTCTTCATAGTTCAAAGATAAGACAAAGAACTTAATTTTAGCACGGTTCGTTTGCAAAAACACTGAATTATCCTTGGAATATATCAAATTACTTTTTCCTTTCTCTATCTTTGTTATCCGCTAATTGAGGAAAGTTATTTGCTTTTAGTATGATAGAGTATTTCATGAATACGGAACACGCTAATATTAGGTGGAATTCCGCCCACCAGACCATATATTGGCGGAATTACCTAAGTATTAGTTTAAATAATTTCTTGTAGTAAGCTGTTGTTAAAAATGTTAAAGAAAAACTATTTAAATAATTAGATATGATACTTTGTTAATTGATTTTGTCCAATTGTGGTTGCACATTCTTACCTTTCGGCCTCCAAGCTCATCTCCTTTCCATATTCAACTCCGATATTGTTATGAGCTTTAAAATAATAGCGGGAAAGAAATTGGACTAATATACATAAATTATCATAACACCATAGCATTGGGTTCCATGAAAGGTGCTTAGGAAAGAATAATCATATTTCCTTTGCCTATTATTATATATTCTTATTCTCCGTAATTAAAATTTGAAAGTAGGGCGTGGCTCGTAAGTAAATTTATTTTAATGAAAATATCGTGGATGTACATTTTTACTGTTTATTTATTTATTTATATCTTTTCAACTTACTTTTTCTATAAAATCTCCTTTGATTGCGAAGTATTATTATTGCCTACAGCTCCACGTTTGTATTATCAGGTAATATATATACACAATACATTGAAATTATTGTTTACTTTTGTTATTATTGTTTTTGTTGTTAGTGGTATTAATATCGCGTCGAACAATATCCTTAGCTCAAAAAAAGAGGTAGTAAATTTAAAGTAAACTTTTATCAGTATAAACACTTTTAGCTTTCATTAACATTTCAAATTAGAAAATTTAATCATTGTAGTTCGTTGAATTCCAGTTCGAAGCTTTAATCATTTTTATGTCTGTCATTTTCGGAAGTGAACCGAATACTCACTTTGCGTGATCAGATCTTGATTAATGTATATTTAAATGTTTAGTTTGTAAGACGATAGCGATAATTTGTTAAAACCCTGTGATGCCTTGCCCGATTAGAGGAGTACCCGCGCAAGCGCTGTTATGTGAAAATATGTCCTAGATTTAATTGTTATTCCTTTTACAAATTTTGAAGACACTATTTGTTTTTATTCGGCTTTTGGTGCAGACAGTAAAAGCAGTTAGCATTCCTTACATAGTGTTAACTTTCTTTTCGATTTCAGGAAGGCACGGGTTATAGCTAGCAACGCTCGCTGATCAAGTAGCGTCCTATGGTAGTTAATATTTGGTTTAACTTGCTCCATTTGTTACTCACTCTCCCTTATCTTGTTACGCTTATGCGAGTGAGCATGAGGTATATACATTCAAGCAAGGAGCCCGACGTTAGAACAGCAAAACTCATATATATGCCGGGTGTTTCAAAACAACACTGAAGACGTTTCGGAGATTATTTCTGACATCAAGGAAGGCAAAAGTATAGACAAGCTTGGGTGCACATATGCTTCCTTTCGGAGTTATAGGATGCCGAAAAAAAGAGCTTCGAAACTCCATGGCTCCAATGCTATGGGATCCATCCTGTATATTCATTGTGCCAAGTGGCAAATATGATTTGATTTTGGGATTTGTTACACACAGTCTATTGCAACAAAAGAAGAATATTCCTAGAATCGATTACAACAATTAGATTACCTCGTGTCAATATGCTGTTCTCTCTATATCTATGGCAGATTTTTCAAAGTTGAATTCAACATAAGCAATGTTTCTAGCGATTCGTTCATTTAAGTAGTGTTTAAATGCTTATATTATACCTACATGGAATGTCCGAATGATAGTTAAAATGCGCAAACACAAATCATGCGTTTTCTTCTGTCTGTTTACAAATTTTAAACTTTTTTGTTGAAAAAATTCACATCTGATGAGTTTTCTTCTTAAAAGTTGGACAATCTACTCATTCCTCAAAATCGAGCGACTGCTTGAATTCAAAAGTTATCTAATTCCCTTGCCTTACATTGTCAAACTTCTATTAAAATACTTCTATTAATTAAAATTTAGCTTATAGTGCGATTGAGTTTTATTCAATCAGAGTTAAATAATCTATTTTATAGCTAGGAAGACATTAATTTATAATGCAAGATATACGAGTCAATTATATAAAAGCTGTATATGTGACTCATAAGTAAATATTCCAAAGTGAAATCCAATAGGCTGTGTTATACCGGTAGATCATAACACCTAACATGAAACACGTAAAAGAATGAAGACCTAGAACTTTTTTAGATATCTAATATGGTTCATTATTCCAAAATAGAATCAGATTTAAATTGATATAAGATAATAGAAAATCTACATATTATATCGTACAAATGTTTAAAAGATGTTTCCAAGCGACACACAATTTATAAATTAGTAAAAGTCCGTAAGCTAAAGAAAAGTTGGTATGAAGGAAAGAGGGATAACAAAAATTATTTAGTGAAAGTACTTTATAAGCTCTGCTGTCTTTAATTATACAAACAGCATTGAGTGCAAAATGATCCTATATAAATATGTAGAACTCTCTCTCTCTCTCTCTCTCTCTATGTATACTGTTATTGTAATATATATATATATATATACACAATACATTGAAATTATTGCTCACTTTTCTTATTATTGATTTTGTTGTTAGTAGTATTAATATCGGGTCGAACAATATGCTTAGCTCCAAAAAATTCTTGAGTTAGTAAATTTAAAGAAACAATTATCAGTTTAAAAACTTTCAGCTTTCATTAACGTTTCAAATTAGAAAATTTAATCATTGTTGTTCATTGAAATACAGTTCAAAATTTTAATCATTTTTATCTCTGTCATTTTCGGAAGTGAACCGAATATACACTTTGTGTGATCTTATCTGGAATAATGTATATTTAAATTTTTAGTTTGTAAGACGATAGCGATAATTTGTGAAAACCTTGAGATGCCTTGCGAGATTAGAGGAATCGCTCAGCCATCGCTGTTATATAAAAAAATGTCTTAGATTTAATTTTTATTCCTTTTATAAATTTGAAGAATCTATTTGTCTGACTGTATATAAACATTATATATACAATACCGAATATTTTTAATTATATATATTTAATGAAATATGAGAATCTTTTAGATTTTCTGTACGAAGTTCAAAATATAACCATATCCGAATGATAAGGCGTAAGAAATTATAAAAGAAGAATTACATGAATAAAAATAATATATGAAAAGGAAGAACCTTGCATTTTAATCTAGAATAACAAATTGTGTAACCATTCGAACTTGAGAAGCATGAAGAAGTTTCTTTTTTTTTCGCTAGTTACCTTTATTACCTGAAAGTACGCGGTAGTCAGTCGAACGGAAATCGCGTTAGTTGTCGTCGTATATTCTTATCGTGCAGTTATCATATCCATGCAAGAGAAAGTGTACTTAAACAGTTCTTACCTGGTCTTCCTTTTGGTCGACGACCTGAAATTGTGAAAATTGTACACTTAGTACAGATGTTTCTTACATGAAAGTTATCAAAATATATAATATTTGAATACTTTAATAACAAAATAAATAGAATAACAAGGTGAGCTGATTTTTTTCTTAAAAATGTTGATTGCATCCATTTAATTGTATTATTAACTTTTGTGAAGTGAGTTCCTTTATTTTTGGCATACAGTAATATTAACTACCATTATATCTTCGAAACAGAACATGGTAGTAGCATTTTACAAACAATAAAATCTTAAAATTGTGAATTAAGCATACTACGCTCCTGTAATAAATGTCATTCTTGACACATATAAATAACAAACAACGACACTATCACAATCACACACAACTGTGTATTTCTTGATGTGAATAATACGAAGAAGCATGGTCGAAGTGTGTAAATTTCTGGCCATTCCCTGATTTCTTGGTGCAGTAGTGTTGACAATGAAATCAATATACTGGAATCAATATTTCAAGTTCCAAATTACTATTTGAATATTTTCTACAATAGAAGATATTTACAATCCACTATGTTTCACTTAATGTTGATAATATGGGTACGGTAAAAGAACAAACTTTTGCATTACACTTGTATGTCATATCGACTCTGCCCCTCGAAAAACCGCTATGTTACATTAGTGTTAAAAATGAGTTATGCCGTGCTAATAAGCCTCAAAGCTGCCACTCAGCGGTCTTATAATGTGATAACGGAATATTCCATTCTTTCACCACAAAAATAAAAAATAATAGAAAAGCTTCAAGTTCTATCCAGGTAGGTATTAATTTTCTATGTCCTTATAAAACACAAAAGTTAAACTGGCATGTACTATGTAAATACGAAAAATATTAATATAATATTGTTGAAGCAAACTACATGTAATATATGAACAGTAACTATGAGTACCTTTAATAATATACATACAGACTGAAAAGTTAATTAACATATTTAAACTTCATAATAAAACATGTCCACTATTCCATGTGGATATATTTCAGACAAAAGCATAAGGATGAAAATGCTGACTTCAGTAGTAGAACGTTAAGAGTATTGAAAGATAAATCATCGGTCCATGTACATTGAATAAACTATTTCTATATGATTCAATTTTTAACTAATATACTCAATAATACATATGTTAAGTTACACGTGAGTTCTTTCCTCTCACGGATCCAAAACGAAAAATGTGTCCCGAAATCAAGTGCTTTGAGTTTCATTCATTTGTTGTCTTAGAAGCAGTTTTGTGATCCTAGTCCAGGTTTAGCAATATCTGGAGAATGCCAAGTATTTCGTCTTTTATGACACGGAGGAAAACCTTCTCCTTCCTCACCTTAGCAATAGGACTGTGGGTAAATGAAAATGTTTAAAACTTTTCTCTCCCTTGGGGGAACTGTTTTATGCTTTGATACGGTTCCTTTTCGTAACTCCATCTCGATATATTCTATCAGTGGTCTTGATCGTCCTGGCTTTCCTTTTGCCTTTCCCTCCATCCACATGGTGATCCAATCATAGTGCAGAATCGGATTCCAAAAATTGCTGTCTCTTCCTTTTTTGTCTCACCTTCATTATCTGTCGTCCTTAGTTAGCGTCCTTTAGCACTTATTCATACCTTTTCCTTTCGGATCATGAGATGTGCAACATTCAGCGGTAAGAGTTAATTTAAAATGCCTACAGCTTATATATTTCATCCTTTCTCACATTCGACGTCTCTGGCCTGTTCCCGAGCTTAATAAATCGTTTTCAAACACCTGACGACAAATTTCTTGATTTTAGCAGTCATCTTTTAGTATTACATACATGTTTAGCCTGCATTATTTTTGATCTTCCACTGCTTCCGTCGAAGAATAATAGATTACTTAAAAAGGGAAAATTCATTGGGTCTTCAATTTTATCTTCCTTAAGCCATTAATTTGTCTTTTTTCTGTCCTGCTCTATGTTCTCTTTGTCATTTTGGTTTACTTCTTATTTATCTTCATTTTGCGTTTTTTTTGTGACTATTCAGGTACGCAAGTGCTTCCTTCATCTCCTTTTTCTTCTCCAGTATCCGTGCTATGCCAGCAACAAAACCATATTGTGATCAAATTTTACCAATTACAAGCACTTTTACGACTTTCTCGTTTTTTGTTAAAGAATTTTTCAGAGCCTCTTCTATATAGACGTTAAGCTGGTAAAATGAAAGTCAACTTCCATGCGTTAATTCTTTACTTATGCTAGCTTCCTTTTGATATCTTCATATATCAGCTGTCTCATTACTGTATAGTTGATATATGATTAGTGTGTCTATGTAATTAATCTTTAGATCAGTCAACGCTCTGAACACGATATCAAAATCTAGGTTTTCAAACGCTTTTCTTATATCTACAATTGTTTTAACTAATTATTTATTATTCTTACTCAGTATTGTTTCCATTATTACCGTTTTTCCTCCTGAATCCGAACTTGTCCTTCAATAGCTGATCTTCGATATTTTCTTCCATTATTTAAGGGGTAATTTTGCACAGTATTTTTGCACAGTATATTTGACTTTATAATAAAGTCAAATTACATATTTTTATGTTGAAATTATCCGTGAACACAAACATAAATATTGTTATTACTTATGGTATTAATATGTTAAGGTTCCAGAATAGAAAGTAAAGTATTAATTAACCGCGGCGTGTTAGATTGTGCTCTGTGGAAATGAGGATGATATTTTGTTTTGTTGATTTAACATTTACTTTCCCGTGTAACGTGGGTTCCTGTCACCACGGCATGGCGCGTCCTCAGGTTGCGGATCGAGGAGAAGGCCTCTAGATATAGAGGTTAGCTGCGAATATACTGAATAAGCAGTCGCGGACAGACGATTAGGAGTGGTCCTCCAGCTTGGGGGTTTGGGTAAGGCTAACACCCTCATCCTGTAAAAAAAGGTACTTGTTCAGAAACATTCACAAAAGCCTCGGACAAGGACTGATAACTTGGCACGACCTCGGCAAAAGAAAATGGACATGAGATTTGGAACATGGAATATTAGAAGTCTTTATAGGGCAGGCGCGTTAAAATCTGTTACGAGTGAGTTAGAGAAATACAGGATGGACCTAGTAGGAGTTCAGGAAGTTAGATGGGAAGGAAATGGGTCTGAGAATTCCGGAAATTTTACGTTCTTTTACGGGGAAGGAAATAAAAATCACCAGTTAGGAACAGGGTTTTTCGTTCACAAACGAATATTACCAGCAATTAAACGGGTTGAATTTGTTACTGACAGACTTTCTTTTATTACTCTCAAGGGACGGTGGTGTGATATTATTGTTTTAAATGTACATGCTCCAACTGAAGATAAGGGTGACGATATAAAAGATAGTTTTTACGAAGAAGTGGAACGGATATTTGACCAACTCCCGCGATACCATATGAAGATTCTATTAGGGGATTTCAATGCGAAGGTAGGACGAGAGGATATTTTCAAACCGATCATAGGGAACGAAAGTTTGCATAAGGAAAGTAATGACAACGGTGTTAGACTCGTGAACTTTGCAACATCCAAAAACCTAATCGTAAAAAGTACAAAATTCCCACATCGCGACGTTCATAAATACACTTGGACATCACCAGACGGAAGAACACATAATCAAATTGATCACGTTTTAGTAGATAGAAGAAGGCAATCTAGCATAATTGACGTCCGGTCGTTTAGAGGGGCTGATTGTGACACTGATCACTACCTGGTAGTAGCGATAATACGGGAGAGGTTATCGTTCAATAAAGGTAATATTCAATGTCCGAAAACGGAGAGATTTAATTTAAAGAAATTAGAAGCGAGCCATGTAAGAAAGGAATACCAGGTTGAAGTTTCGAATAGATTCTCGGTTTTAGAAGACTCGGAGTGCACTAGTGTTGAGGATACTTGGATTGAAATTAGAGATAGCATTAAAAGTTCAGCAGTAGAAAAATTGGGACACGCGGAAATACGTAGAAACAAACCATGGTTCGACCAAGAATGCATTAAACTAGCAGAGAAGAGAAAACAGGCAAAATTGCGGTGACTACAAAATCCGAATGAAATAACTACACAAAATTTCGCAGATATCAGGCGGGAAACTTCCAAAACTTTTAGAACAAAGAAACGCGATTTTTTGAAAGCTAAAATTAAGGAACTTGAAGATAATAGTAAAAATTAAAAATATTCGGGACATGTATAAGGGGATTAACGAATTTAAGAAAGGCTATCAACCTCGTGCTTATATATTAAAGAAAGCTGACGGAACAGTTCTCACCGATACGGAGAGCCTCTTAAATAGATGGAAAGATTTCTTTGACGATTTGCTGAACACGCAGCCAAAAACTAATGCGCGTGGAGAAAAGGAGATACACACCGCAGAACCGTATATTCCAGAACCCAATCGAATAGAAGTAGAAGCCGCTATAAAGAAATTAAAGAAACACAAATCTCCGGGTGTGGATGAAATTCCGGCTGAGTTAATTTTAGCTGGAGGCGAAAAATTGTGGAACAAGATACACAAACTCATTCTCCTTATCTGGAAGAAGGAAGAATTGCCACAAGAATGGAAAGAATCAATCATTGTTCCAATTCACAAGAAAGGCGACAAAACTGACTGTAATAATTATCGAGGCATTTCTCTTCTGTCAACATCCTATAAAATCCTTTCAAATATTCTATTAGCAAGACTGACCCCATACGCAGATGAAATTATTGGAGATTATCAGTGCGGATTTAGACGAAATCGATCAACTATTGACCAAATATTTACCATTCGCCAAATACTCGAAAAAAAGTGGGAATACAATAGGCCGGTACATCAACTATTTATTGATTTTAGAAAGGCTTACGATTCGTTTAGGAGAGAAACATTGTACAACGTTCTTACAGAACTTGGAATACCGAGAAAGCTAATTGGATTAATTAAGTTATGCTTAAGTGAAGCCCAAAGTAAAGTCCGGGTAGGAAAATTTTTGTCCACGAGCTTTCACGTCGAAAATGGCCTGAAACAAGGAGATGCGTTGTCGCCATTATTATTTAACTTTGTGCTGGAATACGCTATAAGGAAAATCAAAGATAGCAACCAGGGCCTAGAGTTGAACGGCATTCATCAGGTGATGGCATATGCTGATGATGTAAATTTAATAGGGGATGATAGGAGAACAGTAGAAATAAATGCAGAGATCTTATTAAATGCTTGCAGGGACATGGGTTTAGAAGTAAATGCAGAGAAAACTAAATACATGGAAGTGCGTCGGGACCGTAATACTGCAAATTGTGGAGGCTTTAAAATATTAAATAATACTTTTGATAAAGTGGAAACTTTCAAATATTTAGGATCAATATTAACAGACGAAAATCATATTCACGAAGAAATTAAATGCCGACTAAAAGCAGGGAATTCGTGTTACTATTCGATTCAAAATCTCTTGTCGTCGCGAATTCTGTCGAAGAATTTGAAGCTTAAAATATATAAAACGATAATCATGCCTGTTGTTCTGTATGGTTGCGAAACATGGTCACTTACTCTGAGGGAAGAACATAGACTGAAAGTATTTGAGAACAAGATCCTGAGAAGAATATTCGGACCCAAGAGGAACGAGAATGGGGAATGGCGGAAACTTCATAACGAGGAACTACATAGATTATACGGTTTACCCAACATTGTTAGGGTCGTCAAGTCTAGGAGGCTTAGGTGGGCAGGCCATGTAGCTAGAATGGAAGAAAGTAGAAACGCTTTCAAAGTCTTGACTGGAAGACCCATAGGAAAACGACCATTAGGAAGACCTAGGCGCAGATGGGAGGATAATATTAAGATGGATCTCGTAGAGATAGGAATACAAAGTAGAAACTGGATGCAGTTAGCTAAGGATAGAAGTCAGTGGAGAGCTTTTGTGAACGCGGCATTGAACCTCCGGGTTCCATAGGCCATAGAGTTAGTTAGTTAGCATTTACGTTCACTTGGCAGTCATCTTTGGACAAGGATCAACTATAACGAATTCCGTGTGACCGATATACATATATGATAACATCAGTGATGATTCAAACTTGAAAGATTACTAATATTTGTTAGTTTTGAAAATAGTATGAATAATCTTTCACATCAAAGTCGTTTTGTACATCTCCACTGCGCTCCTAAACTCTCCAATTATCAACAAGAGACGTCCATAACAGTATTAAACACATTATACAACCAACTTTCATTTATAATCTCACTCTACATACTATTCGAAAGATATTAAGGTTTCTAATCCATAGAGATGAATAATTTACATCACCGTGGCAACGATGCTTAAAATTATAATTATACCTATAGGAATCATATTTAACACAGTTGTAAGTTTGATGTCCAGTAAGACTACCTGAATTCATTGTAGACGCTGCAAAAGACATCCATATACTCGCTAGCTACTTCTTCAGTAAGATAGTTGTTTGGTATTTAGAAAGGAAATTTTAGCTTCTAAGGTTACAGTGTGGCATCTTTATTGCATCATATTGGTAGTTGGTCTTCCAATTTCGCGTTTCCGATGGAATTCTACGTCCCATTTAAATTTTGTGAAAAATGTTTTTGCGCTTTATTACACTAATTCAAAGTACATTATCAACTTTGTAGTCTGTAGCACTTCTTAATTATCTTCTCTGGTCCTTGCTTCGGGTATCAATCGGTTGTGTGAAAGAGCTGTTTAGAATGACAAACCACAAAGTAGTAGCTTTAGAAGCTTAAATTGAAACTCATTGCCCCTGAATGATCTCGTTTATTATTTTTGTTCAAATTTTATATTTGTCGGGTTATATCATCTGGTAATGTTTAGCGCTTGTAAAACCAGTATGCCACTCGCACCATTCAGCATATTGCGAGAGAAGTTGGGACTGGTAATTTATAGCCACAAAATAAACCTGTGTGGAACCCAACTTAATAAAAACACCACTTTGTACGCACACCCGTGTTCTAACCTGAATATTACCGGTGGAGTATATGCGGCTGTGAAAGTATTTGACTTTAAATAATACTGGACTCAGTGACTAACTGGTAGGAAAGAATCTCTATTTGCTTCAAGTTCGCACAAAAACACTAGTGTTTGTTCGAGAATTTAGAATGAAATCATATTCGCGATTTGCCCTAAGTAAAAAATTAGAGTTTCAACTTCCCGGTGATACACTTGAACGTCAGTAAGTTGTTTGATGTTTCCAAGAATGTAGTTCTTTAACCGGAGGCGACCACCGCCAAATCTGTTACCGCTTATTTTGTTTGTTTGCGTGTTTCTGTTGTTGATGTTGTGTGTGCGTGTGTGTGTTTGTTGTACATATAATATAAATCGACCATTATAAAGAAGGACATTTTGTAAAGATCTTCATACAAGTTGTGAAGATATTCATACCGGACATCTTGTAAGTTGTAAAGATCTTCATACAAGGTTCTTTAAGTAACCTTCCTCTGTACGGTGTGTTGGCTTTTATGCGATAGCTTGCTTTTCTTCTCCCAAAAGTAATTCAATTTTCGTAATTAAAACCAACTTGCATATAACACTGGGTAGTTAGTCTCATTTATCGGCCTTACTTGTTCCCAAAATAATGAGAAAATTGCAAGAAGTCTCACTTAGAAACGGTGAGTCTTAGATTAGAACAAACACAAAAAAAAGATAACTTTGTACTACGTTCTTGCACTATTAGATGATCTAACTTGGAGTATTGGGTAGCATATTTCTTAAAGCAAAGAGGCAAATTATATTGCTTACTTTTTTTTTACAATTTAAAAACAAAGGAAAGTATAAAGATGAATTGAAAAGCGTCACACAACACGAGTTACAACTTTTAATAATAAATACATATAAAATCTACCCCAACTTAAAAGATCAAGAACTAATCCTGCTAGAAAGCAAAGTCCAAGCCATGTCATTTCAATGTTTTAAAAACATATAAGTTTCGAAGTTGGGCAAGTCTAACCGAGAATTAAAAGAAAGTATCTATGAATGTAGACCAGTAGCCTCTTTGCAGGAAACATTCTGCTAAGTTCCAAGCGAACAATTCCCGTATGTACGGCAGTAGAGATCCCGGCGTTCATCCCCGTGGGAAAACTTTAACCCTAAAACTGTTATCAGGGGGCCCTGGACATGCCTAAACCAGTATGTTGCTATGCTAGAATAAAGAAGTATACTCTTTGACTACTACCAGTTATACAATCAAGATGAAACATGTCCTTTCGTCTTCTCGTCGTGTATTGGATAGTTATTTCAACCCCCGCTCTACTCCTCCTGCAAAGGCGAAGAACATAAGCGATTTAACCCCTTGATCCTATTCCCACGAAATACCTGTAGGTTATGAACTGAAGACGTGATATTCAAATGATCGAAGCTCCTCAGCAGATTGTATTAAATTGGTCTTAGTTGCTAACGTAAGTATTGTATTTCATGATTTTTTAAAACGTGGAATGAGAAATTATATATGGTTCTCATAGAGAAACACATACCCATACAAAATCGTGTTGCTAAGTGTTAGGATCACATGTGGGAAAAGGTTAGCCCTTGGAACGTTCCCTGGGTTTGCCAAGCTGAATATGATTGTTTTAAAACGTATTGGATTCCATTGATGAACATAATCTAATAACGGAAGCTTCTCATATCGTATAATAATGTTCTCACAACGTAGGATGAAAATCTAAGCAGATTGTATGAAAATGGTCTAAGTTGCTAAGGTAAATATTATATTTCATGATTTGTTTAAAACTTGGGATGAGAAACGGTATATGGCTCTCATAGCGAAATACCTTCCCATACTAAATCGTGTTGCTAAGAGTTAGGATCACATGTGGAAAAAGTTTAGCCCTGGGAAAGTTCCCTGGGTTGCTAAGATGAGTATGATTGTTTTGAAACGTATTGGATTCCATTGATTGGACATAATCTAATAACGGAAGCATCTCATCTCATTTGATAATGTTTTCACAACGTAGGATGAAAATCTGTATACTCATGCAAAACAAGGGCACATTCCCATAGAGATGCCTGTATAAACAAAATGAAACATGACTTTCTGAAGTCTGATGTGAAAGGTATTATCTTATGTATGTATTGAAACCGTGACGAGATATGTTTTCGATGACTAGTGTGCGACCCCGATTATTGAAGATGTGTGTGAACGTGTTATGATATGTTTGTCAAAGGGAATCAGGTATGTGTGTATGTGGGTATGTGTGTGTGTAGACCTGAGAAAAGAATAGTTGTAAGTTAGAGTTAACAGAGAAAAGCGGTAATTAGTCTTTATTGTTTTCCAGTTCATACTTGTAATAGTGTGTGTGTTTGTGTGTGGTTGATCCTTTGAATGTCTAGAGCTGTGGATAAATGTTATCATCAGATGTTTTTATTTAAATAGGTAAGTAAAAAATATATTATTAAAAAATATTACGGTCTATGATTATCACCGAAAGAATAAAACAGTATGTTATGTCTTCATTTAACTATAAATGCACTACAGACAGTGTATTTACTTTGCGTTTCCGCATTTGATAATGAGATGAAATTCTAACGTTAAAAAATATATAAACATGCATTTAAGCGAATTTGAACTGCATGATGCTTCTGCTCGTTGCAAGTTGAATTGTGAGAAAATGATATGATGAAATTCTTAAATGTTTTCTAACTCGTATTACAAGTAGATTACAGCTGACGTAAGATATCTGGAGGCTTGTATAAAGCAGATAGTGAACGTTCATTAAATAATGTTATAAAATGAAGAGGTATATTATGTGTTTTAATTTTGATAATATCATGTCTACCTGTCTGTTTATCTGTCTGTAGTATGTGCTCGGGGCCAGCAAACATTAAAGGCGCGAACAATGAAAAGAAACCTTTGAGTTTTACGTCCCATAGATATGCCAGCTAGGCTTATCGGAAATCTTTGATTGTTACGTCCCACGATAAAGCCAGCTATTCTAATGGAAATATTTGAGTTTTACGTCCCATGGTTATGCCAGCTAGGCTAATGGGAAATCTTAGAGTTTTACGTTCCACGTTTGGAAATCTTTAAGTTTTACGTTACACAGCTATGCCTGCTATTTTAATGAAGACGGTGATGTTGAGAAATGAATGAAATGTTGGAATGAAGAAAGTGGAAGGAAACGGGAGAATTCCGAGGAAATCCCGCACATGCTGTTTGTCCACAACAAAGTTCACTTGGTGGAAACAGGACTTGAAACCTGGAACCCCCATGAACTATAGGTGAAAGCTCTACCACTGAGTCACTGAGGCCCCCTGCCGAAAAGGTATGAAAAATTGGCCATGGTCTCAGAACAAGACGAATCGAAGATATCATTGATAATATCATATGATAGTTTTAAATAAATTGTATATCTGTCTGTCTCTCTATCTGTGATCTGGGGATCAGACAAGGGACCCAAAAAGTTATTAAATATGGTGATGGTATTAGACAAAGACGAAGCGTTTTGGGGAGTTCAACCCGGAACCCGTGCACCATAGGTGAACGCTCTACCACTGAGCCACCGACACCCCTAATGAAAAGCTATCAATATATGATGAGAAACGAGGCCCCCACGAGCTAAGATCGAAAGAGAGAAAAAATGAAATGAAATCTTTGAGTTTTACGTCCCACGCATATGGCGATTAGACTAATGGGAAATCTAAGTTTTACGTTCCACAGTTATGCTGGCTAGGCTAGCGGAGAAGGTGATGAAGAGAAATTAATGAAATGTTGGAATGAAGAAAGTGGTAGGAAACGGGAGAACCCAGAGGAATTCCACTTACACGGTGTTTGTCCAACACAAAGTTCACTTGGTGAGAAAAGGATATTAAACATTTGACCGCATGCACCAGAAGTAAACGCTTTACCACTGAGCCACCGAGACCTCTGATGAAAAGGTATCTAAAAATGATCAGAAACGTGCCCCCGAGCTAAGATCGAATCAAGGATCCCCAAGTACTGAGACACCGTGTCCCCCTAAGTGAATGGAGATAGAATAAAAAACATGAGTAACGAGATAAACAATAAAATGAAATCTTAGAGTTTTACCTCCAACGCTTATGACGATTATGTTAATGGAAAATCTTTAACTTTTACGTCCCACACTTATGTCGGCTAGGCTAATGGAGACGGTGATGATGAGAAATGAATGAAATGTTGGAACGGAGAAAGTGGGAGGAAATCCAAGTACACGGTGTTTGTCCATCACAAAGCTCGTTTGGTTGGAACAGGATTTTGAACCTGGGACCTTGCACATACACGATGTTAGTCCACCACAAAGTTCGCTTGGTGAGAATAGGATTTCGAACCTGTGACCCCATGCACCAGAAGTGAAGGCTCTGCCACTGTGTCACCGAGATCCCCTGATGAAAAGGTATCTAAAAATGATCAGAAACGCGGCTCCCGAGCTAAGATCGAATCAAGAATCCCCAAGTACTGAGCCACCGTGTCCCCCTAAGTGTGGAGATAGAATAAAAAACATGAGTAACGAAATAAACAATAAAATGAAATCTTAGAGATTTATCTCCAACGCTTATGACGATTATGTTAATGGAAAATTTTTAACTTTTACGTCCAACACTTATGTCGGCTAGGCTAATGGAGACGGTGATGATGAGAAATGAGTGAAATGTTGGAAGGGAGAAAGTGGGAGGAAATTCACGTACACGATGTTTATCCACCACAAAGTTCACTTGGTGAGAACAGGATTTCGAAACTGTGACCCCATGCACCAGAAGTGAACGCTCTTTCACCGAGCAAACGAGACCCATTAAACAAGAAAGAGAGAGAGAGGTCAAACCACAACACTCATGCAGGGCCGCTGGGTTCAATGATGATACTCTGAACTCATTAATACATGATATAAGGGGTTGGAGTTGGGTGTCTCCAGGATTGGTATCGAGTCACTTAATAATAATTTAAAATGATCGATATTAGTGTGAAATTGATAGTTTTCGGGGCCACCGTGTTCAATGATGATACTCTGAATTCGTTAATACACCATCTAAGGGAGTTGAAGTTGGGGTCTCCAGGGTAGTATCAAGACACGTTAAAATAATTTAAAATGAACGATATTAATGTCAAATTCGTAGCTTATGGGGCACTGTGTTTAATGATGATACTCTGAACTCAATAACACATCATCTAAAGATCTGGGCGGCCTTTAAATTGAGTTTCCGTATTTGCTACGGAATACAAATATCATACTGAGCTAAGTGATAACTTTCGTAATGACTCAGACATCGTACCCTCGTAAATGAGAGAGAGAGAGAGAGAGAGAGAGAGAGAGAGAGAGAGAGAGAGAGAGAGAGAGATATTTCAGTTTAACGTCCCACATATATACTCCTTACGTTGTAAAACGGACGATATTAGTGTCAAATACATATTTTTAGTGGTCGCTGAAACTCTGAAAGAATAAGTATAAAATTAACGTACAGAACGTTTGTACATTAGACAACACACTTGAAGCAAGCTGTGCACATACATTTGTTTCACTCGCATGGAATACGAAAAAGAAAGTTACAAACCATTTTAACTACTTAAAAGTTATGCTATTTTTTTCCTTGAAATTTCTGCTTTTTCCGTATAACGAATTGAAATCTATGAATATATTGTTTATAATTATTTGGAATATGGTTATGGGTAACGATATCCATTACTTTTTTATTTTAGGTTGAATACAAATAAATATACGTGTATAATCCTTTCCTTATCCTTACTGATAGTATTATTCCTTTGTTAATTACTTATATATAGCCCTTTTTTATTTATTCGTATATTATTTTAAAACACATTTATTTATAATCCATTTTAAATAATACTTATACATCCTCTACTTACTATTTACTTATACCTATTGGAAACTATATATTTTTTGCATTACGTATATACATCTGGTGGTAAAAATGGAAAACAAGTGTACACAAGATTTATTACAAGAGATTGCCGGATTTATTAATGTCATAGAAGAAGAAGAAGAGGAGATCGTAGTAAATAAAAAAACGCAAGATCGTCTAAGAGAAATAGGTGCCGTAATCGGAATAGAAGAGGAAGAAGGAAAATTTCATGAAAGGAAGAAATTCGGATTGAAGTACCTTAACACTAGAAGGACCAAAATTTTTACCTCCCTAGAAGTACCGAACCGTCATTTTGACGGCTACTTAAATGCAAGAGATATATATCATTTTTCTTTATATTTCTTTTATTTTAGCTTTAATTTAATATGTTTAATGGACTAGCTTATGTTTTATGTAAGTTTTTCTCGTGATATAATACAGGGTGATCCACTAAATCCCGTCAATACATTAAATATAATATCAATGTCGAAAGTTTGTTCAGAGGACAGTGACTGAAAAATTAAAATAAAGGAATAATACGTACATTCCTACGTATGAAATCATTTTTTACTAATCACGTGATCACACTACCTGCCCTGTAGACATTGGCTGGGCTATTTTTCTTTAGCACAGACCCAGTGTATAATACACCTAAATCATTATATTTATTTCAAACTTTTTATTACATGAAGGTGAATTTACATTTTCAATACATTTTTATTTCAGCCTGTATGCACTGAACTCAAACACTTTTCTCGCGTTTACACTTGTGTACTGTGAGTGGATTTTCTGATTGATATCCATAAAGTTTGTAGTGAACATATTCTTTTCTTTCTGATTCAAGCACATTTGGAAAGTTCTGTTCTATTTGGACGCATACTACCAATCAAGGTCAACTGTTTCTTTTTCAAAGATACGGCTAATTTTTAACTCGTAAGAAAAGTTATCGCATGTAACATTCAGTCCTTTGTTGAGAAAAGAATCCATCGTCTTCAGAACAATATATTCGCCGAACTCTAAGTCCCGACGTCGTTCTTAGTCGTTTCCCAGGTAGGGAATGCCTTTTAGTTGATACCGTGACTTTAGAACTGCAAGCAGCCACATTTGAATCCAAATTTGTCAGGCTTGTTTGTCATATATTATATGTATTTGCATCATGTCATCTTACTAGAGAATAACTGTTCATCCACACAAACACTGTGGTGGGTTTTATAGTGCCTGATACAATTCTCAATGAATAAGTTCTACACAGATGATACCAAAGCAAGCTTGTTTGCTTTCAGCCTTGAAGAGCTAGGGCACTTTTCATCAAACCGAAGATACTTCATTATTTCAAGAAATGTCTTTCTTTACATAATCTTTCTGTAAAACACTGGTCTACAGCTTACGTTCTATAGTTCCTTTACAGATATATCTGAAGCTACACGAAATATCAATATTGCTAAAAATGAAAGTGTTCTGCAATTGACAATGGCCAAAGAAAATCTTGACGCTGTTTGAGCTTCAATAACGGTGCATTTCAGAATGTTTCTCATCATTGTCTCGTCTATGAACAAGCGAAAAGCACTACCAAAATCACCATCTTCAATATGATGTAAATCATAATATAACGAACAGGTTTCTCGCGAAGGACGTCGTGTGAGGCAGTACACCCACCATCGTTCCCTGTCCATTTTACTCCAACGTGTCCCATGACCTGCTATAAAGACTGATTGATTCTGGAAACTTCTGTATCTGTTTCCTTCCTCTTATCCGAAGAAGTAGCTTCAGACACTACATTCTAGCTACTACTGCTGGCTTCATCGAAGCAGTCTCCTTGTTGATCTTCCAAGCGAAATTCATTTTCACTCAAATCTTAGAAAGCACGTAACATTTTATCAGGTCTCATGTTGCTTTTGTAATTATTCATATGTACTTTCAAGAAAACCAATATTTCTACAGAGAACTATGTTACCAACAAGATACGAACATAATTGAAGAAGAAATCAATCAAAGAAGAACCAAATATTTTACCTTTACAGCAATGAAAAGCAGAAATAAAAAATATCTCAATTAGCAAACTCGTTGGCAAATAACGTAAAATATTTCAAAATTTATTGTTTCTAACAGAAATATTACCTTTATTATTACCATATAGCGTACAACCTATAAAACAGTCTACATCAACAACAATATATAGATTTTTAAATGAGGCAGTCAAATTGACGGTTTGGTCCTTCTAGGGGTATACAACAAAAATGCGTATTTATTTAAAATAGAAACACAATGTTTATATGCTGTATCAGATCTCTCCTTAAAAGAATAAAAGTCCTAAAGTATGGTTGCATAACTCAAAGAAATATATGAGATATAGAAAATTGTTTTACGTGATGCCGTCAAAATGACGGCTTGGTCCTTCTAGTGTTAACTTGTCCCAGATTGTCGCGTGGAAATTTTTCATTTTACAGAAATATCTTAAGACAAATTCGTTGAATGCAAACTCCGTGCAGGTATTTGAGTAAGTGTTTACGTTGTTAAAGCAGCTTTACTCTTACTGTGAGCTGTTCTTTCACTGTGCAAGGCGACGGAAAAAAATTCCCTAACCTGCGAATGTCGATTATAGTCGACGTGTTAAAATTTGTCTGTATCTTGGTTTTGTCGATTGTGGTCGCCAAAGGTTTTCTGTCTGATTTCTATTGTTTATCGAACACAAACAAAAATGAACGGTACAACTTTGGCGACTACTCTCGACAAAGCCAAGATAAGAACAATCAAATTTTAACACGTCGACTATAGTCGACATACGCATGTTAAGGAAATTTGGTTCTGCCGACAAAAGTCGACTTCCTCTGTGAAAGGGTTACTCAACATCGGTAGGCGTGAGTTATTTTGTGGCCGCCCGTAACAGGAATGGTAAATTCCTGATTTAACTCATATCCTCTTGTAGCTTTCAATTACCCTTTTAACTGAACTGCTCGATCTTTCAAGACTGATCAGAATTCTGGAGATCATCACCGCTTTTGAAAACACAAACATATATTGTTGTTTCTAATTTAAATATTTATGAATATGAAGATTAGTGGTCATTACGGTTCAGAAGAGCCTTTAATTCTATATTCCTTGTGACAAAAACCTAGGAGCATCTATTTTGACATCAACTATAGTACACTTAAAATATTTTGCGAAGACTAGGGAAACTATTATATGCAGTTGAAGTGATAGTTATAAACAAATAATAAAATGAGGTAAGTTTTGACTCTTTGAATGTAGCAATTTTGCCTTGGACAGATAAGAATGGACTGACTATTGTCGATGGTGACTATAATAGGAGCATATTTGATGAGATCCATGTGTTCTCAGTTATTCTGAAGTAGAATCGCCAACAAAGAGAAGCCAGTCAGATAGGCGACAATTGCCACAAGAAACTAGATTGCTGTTTCCAATAACCCAAGCAACTGTGTAACACCGTACTCATAAAACAAGACTGACGTAAAGATCATAAGTTTAATCGAAAAGAAATCCATAAAAGTTTTCAGGTCAATAAAACTGGGCAAGACGGCGACACTGCATGGTGACGCGAATGTGCTTCTATTATCAACTTACACACAAACAAGAACACAAAAATATAACAAATTGTTAAGTATTACGTGAATTAGGAAACTACATATTATGCACTATACCAAAGAGTGATTATCTGTATGCATATACAAAACTAATGCATGCACTGTGCAACAACTTGGATATTTTTCTGATAACTTCACATACCAGCGGGCATGTTTGGTAATTCTATTCATTGTAGAACACCATAAAACCAATATTTTCCAAAAGAGTTTATTGTAACACACAAGAGTAAAATTATTTGCTTGAAATGTTTGTATTATACTACGTATCAAGAAACCGCTAAACCATCCTAGAGGATTTCTTGGTACAGGTAATCTGTCAGATATGACAAATGAGAAAATCACCTAGTACAGTTTGATTTCGATAAAAATGAATAAAAAGTAACTTTCACACAAAGCCATACTTTTAGTTTCATTAAAATCAATTATTATTATTATTGTGAATACTAATGTATATGATTTCCTACGCTGCAGTCTGATGGATCAAGATGAAATTTTCAGTTTAAGTTCAGCATAAAATAGGACATATAAATACATTTTATTATTCAACTTGAAAAACTGGCGAGATGGGTTTTTAAGGTTAAAATTTCTTAAATGTCTCTCAATAATTTTTGTATTCTATGTTATGTAAACTGAAAGCCTACACTCTTACAAATCGAGCGAGGTATACTTTTTCCAGTGCTTCACTGACGGTGGGAACATTGGCAAGAAACCATACTTGTACTTCCATTAAAATCGAATATTACGAACCCTATTGAAACTGCAAAAAGCATATTTCATCCGGTGCAGTTTGGTGGATCAATGTAAAATTTTCAGTTTAAGTTGGACATAAGAGAGGACACATAAATTCATTTATTACTCATCTATTTGGAATTGCTGCCTAGCAATAACTAAATGAATCGCTAGAAGAGATATATAAGATTATTTTTCTTATATTTCCCTAAGTTATTTTTCCATTATACGCAGACATTTCCCGTTCATTCTGTAACTGAAAGCCTAGACTCCTACAAATAAATCGAAGTATAACTTGTTCCAGTGTTGTAAAGGCGTTAGATATATGTCATTACAAACAGTCTGCCGATGTATTTAAATAAACAATTGTGCTGAAAGCTTAACATCCTCATGAGACTGCTTTTGCACTTGTATATTGAACAACTAGTTTTTTTTTTTTTTATAATTCTTAGAATTGTGAGGAACACTACTAATATAGTGGCGAAATTTATCCAACCGGGACGGTATTTTTCACCCTCTTGGCACTTGCTCAGAAATGCTTAGAACTCCGCCACTAGTCTATAATTGTATAAAATTATAAAGAACACACCTTATCCTGACTCCTTATTTAATTATAATCCCATGGTTTGAACTTTGATACGAAAATACACCAAATAAATTTCCATCAATTTTACAAACTTAGTCTTAACATAAGTGTTTCTGGTGATCAGTGCCGTATTTACCATTTTTTGGTGTATTTGTAAAGTTATTGTTTTAAAAGTGAAAATTCTACAAGATATTTATTTAGTTTAAAATGTTGAATAAAGTTTCATTGGGAAGAGCCCGGAAAGCCATCCTTAAAACGTCTCTGCTTACGTCTATGATACAAAGTTTCGTGTTCAAACTTCCGTATTAAATTATTCTTCATCTATTCATTACAGAGTTTATTTCATTAGACAATTGCCAATCCAAAATTTCGATGTTTGGTAACCTACTCTCGAAGACTATACTACATTTAAAATTTCTCTCGCAGAATGAATTTTCTCTCAATCGTGAACCATTTCGACGATAAGAATTGAAGCTCACGTACTCAAGCATTGGGATCAGATCCCATCTCTCAAGAAACGTCACTATTTTAAATAAATTCATTTAACACTAACACTACAAATGTCATTCAGTTAAAAATAGATTTGAAATAAAACATACATTTTGCAACAAAATTTCAATCAAAAAAATCACAAAATTATATAGCCTGATAATGCGTACGGCCCTAAAGTAGATGGAACTAAGATTAGTTTTAGTACAATAGAAATACTTTTTTCAGTTTTCTTCATCCGGAAGATAGTGAAAAGAAAAGACCATCATGTTATAAGATAAGGAAATAATGAGTAGGGAACTAAAGGACATTGAAATGTTAAATATTGATATTGGATTTCTTGAATCAGCTATTAAGTCAAAATGAATTACACTACAACAGGACACGATTCTCGTCTACTTAGTGCTGAATGTGTGGATGACTAATGCTCCTTTCTTTTACATTTTCCACAAAAGCGCATCTAGTGAAGTGTGTGATTTGTTGAATATTAAAAATGTAATCTTGTCAAAGGAATGAGAGAATGGACTAAAAGATTTCACAGAGCAGAATTTGAAAATGTAAAGAAAGTAATTAAAATTCAGAAAATCGAAATCAAATAAGCAAACATCTGTGGGAAATGTAAAATTTTGCATTCTTAGCTATTATTACAACACCATAGAAGCATTTCATTTTGAGCCTTGTAGAGAAAGGAAAACATTTTTATACAAACGAATTTAAGCACCCTATTTCAAATGTATAATTCTAGGAAAGCCAGGCAACACAGTTCTGCTGTGCTCCACAGATCCAGTTCGAAAAATGAAAACAACACATGAAAAGCGATGTCCAGTAAAATTATTATCATCTAACGGAATAAGTATACTGTAAGACAAGTCTTACATTTTTTGGTGGAATAAATAATAGTATCATATAATTTCTTTGAAAATGTATAATTTAAGTATGTGTTGAAGACGAATACGTGTTAAGAGAGTTAGTAAAGCTGTTAGTTATATATATATATATATATATATATATATATATATATATATGCGATCAGTGTATACTTAGTGTATAATGGTTTCCAATCACGAATCTCCCAGCAAATGGAAAAATAAATTAGAGTACTTTTGTTGTATTAATATTATAGACTACCAAATTAAGTATTTAGCACCAAAACCTAGGCGAGATAAATAACTATTAAATAGTTACCACTCGTGTATATATATGCTTCCGAAAAGAGCCCCATAAATCATCACACATTAAAAAGCATTTATATGTAAAATTAAGTGAGGATGAGGAGCTTTACTGTGGTAGCACTTTCTATTTCTGGTTTGAAACCTATAAAATATAGTTGGCTGTATTTATTAGGATCAGACAAACACTCTTCCCTCTTTAAAATTTTACAATCTTCCGCTGAAGGTGTTAAACTCGGCATTATTGCAAAATATAATATCATGAAAGGACAGGAAGTTCTTTTAAGTGTACGTAATAGCAATTTATAATATATAGTAATTTTAAGGCAATGCAAACATTCTTGAATCTAAACTTGTTTTCACTGAAAACTTCATGGTATTATCTATGCAAGGAAAATAGTGTGAATCACTAAGGATATGATAATCTTGTAATGGGTTACTCAATCTTATTTTTATTAACTACTTCTCCTATGTTCTCAAAAAGTTACAGAATATAGAAGATCAGGTCCAATGTCCAAACAATATTCCATCCAAATTTCAGTAGTCGAAAGATAAACTGGGATACTTACTTCTATACGAATACCAAATTACAAATAGGCCATCATTGCCAGATCTATTAAGACGCCTGTAAAAAAGGTACAATCTTATTTTCTGTGACAATGTTTTAGCACAAGTCAGGAATCATTTTGAAACGTACATATTCACACTTTAATATTTGCGAAAGAGAGCATCCAACAATGTAATAAGATCGGTAGTACTTAACCAGTGGTAATTCGCTAGCGCAGTTTTTATAATCGTGTAGTTTCACCACGCAACGTGGAGACTTTGAACTAAATTCAATGCTATTACACTGAGAGAGGAGTAGGTGTAAATATTCCCTTAAATATATGACTGAATCCTCGAAATTGTTTGACTCGACGATTCATTTCACTTACTATTCCAACTGCCCTAAGTTGCCTTGCTGCTGTAAGGTCCTATGAAGCTTGAGGCAAAGATCACAATAGATTGTTGTGTTCGGGATTCGAACCGAAGTTGCTACATATTTGGTTAAGACAAATTCTCGTATAGCCCTGAGGGTAGCAAACGAACTGAGTGCTCCACCTCTAGATACCATCACGAGCTAGCCTAATGCACACTGGTAATACACTTCATTGTCTCTTACGTGCCATACTCTAATAAGATATGGTAGTTAGATCCGGCTTAGATTTGAATTAGGTCTACTCTGATTCCGTGCCTGGATGCAAGCGTGTCTATTACACGTTAGCTCGTTATAAATCGTAGATGCATTTTTATAGTTAATTTTATAGTACGCCTTGCTTAGTCCGGTTAGGATTTTTTTTTCATGAAAGAAGATGCAAGATGCAGCATATATTATATGGTATAAGTTGCCAATGTTATTTTTTCTATTTTAGGTCCGCAAAAACTGCATCTGTCATTTTCTTAAACAGAGCTCGTTCGGTTGTATTTCACAAAGTAGCACTACAAATAAAAAATCTGTTGCTACAGAGAAACACAGTTTTCTCAATGTTACGAGGATTAAACAACACTTGATTGTACCCACTATTCTAATCAGAAATGCTAGTAACCTTAGTTTAGGTAGAAAACTAATCCTTGAAGGGGATAAATAAAATGTATCCGGTCATAAATCTTGTGTAAAATATACTGGTCTACGCAAAAACGGAGAGAACTATCCTTCTAGAGGACTATTACACAGAGGTCGCTGTACTATATGAGGTACGATGTTATATTCTTGGTATCTAGAATTGTATTTACCTCTTTTTTCTAATACTTTTAAATGTTTTGAAGTATACCACCTAGGCTTAAATGCAGGTTTCCATTTCTCAAAACTTTATGGCTAGTGGAAAGAGCATGCGTTAGAAGTCGGTAAAACAATATAGGAAAATGTATATGAACCACCGTTTTTAAATGGAAAATACTGTGTGATTGATATTAACAAACACACAAAGCACAGGATCATAACACACGTTTCATGTAAGAATTTATGGTGGAATGCGAAATTACTATCTGGTGAATCTAACTCAAGTCCAAATTTATTGTAACAGTTTAAGGTGGATGTTCCTCTGGGTGAGTTATTTATTTCTTATAACTTAAAAACACATCGGTCTAAATTGTAATTGAATTTTTTTCTGTCTTCAAGCACATACCGGCGAAGAAGTTAAATTGAAGTCTCCTTTTCAATAGATAATATTGAAAGTAGTAATATATAAATTTAATATGTAAATTGATTAGCCTTCAATCCTTGCCATGTATGTCCTTCCAAGCAAGTCCAAAACTTATTAACTCTCATTTATGATTAAAGTAGTGTCGCATTAAGTTATGTTCTACAATGTTGATTATGTAATTATAAGACTAACAAGCACATTTCATCTCTTTAAGTTTTTATTTTTTCTGTGATAGTGTCGTAGAATGAAGATGCTGGATACTTTTGCTCTTATGTAAAGCGTAACAAAACTTTCAGCTGGCATGATTCTAATTCTTGGGTTACAGAACAAACCAAGCTGCATGGGGACTGCCGTCGAGATCTAGACTTTCATTCATATTGTGGTCTGTAATCCATTCATATGCAGCAAGTAAACCATAAACTTTCGTTTAAGAAAAAAACAAGGTATTGATAAATTGAAGTTGAAAGTGTTCAAATGCAACGGGATCACGAAAAAACAAAATAAAAGTAGCACTCATATTTGTCATTCTTGCCCTAATACTACCTAGGGAGTCAGGTCTTTCAGTGTGAACCTTTTTTCATAAGAAGACGTTTTGATTCCACACTGCCATAGATAGATCAGAAGCTGAAGAAAAACAAATCTTAAAATATGAGTTTTGCAAAGAAAATAAAGCAATCATTTAAGTTTGATGAGCAAGTCATTCACGGAAGCAAAGACTGGAAAACATCGTGGTATGTTGGATAAGTAGGCTAATCTCTACTCTCTTAAATGTAAAGATTAAGGGGTATTTACCTTGAATATGGTCGCTGGAAAGAAAATTCTGCGCCAAGAGTTATCGATACTTGGAATAAAGAAGGTATCTCAAACCAGCAACCTCAATCTCCTAAATCCAAACTCTTCCAGTGATTAGCTGTGAAACAATTCCACAGGCCTCGCCTAGTCCTGTACAGACTGTCATATCCTGAAATAAAAATTGCTCAACAAAGTGGAAGACGTACACCAATAAATAATGCTTTATTTGTTAACTCAGGTATTGTACAAACGCCACCTAGAGTGGAGTTTTAGTAAATGAGTTTAATTTAAGGGGCGAGTTAGAAATAGCAGAATTAATAGTTTCAGGCCAGTTAGGTCTGGAATTAAGTATTGAGATAGAATTCAGGCCAAGCATCCTATCTGGTGTTTCATCGCACCAAGCACGTATAAAAGAAATACATTTAACAGATCCAGGAAATTTTTCAAGTCGATTAGAACTATGTGATGAAGTTGTGGTACGTATGTCTTCACATAAACGAGGAGGTTCCTTTGAAACATAAGTTTTAAGGGATAAATATCAAACGAAATTGCGGTAATCCGATTTCTATTCTTTCAACAAAGATGGTAGTGATGAGACAGTCTTCGCTAATATACGTATTGAACCTTTTTATGCTAGCGTTCTCATCGAATCACATACCTCTAGATAGGACAGAACAGATAATGCAAAGAAAATAGGTCGCCTTCTTCATTCAAAGTAAGGGTAATGGAATAGTTGAACAGACTAGGCAGTTAATACAGATTAGGCAGATTATGGTACTTCTGTTATATGCTTAGAGGAAACAGAAAACGAAAAAGTTCGTTCAGTCCTCTCTTCCCACCTAAATAAGTCTAGTGGGCAATACAAGTAGCAGCAATACGCCGTCTATACAGTAGTTATTACTAGTTTTAACAATAATAATAGCTAATCTCCAGCTACAAAGGAAATGAAAATTGCCGATATGAAGAAAATATATATCCTTTGCAAATTATATTTATTCTTTATTTTGTAGTGTAGGTTCCCGCACTGATGTAGGAGAAAATAATTTCGATGATTCATTGTTTACTCATGAACAAAGCGCAGAGTTAGAACGTAGGAGTATGAGTAGTGTCGACTTTTAGTCAGCACCAGCACAGGAAAAAAATTGATAGTTTAAACTGAAATTTCTCCCCATGTCTAGTAGGGATAGAACTTACGGTCTACAATAACAGAAATTGGATCGGACGTTATTGTTAACTTAAGCTTCAAATGTCTCTCTTCAGATTACATTGTAACAGAACCTTCGATAATGATTTATCGGAACACTTACAGAAAATCCGGATGTAAGTACTGACTGACTGGGTGGAAATCTCTGTACTGCCAAAATACCAATAGGATTACTTGGTCGCCAGAATTACTAGTCATGGGTCATAGTACAGTCAGCTGACATTAGGTTACGTTCCTAAACAGTACTTAACACCAAAATTTGCGATTGGTTGGGAGCGAATCAAAGAGGTTGCAGCCATAATAAGAGTTATTCAGTTTCATGAGTTCCTTGTTATTTTGAAACTTTATTGATAACAATACATGACGTTACATGAAGTTTGCTGCAGTTCCCTAAAGTTGTTTCTCTTAACAAATTATAGTTGGTGCTAATCTTACGCTTTTACAATTACTGGCGATTGTCCGAGACCTCATTATGTTTGCTAACTCTTGTATTATCCTCAAGAATAATAATTTGAATTACCAAAGTAGCGGAACCAGAAACAAAGTAATAGACTGGGTCAGCTTAATCTCACATTTGTGACTTAATGTAAAATCATGAGAATTTGAGCTGCCATGGTAAACTGATAGCTTGAGTTGTAACGATCTGAAAAACGATCGTTACAAATCTGATTTGTTTGGTCTACATTATCATTATTTGATTTTTTTTATTGTAAATACTTGTTCATTTCATTTTAAGATTGCTGTTACTAATTTTTAAATGTTATAATCAATTTTCAACTCAAATTTTATTAAAACGAGTCGATAAATTATAGTTTTCTGGAATACTAAATGAATCACTGGGCGGAAAGTGCTTTAAATTATGTATACATGCATTTTTATCTTTTTCTAAATTATTGATCGATTGAAAGATATACACTGAATGTCTACGAAACCAGTGAAAGTTAATAAATGTAAGAAACGAATTAATTTGACGTTTTTTAAACAATTTGAGGTGTTGTCTAAGTTTAATACCATATTGTATTGACAATCATATTCTTTTGTGCTGCAAATTGATATATATGGTAAGATGTGTTCAAGCAATATCAAGCAATATAATATGAATTGCTAAGAGCCTAGCCCCGCCTACATTCGTATCCCAGATGATTCCCAATGTTAAATTAGTAAGTTATATGTTTGTATAAAACAACTATTTTATTAAATGATATGGGGTTTCTGGAATTTAGAAAGCTAATATTACAGCCTATGTAGCCTACTAACTCGAGATGGATGTTAAGGATGTTTTTATATGTATTCTTAGCCATTGTTTATAAAGCTTCGCAGTCATGTGGAAATACGTCGTTGTCTTGAAATAAATTATATGTACTGGCTGTAGGAAGTAAAGTGATGCTAAGATAACTGATGTATCCTACAATCCGGATCGTTTAAAAGCAGACAGCTGTAATATAGTTCGTTTTTATCCTGGTACTTGAAATAAACATTAATTTTTTGGCACCCAGATTTGGAATCTGTATGACTATGGTTATGATTGTTAAATGCTGTGAATCTACTTCCACGCATGATATCCGGACCTGCTCGACTGGTTATAATTGGAATGGAAGTCCGAAATGAAAATTATATAAAAGTCAAGGTTTTCGAATGGCAACGAATGGTTATTACAGTAGAAGGAAGATGTGAGTGTTTTTAGAAAATAATATTTAACAGTCACAGAAAATGGCGACCGTGTTACCGGACTTTGAAGACATGTTGTTACTGGTCGCAGATACAGAGTCAGAATATAACGACAGTGATCTGAAATGATATCGGCGTTCAGGATAGTGGATTCCAGAAAAAAAAATTGGAGAAGATTTTGGGATTTCGGAAGTAGGCGGAACGTTATTGAATAATATGGTAAGGAAGAATAAAGGTGATAAAACTGCTAAAAGCAGAGACAATTTAATGTATCTGTGTTGTGACGGTGTGGAAGTAACTGGACAGGATACTGATAACAGTATAGTGTGTAATACTTGCCGCAATTATTTTCATCTGTCCTGTGAAAAAGTGGAATCAACCAAATTAGAAGAAATATTAAGCTCTTGGTGTTGTATTCGATGTACCAGTAAAGATAGTCAATCCATAGTAGAGGTTGATGAAGCTTCTGAAGAAGAAGAAGTTGCTGAAAGGAGTAATATAGGATCTCAAACAATTTTGACAAAACTGTGGAAGGAGATGACGCGTATGAATAAAAATTTTGAGGATCAGATGACACGTATGAATAAAAATTTGAAAAAGAAATTCGAGGATCAGGATAAGAATTTTGAACTTCATTGGCAGAAGTTGGAAGAGTGGATGAATAAAAGGATGATTGAGACTAAACAGAAGTGGCATCAAGAACTTACCAACTGCAAACAAGAGTTGAGGGAGGATTTGAAAATTGAGATACCAAGTGTCGATATCCGTTTGAACCAACTGAGTGAAGTGAGTGGACAAAAGGATCAATCTTGTGACGGATTAATAGAACCTATTCTGATGAACACTGTCCAATGGACAACAAATGTAATTGAAGATATGACAATATATGGTGAAAGTACGGATGTTAAAATTGTATCATGTACAATCTACGAAAACATCAAATGGACTAGTCAAAAGACCTTATAAGAAGATAAGGAAACACAAAGAACAAAGCACAATACAACAGTTGGAGAAAAGAAGTAATACGATAATATGTACGAGGAAATATAGCAGAAAGAAGTCTAAGCAATTAAAAGGAAAACAATATACGGGGAAGAAACGAAATAAATTGAAAGGTGACGTAAGACATCGAAGAATAAAAGACCTTGTAAAGAGTGAGTGAATTCTATGTTATTAATGCTACTGTTTTTAAAATTGTTGTTTAGTTTGTAATTTGTATTAGTTTATTCAGTATTGAGAGACCAAAAGAGATGAATGTAAGAAAAAATGAATAGTAGAAGGTGAAAATTTTATGTTGCTTTATGAAGATCATAAAATTTTCCGGTGAAGCTGGGGAATTGTAACGATCTGAAAAACGATCGTTACAAATCTGATTTGTTTGGTCTACATTATCATTATTTGATTTTTTTATTGTAAATACTTGTTCATTTCATTTTAAGATTGCTGTTACTAATTTTTAAATGTTATAATCAATTTTCAACTCAAATTTTATTAAAACGAGTCGATAAATTATAGTTTTCTGGAATACTAAATGAATCACTGGGCGGAAGGTGCTTCAAATTATGTATACATGCATTTTTATCTTTTTCTAAATTATTGATCGATTGAAAGATATACACTGAATGTCTACGAAACCAGTGAAAGTTAATAAATGTAAGAAACGAATTATTTTGACGTTTTTTAAACAATTTGAGGTGTTGTCTAAGTTTAATACCATATTGTATTGACAATCATATTCTTTTGTGCTGCAAATTGATATATATGGTAAGATGTGTTCAAGCAATATCAAGCAATATAATATGAATTGCTAAGAGCCTAGCCCCGCCTACTTTCGTATCCCAGATGATTCCCAATGTTAAATTAGTAAGTTATATGTTTGTATAAAACAACTATTTTATTAAATGATATGGGGTTTCTGGAATTTAGAAAGCTAATATTACAGCCTATGTAGCCTACTAACTCGAGATGGATGTTAAGGATGTTTTTATATGTATTCTCAGCCATTGTTTATAAAGCTTCGCAGTCATGTGGAAATACGTCGTTGTCTTGAAATAAATTATATGTACTTTCTGTAGGAAGTAAAGTGATGCTAAGATAACTGATGTATCCTACAATCCGGATCGTTTAAAAGCAGACAGCTGTAATATAGTTCGTTTTTATCCTGGTACTTGAAATAAACATTAATTTTTTGGCACCCAGATTTGGAATCTGTATGACTATGGTTATGATTGTTAAATGCTGTGAATCTACTTCCACGCATGATATCCGGACTTGCTCGACTGGTTATAATTGGAATGGAAGTCCGAAATGAAAATTATATAAAAATCAAGGTTTTCGAATGGCAATGAATGGTTGTTCATGTATAAAGAAAATAGAAAGTACTAGTGAGTGTTTTAGGGAAATCAATTTTTACAGCTACAGAGTGATGAAAGTTATCAAAACAATGTATCCCAGAAAGTTGGAATGGAGTTGGACTATCTCTTCTTCCAACGAATCACATACTTCTAATTTGACTACGTACCAGGATTCTAAGAGTGTCGCCGCCGACGTTCAAGATACTAAGAAAGTTACGGACTGTATCTCGGGGAGAGAAAATAGTCGCTGTCTTCTCCGCTGCCCTCTCCGAAACGGAACAGCAACCCACAGTCACTGACTGCCAATGCACATATTGGAATTAATACTCCAACTACAAACGCAAATTCTCCTATGCACTCATATATTGATAACAAATTTATTAATATCCTCTTAGGAAGCAATAAGAAGATTCTAACAGTAATAGTAACACATGATTCTAATGAGCTTCAAATTTATTACACAACACTCCACTCTCGTGTCCAACTAGAATTTAAGGAAGAATATTTCTTTCCGATACAGTTCATGAGACTAATAAACCTTCTAGTGGAATAAAGATCAGGTACCATTGCAAATTTCCTCAACTAACTGTTATTAACACTTGGGGAAAATATACATTCTCCTTATAGCTCAAAAATAACTTGTGAGGGAAGAATATTTACCAGGAGGCCTTCTTCTTGGTACATTGTTATCATTTCAAGGTAAAGATCTTGCCACAGATCAGAGAGAAAGAGCAAAAACAATTTTTCTCGGAGCCCTCACCCTCCAGCTCAGCACGTACCACAACGGATCCAATTCAAATGAAAGTTATCTTAACCAGAAATAAATAACGCTGTCATTACAGATTCAGGAAGTGACCAGGCGCCAATAGAACGTGCAGAATTGTCGTGTTCTGTCACCCATCCATTTGTATGTGAAGTTCTGAATAGTTCTGCTGAATGGAAGACGTTAAAGTCAAGTACTAGATGATGGTGTCAATGAGTAACAGCCCATCTTTCATTCATAGGTCTAGTTGCTAGAGCGGTTAACCCAAACAATGGCAAGGTCTTCCCTCTAAGAATGAAACATATAATAAGTACTTAGTATAAATATCAACATTACATAAGAATAAATAGCCTACAAATTTACGAATTGCCCAGTGTTGTTACATTTCGAAGTGTAACAATCATTTTACTGCTCTAGAATTTTCCTCTTTGTTATAATTACAGTAGGGGGCACCTACCAGAGTATCAATGAAAAATACTAAGAACCGAATTATAGACTATCGATATTTCCCAGAACCATATACAAGCTACTTGAGATGTAGGGAAATATTTTGCGTAATTATTGACCCGAATTATTTTCTTCTAATTCTATCTCTCCGTCTTGTACATAATATGAAACGACGTATGGGGTGCATGGTGGGATTTTCCATCTCTAGTAAGGCACATTTGAAAGTGCAGTGTAAACAACAATAATAGGAAAAATATTAGTTGCTAATGGCTCACCGTATGCATCAGGAGAGCGATAAACTTTCTATGGAATATATGTAACACACTTCACAAAACGTACATCATCGACATTCACGAAATGTTCAAAACAAACCATTAACTGGCACCATAAGTAAAAATGACACAACACAGTCATCAGAAATATTTGAACTATCAAAATCGAAGGCGATTTTCTTAGGATTTACAAACCGTTCTGGACGTTCAGGTAGGTATCTACTTTTAAAGAATGCATATAGAATAATATTGATACAATGGAGAGATGAGAACTGATGGAATGTGATAGTATCCGTTACAGAAATTTATCAGAAAAATTTAAAAAAGTTTCATGTACAAACATAATTCTTCTTGAGATTTTTTAAAAGAAAGTTTTGTGTACAAACAAAATTCTGTTTCAGAAAAAAACTGTTGCGTAGTAATCAACATTTTTTTCCAGAAATGCAAAAAAGGCTTGTGTATGAAACAAAATTGCTTAAGAATAATTTTAACAAAAACCTTGTGTACAAAACAAAGTCTGTTTCTAAAAAAAATAACTTTTCGTCTCCAAACTGCTCCAACTAATGAATCGACTAATTCTGATAAAATATAATTTAGTGTTAGCAGCACTAAAAAATCGGGCACCCATTGTTTCCGATTCACTGTTGTAATGCCCCTAAGACTCTCAGTAACAAAATGAACACAACTAAACTCGTACCAACAATCGAGCATTCCTAAAGGTCTGCTTCATCTTTAAATACAGCAAAACTAAACAATAATGTTATGTTTATACGTTTAAGTGCTAATGCTTAGCACTGCATTGTGAGTGAGCAATGTTTCCATGAAAATCAAAGTCGTACAGGAAACAAAATTAAATTGTATAACATTTTAACACAAACCTAAAGAAAGTTCCTTTTCTATATGAAACATAAACCTATTGTAAAAACTAGTCGCACAGAAAAACTAAATCTTTTCAATGAGGTACGTCGTTCAGTGTTATAGCAGTTGCCTGTGATGCGAGAGGTGGCTTGTTTCAATCTGCAAGCAAGTAAGTTTATGAAGTTTTCTCTCACTTTGTCATTCCACCATTTCTCATAATCGTCTTCCTTAGCCTCTGATGGGACGTTCGAATTCGGGACCGTGTCCGGACGATTGCAATGTCTATAACATACTAATCAACATTATTCAAGTAGAACGATATAAATCACGAGGTCCTATATTAACTTAAAATTGATTAAGGTGAACAATACACGTTTAAGGTATCCATGCTAATCCCTGAGGTATATTTTAAAGAACGAAATGGATCACGAATTTCATATTCTACTACATCAAATTTAAGGGAATGATGTGAAGTATGTCTCCAAATAAACGTAATAGGGCTCCATCCTAGGAAACATCAATAACCGCCAAAATCAATCATTCTTACTCATCTAAGGGAACGAAAAGAAATTAAAGTGGTATATTCATACACCTTCTTCTCCGTCAAAGTACGTGAAAACAATTTCTGCGTGAAGGAAACAAAATGAATCCTTCATTCTGACAATCCCATAAAAGCAGAGCGTAAAACCATGTAAGCCATAGCATGCGGAACGCAAAATTTCGGTGGGCGTCACACACCAGGGGCGCAAAAGTTAAAATCAACTACCACGAAATGTTCTATACATAGGCCTACATCTGTACTCCATGAAAGGGAATAACAATCTCAAATTTTATGTCATAAAAGGAAACGAAATCTAACACTTAAGGACCTAGTCCATAAAAGTGGAGCACGAAACAACGTGACCCGACGAGACGTGGCCTAACACCACGTTACTTTATGACGCAATACCACATGATCCCAAGGTGGGCGCCGGGCGCATGGGCTTAAAAATTGGATTTCGTCGGGTGCCTGGTACGCAAAAATCGAGATCAAATTCTGCCATTACAACTTCTAGAAGTGTAAGTTATAAATACTGGGATAATATAAGATTCTAAACCTTATTCGTACGAAATGCAATCCCTTTCTTCAACGTACTGAAATTATTGAAATGCGTCATCATTCTATACAAAAAATGTTTTCTGATCCATGCATGGAAGAGATGAAAACCTACCTATTTACAGATTGTTCGAATATCTCCTCATCTGAAATGTTATTTGGAAAGAAATTGGCAATGAATGCGATAACAAGGCATAATCAATCAGTAAGATCACCCAAGTGCATAGCTAAAAGAGCCAGGGAAATATCTTGTTATATTTGTCCAGAATAAGACACTTTACTAACTTAATTAGAATGTATGGGCAATATAAATTATCTTCCAATATGTAATAAAGATGATATAAACTCCTTTCCTTATACAACTCGAATCCAGAATCCGAAAATACTACGAAGAATGTATCTTGAGGACGTGGTTAGGCCTTAGATCGAAGTTAGTTAGACAAACGACTGGAAACTTCCGCACTATGAAGAAATGTATTCTTTGAAATTCAAGAGATTTTAAACGTGTATAGCCAGTAGTGTTTCAAGGAAAACTACCAAGGAAGTGGATATGTGGTTTGTGCCAGGTACTCATTACAAGACGAAAGTAATATGCGCAGCTTTCCTTACTTCTATCTGTGGTGAGCGGCGTAGTGTATTTTTATTAAATGTTCTGAGTGAGAGCAGAAGTGATTTCCTAAACAAAAAACCACCTAACTTGAAGTTTTAGTTCCACTTTTATTTCTGTTTACTAGAATCGATTTCTAAAAATGTCTACGTGCTCCTCGTTTATATGAAGAGCCTATGTCAAATGCGATAGACATTTCAAGCCTTAACAGAATTAAAGGTAGTTAGCATTTTCGGTATCTCATGTGTTGAATGTATGTGAATTAAGGTAGTACATGGTAGTACATGTACATGGTAGGTCATTTTGGTAGTACATGTACCTTCGACTGTAACAGAAAAGCTTTATCTAGATATAATGGACTTCCTTCGTCGAAGATAGTTAGTTTTCAAGAGTGTAATTACAATATGAGTAATTTAAACCTATTATTTCTATGAATCACTTTCTAAAAAAATATACTAATCTCGTCAAGAGAATAAAGTGACCCTCACACAATATATTGTGTTTATGTGTCAACTCTGAAGTATTACGATTGACAGTGGCTATTATCTTATACGGAATCTGTTTTCCTATAGTAGTTGTAAAACAATTGATCACATTAATAATATTATTCTTGTTCAGCTAGAATCTCGTTTTTAATATGCACATTAAAATTTCTAGCAAAGGTACATACCAAAGCTAAAGCAAAATTTTCTCGTATTGGACAAATACTGATAAGTAGAAAACCCATGTTCAATGTTCATGTTAATTTTTTATGTTATGCGTGTAATAAATCATAGAGAAACTACAACTTTACAGTCATTGTGTTTCGATTCCTGGTGGGAGAGCGTTTGAAATATTAAATGTCCTCGATATATCTGTGTTCGCGTCCTTGTCGTAAAAGGTTACTGGAAATAACTGTAAAATGAGAATAACGGAATATAATAGAGATAAGTTAGGCAGATACTTTCGGTCGTTTTTTAAATTGAAACTTGAAATCTCTGGACTATAGTTTTTTTTTACCAAGACCATAATCAATGTTTCATCGTTAACAAAATATTGGAATCGTACACGTTTGCAATTTGCTACAAAGACAAGTGTTTCTTGATTCTTAATTAAAAAAGCAGTGTTAGGTTAATGGCTTGAGCATTCGTTTCTTCAGTGATGGTTCCGCGGTTCGATTCCTTCCGAGAAAATCCAGAAAAAAATATAATTTACAATGTTGATATTTCTGATGTGTTATAGCATGAAAAATATTCAATTTACCTCGTTCTTACAAGTTACAATTGAAAAGACTTCCTTCACAAGTGAAACACTAACATGACGTCACAGTCTATAATCTCGATTCCTACTCTGTGAAATTTAGCATTACATTATTAATACAAAAGGAACAGCGAACAAATTATTAATTCAAAAGGATAATCCTAAGGGCCTAGTAAGACTAACAAATCTGTCTCAAACGTTATTGTCTCATTGTAGAATTGTTTCAAAGTCTTCCACTCTTACTATAAATAATAGTAATAGATTTGTTCGCCGTTTCTAACACGTCCCATGTATCCGTTCAACCAAAATTTTTAAATATTAAGTTACATTATGCGTTACATTAATAACTGATATTAATGTAACGCATATATATATTCCAATATATTTTACACAAGGAATAGGCGTAACCATGTATCCCAATAAAGACACATCCTACTTACCTTATCTTAAGGCATAAGACGGTTCAATTTTCATATTGTCCAGGAGCTGACATCCTCTTTTGTCCCTTTTTTCTTTCAAAGTATTTCTTGTTAGGCCATTCATCCATACAGATGGTTCAGAACTTTTTTTCACTTTCTTAACTTCAATGTGCTCATTTGCATTGTTGTAGGACGTAATATTGAGGTCTCATATATTCGATAATAATAATAATAATAATAATAATAATAATAATAATAATAATAATAATAATAATAATAATAATAATAATAACAACAATAATGATAAAATAGAGAACAAATTCCGTATGATGACACATTGTATTAAAATCTGAAAAGCTGCCTATAGTGTTGGGCAAAAGTTACAAAATAGTCAAGATTGAAGAAAATTGTCAAGGACTATTAGAGTACACCGTCTGCATTTGTCCCCTCAAATAACTAAATATTAAACGGAAGGTTTCCAACAAATTTCACGTACAAATTAGTGATACTAAACTCACAAGAGGCATAAGTAAATTTGCTTTCAACTATTGGTTAAACCGGGTAAACTAGAGAAGACGTTGATTATAAGAATTAAAGAGTATTTGTATCAAGAAAGTGGGAGGAAACGAAACCCGGAGAAAACCTACAGACACGGTGTTTGTCCTTTACAATACATACTAGGCAGGAGCTGGGTGGACCAGGTGAACCACTAATTTCACATTTCAGTAATAATAATAATAATAATAATAATAATAATAATAATAATAATAATAATAATAATAATAATAATGGTTTTAAAAGTTCTAAAGTTTGGCAAAGCTTGCTTACAAGTAGAGATTTCCTGGAAGGGGTTCGGTACCGTCAAGGCAAATGCCTGTAACTACCCAAATTGTGAAATAAAACGTTCGACTAAAGTTTCATGTAAGAAGTATTTTACTGTATGTTTTACTTAAAATATCTGTTATAAAACTAACTCATAATCACTCAACAGTAAGGCATATAATAAACTAATTTTAAGGGTATGGAGAAGTATTTATATGTGATTTGCTACAAAAATACCTACATAGACCGTAATTAAATGAACTCTGGAATGCAAAGTAACAAAATAGCCTATAAGATTCACTCTACAAAGCAAGTTTTACTTAAAGAATCGACATCCACTATTTCTAGACTCGAGACAAGACGAGAAATGTTAACGATACCTTTCGTCTGGTCTCGATTCTCATCTCCAAAGTGAGGCGATAATTTGAGTTAAGCTTGTCCCGTCTGGAATGTAAAATGTTAATTCTCATGTTATTTTTCCTTTTTAAAATCGAGATGAAAAATTCCTCTCCTCGTTCTCAACTTTAAACAAAACCGCAATATTCTTTCTAAAAGAAAGACCTGAGCGACAATTAGGTCCTACCTTTTAATTTTGTACGAGATATTAATAATTATTAGTAGTTTATTATTATTATTATTCCTGAAGATTTGATATTTCAAGTATTGAAACGTCCGACTATTCAAGTATCTGAATATAATAACACGTATGTCATCGACGATCAATCGCCATCTAAAATCCTAAAGTAAAAAATGCCCGACGTTGATTCGAACTAAGAACCTCCAGATTACTGGTTAAGCGCCTTGACCACTGAAGCACGATCACTATCAGGTAAAAGATTTGTCCTTAGTCTGGTCACGTTAGGTTTCTTTGCCTTTGCTTGCAAAGTTTCATGTTATATTTTTTGGATCCAAAACGTTTGTCGTACTAGTTTCATGATGATATAAGTGAATAACTTTCGACAAAGTTTATATTAATAACTTGAGTTGCTTTTAAAGCTTTCGTTCACAAATTTGTTTCTTCTCCACACGAAATTACAGATATGATATTTAATTCTCATACTCTGTATTTGTTTCAAAGCAGGCGTCATTAACTGTCAAACACTTGTGTCCGCCACGCATTTTTTTGTTTGGTATAGTTCCGTCACAATGTGTGTCAAAAGAAGGTTTTCGTTTTTTTTATTTACCTCTTGTTGGTTTTCAATATCTTTGCCATGAAAACATCTTAAACCCCGGTCTCTACACGATACTCTTTGTATTTTTTCTTTATTTGTTGCACCAACTTTTCCAAACGCCAATGCATAGAAGATGACAAAGTTTATTTTTTGAGAAATTATGACATCAATGTATGACACGCAGAGGCATTTCTCATATTATTATTTTTTTGCGCGCTGACCCTATAAAATTTGTGAACACCGTCCCTTCTTCTGTTTCATCCGTGAGGTCACTCAAATAGTTTCCAAGCTTTAACGGAGGTTACTTATCATTTTTGCTTAAGCATGATGCTTTCAGTGTCATAGTACATAACATTGTTCGGTTCTACAGTTACAACCAAATTCATAATTGTAGCCGGGCCCATGAGATAATAAACCAGCAAGTATAACGAAAAATTAGTATAACGAAGTATAACGAGGTACATCCTCAGTTCTAAATTATTTCTATGCGAGAATAAGACGTTTGTCAGCAACTGGAATAACACTATGAACCTCAAATCTGGGTGTTATAAGATACCGATGAAATTCTCCACCATCAACCCACCATCAACAATCACACTGTGTCATATTTGTAAATTGTACAAATTTTCCATAAAGTGAATTGATGCTATACTTCACGCATTATCTAAGTACGGGGCTCGTTTTATGTTTCCATTATTTTGTTTTATGCCTTCGTGAGCATAACAATTTTCACGGTTTCTTTTGTCTTCTTCAGCATTGCACCAAGAAGAATAACCTGAGTCTTCCTGCTTTTATTTGAAGAAACTTACGCACATAGTTCCGGAATAGACTAGACGAATTCCGATTTTCAGAAACCATAAATACGAAACCCTAAATTGCATATATCTGGCGATATTATAACAGTTTTCAAAAGCCTGGTGAAACTCTGGTATACAGAATGTTTCCCTCAAGCACCCTTAGAATCGCTTTGTTAGCATTTGTCAACAGTTTTTTCTTTCACACATGAGCTACAATGGCGGAATATTAATCGTCCTTGCTCCACGTACAAAACAACACGAATGAAAAGCTGTTTCGGGTCCATACGATATATTTTACAATCCCACGAATACTCCCCACGTCTGTCAAATCTACCAAACCTACTACAAGGGGTTTTCTTACCACAACATGTGGATATAATCATATAATATAATAGTAAAAATATTTTCATTATCCGTAGAATCTATATACGATCGAAAGATTTCAGTATATCCTCCGATGTAGCATTTCTTAGAAAAATCGATCAGTTCAATGTTCTGGTCTAATACAAATTCATTTGTAGTTTTCGTGAAATATTCACGACGGAGTTCAGTAAGTTGATACTTTTCTCGAATGCGTCAAATGGACCATTATCTACTACGGCATTACGGTTATTTCGGAAACAAAGCTTATAGCCAGCCCTCTCAGCTCAGAGACAGCGTTGAGCTCGCGTTCTATTTCTCAACATTATACCTTCAAGAAGATTGTTCCCCATTCCGCAAAGCATGCGTAATTTCTATTCCGTTTCGTGTTCTATTTATTTCAAGCACTTCATGTCATTTTCGCTGTTTTTTGATTAGATGAATAACACAGATACTTTCCTCTGGAAGATACCATGACCGATACTTTTACATGTCTAGATTTGCAATCGTTGACGAATTCAGGAAACATTGTAATACACATGTTTTCTCTTCAGTAGTGTCGACATGATATGTATCTAAATGCGTCCCCGATGAGTAGAATAGTGGTGTTCTCTATATATGAAATGAGTATAATTTCAATTGCTTTTAAAAACTAAAGAATACGTTATAGGGAAAAATAAAGTATACCATTCAAATTGATCTACCAAAGGCTATAGACATTTACAGTTAGTCGCTAATTTCGTGAACAATTTATTTTAGCAGGTGTGTCACATTACATATTTCAATGCTAAACTATCACATATAGAGAGTTAAGAAAGACCTTTGGTGTTAGACCTAAAAGATATTAGGCAAAAGTTAGACCACTATAAAGTCAATTAGAGAAGAAGTTGAAATGCAAAACGAATATGGGGTCGACATCTTTTGAAAACTTTATGACTCCGAATGTTAATTAGAGGAAATGATTAACACTATGCGGATAACAACATGTAAATAATATTTTAGTTGAAATTAATAATGAGTATGTATTGAAGTGCACTATTATACTAACATATATATTTCATACATACAATAGTTACAGTAAATGTATGAGTAGACTTAAAATATAGATGTTTGACAATATTCACGTTTATTTGCGAGTACAAAATAACGTTTTTATTCACAACTCCGTTTAAGGAATCATACAGACTAAACTTGAAACCGCACTACACAGAACTGTTTTAAAAACATACTGCAGAAACAAGCAGCATTGCACTGCTAACACTTAAACATTAAATTGTAAAATGTTTAAAGACAATTGGTAAAACAACCCCATTCGTGCGCTGCAGCTAACTGTAGCTTTTACGTACACAATCTCGCGGCGCTAGTGTCTCGTTGCACAAAAGCGTCAACAACACCGCACCGTACACACCGCTACGAGCAGACGGAATGCTGTTTTACGAAATTTCGGCCAGGTTACAGCTCTTTTTGTATTGATCATATAAAAACATGAGCACATTAATATCAATGCTGACGAAGTCCATTCGTTAATTGTAGGACATTACTTTTTCTTTGTAAAATTTAGTTGAATACTCATTGTGTTTTAAATAAAACCAATTGTTATATTAGTATTATATTGTTGCAGTTGCTGATCACTTTAAGATTTTTAACATCTAGAGACTGATTTTACTAAGCAACTAAGGGCAACAGATCATCGAATTTTCCAGTTGTTAACCAGAGTTAACAGATCAACTTGCAAGAAGAAAGTATGTTAAGATTCAGATCAAAGTTAAGGACTCCGGTTACAAAGTTTTGTTTTTAAAAATTGATCTTACTACTTCATATAAGTATGAATTACGCATATTTCTGTTTTCAATGTAACATAATTGAAACTTGAAAAATTCATTTCCTAATACCTATGTACTTTCCTTTCTTTACATGAAAGTCTTTAGATCAGCTATGATGTGAACCTAGAAATGATTCGTTTCATTACATAAAATCGTATATTGTAATTCTTTACAATTTCAACAACTACGAAAAAAAATATTTTTACTTGTCATACAATTACAGATGTGTTTTATATGTTTGTTGCTTTTGAATCTTATATATATTTCGAAAGTACCATTTCATATTTTCTGTATGTTATTTTAGTTCGGTGAGTAAAACCTTTTGTTGACAAATACGTTTATTTATTATTTATTTATCATTTTTTGTTAAATATCAGTTTCCATTTTTACTAGTTTATTTTATTTAATTGTTAAAATATATTTGTTAACGTAAATAACGTTTAATTATACCAGAATTTTTCTTTTTCGTCATTCCATACAATATCTGATTTTTTCTCTCATACAAGACATTAGCAATTGTAGCACCTTAGAACATAATTTTGGTGAATGGGTCGTGCGTAATGTAGTGGATTAAATAAGGTGTGTTTTCTGAAAATATTAACATTGTTGCTCATATTTTGGGTTGGTAATTTCTTTTGTTTTTAATATACTTTTAATAATTAACTTCTATTTTCACATTTGAATATCCTCGGCGGATCGATCGTGAATCAATTCAACGAATTGGACGAGTTGATTTGACTGCGGTAATTGAAGGCCTGGATACCAAGGAACGCGTGTTGGATACTTAATGGAGTCTAATGGATAAATAGTGCCAGGGACTGCAGTCAACCGAAAGCTATGTCATCTTGTTATGTTCTTTTCTTCATTTCTATCAACATGAATAGTCACTTATATGACAATATTGCATCTCAAGAACGGATATCGTTGATTTGTTCACGCACGGATTATTTCGTGAACAATTATGTACCAGTGGGTTCATGATAAATTGAGACATTGTAATTATTTTCAGCACGGACAAACTGATAGAATAAATGTAGCAAAGGTAGGCGATTTTTGTAATTATGGTACGCGATTTATTTGGATTAATAATTTGGTGTCATCTGTTGGTCAGAATAGTGCAACTATGCTCCAGGAAGAAATGCATCCCTTGGAAAATACACTTAAACAACAAGAACAAGATTTTATTCATAAATTATTATTAAAAATTATATTTAGATACATATGGTGCGCATATGAATGAAAATTCCGCTATTCTTGTTAATTTCAATGAATACGGTACACAAACTTAAGTGGGCCTTGGGTATTGAACTACGTGCAAGTGAACAATATCCTCTGAATGTTGTGAATGATGAAGTCGATTCTACTGTGCAATTTTCAAAAAAATACTCGAAGTTACGGGAGGGTAACTACTGAACATCTTTTCACAAAATACTGGAATATTACGTTGTGTTCCTATTGCGCAACCTAGCTCTAAAAAAGCTGTTCAAATTCAGGGGAAGGTAACTTGGAAGTTGTACATGAAAGCAAAGTTTCACTACGTTTAACTTTGTGGAACATGAAATTGTAGTAAGGCTAAAGGCATAGTATGAAATCAGAAATTAACTGACCTATATTGAAACCTTGACGAATTTCGCATTGAATAATGTAATTGTTGATGCATGACATAACGAATTTGTTGAAATGTTTATTGATTCCTATAATAGAATGGTTAATAAAGCAATGTATGTTCCATGAAGACTACGCAAAGATATTTCTGCACAAACCATATTAGATTCTATTTCAAGAGTTTTAAATAGTAATGAAGAATTTCTGTTCGGTAATCAAGTGCTATTTCAATTTCAACTAATACATTCTATGTTTGGTGCTGGAAAAAGTAGAAGTAATAATTCGTCACTTTACAAATATTTACCCATGAACGTATTTTTGGTTCAACATTAAGAAGAACTTTCGGGAAGCAATATGGCCAATCTTTGTTTTCCCAAGAGTATCGCCTGCGGTATAGCTAATCATATCGAATTCCAACAAAATTTATGTCAGTTAACGAATCCAAGCCGGGCACATTAAAACATAAAGCTAATGCCCTCTGTAAACGTGCAGGAGTTACCGTTAAATTGAAAAATGGTTGCTAGTTTAATGATACAGATTTATTTGCGAGATATATCAAACCAAAGCATCAAATAATAATTTATGATCGAGGTTGCGAAGACAAGATTAGAATAAGTTACCAAAGAAACATATTTTTACCGAGTAGCATCACATTAATGAAAACCAATTTTTATTTATTACGATTAAAGAGTAACATTGGCTGTTTTAGACCTATAAGAAGAACAAATTTATTATTAAGAAATAAAAGTTATTTTATTAGTTGCGTAACGGGTTATAGTTGACTTAAGCGTCCATGCAGGACTGAGCTAATGTGTTCATCAACATGACATTTTCATAAAGTAAATATTAATCTGAAGAGAGTACATATAATGCATGCTATATATAATTTACCAGGAGTGATTGTTTCAAAAAACACTAAAAGGGCAATAACGCTTACAAGACTGTGGATGAATTTGTTACTGTTTGCACCAACTGTAATGCAATGTATAACTTAAGAAGTCGGTTATCGGCTCATACATGTGCCAAATAAATTTTGCAATACATGTCGCGAACATGTATAAGAAGGTCAAACATGTTACGTGACGAAACCGAAACAAACTCATATAAAGAGGTTTCTTTGTATTTTCTATGATATGGAGACCATGCGCAAACCGGAGAATGATCGTGGAGACCATGACGTGTTCCTACTATGCCTAAGGCATTTATATAAAGCATGCATAAACAAAGACAGTGATGAGCGTTTCAATGCATCCGTTGAGAAAATGGTAACTGCTCGTTTTTTTTAAAAAAAAACATTGGTGAGATTATTACACATATTGTATTAGATAGACCCGTATTTAGTACAACCTGCGCAGTGGTACATAACGGTTGCTGCTTTGACAAAATCCGTTTGAGATCTCTCATTGAGCCCAAGCATATTATTCGAAAACCATTAATTCGGGGCAAAAGATTTTAGTATCACTATTGCAAATAAAGTAATGTTTCGTGTCTGGTACTTATTTCTCGATTTTAATCTGTCAAAACTCATGAAGATTTAAGGTAATTTAAAAAAGGGAGATTTCCCACATTTGTTTAACACACATGAAAATAAAAATTATGCAGGACCATACCCTGGAATAGAGTACTATGCTCCTGAATCGAGTAGTACCGAAGAACGATAGCGGTTGGAGGCATGGGGCGAAGAAAGTGTGCGGTCGGGAGGAGTACTGCGAAAGCGATTTGAGAAATCTTTCAGAAGTAGTTATCAAATTTACAAGTGTAACATTTAATGAAAATGTAACCTGATACGAAAATCTAGCATTTACACATTTTATTATTAATGTATAAATGGAAATAAGGACACTATATCCCTCGTCCCTGACTTCCCTTGTTCAAATGAAAAAACAAATGAATGATAAATAAATAATAAAGCAAAGAAGATTGGAATGATGATAGCCCTGTTTCGGTGAAACTTCCAGGTGCCGAAACTGAGAGGCGCGATCTGTGATATATATCTTACATTTAAACCTCTATCTGTGTACTACCTTTCTATCCCATTCTATGATATACCATATCACTACAGAAAAAGGAGAAAAATGAAAGGCACAATGAATGCTCATCCAAGTACTTAAGAACTTGTTAGGAAAATTAAGATATTATTAAATTCTATCTTCATATATTTACACCCGAGTTAAGAAGAAATAATAGTTTATCTTATCTTTCTCCACTTTGTAGTCCACATTAATTTTATTTCAACCAAGCACGTGTTAAAGTTCTCACTCTGAGAATTCCCATAATTCTTTGCGTGAGAAAAACCAATGCATTCATTCTTTCTTTGTACATGGATATACAAGGATACAAGTAAAACGTCATCCTGTCACAGGTTCTTCCTTTCTCCCTTTCATCTACTTTTATAGCCTCTCAAATCGTTTGATGGTGCTATTCAGTGAGCAGATGGATATTTCATCATCTCTAGCGAGCAGCTTGCATGCATTTTAACCTTATGTTTAATTCTATTCTTGACATGCAATCGCTGAAAATCCCTTTCGGTCGTACATCTATGCCTACAAAGAGCGAAGAGTAAAGCATTCACGCAACGCGCTTTCGGTACAGTGTTATCTAGATAGTTCGTAAAATAGTGCTCTGATTCTTTAAATAATTAAAATAACAAATAAAAAATGAGAGTGTGTTAGTGTTTTTGAATGTGTGTCTGTGTGATTATGATAAACTAATTTCCAACCCAGCAACAGCGCTAATGTAAGTAAAAATTCTAAATGATTGCCACTCCGTTCTGAGTAATAAATGTATGTTTCAATCTCTGGGCGTGTAGCTTTTTATTTTCTTGCGGCCTCTGCCTAGATCTAATAATAGTAATAATAATAATAATAATAATAATAATAATAATAATAATAATAATGGTTATTATTATTATTATTATTATTATTAGAATAAGAATAAGAATAAGAAAATTAATATCTTTGAAGTATATCCGTGGTTTAAATTATAAGTGTAATCATTTTTTAAGAAGTAATTGTCTTGTTACAGCAAAAACAGTTATTGCGTCAGGAACCATAATTGGCCTTTGTGGTAGACAGCATCGTCTCTTCTGATTTTCTTAGATTTTTTAACAACAGGAGTTCATGAAAATTATATGGTAGCCGGAAAATCTAAGGGCTATAATGATGATAATGATAATACTAATAATGATAATAATAAATTGGTAATATACTGGTGCTTCAGGGATCCTCAATTAAATCCTCTCCCAACCTTTCTATCATTCGTTCATTCGTCTTAAAACAAGAGTTTCTCATTAAGTGAAATTATGTAATTATGCCAACTATAACACTGCAAAATACAAAAATAAAAGATTTCAATCAGTAATAGATACATATTCACTCACAAAATTGGATTCGGGTTCTTCTACTTCTAACTAACAAAGTAATAAAACACCGATAACTCTAAATCGCAAGAATCAAACGTGTATCAGAAGCGCTACAAGAATACCATTATATTAAATTCTTCAAGTCCAAAATTTATACTTTTCATCCAGCATTGTTAAATTTGATAATTAATTTATTCCATCATATTTTCATTCAACCACTTTCCGGAGGAAAACGGAGTAGTTAGGTAGAAAGCGAGCGTATCACACGCTATTCAGATATTTCGACCTCCATAGGCAGTAAGGAGTAGGGATCCAACGCATCACTTTTACAAGTTCAGATAATGGAGGTTACTAACCATAGGTTTTCCACTCAATCATTTATTAAAACAAACCCCTGCTACAATAGATTATCGGGAGATGAATACATTCTAATTTGGTCGTCAGCAACTAATCGGATCTTCATAATGGCTTAGCCGCTGGAAATAGTTTAAAATCAAAACAACATGACATGAGGACATGCACCTTAAAAAGAAAGAAAAAAGAAAGAGAGGCAGTGTTACTTGTTGTTTCAAACCCTGTAACGAGTCGCCTTGAGGACACCCCCCGGCTTTGCGACAGGATTGACTCGTCCCATGATGTCGACGTATGAGAAGCAAGAGATTGTCAAAAAATAAGAAATAAAAAGGGAATAGATATTAACATTATGTAATAGTGTTATTTAAACCATGTTAGCTCTTACTTGCACACATATTTAATCTTTGTATTTTTCAGTTAATAACTTTTTTTAAAAAAAAAGAAAGAGTAGGAGTGCGCGAATCTAAGAACAAAATGGAAATCATTCATGTCTGCTTGCGCGTCACGTGATAGATATAGGTTTGGTGTTATGCGGCTGCCTTGTGCCCGCATACTTTCTCTTAGTTGGTATTGCAGGACGGTGTTGGAAATGGAACGAAACGTGTAGCTTGAGTTGCTTGGTATCGATGTCTGTGTCTGTCTTTAACAGTGATGTCGAACGGAGCCTATAAATATATTGGGCATAACGGCACAAGGAAAGAAAAGTGTTGAAAATAGTGATTTGTGCTATGAAATTAATAGCAGTTTCCCAGTGGCAAGCTATTTTGTTAAGCTTCTTTTCATTTTTTTAACAGAAAGATTTCAGGAGAATAGGAGCCGAGGCAGGAGTTGTGCGGGGGACCAAAGGAGGTCAACTTTGTGCCCGCTTTTGTGTTTCGAATTTGTCTTAGTAACCAGTGTAATCTATTTGATTACGATAACCTTAGTTATATCTGGTTAGTTTGTGGAGCATTTTTGCCCCAAAGGATGAATTCTGCATTTTTTGTGGGACAATCAATCTGTGAAATGAACAAAAAAACTGAGAAACGATAGTTACTTGCTTTGGTTTTTATGCAGGAAGCTTTTTTTTCCTTATTGAGCTCAACTGCTAATGCAAGTACTCGATCGCATGCCAAAACCATTTCAGTTTAAATTTTTGGCGATAATCTTTTAAAAGGTTCTACTTAATAAGTGCCGTTTGATTAATATGTTTGTTCTCTTCATGTGACGTCTCAATGGTCAGTCAACGAAGCCAATTCCAATATTGTAAGACCGAGAAACAAGGTAACAAGAAGAAGAAAAATTTGGGTGAGTGAAATTTCAATTTTAGTAGTAGATTTGTCGCATTGTAAACAAATCCTGTCTGGTTGTGAATAGAGTGGTTTCCGCTTTGACTAGGACGTTAATTGCATATTATTTAAATTGCCATAGTAGGGTTAAGTTTCATGTTCTATACAAATTCTCCCCAAAATATTATTTTGAAATTGGTGGAATGATAATCCGGGAGTACTGATACGAACTAGTTTGAAGAATAATAAGAAGTTCGCGATTATTCCTTGTGGATATGTTTATAAATTTAGTAAAACTCGTTAATTCGTCCATAATAAATTTATTTCTGATGAATGGTTTCCATTGATATTCTAGATCGTGCAGCAAAGAGTAAAACTTTTCGAAAAACATTTAAATTTGAAAATTCATTGTGCAAATGTTTGATTGTCTTAAAAGATTACTAATAGTGGAATCAGTAATTTTCATCATTTGGAAATCCAGTACATTTCTTCAAGTTTCACAGTCACGTCCAAAACTAATTGGACTAGGTATAATTTTTAGTAACGAGTGTTGTATTATATATTTTGGATTTGATTGGAAGGCAATTCTTATGATTAACTCTGAGAGATGTCGATGTCACCAATTAACGATTGATGTACAGTCGGTGGCAAAAGTAATGGTACCATAGGTTTTGAGTCAACATTGAAAATTTCACTCGATATTAAAGAAAGAATTTTTCTCTGATTGAAATATTTGAATTGATAAAATGTTGTTAATACTCATTAGCTTCAGAAATATTATATTATTAAATTTTCTTAATTACTTGGGGAAATTACTTTTTACTTATGTTGTTATATTCGAATGAATTTAGATTCAATTCATATTGAGGTACCGAAATTGCTATTAGATAATGCTATTGAATTAACAATCAATCTTTTGAATCAAATCAAATTATTTTGTGATTTGGAAATCATTTACGAATTATTTCGCGAGTTAAATATATATTACTTTTATATTCTCTTTTGTTGTTATTGTTGCCTTATTATTTTGAAATTGGTGGAATGATAATCCGGGAGTACTGATACGAACTAGTTTGAAGAATAATAAGAAGTTCGGGATTATTCCTTGTGGATATATTTATAAATTTTGAACCTTTAGTAAGACTCGTTAATTCGTGCATAATAAATTTATTTCTGATGAATGGTTTCCATTGATATTCTAGATCGTGCAGTAAAGAGTAAAACTTTTCGAAGAGCATTTAAATTTGAAGGTTCATTGTGCAAATGTTTGATTGTCTTAAAAGATTAGTAATAGTGGAATCAGTAATTTTCATCATTTGGAAATCTAGTATATTTCTTCAATTTTCACAGTACATTTCTTCAAGTTTCACAGTCACGTCCAAAAATAATAGGACTAGGTATAATTTTTAGTAACGAGTGTTGTATTATATATTTTGGATTTGATTGGAAGGCAATTCTTATGATTAACTCTGAGAGTTGTCGATGTCATCAATTAACGATTGATGTACAGTCGGTGGCAAAACTAATGGTACCATAGGTTTTGAGTCAACATTGAAAATTTCACTTGATATTAAAGGAAGAATTTTTCTCTGATTCAAATATTTGAATTGATAAAATGTTTCAATCAGAGAAAAATTACTTCTGTTGTTATATTCAAATGAATTTAGATTCAATGCATATTGAGGTACCGAAATTGCTATTAGATAATGCTATTGAATTAACAATCAATCTTTTAAATCAAATCAAATTATTGTGTGATTTGGAAATCATTTACGAATTATTTCGCGAGTTAAATATATATTACTTTTTATATTCTCTTTTGTTGTTATTGTTGCCTTGTGTATATATATTAATCTAACGCATTAGTGTATATACACAACCATCTTTGTTGTAATAAAGTTTGTTATTGAAAAATTTGAATGAATTTTGGTTTTTTCATTATTTATTATTATTTATTGTATTCTGATTTATTTTGTGCATTGCATTAACGTATTCACAAGGAATATTAATGCGCACAACCTAACGCAGCAACTTGAGTTTATGTGTCTGTTCTGCCAAGACCCTTCTTTCGGGTCTGCTGCTCGAGTTTAAATCGATTCTTGAATTAAAAATCTTTTTCTTTTTTTCTTTATTGAGACTCTCGATTTGGATTCGTGTGGCGGGATTAGGAGGAAAGGGTCGTTACAACCCTCCACTTGGAAATACAAATGGTTCGGTGTCATCTCAAATCATTGTCATCAAACGACCACAAAACAGACAATTGTATGTGACAAACAAGTAATCATCTAACTTTATTTCTATTTCAAACGTCATGTTAAACAAAAGTATTGAGATTAGAGTTTTCGTTTTACATGAAAAGAGAAAATGCCAGGTAGAAAAAAAACGACATTGAGAGTTTACCCTGGAAAAGTTCGTATAACAATTTTAACCTTCACTACACCTGTTTTAGTAACAGTGTTCGCTTTTTCGCTAATTCCATACAGAAAAGCAATAACTATTGTCAATTTGTTTAATTGCTTCAGTGCTATTATCACCTAAATTGTACCTAATATAAACATTTCCATTTTCAGCGCCTTTGCAAGGCAGTCATGTGCCAATTACAACAATGTCAGGTAGGCATGCATCATTCACAAAAAAAAATATTACAGGATTCATAATCATAAACATAGTACAACGTTAACCGTAAATATTGGTTCTTTTCACAGAAATTGTAATTGTGAATAATAATAATAATATCACTACAGTTGCGCTCCCAAATAATAACATTTATATGTACGGTCACAGGATGCTTCACAAATAGCATTAGTGGTCAAGGACCATGAAATGTTTACAAGAATAGGAGCACAAAAAATACATATACTATTCAGACGACCTCTAAACACTATTTAGTCATTCCTCAGTTTTCCATTATTATTTTATAACTCTGTTCGCACCATACTAGTAATATAGGCACTATATATACAGTAATATACCAAATAGCTCTCTCAATACCCAATGACAATTATTATTATTAAAATTGTAAAACAAACTGTAAGTATAATATCCATACGGTCTCTACACAATATCTAGTCGTTCCTCCCCTTCCTCAATATTATTTTATACCACAGAGAATACTACACCAGTCTCTTTTCGCACCATACTAGTAATATAGGAACTCTTTCCTCCCCTTTCTCAATATTATTTTATAACTATGTTTACACCATAATACTAAAGTAATCCCAATATAGAGTAATAAACGCCTTTATTGACTTCTAATTTTGTTATATTACTAGAGAACATAAAAATGAAAGTATCATTTCATCAGAAAGAGGGGTGATATCCCACGTATAAAATACATTTTTTCGACTTTCTCTATTACTAATACGATATTGAACATTAGCATCATCCAAGGAAAAATACACAAAAATTCTGGTTTACATAAGTGGATTTGAAAGTACGAAACATATTATACTATATAATGCAAATGCGCATGAATATAAGAAACTGGCTGTAAATTGGGAAAAGAGAAGAGAATGGAGTAATGCTTTGAAGAATTATTAACATTTACAAAAAATCGGTAAGAAAATTAACAGTGCAAATAGATATCAAACCCCATAGATATCTGATATAGGCACATATTAAAGTAAACGTCCTAACAAACAGCGTTCAATGTACAAATTATATGAACGGGCACGAAATTCCTACCATTAGAATATATAAAACCGGGATGTTTCAACATTTGTTATATAATGCATGAACGAGAGATGTAAAGGAAAACATTAATGTAAAAGTTTTCCTTATAAGTAGTTTTATTGAAGTTTTACAAAAGAGAATATTATAGGTTCAAAAAGCTAAGGAAATTCGTAATAGATCATATTCAAGAGCAAGGTAGAAGCATGAGAGATATGGAAAACAATAGGGGAACATATTATTGATATAAACATGCAATGAAATTCATAGACGTTCTCAGTGGTAAGTAGCATCATTTAAATTCGATTGAGAAGAATAATATCCTTCGATGTCATGAGCTACAATTATAAACATATCAAATGAACCTCCTTTGCAGATCAGTACCAAAGTGAGAGAAATATGCAAAACATTATAATCACTCAATTTTGTTTCATGTTTCATACTAAATCATGAATACTTTAATGGCCTCTATATTAACTAAAATTACTTTTTCCATTCATAACTAACTAACATTTTCCCTCGTTTCGCACGTTAATCTATGAAATGAATAAGATATATTGTTAATATTTACTTATTTTATTTATTTATTTATTTACAAGAGGTTTCAGGTACAGCGCTAGGCCATTTTACACTGAAACATTTTAAACATTTTATAACAATTTATTTACGATTTGAGGTGAAGGTGGTACAACACAACAGCGAGATTACAAAAATAGTTAAATAATAGATGATATGAAAGTACACTCACTTAAAGAACGTCTACAGTTTCTGGTAACTGGTTATTGGCACTGACAACTAGGTTTAGAAGCGACCTTTGGACAATATTAACTTTCGCCGCTCGATTGTAAAAGAGATTACTAGACCGTGCTGTTCTAGCGGGAACGCGAAAATTTATCTGACTTAACTACTGTTCACATGATATGTGACCATTCTTACTTTTTTTTGCAAAAATATTAGATCAGAAATTTTGTTTCTCACTAGGGGATGTTTGATATTGAGGGATTTTAAAACGTAATTTTTTGGAAGTGTTCGTAGGTGAGGCACTCCGTAGGATAAAATGGCTTAAAATAAATTAATTACGGAATTTAATTTTTTAATCAGTAAGGCAGGCCATAGACTAGATAGGAGAACAGTAGTCAATAGTGGGAGCAAAATATGACTTATAAAACAAGGTTAAGGAATTAGGAATTTTTATGTCGGTGAAGCGATAAAGGAGTTCCAGTATTCTCATATCAGCGCAAGATATTGTGCTAATATGATCCTCAAAAATAAGCTTACTGTCAATGATAACACCAAGATCTTTGAAAGAGGAGACGGAGCTTATGATCTTATGACCAATTTTGAAAATGTGTTTTATAGGTTCCTTTTTAGACAAATCGTAAGAGAAGCACATTTTTTTAATGTTTAAGCTAAGTTTCCAAGAGTTACACAAGTTGAGAAGAATGGAAGCATCATGTTGAAGAGTTATCGCGTCGTACTCGGATTGAACTTGTCTGTTGGGTTTGCAGTTATCAACGAATAAAAGAATATTGGTGGAGCTTTTTGTGAACAAAGAAGGCAGGTAATACATGTATAATAGGAGGAGAAATGGTCCCAGGGCACTGCTTTGAAGAACTGTAAAAGTTACGGGAATAAAATCAGAAAAGTACCGGAAACTGTAACTCGTTGTGTCCTATTACGGAGCTAGGTTTAAAGAAGACTAAGTAATTTGCCATGCAAATTGAATCTAGAATTAAGTTGTTATACAAGAAGATAGTGTGGAAATGAATTGAAAGACTTAGCTAGGTCCAAATACAAAATGTCGAGTTGAGAATTTACTGAGATTCTGTTCACAGCATGGTAGAGAAGAACAGTTAAATTAGTAACACAAGATTTTCCTGGCAACAAGCCGTGTTGTGAAAAGTTTATAAATGGAGCAACAAATTGAAATATCCTGCTTTTGATTATCTTTTCAAACGAGTGAGAGAGATGATAATAAAGAAATAGGTCGATATGAGAAAACACCATTTATATTCTTACTAAATTATGAATAAAAGTGATATTAGCTCTATTCCAACAGTTGGAAAAACACTTTCTACAAAACAGCGATTTAATAAATTCGAAAGATTTTGAGAAAGTGAATTGGGAACGCTGCGTAGGAAGCAAGCGTAAATTTCTTTCGGCCCTAGGACGCGCTGCTGGGTCTACGTCAAAATGGTATTGGTACAAGACTAAGATTCAGAATAAACAGGGTGAAGAGGGAGAGGGAAAGAAGGAGAAGTGGGATGGGACGAAGCAAAGCTACTAGCAAAATATTCATGAAAAATCTTAGACCTTTTTCATTTGCACATGCATTTTTGTAGGTCAGTTCAGTCGGTATACGAGAACTATTTGTTTATCGCTGTCTAGAAACGCTTGCTAATATTACTTGTATCAATTGTAATGGGCTCAGTGTACTGCTCGCATTTTCTTTTCATAAGATATTTACTGTGTCTTGTAATATCTGTAAAGTTCTTGTAAATATATTCACTGCGAAAATACTTCCATAGCTTCAATGCACTTTTTCGTTGCGAAGTAAGCATTTTAGTTCGTCATCAAACCACGGGGGGAACTTTAAGAAGGTCTCTTACGGAAGGGAACAAAATCTTTAACCACAGCCTGTATGACGTCAGTAGAATCGACTATTTTCTAAAGTAATATTTAAGTTATAAATATAGAATATCACTATAAATCCATAATATCATTATAATCATTCATTTCCTAACTGAAGTTCTCAAATTATTTTCTAAAAAAAATCTCAAACCTTGTAAGGTAATTATTAAAATTACTTCACTTGCAGTCTTGTTCCTGTAAGAGAATTCGTCAAGGCTGTTCATGAAGTAACTCAAAATTTAAAATCCATATTCAAATTTAACTTGCTTTGTAACATTATTTGGACAATCATACACAAGTAAGTGCTTTTATGTTACGCAAAACAAAAAAGTGAAACAAATAGATATAATTTAGCATGTTTTCTCTAATTACAGCTTTCAGTAAATTGGTGTTCGTTTTCAGGTTAGTGTTCATGTTAGTTACATATATTTGAAATTACTTAAAATTTGAAAAGTATTAGCTAGTAGTTGCAGCAGCAAGTTTGATTTAAAATATATATTGATATTAAATAAATTTATTTTGTGTCTACCGAAGACTTGTTCCTTAGATTATGAACGCTATATATGATGATTGTAAAAATTGACAGGATTGTAAAAACGCACTTACCATCAATATGAGGAGCACATATCGTCAAGTAGACAATGCTGAGGAACACAGCAACTGTTTTAAATACTTCCATTTCTTACGCCACCTAGAAATAAAATATGGCATCCATATTGTTATATACACATAATAAGGATATTGCTTTTAAATCTACGATACCTTTTAAAGATATTTGTAAAGTTTCATATATAATGTTCCATTTGTTTCTTATGGAACGAACTATCTTACCATTTTCAGTAGCTTGATTTAACACTACCTTATCAGAATTATTACTTTGATCGTCATTTTGTCAAACACGTATGAACATTTAGCTTCTAACCTAAACTTGAATTGATTTGTTATATTTTTGAAATTGCTAGGTTAAATAATTCCATCTGCAAAAAATAATCCATGCGTTATATCTTAAAATAATATAATTTATAAAATAATATAAATTCTCCTATTTAAAATTTGGGGCCTATCATTTATCTTGTTTCACACTTATTTTACGACGATACAGACGGTATAGACGGTACAGACGGTATACGACGGTAGGATAATGACTATATTTTCAACAGAAATATTTATAGTAAGTTCTGTGAAATTTTAGATGTCATTAACACGTTTATTTCCATGAATATATCATAATCAATCTATACTTAGAATAATGTTTCCAGGACTAAATTTATTAATTGAATAAATTCCCAGGAAGAGCATAACTTCGCCATTTTACACAGCAAAATATTGACAAAAGAAAAAAGACAACTAAAATAACATCAAAACAAAAAAAGTGTCAAAAACGATGAAAGAGTAATATTATTTCTTCAGAAATCACTTAATTGCTATTCCTGATACCGGGTAGTTCGAAGAAAATCCACATTAGTTAGTAAATGATTATAACAGTTCGGTAGTCTGTAAAACTAAATCTCTGTATAATTGCCAAAATAGAGTGGGCAAGTTGGAAAAGGTAGGTATTCCGGCTTATGTGGGAAGGGACATGTAAATTTAGTTCCGAAAGTAATGTTTCCGTTCTGAAGTTTCCGTTAACTATTTTACGATGAAATTTCAGATCAGAGATATTTTTGTGTATTCTCGGAGTCTGGGTATTAGGATGGCGCAAAGGTTGATCCTTAGATAATATTCGACGTGCAAGAGCACGAAAGTAGAGTACATAAATAAAAAAAATTGAGATTTGAGACAAGTTTGACGAGATGTGTATTTGGTGCTATGGCCTATATGCGAGAGCATTGTTCGAATTTCGACCTTGGCTGCTATTGTAGTTTTAGGAAAGTTGATTATGATGAAAGTGCTTAGTTCAGTAAATCGTTAAAAAAAGCCCCAACATGCCCATGGAATTCTTGTAGATTGGGATGTTGTTTTTAGGGAATGTGAATTTCGAATCAAAGATGACATCACGATCACTGTGACTGGAAAAATTGTAAAAGCGAAATCAATTATACGTTATGTGGATGGAAAAGAATTTTTTTTTACAAAGTAACTCTTATTACAATTCCTAACTGTTCATTTTCAAGTGTAAGATTTTACACCAGCCTATAAGGTAATCCATGCTCTCCTGTAACACAATTGATTCATGGAGACACGAGATTCTCTGTATAATTTACGGTCTTCAGCGAAAAACAGAAGGACACTAGGATTAAGTGATAAGTTCGAGCAAATATCATCCATATATAGGAAAAATACCATGGGGCCAAGTACACTCCCTTGAGAGCATGGGTTGAAATTAAAGTCGCCCCGGAACTCTCTCTTTACTGTTCTTCACGTAACTGGGGATTAAAGAGATAAATTTACAAAGTAAATGCTGTTCCATAAAGAATGGCAGCACTCTTTATTGTTGTTTTCATGAAAAAAAAATCTAAGCCCAACATCGGGTATCTTCGGAAGAAAGGGAACCAGGTTGGAACCTACAAACCAACATTTGCAATCGGGAAAAGATTTGCAGTTGTGTATTTTTACTTTTAAATATAATAATACTTGTCATGAAGTGTAGATAAAAAGCAATATTGATTGAAATATGGTACTCAATGATGCATCATTTTGAAACATTAATCTCAGTATATGCTTAATACGAATAAGAAATAATAAATAATAAATATAAAATATAATTTAGATATGTAAAATATCCTTTCCGTATGCAAATGACTGATGAATGTTAAGACATAGGATATATTTCTCGCCTACGTAGTGAAAAAAATCAAAATTGAAAAAAAAAACAGCGCTTTCAGTGAATAAGAATTTCATTGCCTTGTAAGTCCAGTATACATCGCTACAAGAAGATTACCAAAAGTGCATGTATGAGCTTAGTAGTAAGCTGTTGGATTCTAAATCGTATTGTCAAGAGTTCGGTTTTCAATTGCTTCATTTGTTTTTTATCAAATTCTTTTTTTCCGTAACGTACGAAAAATTATATAAAATAATTACATTAAACCTCATCAGTTGTCAACCCACCTTGTCGAGCCTTTAAAAACATGTACGTAGCTCAAAATGACAGAAAGGTCGTCCTCCTAACATTTTCTATAATGTGCGGGAAATTCTATTACTAATTTCAAAAAGTAAACACAAGACGAGTAAGGTTTAGATTCATTGTATTTTCAATCATCAATCGTGGTGTGATAGTGTACTGTGTTATGTGTAGGATGCCCAAACATTTCCAGATCACAACTTAATGAGTCTGATTGATTTCTCTTTTTGATGGTGTAAAACAAATAAGAAACACATACCTTCTGGGTAGCTGTCGATGTAATCTCTAATGAAACTCAAGGTGCAGCAGAGTAAACTCCAACTTATACGATAAAAATTGTTGCTACGATGTTCCACTGTAGAACGGCTATAGTACTTGTATAACGAACTAGTTGACCATAGCTCATGCATGAACTTAAAGTAAATCTCGTCGAAATATTCAATAACAAAAGATTGAATTGCGAGTCTCTTCGTCGACTAACAGTCTGAAACTTCTCTCCGTCGATTCGCCGAATGTCCTCTGAATGATGACGATCTTCGAATCATCATTATCTCAATTTCCTAGAGTATTTATGTCAATCTAGTTATTCTCCAGTCTGCCACTTTGCTTCACATTTCTTCACGTGTTTGCTATCTCATTGCCGAAATTAACGTTTCTGCAATGATCATCAAATAGACAAAATCTCCAGACGTCTATCTCCGTAATCTGACAATTTTGTCACATCCTAAAATTTTATGTTGCTGTTGACAAACATTACAACTTATTCTTTCAGAATTTGTGACACAGCATTATTTATGTGTTTTTCTTCGTAATTACAACATTGCACATTAATACATGTCTACTTACATATGACACAACCAAAACATAGAAGAACATTTAATTTATTTCCTTAACCTAATTTATTGTTTAATTTATTTCCTTAACTAATTTCCTTAACCTAATTCTGCAATTACTTAACTTTGAGTTTTGTCTTTTAGTTCTTGCACATTCATTTTATCTTTATTTGATCCAATTCTTAAAAATTTTGAAAATAAAACTTATCTAAATTCAATCCTTCAACACGGCCCCCTTTGAAACTCAAAGGTGCTTCGCGTCAGATACAATCGATACCTGAGATTTGAAAATACTAACATACACAAATACAAAGATACAAATATATTATAACCTTATCCCATTTTCGTAAATGAAAACAAAATATTAACAAAATAAAATCAAAATATAAAATAATAGATTAAATATTTACAATTTCGCGCATTAATTTGCGTAATTGAAAATATACATTATTCAAACAAACGTTCTCCTGCCATCTGTTGGCTGTTTTACATATTACAAGCTCTTAAATGCTTGCACAGTATTTTACACATTGCTCTTTCATAGTTATATATATGTATCGACAGAGTCACACATGGAAATTTCCTTCTGTTCCTTCCATGCATTGTCTCCAACTAACACATTTTTATAGAGTCATCATAGTTTTTACTTCACTTATAAAGATATACTGCATCGATTATTAGTTATAATTCTACACACTTAAAATAATATTTCACTATTTATATAACACATTCCTTCACCAACACTTAATTATTTTATCTGTTTTTACCGTCACCAAATTTTTATATCACCATAACCACTTATAAAATCATGATAATTCATTATTATGTCCTTTGCAACACTGTCGTTGTTCTGTAAACTTGTTGAGTTTGAATTTTACACTTTGGCCTTGAACGAAATCAAGAGTGATTTCCGTCCGCATTGTGCGTCTTTAGTCGTTGCGACATCATTCCACTTGCGCGATTATTTGCAGTTTTCTATTAATTTCGCGGTCATATTATCGATAACTCACAGGGTATCACATAAATTTTATTGAATTTTGCGTTCATGTCCATCGATTGTGATTTTACGTCGTTATCAGTTTGTGAACAACAAAAATTATTGTGTTCGGCCGTACTCGTGGAATCTGCTGCATTCTCAATACGCTTAGTGATATCTTCTTGGTGTTCTTATTTCTTGGCTGCTTGCTATTATTTACATCAGTATTTTGTGAAATAATCATTCTCTGCGAGTTGTGATCTGATTTACTGTGATTAATGTTTTCAAGAATAGAGTGTGTTTTTACATCTTCGTGTGTTAACATGTGTGTGTGTTTTCGACTACTCTTGTTCACTCTTCAATAGATTGGGACAGAGAGTTAATGTTTACTAGGTGTATCAATAATTGGTCTTTCATATCCAATTTCAGGATTAGTCTCGCTTTTTGTACTAACCATCTTACAGTTTTTACTATCTAAATTCCTTATTTTTACTATAATATAGGCTGTAACCATACTAATTACAATTACTAATATAGCAAGTACGACAATCGCAATGTAAAAGCATAACGTGCTACTGTCCATTATTCCCAATAGTCTGTAATAAGCGGACTAAAACTTTAATGACTTGATGATATAGTCAACTAATTATAGATACTTAAAATATTATTCCCTTATTTCTGTCTATCATTCAGCAGAATGTAAAATTACAATCCCGTTTATTGTACGATAGGCATTTTTCTCTTCTTCTAACTTTTCATTGCATTTTCTTATGCATACTTATGCGTTTTTGATACAATGTTTATCTTGTCGTTCTCCTATTATATGTAGCTTCTCATCTTACTAAAATAGTATCTTGAAGTACATCTTTAATTTCCGTCGTTTTTTTAAACTTGTATTCTACGCTATTTTGTTGTTCCTGTATTAGTACAAAAGTTTTTATTTTAAATTCGTATTTAGGTATCTAGTACACTGACTTAACTATTATTAATTATTCCGTATAATTTCAGATAACCAATTATTTAACTTTAATTCGCTCATCTAACGCATGCTTTTCGTGCTTTCAATCCTACTTTTAGCTTCCTCTCTCTCGCACGCTGCGAGAAGATGCGCGTCCTCCAGCCTTCAGCCATCTTGATGGCACGCGACTACCTGACATGGCTTCGTGCCTTCTCGTTCTCGTCCGTATGACTTCGGAATTTCGGAGGATTTCCTCCCAATATCAAGGTCACTATAGCCTAACGTGCATCCAAGCTTTTTAAAGCATCCTAACATCCTCTGTTATTATCTTGCTATTAAACTTAAACAATTTAACATATTAATCTAAAATATACGTATTAATGTATTCTATTCTTCTATTTTTCTCCTTACATTTATTATTCTTTATTTTCTCTTTCTATACATATATATAATATTACTATACTAAGATACAATATTACCAGCTAGTTTAAAAATCACTTAACCTATTTTCTCGTGTATACATAATATTCATTAATATTTATAAAAATATTCCATGGCTGAATTTATCCTATTCAGTCTTTATTATTATTATTTTACAGTATCTATTTCCTTTTGCTTACCACTATGTATTTAAAATTACAAATCATAGATCTTGTAAACTCACTTTCCTCTTTTTGATGTTCTATTTCCTAGTTTTCCTATTTTCTGTTTATTGTTATCGAGTTACTACTTTGTCTATTAGAGTCATATTTGTCTATTATCTATTATTACTATACTTAACTATGTTCTTTTAACTATTCTTAACTTCTAACCATCGATCGTCACTCCGCGTCCGTTTTATTCCTTACCGGCTACGCTTCTCGCCTTGTGTCTCTAGATTCGATACCCCCTTATTCAACTTCATTCTAGCTGATAGGTAAGTACGGGATTTTATTTGTTTTTATTTTTTCCATTCTTTTTTAGCATTACTTTAATTAATGTATTTCCTCAGGTTCTTCTTATCTTATTATTGTTAATATTATTATTATATTTATTATTATTATTATTATTATTATTATTATTATTATTATTGTTATTATTGTTATTATGCCTTATGCATCTTCTTTTTGCAATTTGTAATTCCTAATCGCTATGTAAAGTCGACAGTACAACCCTATTAATGCTATTATCTTTAATATTAATACGACCTATATTTCAAAAATTATATATGTTATGTATTCTGTCGTAACAACAAGTTGTGGAACAGCAGTTTCAACTTTTAGTTTTAGCAAATTTTCTTTTAGGTTATGAAGCTCTTGCATGTGCCTTGAAAGATTTAGTTGCTTCTCAGACCAATTCCCCATTAGATTTACATGTTTATTTTGTACATTAATCTGCTCATCATATTATTTATTTTTTTTTGTTTCTATACTCAATCAAATTTCCAATGAACTCTGAAATTAATTAAAATTATCGAATTACTATTGTTATTCTTATTTATTAATTTATTGAATTAATTTAGTTATTTATTTATGTATTTATTTATTTAATTACTTATATATTTATCTAGCTACACCTGAGGAATACCAAATGTCAAATTGTCTAAAATATAAATGTCTCTAATGGTTTATATTCTCTAATTAAAAAAATCGCTAATTCCTGTGACCAATACATGTCTATAGGTTCAGAATACTAAAATATCTGAATTTCCTCAGAGGCTTTGGTTGAGTTCCAGCCGCCTTACGGACCGGCCACCCATAAACACGCGTTGTGCACAGTTTTTTTTCACTAATTTTCTTTCTGAAAAAAAAATCAAAATCCCATTCTTCTCCATATCCTACTTCCATTCTTACTCATCACTATCCGAATCGTAATCTTCTTCTTCTTCTTCCTCTTCTTTTCGCCTTTCGCTGTCTCATACTTAACTCTATATGAGATATTATTAATTTTCTCTAATATAGAGCCCCTGATGTTATTTCTCCCACCAAAACATCCCGGAATACCAGCTCGTGGCATTTCTTTAATCAAGATTTGCTCACCGATCTCGAAACTCGGTTGGTCATACTTCTTCTCGATCTGTTCCTTCTGTGCCTTGAACTTCTTTTGTAGGTTCCTATAAGCCAACTTTTTTGCCTCTCTGATGGTTTGCATTCTCGTCTCATTGTCCACATTTTCGCATGGTATTTCCAGATCTTGTTTCAAAAATGTCCTGGGTTCCTTTCCAGTTAACAGATAATACGGTGAATACCACGTTCCGTCATGTATCTGAGTATTCATCGTAAAAATTATATTGGGTAGTACCTCATCCCAATTCGTGAACTCTTTGTTATAATAATGTTTCATCATTTGCTGGATGGTTCCTATCGCTTGTTCCGCAATTCCCACGGTATATTGGGCATCGGTATTTGTAAAATGAAGAATCATTCCGAATCTCTCAGCCATTTCTTCCATGATTTTGCTTTAGTGACTGCTCAATCTACCAATATTAAGAAATTCGGGAAGTCCCGTGTTTCGTAATTATTCCTTCAAATATTACATGTGCAATAATCTCTTCCCTAAGCGCCGGAAGAGCACTTGCTATAACATACCGTGTCGCATTGTCTACAAACACTAAAACATATTTATTTCGATTATTCTTCGATCTTTTAAATGGACCAATTTCATCGAGAGTTAGGAGTCAACATGAGGAGGACCAAGAGATCGTAAAGTACAGGCCTGATGTGTCGAGTCCATCGCCTTCCTTCTAGAGGTCGGGATATATACTCGCCTGCTAGTTCGAGTTACAGAATAGAATTCCAACTGCCATAAAGAATTATTGTTGTAGACCTATAAATATTTACCAATCCTCTGAGCTGTACGAATGAATTAATAGGTGAAAGTACGTATCTGACATGAAATTGATTACATGCACGACACGCCTATTATTGGGATGGAATTGGTCAACAACTCGCGAAAGAAATCTTAAAATGGTGTGAGAAATATAATAATAACATTGAAAACAGTTTTAATAGAGAAATATGAATAATACGAATAGCTGTATAATGAATAGACAGTTAAACTGAGTTTACAGATATAAATGCATATACCATATTCCAAACAGACTGAACGATGCGATTATGGCTGTTTTGATGCGAACAAATAGATGTCTAATTTCGAGTATCTTCGGAAAACAGTAAACTGAAGTTGCTGGTTGGAACCTCCCGGGCAAGCGTAGTATTTGGGATATGTTTTTCCTTCTGGTAAATATAATAATACATGTTAAAATGGTATTAAGTGTAGGAAAAAGTAAGATATATTGAAACACTTAATGATACAATATTTCATACCTATGTATTCACACCCTACGTTGTGATTTCCATACGGAAATGAACTTATACTTTTGAACTCAGTTATATTCATCAGAAGCAGTGATAAATCTCCATCTCGACTCGAATTTGGGTCAAGCTTCAGATCGAGTCGAACCAAAACGAGCCAATGTGTAGATTGAATATCCCACATAGACAATACCATTATTCTATTATCAATGATAGTACTACCACTCCAATTTATTTTATTATTATCATTATATCAACACCATATATATAAACACACAACATGCAGACACCATGAAAGGTGGACTGTTTTTATCGGAATACTTAAATTTAGTTTACTGTCGACCTCGGTAGTCATTAATCCCTGTCTCCGTTAGCCTAACTGGCATAAACGTGGGACGTAAAACTCAAAAATTTCATTTCATTTTCCGTCTCATATAGCCTCGCTGCCGTAAAGGACGCTAAATTCAAAATCAACTGAAGTAAACTATTATCTATACATTGAATTTAATTAGGAAATTGGCAGTGCTATCATAAGAGTAAATGAAATGAAATGAAATCTGCAAGTTTTACGTCCCACGGTTATGCCAGTTAGGCTAAAGGAGACGGTGATAATGAGAGATGAGTGAAATGGTGGAATGAAGAAAGTGGGAGGAAACAACATAAGAGTAAGTTTATAAAAATGAAATGTATAATAATAGTTTATATAAAATAGAGTTTGCGTAATGTTGTAATGCCCAACTAGGGTTGCAGTAGTGAACAGTTCAAACTGTCAATCCTACCATAATATTTTTTTCACTTCAATGTTCACGTTCTAAAGTGTTGACCAAAACGTATTGATATACCAAACAAAAGCAAGCAAATAGTCCCTGGTCAGACGGTGAAGTCATGGACTACTAACGAAGTCATGGACTCCGTGTACGAATCTCGCGGTGGTCGTAATTTCTCATAGTCTAGATTTAATAGCTACAAAACATATTTTTACTTTGCTGCAACATTTAGAACTCTTCTGTTTCTAACAGTAGCTTCTATTTCTATAAGTATGTGCAGGGAACAGTTGGTTGCTCGAACAGCTCACAAAGTAGTATTTATTTTCTAACAACAGGGATCCACTCCTCTTTTTGATATATATTGATTGACTTAAAGTGAGCAGTGCACAACTGTTTAGTATTCTCTTTCATTTTTCTTCAGGCAATTTTTGCACGTTAGCAGACAACATTGTAGGGACATTGTAAACGGCTCTAGGAATAATACAAAATCGAAATATTAATATATTGTTCTGTGAGTATTAGCTCAGCAGAAGTTTCGATACATGTTTATTTCATATGTTTCTGATGTCTTTAAAGATGACAGCTATTTGTCTTGGGTCGTAGAAATTGAATCGAAACGTAGAAAGGAAAGAAATTAATTCGTTTCATTACTGTTTCTTTTTTCTTTTTATTTTTAATATTTATCCACTAAAGCTAAACAATCATCTGTTTTACAGACAAAAAATATGGAAAATTTTACTTTCGGGTTTAAAATTTAATCCTTTTTCAGTGTTATATGCTAATCAGTGCTTTATTTGTACAGTGGAAGAAAAATTTATGTAATTACTGCTTTCCCAGGGCGGAGAGAACAGATCCACCAATATAGAAAACAAAAATTCTCATGAGCATTAACAATTAAATAATATTCCTTCTAAAATACTGCAATTATAGTTTGCATCTGAAGTAAAATCTAACATAATAATAATAATAATAATAATAATAATAATAATAATAATAATAATAATAATAATAATAATAGTAGTAGTAGTAGTAGTAACAATAATATTTTAGTATCAGACTTGAGGAGTGAGACATTTTATATGATACATGTATTAATAAAAATAGTCACTACTTGTTACAGAATCCGTCGGTATTCCATTCCTGGCGCGAGATCATTTGGTTCGGATTCCATGTTAATGAGTAGGTTCTCTCTCATACAGCCTCGCTGCTGAAAGGGATGTAAAACTCTACAGTGAAGTGAAATCTTTGAGTTTTATGTCCCACGATTATGCAGGTTGGGCTAAAGATACGGTGGTGATGAGAAACGAATGAAATTGCGGAATGAAGAAATTGGGAGGGAACGGGAGAACACCGAGGAAACGCACGAACACGCTGATTATCCACCACAAAGTTCACTTGGTGGGAGCAGTCATTGATCCCGGGACCCCATGAAGAAGAAGGGAACGCTCTACCACTGAGCCATCGCGACCCCAAACTAAAGACAAATCAACGCATAGTAATCGTGGTTCAGTGGTCAACGCACTCAACCTCTAATCTGAATGTCCGGGGAGTTTTTTTTTTTTTAATATATGGATACATTTCCTTAAATATAAAGTTCCCTTTTGACAACAAAATCAACTCATTTCGTTGCGTTTCAAAGCTCACAAGGAGAAAGCAGACTTTGTTAACACTAGAACGGCGGCTGGGTCATTTTTGACCCATTTCGAACTTTACGTTTTAACAACTTTTCTATTTTCTTACGAATCGGATCCCATTTTTGTGACTTTTACTCGTTCTCTTGAAGAAATATTTGTACTAAGTGTCACTCTTATCCACACTTTGCCTTTTGAAATACCAAACAATTATACTAGAACGGCGGCGTGGGTCAATTTTGACCCAACTCCTTTCTTAGTGATATTTTGTTGCATTGTAGCAACACTGCTGGCTAGCGTCTTTATGTTGCGACCATTCTTGCTCATAATACTCTCCCATTCCACCTCGTGTTCGTAACCAGCTTCTCAGCAATTTTGTCAGTTTAGTTGGAGTTAGTACTACTTTAGAGAGTCGGTTGATTAGGAGAATCTAAATTATTTCCGGACTGATGTGCTATTTCAAACACTCATTTTGAACAAGAAACTGATGCCACTGGATGAAATACTTGCAAGTTTTGCTGACATAAGTGAGGCCGAGTCTATCGCTGAATGCGTTGATATTTCTTCAGATGAGTACCTGCCGAATAACAACGAATATGATGATTCGGATGAAATATTGAAAGAGGAAGAGATAAGCACAAAAAACGATACTTCTGCAAATAAACGTCGTAAAATAGATAAGATTATTATTATTATTATTATTATTATTATTATTATTATTATTATTATTAATAATATTAAACACAAATTATATGTCTTACATCGTAACAAAATATTCATAATAATTTCAATCATTTTAACAAAAAAATTAGCAAACAATTTGCATGCTATTGTGAAAATATAAAGCTATTTTTTTTTGTTGTTTTTTTTTTGGTTGGTATCATTATGTTGAAATGTTTCATGAAAAGACGTTCATAGCACAAATAAATAATAATAAATAAACTACAGCCATATTCGATCCACTATTGGATGAGGCGTCTCCCCGGAGGGAGGACTTGGTCTACTGCTCCCACGCTGACCAGACGGGTTGGGACAAGGTTCCTATATACCAACGGGTTGAAAGAAGAAAGCCAAAGCTCTCACTGTGATCGCCACTATATGGCCGCCACGCTGGTCTAGTGATGAACGTGGCTGACTACGGACTGAGGGATTCCGAGTTCAATTTCCTGCGCTGCCAAGAATTCTTAGACTACTAGCCTGTGGCGTAACCAGAAATTTCAAAGCTACTGAAACCAAAAAGTTCAAAGGTCTAAATGCGAGACAACTTACTTTCTCGTATGTTTGAATAAATTATATTTCAACCAAAGAAGTAGAATCTTTAAAGTAGTTGTTCGAAAGAACAGGTAGTTTACCATTCTTTTTATGTCAGAACTTTCATGATTAGAACCTAGCATATCTTATTTAGAAAACAATCACCCTATACTAACCTTTTCTGGTTTGAACTACTGCAAGTTTATGACTGTGTATGCTATTTTAGGTTATGTCAGTTTATGTGTTTTCACAAATTCTCAATAGGAAGAGGAAAGTTATAGAAATGCATAGATGCGTATTACAACCATATTACTAAAAACATTTTTGTGTAATACGTCACGTTTTTATTTGTGAACAATGTTTGTGTATGACCCTTCTCCTTGTAGAGGAGTGAATGAACTGTGTTCTGTGTAAGACTGCAAGTTTAGATGCGTGTAGATTAGGTTAGTTTAGTTCAGTTAGGTCATGCACTTGAACAAACTATCTAAGAATAATAACTATCTAGGAATTAGAATGATATATAACATTACTATATAATAAACTGACATTGTATATTATACATTTAATAATATCATTCTAACAATATTATATTCATAAAAAATAGCACGTTTCTTATATTTGTATTATTGGCAAAAAAACAGATTGATCAATAAATATTAAGCTAGAGTTGAAAGAAGTTTTTTTGTTTATTGAATGTAAGTCACGTTTTATTATGCAATAAATATTAGTGGCTTAGAATACAAAAAATTAATAAAAATGGAATGGGTCATTTTTGACCCACTCCCGCCGTTCTAGAGAGTATCAAAAACACCGCCGTTCTAGTGTTAATTAAACTTAGTGGCCAATTGTTGTAAGGTGAAAAGTGCACATTTAAGGTATTCATATTAAAAACTGGAGTTCGCATTAGCCTAATTGAAGGGAAAAAAGCGTCTTAAAGTTTTTGAGTCGCAGGGCATATCGTACAATGCGCAAGTTCATTAAGTGAAAGCGTGGTGGGATCAGTAGTATTTGTGACTCACGTGAAAAAGGTCCCGCCTTTGATTCCCGCTGGAGTTGACTTATCTCTTCTTTTGCTTCAACCAATAAAATAGCCACTTGTAACTACAAGTAAAATATGAATTTACTTACGTTTGTAATGAATTATAACAGTAGAAATATTCAGATCATGTTGTAAAATCTTTCAATGTTCCATGTTAACTAGCAACGAAATATATTGATATCACGATTTATATTATGGTTACCGTAGGCGTTGTGTAAAAATGTTCTTATGCTTCGTGTCTACATCTGTTGGCAGTGTGTGCATTACAAGCACTGGCGCAAATGTCACGGGGGATGAGGGCGGACATGTCTCCTCCAAACTTGGAACTGAAATACTGTCCCACCGAATAATTCGATTTGAAATGTGTTTTTTGGGCGGGAGAAGACTCAAATCTTTCCGCCTTTCAATGTTGAAGACAACTCCCTCCCGTGAACCTCCGCAGTATTGTTTTTCAACTTCATAAATATTTTCAACCTCGCTTTAAAAATATGGGAAATATCTTACCCGTCCTCCCCAATGTTGGAGACAGATTTTCGCCGCTTATTACAAACGGAATAAGTAGGAATTATCCTTTGATTACAATAACATCTAGTATTATCGAAGACGACTTTTTTCTCATACCCCGTGTAATTCTTACACTGTCAATAGATGTAGACAAGAATATTTTTTGCACAATGACTGTGGTATCCATAATATAACTAAGGATATCAATATATTTAGGAAATGGATTATATTTCGTTTCTAGTTAACATGGAACATTGACAGATTTTACAACTGATTTGAATATTTCTATTGCTTTAATTCATTAAATACATATGGGAATTAACATTTTACTTGCAGCTACAAGTGGTTACTTTATTGAATGAAGCAAAAAATGTTGACTCTAGCGGAAATCGCACCCGGGACCTTGGCTGCTGCGTCACACTTGGGACTGACTCTACAACACCGTCAGTTTATTACTTTGTGCAACGTGCGAAATATGCGTCAAGGCAAAAACTTGACAATGCTTTTTCTCTGATATATTAGGCCTTTGCGCTCTCCCAGTTTGTTATATGAATACTTTATATGTGCATCCCCGAACTAAATTTCATATATGCACAGTTTCACTAAAATTTGTCGGCACCCAAAAGGAAAAATGTAGGTGCTTATTCAAGTGTTGTACATGGTCCCTCCCCGAAACAAATTCTTAAATACGCCACTGTATATTCGTTGTTCTTGACGCTTCGTATCCATATCTGTGGAAAGTGCGAAGTACAAGGGATATGAGGGGGAAATCCCCTTTGGTGATGCTGGATATATGCTACAAAGAAACATCATTTGAGACAACGGTTGACGGGGGCAAAAGCATCACCGACATGAGACTTTCACGTTTTGTACTAGTATATTAATAGACAATTGATTAAAGTATATGTATTCCTCAAACTCTTGGGGCTTTAGTGTGCCCTTTTTCTCCCCTAAATGACGCCCTTGGCTACAACTGTCATAGTTTCCCATGCTATTGTCATCTGTAATGACGCCCCATGTTATAGCATACATAAAGCATTACGAAAGGGAATTTCCCCTTATCCGCCTTGTAATTCGCACTGTCCACTGATAAAGACACGAAGACCAAGAACATTTTTTACACAACGACTATGGTAACCATAATATAACTAGTTATATGAGTATACATGGGCGCATTTAGAATTTTATTTCGAGAGGGGGTTTGCACAACACTTGAATAAGCACTTACATAAGCAAAGGAGAGGAACCGAAAAGTTATGAAATTGTGGGTTGGTAGCCCCGTCTTGTGTGGTCATACGGTTAGCATATTGGCCTGCGGAATCAGAGATCCTAGTTTCAATTCTCGCGCAAAGTAACAATTTTATGTGTATTCCTTTGTACTCAAATGAAAAAATCCTACATTTTAACTTCGATAAAAATTACGTATTTATTCGTAATTTATTAATTTGCAAGGAAATACAAATTGCAACAAAAATGGTTTGTTTTTGTTGTAAATAACCCTACGAACTTTGATAATAATAACTCTATTACTAAGTACCACTTCATAAACCTAGTTCGCAAAACAATTATCGAAATTTGTTTTGTGTGTAACTTGAATAAAATACGGATTGAGGCTGTAATATGACATTTATAGTCAAGGTTTTGAATTTTCTAAAATAATAATTGTAAATTGTAATTATCCTCGATTTTTCTGTTATTAAAACGAAGTTAGCAAGTTTTCCACCGATTTGTAATAATCATAGTATCCTAACTGAGATTTAAATCATTTCAAGAAAAGCTATGGTTCTCAATGACCTCTGGTGGTACTTTTTGGAATGATAATTTTGTTCAAGTGCAGCGCTACCTGGGATCGTCAGATCACAGGCAGCTATCAAATAGGAAGGAAAACGATTATATTTGGTGTCAAAATTGAATATGTTTCAACCTAATCGGCTTCTAAATTAAATTAAGTGTTGATAGTGTATTTGATAAATTGTGAATATGTGAGTTTATTGCTGAAAAGCTTTGGTTTATAACTGGAATACCTACTGTAAATAAATTATTTTCTAGAATTTCTCTTGGCAAGTTAGTACGCCATTTAACATTGTGGTTGTTTCTATGCTGCTATCGCTGGTTGATATTTGAATGATAATGAGTTTTATAGTTGAGTTCTCAATTTTGTGATCTAAATTAAATTCATTTTGTGTTATTTTTTGTATTCTCAAAACTTGGCAATTAATTATATTGTTCGAGTTTACAGATGTAAAGTTGATAATATCCGATTTAACTCTATTATTTGACTAATGTAGAGCTTAGTTTACCTGGCGTGCTATGAGAGTATTTTTACTAGTAGCTATTGGATTTAATAAGTTCCCACTTTTGTTTAGTTACTTGAACTATACCAACATAACCATAATTTATTTTTTAGTGGGGGAATTAAATTCTCCTTCTTTCCAGCGTGCACGTTTAAGTTGTCTTTGCGGAGGCAGGTGCGCGTGTAACGTGTTAATATCCTTCCAAAATAATTGTAGTACTAACATAAATATATATTTAGAAACAGGATATACGTTACAAATCTAAATAGCTGCCTGTGATCTCAGTTGGTGAGTGGGAATGTAAAATATGTTAATATTTTTGTTATGTGATAGATAGAGCCGGATTATTCTGTAAAAGGGTTGCATTATAGTTAAATAGTAAGTAATTAAAATTGTATTGAGCGTCACCGAGGGGTTCGTAAGATGGCGACCGGACCTGTTAATCATGACCTACGTCTTGAACTTGATCATTTCGAAAATGGTGATACTGGAGTTTTAGTAACCAAACTCAATTGACAAATCCTAGTGTGGAAAATCTCACTTGTGATCCTGGTGTTTTGAGTGACGCTGGAAAGAATAATACGGTAGAAAATGATTCATTTGTTATTGCAAGTTGCAATAAAAATCAGAGCGATAACGTTTGTATTAAGGCTTCGCCTAGTCGCCCGGGGGTGTCAGGTGGCCACGAGCAAACAGCAGTCGGCAGTCAAGGCCGTTCACCTCCAACAGCTGGTGGTAGCTTATCAGCACAAACACGAGCAATTCGTTCGCACTTGGCTGGAACTCAGATATTTCCTTCAGAATCGGTTGTAAATAATTTCACATGCAATACTAATGCTTCTGTTTTGAGAACAGATTTAAGTAAACTTGTAACTCATTCAGCACAAAAATCTTTAAACGATTTTGCTCGTAATATACCCTTTTGTGATGGAAGCAAAGATATAGAACTCTTTCAGTTTTTGTTTTCTGTTTATAAAATTAATAAACTGAGGTTGTTTCCCTTAGAATGTATTATGATGTTGGCTATTGGAAAAACTACTGGGTTATTAAATACAGAATTACTTAAGTTGTTGGGCAATGTTAATGACTGGTTGGAGGTATGTCGTGCCTTACGAACTTCTCTGTTGACACCATTAGGCTTACGAGAAATAAATAGATTGTTTGTTGAACGTATTCAGAGCAAGAATGAAAATATATTAGAATATATCAGCAATATTTATGATGCTTATGTGGTGTTTCAAGGCACTCTAAATGAAGAGGGTATTAAAGTGAATGTTTTACACGGTATGAAACCCGATATTAGATACGCAATCTTTAAATATATTATTCCATCAACTTATCAAGAACTTTATGAGGAAGTTGTTAAATATGTGAATTATGAAAGATCAAAATTAGTCTATGATGAAATGTGCGGGTCAAATTTTTCTATTGAGTGTAAAAAGAGAATAAAATGTTATTTTTGTGGCGGGGATCATAAGGTTATAAATTGTATGTATAAAAAGCAACAACAAAAACAACAGGCGGCCTTGATGAATAGAACGTCAACCGAAGATAATAGGAAACCTATAGCTACATTTATCGATGCGTATTTTTTGGGACGAAAGTTAGAAGGAGCCTTAGATACTTGCACTACAGTGAATCTTTGTGATATAGACTCTTTTAAAGAATGGGAACAAAACACTAACTGGAGAGTGCAATATATTAAAGATACTTTTCGTGGAGTGGGGATTGGAAAGGAAGTGCTTTATTTAGATCAATGTGTTGTTCTACCGATAAAAATTGGTGGTTTAACTTACAAACTTAAATTCTTTTTGCATAAAAACTTGTCACCTAAGTTTATTATAGGAATAGACGGAATTAGTTTTCTTAAAGGAGCAATAGACATTAACAAGAAACAATTTATAATAGATGGTGGAAAAGTTAAAGTTCCAATAAGGTTAAATAATACCCCTACTCTTTTGAAAAATGATTCTGCCGCAGAAACTAATCATTCCAGGTCCCATAAGTTTCCGACTTCTAAATGGTTTGTGGAACATCAGGCGTCTCGCGATGGTGTGCAAGCAGAAACCTTTTCAAACAGCGGAGCTACATCCAGGGCGGTGGTACATAATTTTCAACAGTCTGGTACACAGGGGGATGGATCCAATGTACGAGAGGATACGAGAACTCCTAATAGGCAGGCTACCAAGGTATTGGTCGATCCCAAGTTGGTGAATGAAGATCCTGATTTACCAAGGTATGTAAATGAATTGGTTGCTAATTATTCAGACGTTTTCAGTGATCGTATTGGAACAGTTAAAAACCTTGAGTATGAATTAAAAGTGACTGATGAAACCCCTATTCGAAATAAAGCATATCCGATTTCACGTAGTGAACAGAAGGAATGGATAAAATTATTGATGATTGGTTAGAACAGAACATTATTGAAAAAAGTAATAGTTGTTGGGCTTTTCCTGCATCTTTAGTTAAAAATAAGAGTGGGGGAAGAAGATTAGTAGTCAATTACAAAGGTTTGAATGACAGACTGTTGGTTAATTCTCAATATACTCCGCTTATTGAGGATGTTATTGCACAATTATCTCAAGGGCGTATCTTTAGTGTGATTGATCTACGTAAAGCTTATCTACAACTGAAGATATCTGAGAATTCGCGCCAGTATACTGCGTTTTTGACGCACAGAGGCCTTTTTCAATTTCGTTATTTACCTTTCGGATTATCTGTGGGGTCTTACTTGTTGTCAAAACTTATGACAGACTTGTTATATCCCTTAAAAGAGGAAGGATTGGAGTGGTCTTTTGATGATGTCGTACTGGTTTCTAAAGATATTGTTTCGCATAAGAAATTGTTGACAAAAGTGTTGAATATTTTTAGTGAAAATGGTATTACGCTGTCACTTGATAAAAGTGCTATGTCTCAAACCAGAATTTCTTATTTAGGTCATATTATTGAATATAATAAATTTGAAATGGATCCTGCTCGAATAGATATTAGACGCAACTTACCAGCACCAAAAAATCGTCGGGGGGTGTTGCGTTTATGTTCATTCTTGCAATATTACTCAAGGTTCGTGCCTGGTTTCCATGAAATAATGCATCCATAAATGAATTGAGATCTCCTAAAGTGGCATTTCATTGGGGACCCGCCCAGAAAAAAGCCTTAGATGATATCAAGGCAATGTTCGAATCCCACATTGTGCTTAAATTACCCGATTTAAACCAAAAGTTTATAGTGTGTTGCGATTCATCATTAAAAAGTCTTGGAGGGGTGATCCAACAGTATGATTCGGAAGGCTACTTGAGACCTGTAGCGTATTTCAGTCGAAAATTATGTCCTTATGATTATAGTAAGCCCATTTATTTGCTTGAATTGATGTCAGTAGTAGAGACTCTAGAACGATTTAAAATCTATTTACATAATAAATTTGAATTATTAGTAGATAATCAAAGTTTGTCTTATGCCCTCAAGAATATTAAACGTGTAAAAAAATATGGTAGCTTATTGCATAGGTTGTTTGCCTTTCATTTTGATGTTAAGCACATATCGTCAAATTTAAATGTAACAACTGATTTTATTTCTAGAGTATATAACACCCATGATTTCGAATTGATTGAGAATGTACAATCTAGTGATGAGGAAATGCAAAACCTATGTATGGTAAATATGTGGGATATGCCCTATGCATCTTTATCTATTAAGGAGCATCAGTATAAAGATCCTTTTTTGTCAGAAATAATTAAAAAATTGGAAAGCAAACAACAGGTAGAAGGTTATAAATTGGTAAACGGAATACTTTGTAAGAAAACAAAAGCATATAAGAATCCCTATAAGGTTTGTGTTCCCAAAAATTTATGGAGAGTATTGTTGGAATTCTATCATGGACAAATTTTGCCCGGTGGTCAAGGAGGGGTGAGCCGTACGATTGGGAAATTAGCCTCGCGATATACATGGCCTGGTATCTTGAAAGATATTAAGGAATACGTAACCACTTGTAAAGAATGTCAATTAGCAAAAGCCGAAAATAAGAAAAAGATGGGGTTGTTAGTATCAGAATATGAAAAGACTGTAAACGGTCTTTGGTATGGAGATGTAATTGGGCCAATAACAAGATCAAAATCAGGACGTTATTGTTTAATTATAGTAGATGGTTGTTCACGTTTTGTTTATCTGGAACCTATTAAAGTTTTGTCCAGCCAAAGTATTATAAATAAGATGTATAAGTTAATGTGTAGGCATGGGTTTATACATGCTTTCGCCCATGATTGTCACTCTATTTTTGTATCTAAATTGTTCACGGACTTTTTATATAGTCAAGGAATCAAAGATATCAGGATTTCCCCTTACGCAGCGTTTTCGAATTTAAGTGGAAGATACATACGTTCTGTGAAAAATGGGTTAAAGATATTTTTCCATGATAAACAACAACAGTGGGATAAGGGCATACACGAAATTGAATTTTCACTCAATAATTCGATCCACACAGAACTAAAGTGTAGTCCAGTGGATATAGTATACGGGTATAATGTCTGTGACCCTCTTGACACTAAGTGGAATGTGGATAAAATATTTGTGGATAAGAATAAAGGTGAAATTTGCGCATCGGCGATGCGTAATATGGAGTTAGCGTGGAAGAGAAGGAAGGCGTTATATGATAAAAAGAGAATTCCTGTTGATTATAAGGTGGGGGATAAATTATTAATAAAATCGCAAGTTAAGTCGTCATTGGTGGACAAGTTTAATAAGAGCTTGGCTTATCGTTGGGAGGGCCCGTACACATTGGTCAAATTCCTGGGTCAGAACAGTGTTCAAATTAGATCTGATGCTAACCCTAATGATGTTCGTAGGTCACATGTAGCCCTTACTAAAAAGTATCGAGAGAGAAGAGATGTAACTGCAACATAAAAAAAAATCCAGCTAATGTAGAGTATCTGAGTCAGAGAGTGTTACCACTTACCAGTTTTATTTTGGTTATGTATTTGTTTGTGTATTATTTGTTTTGATCAAATAGTAATTGTTATTTCTATTGCAGGCCTGCAATGCCGTGTTTTGTATATTGTCGCGACTACCATTGATGTATGTATGTGTTCATGAATAAGTTTGGTTTCGGATATTGTCAATTATTGCAGAATTTGTCAGCTGTATGTAAGTAGTATGTTCTTATTGTTTATTGCCTAAATGGATGTTTTGTAGAGCCAATATCTGTAAAAAAAAATCAATTCTGCATTTCCAGGTTAGCTAACATTGTTAATTTGAGCATTGATAAATAGTTTGATAATGCTTATTAGGAATAAGATTTGAAATTAATCTATCCGATATTAGACAAGATTGAGAAATAATTTGGGCTGTATTATTATAATTTATTAATGAGTTAATTGCCATAATTATTAACGGGTGATGGATTAGAAGTAGAGATCCATGAGTGAATGAATTTTGTATGGCGATGGATGATTCTGGTTATTTTTGGTATTTGATTTTGTTTAGTTCGTTTATTTTTCTTTCTTTTTTCTTTTTGGGGGTTAGGTATGAATGATGGAGTGGATGATTCAAATCAACTAACGGAGATATTATGAGTAGTTACCTTATGGCAATTGCTTATTAAATGGATTATAATTTAGGAACGTTTATATTTAAAAGGTTAACCTTTTAATTAGGGAGGGCCGGATGTGTGTAATATGTCATTTATAGTCAAGGTTTTGAATTTTTTAAAATAATAATTGTAAATTGTAATTATCCTCGATTTTTCTGTTATTAAAACGAAGTTGGCAAGTTTTCCACCGATTTGTAATAATCATAGTATCCTAACTGAGATTTAAATCATTTCAAGAAAAGCTATGGTTCTCAATGACCTCTGGTGGTACTTTTTGGAATGATAATTTTGTTCAAGTGCAGCGCTACCTGGGATCGTCAGATCACAGGCAGCTATCAAATAGGAAGGAAAACGATTATATTTGGTGTCAAAATTGAATATGTTTCAACCTAATCGGCTTCTAAATTAAATTAAGTGTTGATAGTGTATTTGATAAATTGTGAATATGTGAGTTTATTGCTGAAAAGCTTTGGTTTATAACTGGAATACCTACTGTAAGTAAATTATTTTCTAGAATTTCTCTTGGCAAGTTAGTACGCCATTTAACATTGTGGTTGTTTCTATGCTGCTATCGCTGGTTGATATTTGAATGATAATGAGTTTTATAGTTGAGTTCTCAATTTTGTGATCTAAATTAAATTCATTTTGTGTTATTTTTTGTATTCTCAAAACTTGGCAATTAATTATATTGTTCGAGTTTACAGATATAAAGTTGATAATATCCGATTTAACTCTATTATTTGACTAATGTAGAGCTTAGTTTACCTGGCGTGCTATGAGAGTATTTTTACTAGTAGCTATTGGATTTAATAAGTTCCCACTTTTGTTCAGTTACTTGAACTATACCAACATAACCATAATTTATTTTTTAGTGGGGGAATTAAATTCTCCTTCTTTCCAGCGTGCACGTTTAAGTTGTCTTTGCGGAGGCAGGTGCGCGTGTAACGTGTTAATATCCTTCCAAAATAATTGTAGTACTAACATAAATATATATTTAGAAACAGGATATACGTTACAAGGCTAAACTGTATAAAATTAATATTTGGGAAAACAGTTAAAGAGGTTGCCTTGCGCGGGTATCGAACTCAAGAGCTCTTAGGCTGAACTCCAGTACGCTAACCTTCTGATCACAGAATGCAGGACTCTTGTCCAATATTTTCATAACGTTTTCTTGCTCGCTTTTTTGTGTGTGTCGATTCAAGCGCCATCCGTGAACGTCCTGTCTTCAATTCTGGACCACGTCATTGATAATTTTTCTGGAGTTTCCAAATATGCAATAAGAAATGTGGGCACAGTTATCCCCCGTACCCATAAAGGAGGTTGCGTTTGGTATTATTGTATAGCTTTTTCAAAACTATTTAATACGTGTTGTTTTAGTTTTCCTGATCTGTATTTTTTACGACATAATTGATCGTTCCGGCACTATGAAGACACACTCACATATATATTGCTTGTGTTTTCCATTAAAAGTTGCAAGTGTAATTCATAACTATGTCAATTTACAAAACCTTTCCAAATACAAAATTCCTACTTCTCAATATGGATTTAAATCGCAATACTAAGAATCAGTGATAGTCAATTTTTCTAATATTCTTTCACTTCTTACGAATAGTCTCGCCGTTGAAATGTACTTTAAACTGAAAAGCAATTCAACTCGTATCCTGATATAACCGTACCGATATAAAATTTCGGATAAAGAACACGCTGTGACTGTTGTTGGTTTGAATCGGACATGTCGAGTGGATCTTTAAAATTACTTTTTTCTAATGTGTTGTAATAAAAGTATATACTGTGGGAGAAGTATCAAAGCAAATATAAGGCCAAGGAGCTAGTATGTCAAATAATATTTTAATAATTATTAGCATACTCGTCTTCGGTGAGAGACATCTGAGTTTGAATCTGAAAGTAAATCCGGTTTCTGGATGTAAAAGATCATATGGTTTAATATAGAGGAAGATATTTTACTGGCAGTTTTCCAGAGGAAGAAGACCAATTTACTTACATGTAACACTTCCCAAGTGTAACACTCCAATTTTGATAAAAAATTTAGCAGGCAGATATCACACATAAACGAATACGTGCTTTTTTTACTTTCTGCAGGAGCCCCCACCCAAAAGTGTGAAATTTGACGCCCGAAAGGCAAGAAGAAATCTACCGAAGTGAATGAGATTGTGCGCAGGTATTGTAGGCAGAAAATGAGGGAATACCTATTTTCATGAAAAAATGGGTCTACGTGCCCACTGTTTGCAATGGCTCCAACTACGAGCCCTCAGTTTTAACGATTATGGGCGTACCTCTCTGCGTGCGAGTGCTATTACGAGACTCCCAGTATTTAAAGTTATTACCTCACCCACCAGTTAACAGCTATCTTTCCAAATGGAAAACTCCTCTGGAGGAGGGGGACGCGGTGGTTCAGGGGTAGAGCGTTCAACTTTGGTGCTTGCGGTCCCGGGTTCGATCCTAGCCCCCCCCCAGCCCCAAGTGAACTTTGTGTTGGACAAACACCGTGTGCGTGGCTTTTCTCGGCGTTCTACCGTTTCCTCGCACTTTCTTCATTTCACCATTCCATTCATTTCTCATAATCACCGTCTCCTTTAGCCTAACCGGCATAACCGTGGGACGTAAAGCAAAGATTTCATTTCATTCATTCCATTTCCTCTGGAGGAGGAATGATAGAATCACTAACCTCAAATAATTAACTTCACGAAGTTTGTTTTCGACCAGATCGGGTTAAGATCCCCTTTTTCCCTTATTTCATTTAACTTACTCAAGGGAGGCAGAGAGAAAAGAAGGGTTAAATATCTCTTAATCCTTTAAATATCCTAGTACAATATTTCATGTTGACCAATTCTAGATTAACCTTTTCATTCACTCTGTTTGTAAGACTCTAGGGTAGTTCTTACTACCACTAGCATACCAGACTCAAATTATAATGAAAACTCATCAAATTTCCTCTTTTTGATTTCTTTATTTCAATTAAGAGCGAATTATAGCTGAAAATAGTCTATCATCTCTAGATAAAATATTTATCTGTCTGTACTTGCCCTCCCGAGACTGAGAGGGGCTTAAGTATATCTCTATCCTAATGTGTAAAGAATAAGAATTAGTTTCCACTATAATAGACCTAAGAATTTCCTACTTCAGTCCTTAAGACAAAATTACATAAACTAATACTCTAATTAATCAGGGTCCACTCATGAAACGTTATCTTACAAGCTGATAAAGTAAACCAATTTACAGTAATAAAGGTGCCTTCACCACTTATCGAGCAAAATACCCTCACGACAGTCATCATTTAGACTGTTTTATCCAAAGAATCCCCATCCCCTGAAATGGAACCAGAGAAAAACAAAACTTCCTCTCCTTTTATTCGAATCACTAAACGGTTCCCCGCCTCAAGAGAATGCCTTTTATATATATGAGAGGTTCGGAAAAATATCCAATTGTTTTTGTAGCAAAAGTACCTATCGAACCATTATAACGATATAGATATACGGAAAATTTAAATCAACCCTCGTATTTCCTAACGCCAATTCTTGGAAATAAAACGCAACCCGAAAACATTCGGAGGAGAGCGGCTTTCCACAGGGCCTTTCAAGCGGCTGTGGTTTCAATTGAAGATAAAAAAGGATATGAAAGTTTGAGTGCTGCTCGATTGAAGGGAACCGCTTTCTGTTTTGTTTTTTTTTACCATTTTCGCTCTATGTATATCAATATTTTTTTAAAACCAGAAATTATAGTTGATTTGAGTCATTTTGGGTTTTAGTAGAGAGTTAATAATAGAGATTAAATATGTTCTTACAAATCAGAAAACCAGATACCACTACATTTTACGATTTTTGATCTATGGTGATCAACGATCAAACCAGAAAGGGTTAGTTTAAATCACTTCCGGTTTGAATAGGTAGTTTTAATAACAAATTCAATTCCTAATTCTTGACTATATTCTGAACAAATTTAGTAACGATCTGTCGAGTAGTTCTTAAATTTTTATTTTTATTTCTTTTTTTCATATACATGCAAGACCGGCATGATAAATACAAAAAGGACCAAACCTGTTCAACCAACCAAATTCTGTTTATAAAAATAAACAAGGAAAACTTGGTTTTTGCCCCCCTGCATACAATTAATTCGTTCTTACAACAGAAACCTTGTACTGTCTGTTTTTTATGATAAATAATATAAAATGAAATGAAACATATCCATCCAGAAAACAGAAAATAGATAAATAAGACACATTTAGACTTTTCTTGGTTGTATAGTTGTGAGTGGCAGAAGTGAAAGCCACTGCTTGAAAAGAGAACCCATCTCTTTCAAGTAACAAAAGATCTAGAATAGCATTCGGAATCATATGTTGGATACTGAGATTTTAAATATGATTATCTTTATTCTACGAAGTATTTTGTTGACGCAAGAGAGACACCAGCTTTCACACGAGAAGCAAATTCTGATAGTTGCGGTCGTAAAGTTGTAATAACTCAGTAAGGAAGTGAGGTTGGGGTAGGAAAGGGAGACTGCGCAAGGCGTAAATAATTTTGAAAATTGCGGTGGTAGATATGAGTTTGGGTCCGAAAATTGCCAAAATGCATTCCTCCGCGTCATGTCTTCTTCAAAGAATGTCACCCGTAGCAATTTAAGAGATATGAAAGTGGTCTTTTGATCAATTATCTGCAGTAGTGATTATCTCATTATGGAAGTAATTATTACAAATAATCTGTCATTAAGTTTCTAAGTGCAGTATTTTGTGAGATATTTATGAATAAAATATTACATGGTACCTTATGGAGATTCTGAAGCCTCTGATGATGGGTAGACATCTTCTTAAGTATTTAAATCAATGTTCTTTTTCGGACTTCCCTTCCTTTTTGGTCCGTTAAACTTACCTTTACCTGAATTTTTACGGTTTTCATTACCATAATTTCCCTTTTTATTGAACTTCTCATAATGCCCTTGCACTTCATCTACCTGATTGACACGTACAGTTCTACCATGAAAATTGTTCCTATCATTAATGTTTCTGCTGTCATAATACAGTGCTTCAAGATTTTGTATAGCAGTTAAAAATGAATGAAATTTAAATTTGGGAACAGTGCTAACTGTCGTCGGTAAGAAATAGGAATCAACTGTTTAATCGTGTTCACTATGAAAGTATTCGGTATATCAGATGACAAACCACGTATTTTGTTGAATCTTTTGTTGACAAAATCGGTAACGGTACCGTCGGTTTTTGGGTTAAGCGCTTGCGATTGCAACACCGATAGTTTACTTGCAATAACTTGTTCAGAGGCAAATTGAGCTTTAAATTCTTTAGTGAAATCTTCAAATGAACGGAATGTACCTAATTCTGACTTGTACCACTCGAGAGCATTACCGGTAAAAACAAACCCTAGTACATGTCAATATTGAGATTCAGGTACATCCACAGCGTGCGCTGCAATCTTAAACTGCTTTAAAAACGAAGTTGGTGACTCATCATCTTCTAAACTGAAAACTATGGGAACATTTCAATGTCACCATGACGCAATATTCGTCGTTTAGGCTTTTTTACATTACCCCTATCTGATTTTCTTACTTTAATTCGTTTCTTTAGTTTCGTTATCTCACTTGCTGTAGAAGAACTAGAATCAGTTTGGTTGGAGCTACTAGTTTCTTCCTTGCTGTTGTATTTTGACTTGTGGCTACTTCTATCATTACCCGATATACCTAATTTACGCCAATTACGTTCACTCCCTTCTCTGCTAGCGCTCTCCGATAATGAGGTTAACTTCGTTTGGGTTTCATCTACCTTTATTTCTAAATTTGACAACCTGTCACCTATTAAAGCAATAATTTGGTTCATGTTGATGACATCAATAACTTGAGGAACTGTGTTTTGTGACAAACTATCGACCCTACGGTGCAATATTGTGACATTTCTTTCTAACTTATCAGTCGTATTACTTAATCCCACTAACATTTTTTTCTTTGGTTTCTAGATTACTTTCGATATTGTTTACTGACTCCTCGATCGCTTCGATTTTTTCGAGTGCTCGGTCTGCCTTTTCTTCACATTTACCTAAATCAAACGTAATATTCTCAAGTTCTTGGCAGTTCTGAACAGTTTTCCTTCATATTTTCTCGCATTTATCATTTACCTTCTCACATTTCTCGACTATTTCTTTAGATATTTGTTCGTCTACCCACGCATTCTTTTTTATTATTTCTAATTGCACCTCAAGTTCATTATCAATCTGCATTTTTGTTTCTTCAGAAACTTCCACTATTTTGCTTTCTAAGGACTCACGTACATTATTAGTTTGTTCAACGACTTTTTCTATTTTAACTTCCAAAAATTCATTTATTTTTGTATTTTATTTTCTAATGATTCATTGACTTTTTCTACTTTGTTTTCTAAAGACTCACGTAAATTTTGCATTTCTTTGTTAGAACCAACAAGTAAAACTTGTATTTCATCTTTATTTTCTTTAATTGCATCCAACAATAACTTAACGTTACTCTCATCCATTTTGCACAACTGTATAAAAATTCTAAACACGAGTCAGAAACTTACCTTGTACCTTTACGTTTCTACGCATGAATCACTACTTTTACTTTAACGGTGCAGGAATTCTGTCCGTGTTCGAGCGCCATTCTTATGACCGGAAGGGGTTTCGATTCCTGCCAGTCCCTGTTTGGGAAGACATTTTTATGACCGGTTGGATCGTGTTCCTGTCCGGGAAAGCCATTCCTATGACCCGCCTGGGTTCGTATCTTGTCCGGTACGGCTTTCTTATGGTGGTTTTATTGGTTAGATGGAACAAGAATTTTATTCCGCTATTTACAATGGCAAGAATAAAGGGGAAGCAGACCTCTAATAGGATTACAAACCAATATGTACTTAGATTGAGGTTGTTCTTGCGCGTAGCCACCGTCTTCGATACGCCCATCAACATTCATAGAGTGAAAGTAAATACCTGAATGCAATACCCTCTATATTGGTAGCTATTTACACGGTAGCGATTCATGCTGAAACAACCATAGGATGCAAACATATATAAATGAAATGGAATTTATTAGATCAAAAAAAATCACACATGAAATTACTTACGTACACTTTTTCGAATACATTTCTATTAATGAATTTTTTGTACGTTTTACTAGCTTTTAGCCCGTTATTTGTTAATAAAAAAAATAAAAAAACGACGAGAAATAACTTGATAGAAATTGTAGATCTTTGCCCATGAATTGCCAGCTTAGTTGTGTATGACCATCTAACACACGTTGATTTGCAACACACTTCACTTTACTACACTCTTTGATGGTTGGGGATTTTCAGGGAAAATTTAGCGTGGTTACGATGAAATAGATTTTGATTTCCTCTTCTTACTTTAGAGAAGAATGGGAGCCTCTTTATAACATGCTTTGACTTGCACACTGCACTGCAAACTTTAAGAAGAAATTGCCAAATATTCGACACACTTTAAATATTTCATATAGATTTGTTCTTTCTGCTTGCCGGGGCTTCTTGAGATTAAAACTAATATTTTCAAATGTAAGAATTTAATTTTCGAACCAATCTTTTACCCGCTGTACGATTTTTTGCGGCGTGGACAGACATTACCTTAAGCAATTTGTATAAATACAACATTTTATACTTGTTTCCTTTTAACCGTATGCATTTCAAAACTCTGTTCATTTCTTTCAAGTCATTTACGCTTCTCAATTCATAATATTCCTGAAGATGGCAATTTTACTCAAAGATTCATATTTAACTCAAATTGCCTTTTCTCTTCATTCACTGCATACTGTTCACCTGAATACCTTTCTTCCCGCCGTCTTCCCGAGCGTCTGTGTCCTTACGCCCGTTAGTAACAAAAGAAAATATTAAGAAATCAATGCAAAATCTTCAATATATGCATTAAAGACTACCGCACCTTTTTGCCATTAATACAAATAAATCAAAGTACTCAGAAAGGCAAAATTAAATATTGATTACTTTAGAGTTCACAGGACTATTTCTTTTAAAGAACAAACACTTCACCCATTCCAGTGTATCACAAGCATGTAACGCAAGTCACCATAGTGCAGTGTACCGTGAAACAGATAGTACCATTTTGTAAAGTTTGTGTCAACGTACAGAGTACAGAGCCTAATTCCACTTCAGATGAGATTGAATAGGGAATTTTAAAATGGAATGGGAGTGAGGGGGGCCACACGCTCATAGGTTTCCAGTTCAATACATTTACTTTTATATTTGAAAGTGATGACTCTCTCTCTCTCTCTCTCTATCTCTCTCTCTCTCTCACTGCCTCTGTCCCTTATTTTTATATACCTATATATCGAATAATGCGATACATTTTATAGTTGCAACCTTCATTTGCCTGCCCTTCCTAGAATAACATTAAGCATAAGCTCTGATAAGACGGATTCAGACGGATTATATATTCCCGAAAATGATACGAATAGAGCTGATCCTGAGCTAAAAGCCTTAACATACGGTGCTACGCAGACGATTAACGTTGAAATGCATGTGTACGTTGAGCTGGAGAACAACGTAGCTCACCTCTAAGTAATAAACAAAATATTTACTAAGGTTATATAAAATATATGATTGAATAATGAACGTATTAGCGCTGCCTTGAAACAGAAAATTTGAACGATATGGATCTTTATTATAGAATTGAAGAAGTTAGATTAAGTTAATTTGTACACTGATGATAAAACTGAAATAGGTACAACCATATTCAATGAGTTATTGGAATTAATGTCCAGATTTTGTTTGGAATGCCACGTTAACGATGATTATTGGCATAGCCCTTGATATAACACGATTCGTTTCTGACAACTCTTTGCTTGTTATGTACACCGACAGCAAATGTCATCTAGCGGCAGGCTACAGAACCTCGTTGTTGCTTACTTTGCTCACGCTCTCGGACCGTCGTCGCAACATCCGGCTCCGTCCTGAAGATTCGCGCATCTTCCCCTCGCCTCGTTGGCTAAAGAACCTACGCTAACGTTTCTAGAATATTCTCGCTCGAAATTCGGCGGTGGTATAAATATTGCGTACTTCGGCAACCAATCCAACAGGCCAGTTTATTGCAGCTTAAGCTTTAACGGTTTTAGTGCTCTACTGTTTCTGTTATGACAGAGAGTTTGTTCATTGTACCTAAAGTATTCACAATTTGAGGTTTTGGCCAGGTTTGAAGGGTGTCTCGAACACTGTGGAATGAGGTTATTCAGTTCTATATTTGGTAGAAGAAGAACCGTTTGTTTCATATATTCGATATTTACAAGGTGTTTCTGAAAATACGTCGAGTGCTTATAAATCAGAAACGGCTGAGAATAAAAAGATGAAACAAAAACTGAGATAGAAACTGTTATAGGGCACATCACATGGTGTTGTTGTGATGCGACCAGGGTCTTCCTTGAAGGAGACCCAGGGTTCAACTTCAAATTTTTAAATCGGATCATTTCTGAATCATACCTCATTTGGTATCTCTTTTAAAAACGAAACAAATTTTGTAGGAAACAACTTTCGAATTTGGCCACCGTTTTCATAATTACCGCAAAAAGAGGGTCTTGTGGGTCCATCTGATATGCCCTATGACATTTTACTATCTCAGTTTTTGTTTCATATTTTTATTCTCAGCCGTTTCTGATTTATAAGCACTGGACGTTTTATATGATACAAGACCTACTTTTTGCGGCCACATTGAAAGCGATGGCGCAAATCGAAAATTGTTTCCTACAAAAGTTGTTTCGTTTTTAAAGGGCTACCGAATAAGGTATGAATCAACACATGCTCTCATTTGAAAATTTGAAGTTGGCCAATGGGCTCCGTTTAAGGAGTGGCCTTGGGAGTCACAGCAACACCATGTGGTATACCCTATGACATTTTACTATCTCAGGTTTTGTTTCATCTTTTTATTCCCAGCCGTTTCTGATTTATAAGCGCTGGGCTTTTTATCAGAAACACTGTATATATATATATATATATATATATATATATATAAGTAGATAGAGAGATCGATATAAGTAGGTTGGTGCCATTTGATGGTGTTTTTTGACCTACTGCAAATATTCCAGTTCCGGTACCGATTCCTGTTCTGGTTCCGATTGCAGTTGCGATTCATGTTCCGACTCCTTTTCCGACTGATGTTCCGACTCCTGTCCGGTTCCCCCGAAGCAGACTAAGCGCAACTAGTAGCCATTTACGACTGTGAGCACCACACCGGACCACGCATGCGCAGAAACATTACACAAAACAGCACGACTATGTAAATAATAGAACAAACATGTCAACGGTAGTTTTTTTCAACCATTACATAACATCAGGGATGTACTCGTTCTCTTTTACGAGCAGTTTTTGATCAATGACAACAGAGTAAACAGAGATTATAAAATAACAACAGCATTTAACAATATATACTGAGTTTGGTTATTCACGTACACACACACACACACACACTTGTTTACTCTAGCGTAGTTCTAACTTAGTAGAAATTACAAGCATGCGCAGAAAAATTACAGATCCATCTCTTACTTCCGGTTCCGGTTAAACGCACCACCACCAGCAGGAGACTACAACATAGCTGATTATGACCACAGAGTACAAAGGGTACAATATAGGACTATGAGCACATATTAAAATTCCTATTGAATATAATAGAGCAATGGTTCTCTGCCTGTTTGCGTGTAATTCAAACACACACACACACACACACACACACACACACATTGTTTACGAAGCACTTCGTAGTGCATCAGCAAACTGTTCCGCTTGCAGTGCCAGTTCTGTTCCGGAGTCGACTACGCAACGAGTACCTATTGTAGCTGCTACACAAGAATAGCTCCGAACACCTATATGCGCAAGCAGTTCCTCTTCCTGTTCCGACTCAAGATCTAGTGCCGGTTTCCGAGCAGATTACGCAACGACTAGGCTCTTACGATCCCTGTTTTTGAAACGATATAAAAACTATCATCTATTTTTCATCCACACACACAAACACACACACACACACACACACACACAGTTGTTTAAGCATGCGCAGTTCTAACTTAGTAGAAATTACAGTTCCAACTTACACTTCCGGTTTGCGATTGAACACAGCAGCAGCAGACCAGATCCTACAAATGCTACAACATAAGACTATGAGCACATATTCTAACTTCTATTGAACATAGTAGAGCAGTGGTTAGTTGCCCGCTTGCATATGGTTCACCTACACACGTATTTGCATACTTGTTAGCTCCGAGTTGTGAACCGACTTGTTGGAACGAAATGTACATAAAAAACGTAAAGAGATAGAAAAACAAGAGTCATGAAAAATCCATGAATTTCATTCAAATTTGAGATGGAAAAATAATTATGTCGCTATTTCTGGCAGTTTCTTGGAAATTGCGTGTGCTTCTTTACTATATTTATTGGATTCTGCTGCAATATCACCTGCAACGTATGAATGGTATTGGTACGAATAATATATCTAGCTTATCTAATCTTACAAACATAAACACTATTAACATTCTTCTAAAGAATTACAGGCGTTATCAGGATCTCTAAAGTGTTACAATATTTCAGTCACCTATACTGTAAAATAATACAGTGGGAAAGTACACGCAGTTTTGGGAAATAAATCTACAAGAATTTGAAGTAAGTTGAAAAAACTAAATACTTGTTTATATTTAAATTACCAGATATTCGACAATTGTACTTCCTACCCTTGCTATCGACTATTAGATGCTCGTCGAGGCAGGAAAATTAATGCGCATTTTTTTATTGTTTTATAACTATTTTTTGGTAATAAAATTATTAGTTGGCATATCTGCAAGTGCTTTTACCGAAAAACTCGTCTTCAAGACCCCAAAACTAACTTTTTCTGTGTATATGTGTGTGCATCGAACAACAACTCTTTGTTTCGAAGGTGCTGGAAAACTCTTTTTGCGTCGTTTCTCAGGAGGAACGAGAAACTGCAAAATCATTCAGTTTCCTAAGTTACTTTAAGCTAAATTCTAATTGGACAATTATTGACCAACAACAATAGGAAAGAGTGTTACGTCCAGTGTTTACTTGCTGGTCATGTGCTTTGTGGTGACCAAAAAGTACGCCAAGCAATCGGGCTGGGACCATCAAAGAAGGGACCACGCATAACGCGTGTAAACAGCTACTGTAATGTAAATCATTGTCTATCCAAAAAGTGCGTTTTTAAGAAAATATTGGAAGAATTTTCCACGTTCGTTTTAAGCGGGAACAGAGTTCAAAGTTATATTCGTCAGAAATTATTTTTTTATTAGTGATATTAAAGAAGTTGTAAAGACATTCCCTGTTGATTGTATGCAGCAGCTATAGGATGGCATAGAAGAGAAGCTCCCGATCCAGGAGAGACATTCGTAAGTATTATTTGAAAGGCCTATCCATGGTAAAAACACAAGAAGCTAGCGCTAGGACCGGTCAAGGAATATTGTCAATAGAAGAAAAGTATAGTGGCAAGATATAGTTGATTGCTTAGTCAGTGTGGCAGTTTTACCGTCACGTCGGAAGTAAAAAGAAAAGGTGACAAACAATTAGTTATACAAAAAAACGAAAAGAGCCACTTATAACGTGCACGAAAAGTTATTATCCAGAAATAAAAATTTATGTTTAGCTAGATAGGGAAACTATCAAGAACAAAATGTAACTTGTAATCTTCATGTAATCTTTTTTTATGCCCGTATAACTGATACCAACAGTGTAAATTTTATTTCATTGTATATATGTTTAATATTTGTACATGTTTTACGCAATATTAATAGATCAAATTCATTGTGTCACTTCTTCCATGTGAGACAGGTTATTTTATGGGCAAATATGAGAATTGAAAACAAATTCTCTGTGTTCGATTTTTTATTTAACCTTCTTTGAGTGTAAAACCTAATTCCAGCGCGAAAGTTTAGGTTGCGGCATGTACTTCGCTTTTGATATGGAAGTAGTGACTTATTCCTCGCAGTAGACAGTTGCAGATAAAGAAAGGAGGTAGAGTTAATATTCATTTTTTTTGCTTCCTAAATTAGAATAGTTCATACGTAACCGACCACGTTGCGACCAATCTTGTCATCCAAGTCTTCCCAAGCTTAGATGGAGGTTCGCAAAGCATGTTTATGCATCCTGACGAAGGAGATGATCTGGAGAGCTTTACTTCGTGGTTAAGGTAAATCGGAAGTGCAAGGCTAATTCACGCAACCTGCTTCATTAAGCGATAGCATAATTCCCAGGACACCTTTACAATAACTCGAAAATGTTATCTTAGTTACCGATATTAAAACGAAAATAATAATAATAATAACATATTTTCATTTATGCATTACTAGTGTGAAGTATATGTTTTATTTAGTGCTTTTGTATGTGTATTATTTCCATTAATGTTACTCTAGAGAGGAATTTAGTTGCATTTAGAGAAAATATTAGCTTCTTTTAGAGGAATTCTATTAGAGTCTTCTATTAGAATACTTAGTGTCAATTAACAGAATCATTCACAATGGAGATTCTGAGGAGATAAAGGAAATGCTCACCACATTGCTCGAAAAACAGTAAGAACAATTAAGTGTAATGTTGGAAGAAAATAGTGATAAAATTGCAAGTTTAAGGGAAGATCTGGGTAATACATTTGAAGAATTATATTCTAAGTTAGAAAGAACAAGTAAAGATATAGTGCGGACTAATAAATCCGTTGCTAACATTACCACGCATGTTCAGGCCATAGAGGAAAATAGAGGAATATACGGATGAGTGTAGGAGGAACTTGGAGTCCGCGAAGGCGCAGATTGAAAATTACCGTGCCGAAGTCACACAGAATCGTGAAAGAAACCAAGAAAAATTCAGAGTACTAAAGGGAAGGCAAGCGGTGTTAGAATTTAACGTCAACAAACTTCGTACCCGAGCAGATAACCAGATTTCAGAACTCGAGGAAACTAGAGGCACCCGCAATACGTATATACGGAAAACGATGACAGATTTATAGGAACAACGTTGCACATGAGCCAAATGCATGATGATATCGCGGAAATTAAAATGGCAGCTTTAGAAAACACAGATAACATTAGGCAGGCAAGAATGCGAGTAGGTAGATTAGAAACCCACACGATTCAGGATGTTACCCAACAGGTGCAAAATATCCCCACTTAATTAGCTGTAAAATCAGAAGTAGATCAGGAAGTTAAGAGTAGTATTTTTAAATTGGAACGAGAAAAGAGCAATTTACAAAATATTATTAAACAAACGAGTGATAAGAAATTCAACCGCGACTCAGATATTTTTACGTATGAAGCTGACGATAGTAGTGAGCACGAGCATATCAGTGAAGGTTATGATTCGACCATTCGGAGACTAAATGAAAGGGTAATACATCTTTTCCCAAAACGCGCAAACCAAGTATTACCATTCAAGTAATTCTAGATTTACCGACGTAGAGTGAAATGCTAGATAAAGAGACAGCCCGTTCGTACTTACGTAATCTCCAACACAAATTAGATCTTTTGAATGTACATGAACATGCGGTGTTGCCAGTATTACCGAGTTTGTCACAGAACCCCTGTTTAGAGTGGTTCCGAGAACGTCAGCACCTTTTTACGACTTCTAATGCCTTTGAATCTGAAGCCATTGTAGTGAGCAGATTGACCGATTTGCGAAATACCTCGTTCGATCCGAGAGTAGACGGTTCAGTTTTAGAATTTGCAACCACCCAATATCGTGCATTAACTGATTTAAATCCAGAAAGTTCGCCAGCGATAATACTAGCCCGCATTGTGCCTACACTGCCATATAAATATAGAGAAATTTTCGCATTTTACCCTCGCATAGATTTCGCGCAATTTATTGCCAGCGTTAAACGTCTTGAGTATTTACGAAAGCCTAATGAAAAAGGTTACGGGCCGGGAGGTAATAATTATGAGAATCGAAGTATACAGTATCAGTCGGTCAGGGTACAATGCAGTAGGTCAACTAGAGATAGGACCAATAATAGCTATGATAATAATGCTCAACAAAGCAGAAATTTAGACCAAAAAATTTCGGAAGAAACAATCAAGAGAATAGGCGTGGACAGCATTTTACGGATGATGCTCGTACAGATAGTGAACGGTCGAACAGTGGCCCCAGACAACAACGCAATTATAGTAATACCCGAAGTTTAGGGAATCGTAGTAATCGGCGAAGGGGAAATAACCGATATAATAATAAGAACAGACGTAATTTCAATTTTCACTCGAGTAAAGAACGGCAGAATTGGCGATAGCGCACGCCCGAGCGAGAAGGTGGGCACACGTCAGACCACGGTCAGCAGGAAAACTAAGATATGATGGGCACGAAGGGGTCGCGTCCATCGAGGGTAGTTCATTTATAAATTCCCCGAATTTTGTACGAGTCAGGAATTATACTTTCGGCGCAGACGATGCACTAGATATTGACGAAAGGAGTGAAGTGGAGGAATATAACTAAGTGAGAGAACTCGTCACTGCCTATGACCGGGATTACTAAGCGTATATAGAAACCAAAGTTAATGACATCTCAGTTAAACACTCCTTCATACGGAAGCAGATGCCTCGCTAATCTCATACGAATTTTGGAAAGAAATAAGTAAGGATATTTTCACACCTAGGCTCAATCAGCTGACGATGTCCATTTAGTTGACAATAGTGTTCGTTTCAAAAGAAAGTGCAAGGGTAAAACAATAGTACCAGTCCAAATCAATGTATTGACTTTTTCGCTTGAGTTATATGTTGTTCAAGATTTAAATGAGCGTTCTAATCTTGGTGTTAATGTACTTTCACAACTACAAAGTATCATTGATTTTAATCAGGGAATGTTTTCGTTGGAGCATGAAAATATCAGGGTCGTCATATCTTTGCTTCCCGTCCCTGTGCAATCAACCTTGGAGGAAAGCGATGAGAAACAAACTGATAGTACTAACGTCATAGAACGCAAAAAAAATATCGCGTTGGAGTTAGAGTCAGAGATTTTTCAAAAACAGTGTGCGACGGATGAGCAAATCATTGTTGCAATCCAGAAAGCAGATGGGTTAAATCAACACCAGCAAAATCAGCTGCTATATTTGTTATTTAAATATAGAGGAACATTCACTAACTACCCAGGGAAATGCAAAGGATTCGTGTATAAGGCATAAATCAATACTTCGGGCGCGTTAGTAAGAAAACAATATCCTATACCCTACAAGGCCATTCCATTTCTCAGAAACGAGCTTCAAAAGTTATTACAGTTGCAAATCATAAGACCGAGTCAGAGTATACACAGTAACCCAGTCTTAGTATTACCAAAAAAGAACAATCAGTTTCATTTATGTATTGATTTACGTATGGTGAATAAGCACTCCGTATTACGACAGGTTAGGCCCGAACGAATTGATGATTTACTTGCGAAATTACATGGGAAGAAATTCACTGCGGTTCTTAATTTACAATAGAGTTATCTACAAAACGAATTACATTCGGATTCTCAGCCATACTTTGCTTTTAATTTTGAGGGTTTATGTTACCAATACCAACGAGTAGCGTTCGGATATCGTAACGGATCATCTGCTTTGAACGCGATGATTGCATACGTTTTCGGGCCAGAATTACATAGTAAAATTATCCGTTATGTGGATGACAATTTAGTAATGACAAATAGTTTTGAAGAACATTTACAGTTGTTAGAAGAAATGTTTAAGAAATTCAAAGAATACGGCATCATTTTAAACGTTGATAAATGCTTGTTTTGTGCCTAAGAAGTTCCCTTGTTAGGTTAAGTAGCTAGTAAGGAAGGAATACGTAAAGACGGACGTAGTATAACAGCAGTTCGAGATTTGCGAAGCGAAATAATGGTTTTCCAATACTAAAACTTTAAGTTCAGTGTTAGGATGGTTTGCTTGGTCAAGATGATTTGTTCCGAACTTTGCTATGAAAGCTGCCTCTTTCTATAGCTTGTTGAAAGAAAAAAAATAAATGGCAATGGAAGGGACAATGTGAAGCAGCTTTTAATCAAATCAAACAGGATATTTTCAAGAATATCATGTTAGCTCACCCAGACTTTACAAAACATTTTTAGGTTCAATCAGAAGAAAAGTATAGTGGCAAGATAAAGTTGATTGCTTAGTCAGTGTGCCAGTTTTATCGTCACGTCGGAAGTAGAAAGAAAAGGTGACACACAATTAGTTATACAAAAAACGAAAAGAGCCACTTCTAACGTGCACGAAAGGTTATTACCCAAAAATAAAAACTTATGTTTAGCTAGATAGGGAAGCTATCAAGTAAAAAAAGTAATTTGTAATCTTCACGTAATCTTTTTTATGCCCGTATAATTGATACCAACAGTGTAAATTTTATTTCATTGTGTGTATGTTTAAATTTGTACATGTTTTACGCAATATTAATATATTTACACATGTATTACGCACGTGTCACTTCTTCCATGTGAGACAGGTTGTTTTATGGGCAAATATGAGTATTGAAAACAAATTCCCGGAGTTCGATTTCTTATTTAACTTTCTTTGAATGTAAAACCTAATTCCAACACGAGCGTTTAGGTTGCGGCATGTACGTTGCTATGATATGGAAGTAGTTAATTATCCCTTGCGGTAGATAATTGCAGGTGAAAAAAGGAGGTAGAGTTAATATTCATTTTTCTTTTTGCTTCTTAAATTAGGATAGTTCATACGTACGCCACCACATTGCGACCAATCTTGTCATTCAAGTCTTCCCAAGCTTGGCTGGAGGTTCGCAAAGCATGTTTATGCATCCTGACGAAGGAGATGATTGGAAAAATTTTACTTTGTGGTTAACGTAAATCGGGAGTAAAAGGCTAATTCACGCGACCTCCATCATCAAGTGATAGCAACTTCTCCTTAAATCTGGCAATGAAATTAAACCGGGAGACTGTATGTTTCTTCTCCACTTCGATTTATCGGGTTAGACGTCGGTATTTAAAACAAATTCTACCGGGCAGAAACGTTTTCGTAAACGGGACGAGAGACAGTTCGAGGTTTGCAATGACCACAAGTGCTCTCTGCATTTCTTAATAAACGATCAGAAGGATGTGTCCACCTTTTCGATTAATTATGCCGCCATTCAAAAAGTTCCTCTACCTTCTTCGTGACATTCTCACGATAGTGAGACTCCTTTTTCCCCTTCGTCGATAGAAAGGAAAAGCACAAGATCTCAACTGCTTCGAAGGAAAAATGTTAACACAGAAATATGAATAGATGGTGCGGAGAATTTTAACGTGTAGTAATTTTAAGTATTTTCTTACTAAGTACTTAGACGTTCAATTTGGGGCATTTGAAATTGTGTGTCGGATAGACGAAGCGGACTTAGGATTGGGCTCCTGTACTGACCACATCCAACATATGAATTTAAATATATACCAGATTTGATACTTTGAGGAACAACATAATTACATTGAAACAAGAGCAGTCAGTACAAAAATAACTGTGACAACTTTCTTTCCACAGTTCGTATGTAAATTCTAGAATTAGGAAATGTTCTTGTTATAATCCTTGTCATTCTTACATTACTGAATGCGTCTCTTACGGAAGTGAAAGTTACAGATTTGAATGGAACTTTGCAGATCTGTAGAATATCGAAAAATAATCTAGATGTAGTTTTTCATTTATGCAATGTGCGAGTTTAAGGGTAGAAACAACCCTTAGAAAGTTAGAAGAGGTCTTAAAGCACAGACACTTAACTATCATATATTGTAGAAGAAAGCATACTCCCAGGGTGTAGGACAACTGATTCAGAATCTGACTTCAAAATTAGAAAATTAAAATTGGCGGATCCGATATGATGACTACAATTACAAAATTATTTTGGTTTGAAATGGTTTGCAGTTAGCCAAGAACAATCATAGTTGACTGGAGTTACTCTGAGAAGCTTGCAGACTGATTTGAAACCCTTTCCGTACTTATTTTAGCGTTATGTGTGATTGAAGTTAGTCTCTGCACCTCTCACTAATCGGTGTGCTTATCGTCATGTAAGAACCCTTCTGTTCACGCTGGGAATGTTGTTGACTTTGGTTTAGCGTTCCTTTCACAAGTGAGGCTGCGAGCGTGAATCTATTGATTAACGTGAAAATCGAACAAAATGAGCTCCCCCCGTAATAAAACCAATGTCTTGTGCAGAACGTGCATATGTCATCCATATAACAGTAAGGAAAGAGTGTGTATTTGCAGCGTTTCTCTTGGAAAATTGCCAAACTGTGAGGTGGACGTGTTCGGATCACAATCACAATCTAAATAGTTCTTTTTTAAATTTGTATCCGAGAACTGGAATTCAATCTAAATTGTAGATATAGTTCTTTTGAATTTCAGCGTGTTAATAGATAAGTATTCACCCATCTTTTTCCGGTTTTTGAATCATATCAACATTGATAAGTGAAAAGTATAAGTAACATACCGAAATAGAACATTTCCATTTCTTCACAGATAATTTCAGTAAAATTAGGGTTGCCATCCTTTCTAAGTTTGCTGGGCATCTCCGGCATCTTGTGATCTTCTGATATGTCCAGACGTCATTTCAATTATTATTGAAAGTGTAACATTAAATCATATTTCTATTTGTTCAATATTTTGCATTTAAAACTAGTATGTTTCTCAATAACGTTAGAAAGCTGTACTTAATTGGTTTTTAATCAAACTTATATCAAAATTGATTCTCGAAAACTTCAAATTTGATCTCCTCTAACCCAAAAACTAAAAGCCTGCATGGGGTTGGGGTGGCTCAGTGTTACAGCGTTCACCTGTGGTGCTTGGGGTCCCGGGTTCGATCCCAACCCCAGCCAACTGAAGTTTGTAGTGAACAAACACAGTGTGCGTGTGTTTCTTTCCGCTTCCTTCATTCCACCTTTTCATTCATAACTCATCATTCCCCTCACTTTTAGCCTATCCGGCATGACCGAATGACGTTCTCAAAGATTTCAATTTTAAGATCCTACATAATAATATTTCATATGGGTACAACTTTGTCAAGGTTTACAACCATGCCAAGTTAGATTGAGATCGATGAGTTTGGTTGAATTCGTACTGTATAATTCCCCTTTCCTTTCAGAAAAAAATCAATGAAAGACGAAACTATAAGTGACAGAAATTTTTAAAAAGTTTGCGTTATGTATGTAGTTAAGCATAAAGCCTAGGCCTAATAACTCATTATATTTTTTTATCTTATATAAGTTCTTAGTGTAGAACGAAAATTTAACTGATGAAGAGTGGTAATGGAAAGTTTTTAGAAATAACAATAGCATTGAAATCTCCAGTGAACTTTATCAACATTATTTTGCGATTTTAGCAGTATCGTAATGGAAAAACTCATTAATACAGTCAGTTACGGGATGTGTCATTGTACTAAAGTGTACGTAGTTTCCTGCACATTAATTATGAGGAAATTTCCAAATACTTGTTGCAACAACATAATGCAATTCTTCCGCAAGTACAATTCTGATCCAAGAACAAATGCAGATTCAACATCATCCAAACAATTATAACGTAACGTGTTTTCAAATTTACATGTAAAAGAAGTCCAGCTTTTTAATAAGAGGTCAACTGTTTTCATAAGGAATGTCCATTATTCGACAATTTCGATGTAATAATCTTACAAAATCGAAGAAGGAAGAACGAAATGAGAACAAATATTGACCAGTTGCTAAGTGTATTTATATCCTATAGTCCAATCAAAACATCAAACGTATACTTCCTACTACCGCATCAGCATATAAGAAAAAGGATCATAATAAATCACAGTATGAGGGCAGATAATAAATAATTAACATGGAGATCAGTAACTTTCGGGATGAACTTAAACAGACGATGTTTTTCTTAAAATCAAATACGAAATTTTTAACCTCTCTAGTTTTAAACCAGAGAACGTTCTAGTATCGGGACAGGAGGTTAAACAATGGACACGAAAGCACATGTACTAACACCAGGGCCAGATTAAGGGAGGGGCTTAGGGAAGATATAGCCCTCGGCCTCGAGGTGAATAGAGGACAGCAATCTAATGAAAATCTCATCTGGCTTTCCAAAAAGAATCATGAAAATACAATCAACATCATCATAAAGTAAAATATGATTGAAAATATTAAACATTTTCCCTTAACTTTCCTACTGTACTTTGACAGAGGTTTTTTAAGTAAAGTCAGAACGGGACACATATTTTTTTTCTAGCCCCGGTTCTACAAATAGGTTAACACCGTAAGTACTACGGAACAGAATTAGAAAAATAAAAATATTTATTTCCTTTTTACAGTTAATCTATCCTAAACCAGACTATTAATGTGTTATGTTGAAATAGGAGAACTGAAGTAACGTTCCGTTAAAACAAATGTTCTTTTTCTGTTGTAAATTTTAAATTCCTTTCACAAAGCACGAGTGCGCAAAAATTAGAATAGTGGATGGAGTGCATTAAATTGATTTGGTTATATTATCTTATGACTGCATAGAACCTGGGTACATTATTGCGGTCCAGATTCCAATGAACATAGCATGCAGTAGCGGCAGCATGATCTCCACCTCTCAAGTAATTCAAGATAATGCAATCAGCTGGCATGCTTATCGCGATTTTTTTTCTGGGTGGGGTTATAGTAAGGGTATAAGTTCATTGAATATCTTCAGGGTCCAACGACAATTACAAGCGTCTATTAATCACAACTGATTCCAAAAGTTAGGCAGGCAATCAAGGGGAAACGCAGAGGGATGCTACACATGAAAGTGCTGCTGCTGCAGGACAATGATTCTACTCACAAAAAATTCACCTTACTTCCACCGCTATTGCCGTTGCCGGGTATAAAATTCTTGAGCAGTCTTCCTACTCTCTGTTGGCAGGTTGGCAAGAAGTGTCACAAAAGAGTGCACATCCTGTAGTCTAAGTTTTATGTTAGATACTGTGATTGTCAAGATAAACAAGATGAGCAAGAAACAAGATGTATAAAGATATATGTCGTAAGGACATAGAGTAAAAAGATTATATAAGTATATGAATCAGTTGGATTCAAAAGAATTTCATGTGAAAAGGTTTTAATAAGAAGGATACGATTAAAAGGTAGAATAAAGAACTCAGGCTTCAATAAGAGTGAACGTATGTGTTTTGATTACAGGTGCATTACGATTCAGGTTAGTTTAAGATATAGTACATTCCAGACAGATATCCTCTTAGAAATAACATCATTTCATTTTTGAAAGCTAACACTCTCCAGATCTTGCCCCAAGTGACTTTCACCTGTTTCCCAAGATTCCGTAGCACCCGAAAGGAACAAAGTTTTCCACAGATGAGCACGTTATGCAGGCAGAATTTAGCTATGCATAAGAGAATTTTAATGACTTGCCAACCCTAACATATTCATGCCCCCCAAACATCTGAGTCTGGTTGGGGGCCTGTGATTGGCACGAGACGAATGCATTTTCAAATTAAAGATGAGGCGAGAAGCAGACAAGTAATGATCAAGACGAGAAATCTGTCAAATCTAATGGGAAACTATTTCACCCTAGGCTTAGATCGCAAAAAATGTTTTAGTGTTACCTCATTCATTGTATAAAAACTATAAATTCTTAACGTGACTGTGCGAATATAGCGAAGAACATTTATCAACGTTCAAATATATACAAATCATTAAACAATATACTAAAAGAAGAAATGTTGTTATATTACACTCTTTGTTGACCTAAGAGCTCCTTCGTGGCTAAGCGGTTAGCGTCCGCGCCTTTGGTGTTGGAGGCCCGGTCCTACTTCTGACTGCCACTTCCCCAAACGCTTCATAAATGTAAACATCAGTAAGATCTTGTTCTTCGAAGGTATACTACTTGCAACCCTGGCATGTGTATCCCTGGCAATCCTGGAAACTTTGCATTCGTCATCTTTTTCTCCTGCTCGCCTTTCCAGTTAGAATTATTATCCCGAATGGTCTCAATTGGTCTAAGCTTCCTCCTAGCAACCTTCGCTTTAACATTCTCGCACTTCTGGTTAATTTCCTGTGCTTTCTCCTCCATTTCCTTCCCTGCTTCTGCCATTTTGTCGTATGAAAAAATTTACTGATGACAACGTACCTCTCACATTCGACGATTTTTGTTTAAATTGTGGTTTGTCTTCTGGAAACACAACTTGATTGCCGGCTTGTTCTACTCTTGTAATTTCTGTTTGTAACTGCATTAGATTAAAATTAGACATTTCCTGGGCAACTTTTGAAGCTTTTGCGTTCTTGATTGTATATTTCCACTCAAACTTTGGGTTCAACCTCTTAGCCAGACATGCCCTTGCATAATGGCCCATAAACAGAGATCTAAAACACCGTTTAGATTTGGCTGGGCAATACTTATTTTTATGCATTCGGTTACATCTTGAGCACGACTGATACACATCACTAGTGCTTGACGGTGTAGTTAGTTCGTAATTGTGCTTGTGTTCAATCGAATTTCCCTGCTTGCACTTCAGTTCACGTTTCAACAAACTTATTTCCTCTTTTAAGAAACTTATCTCCTGATTTCGGCGTTCAATTCCTGTGCAATCCATCTTTTAACTTTTGTGTCAACCATATTCTGTATCAGTTCCCACCAACTTGAGAGCATAGAATTCTTAGGATTCGACTGGAAAATTAATTACCAGACGCCTGAGCACAATTATCCCACTGTATAATGAGCCGTAGAATTTCCTGTTCTAACAATATCTTTTTTCATCATAATATTATAGTTCACTTGCAAGCTTACCGCGAAAATTATAGGGGAGTTGGTAAAACTTTAGATAAACCTATCAACTCCCTTGGATACCGGCCTGCCTCTTTCCAGAAACCCTGTGACTGTGGTAGCAGTCAGTCTTCTACCGTGTCTTTAAGTTCTCGTCCGAGTTACAGCGCTTGCCTGTGAGATGTCTTTTTAGCTGACCAAACAGATGAAAATTGCAGTCAGATATGTCCAAACTGAAGGGCGGATGCTCAAGCTGCTCCGACTTCAAGTTGTTCAGTACACTTCGTATGACCTGCGAGACGTGTGGACAAGCGTAATCGTGGAGCAGAATCACTCCACTTTCCCACATATTTTTTGTACACATAGTTTCTCCCGTAACGGCCGGCGATGAATATCGACGATTAAACCCCTTCTCCAGTCAGAAATCGGATACACTGGTCGGCAAAATAAAACTTTTTCGCTAGCACGAACGAAAATAGGTGTTTCCTATAGGTTTCGAGCTCCTGAGTTCGAATCCGTAACCCGGTTTTGTCCAGGACGTACCAATTTTTTCAGGGAGGAGAGGGATGTCTTAATATCCGCCCAAAGATGCTATTCTCCCCTCATAATAATCTCCACGTTATAATTTAAATATCAATATAAATTATGCAGATAAAATTGCATAAGAAATTAAACACTTACGTTGCAGTTCGTTTTCCTACTCCTCTTGTAATTACTAAAGGGTGCCTCGCGTGTCGCATTCTAACAGAAATCTGCCAACATATTCACACTCTATTTACCACTGTATCGCCTCTCCGTGGTAGCTATTTTGTGGTGAAACCTTTCTCCGTGTTCGTCAGAGACCTCCCACAAGCTGTACATTTCAGGGAAGAAGTCCAGGTGACAATGCAGGAAGTGTAACTTACGGGACATATTACATCCCATGTTACGGAATGAAGTAACTAACCTGCCCACAATGTCTTTGTAATCAGGTGACTTATGATTCCATAGAAGTTACTGCACACTTCTCGAAAGTCCTCCCAAGCCTCACTTCATTAAGGTTAGAAGAAAATGTAGTATACTTAAAAACGTCTCTCATTTGAGGTGCCGTAAAAACACCTTATTTCAGCTTTAGCTCGCTGAGTCTCGGGAAAGTTTTCTGAGACTATTAAATGCTTCACCATCCCTGTTCAGAGCCTTGAAGAACGACTTCATGAGCCCTAATTTGATATGAAGGGGTGGTAAGAACATTTTGCTCAGATCCACAAGACGTTCATTAGCCACGTTCATCTCCCCTCGGACCAGTTGCTTCCTGGGCGGCCATTTTGTAATGGTGTACTGATCTTTGGCTCGACTATCCCAATTGCACAAGAAGCAGCAGTGCTTTGTGTAACCTCCTTGTAAAACGGTGAGGATGGCAATATCCTTAAGGTCAGCGCATACAGACCACTGAAACGGTTCGTACCTTATTATTTGCAATAGGCTTCGCATGTTCTCGTATGTTTCTTTCACATGTACATCATGAGCAATAGAGAGCAGTGACTGGCTTTTCATTGCCAGTGTGTAATAACACTGCCTAGAGATTTATCATAGAGGAATCTACGAATAGCCTCAAATCTTCAGTGTCGTAGTTCTCCTTCAGTTGTCCCATAAGCGATGGAATGTCACTGCCATACACCAAAACACCATCCTTTGTAAGATTAGGAACTAGGCTCACCTCTCATTTCCTATACATCGATATATTCACATCTTGTGAGCAGCGGGTGACATGTCAGGTCATGTTAGATTTTAGCGGGCAGAGGTGGAGTAAGATCGTTCATGGACAATAGAATTTCACCTTCTATATAGGAAATTAGTATAAGATTTATTAAATAGTCTATATTTGTAAAAAAAACAAAAAAAAAACTAGGAGTGACAAATACATTCTATACTCCCCCAAAACGTCGTTCCTGATGGTGAGGATTTTTGCCTTTTAAATCTTCGTTTCTTTACGAAGCTTAAATTTTAATATAATCACTTAAACATTTGACATTATTAATAGTTAAAATTTATTACTATTTTCGTTTACATGTTATTAATGACGAGTGTAACCTTAGTCTCCTCTTAAGAATATAGACAGCATAGACCGAGAAATATTTATAGAATACTTTTATTCATGATACGAAGATAAATCTGCTGATACCTGAGTTCATAAAGTTATGATAAAAAGACGACTGAAGTTTTATCCAAAACGAAATGACCTACAAAAGTTTTAAATACCTTTTTCTTAGGTATTCTTATGTTTGAAAATAATTGAATTATACAACGGTTCATAATGGACTAATATTTTATGATAAATTGAAGCATTCCTGTAAACACTAAAATGAGGGAACGTGTTAGCGCGTCATGATAGGGTTCTCCTGAAGCTCTAGATTACTCAGTCGAGAAAAATGAAAATATAAAAAAATAAAATAAAAAGATCCTCATAAGAAAGAAAAGGTTACGGGATGAGTACAAAATAAGTCCATACAATAATGGGCGTCACTTGAATGTTATAATTGTTGGGTACAATAAAAGAATTATAACTACTGTCGGCTGAACTAAATTTATGATAAATGGTATGATGGATATTTGATATAAAAATTAGTGAGTTTAATTTTTTTAGACTTTTAAACTATGCTATGCATAAATACCGGAACTCTTACAAAACGCCTACACCTGTCGTTCCGTTTGTCGACGGAGATTAGAGCAAAAGTGGTGAGATATATGGAGAAGTGGTTTCCGAAAATATATTCAGCGTCTCAAGAGTAGGCACCATTTAATCCTCCGTGGTAAAAGTCTTACGTGGTAAAAGTCAACCTTATGAAGTCTCAGCATTGATCGCATTAAAACTAAGACAGTAATAACAGTAATAATCAAAAATCTTTTCAAATGGTAAGTTACGTGATCTTGAGCGGACTTTATGCTACACCCAATAACTGTGTAGCGTTGATATTATTTTGTAGCAGGTATATAGACATAAAGACTTTTCGCACTACTATGATTATTGTCAATGCCAGATGAGCTACCTGAAAACATCTCGTATCGTTGGCTACAACTCATGTAAATTCTCACTTGAAAAGAGCTGCAGAACACGTTGCTGTTTTTAGGAATCAATTCACTGTTTGAAAGATTACAGAATCTTCATCCAAATGGTATTAAAACCGAAGGCATTATAAATTTACTATTACTTCCGGTCGCAATATTGATATCCATAGAGAAAAAAACGGAAAAGATATATCGAAAACCAGTTTTTAATCGATTCTACCTCCGACGATAGATTCCTTTTTACTCCGTTAATATCCTGTTCAAACAGAAATTGTTGAAATTATACGTTTCTGGTATCATTGATTAACATAAAATAAATCTGTACGACATATTGATAAATAGTTTCCACAAATCGACTCAGTGTGTCAAAAAAAATCTGTATTTCTTTATTACAATCCGAAATTGTAATATTTTACTACAGTTTCCCGTTTGAATATATATATATAGATAGATAGATAGATAAAGAGAGAGAGAAAGCGAAAGTAAGACAAATTAGTGATTTCTGGAATCTATTATGCTACTGAAGAATAGATTCAACCGGCTTTGATAACTCTCTATTCAAACCGGAAGTGGTAGAAGTCAACCGTATGCAGTTTCAAGATTAGTTGCTTTAGAATAAAAGCGGCAATATATAACGACAAGTTGTTTTCTAGAATGGATTGAGTATCAAGAAAATATATCATCTCCCGTGTCTGTCTACTAAAACAACTATAGCCTGGATGCTAACCCAAAAATGAAACCAAGGATCTGAAGAAAAGTATGAATGTGATGCAGTTATGTAAAGAAAGTAAGGAAAGCTGAAGACAAAAAGTACCAAACATGAAGTTAGGTTGGGTGTTCGAAATCAAAACGTTTCAAATGAGCTAACTGGAGGATGTTTTTCTGTATTGAGAAAAATAGAAATCGTCCTGATGATTTGCATACAAAATGAAACATATAAAATACACGAGAAAGAAGGGACATAATAAATATTACCATCTAGACACCGGACCCCTCTTGGGAGGTAAGTCATGTGCTTAAAGTTGAAAGTTTTGTGATATCAAACTCAGAGAAGAAATGTTACTAACTGTTTTCATTTATGTTCTGAACAGTTAGAACAAGAGAAAATTTTACGTCTGTTTCTTTGAAGCAATACCACGTTATTCTTTACTGTAGTAATTTACCTTACGAACCGCATTTGGTTGACAAACTTACACATATTTTGGTAATATTTTGATAGTTGAAATATACTAATATATATAATGCACTAGATAATAAATATACTGAAATTGACAGGCTTTCTTTATCTTTTCGATGATGCTGCTTGGAGCTATAAACTTAAATATACGTAGCTACTTTCTTCTTACAAAGCGTCATATGTATGTTTTATATCATTCCAATTTAAAAATATACAAATATGATTTTTTCTACGATACAAATCCACAACTATATAAATTTGTACGATTGCAGATAAGTATCTCGGATTGAAGAGGTTAACTTGAAAATATCGAAATACTGCTAAACATGAACATATTAAAGCAATACAATTATCGAAAAATCGTAATATCGTGTTACTGAAAAATACCGAAATATTGAAAAATATTGAAATACCGAAATTTAAATACATCGATTTTAAAAGTTTTCAATACTTAAAAATCTATGAATCCACATATCAAAATACAGCACAGCTGTAGGTGGGACCTGTCAGCGTGGATTTTCTTTTAACCATTTTTCGTCTTCGAGGATGTCGTTTCCTCGTAAATTTTGTACGATTTCATCACTTTGAAAGTCACCTGAATGTAGTTACTTACGACACTCAACACAATTACTACTTTCACCACGCTAACACCATAGAGCAGAGATTTAATAATATGTCCTCTTTCGAAATTAGACTTAACGTATTTTACTTTATAACCGTTTGCTCGATACAAGCACACTGCTATTCTACTGAGACTCACAGAATACATATTTAGCCCTATCATCCCCAGCAACAGTCACGAGCTGCAGTCGCTGCCTGTCCCTTGCCAACCCAGATATCTTACGTGTTTCCAATTACATGTTTGAATTAATTGAAAAAACATAGTGTAGGGCCAATTGATAAACTACGTTTGTGAGCTTTTTATTTGTTAAAGGTTAAAATAAATATTTAGAATATTGTTATCTTTAAACTAATGAGTTGTTTGACAAAAGAAGGAAATAAAATAGTGTGAAAGTTGGAACATCGTATGTGGTTATATATGAATCTGTGATTGCAAATATACATGTAAGTCTTCAATCTAAGACCATTATAGCATACCTCCATGCATATATTTAGTTTTATGTCTTGTTAAAATGAATAAACATTTCTTTCAGACACTGGCCGCAGACATTTTTATCTGGTGCAACAGAAATTCGAACTACCTGTGCACATAGAAACAATAACTGTATCCCGATAAGATCATGTGCTGTGTATAAGGTTTAGGCTAGCCTCCGTTCCATGCATATACCACAATCTTTGTTTGTGTTCCCATTGTTCCCTAAAGCATGAGTTTTAAGCATATGCCTACACGTTTCTCCAATTGCGATCAACACCTCCCTTATATCAACACACCTTCTCTTTTACTTATGTCATGTGACAGGCAGGCTACTGGCAGTGGACGCGACTGCGCAAATGAAAATTCCAAGGCTGTATATGTACCAACAATCACTGTGCACATTTACTTGTGTGTTTATTCCCCCGCACATCTCACAACCTCTTTCCACTTACCTTAGTTTCTCCATCCCGTATAAAGGGCAGTACCAATAGATGCGGTAGGCGCCATACGTTTTTAGTTAAAGTGTGAGACCATCAGGAGGCAGCTAATTAGGCAGAGCATACACACGGTATACACATATTCTCACATTTTTCTATAATTATGAAATTCACCCAGGAGGCCCAGGTGGTTTCAACGAAGTTCCTGCAGGCTTAAAAACTGATAGTACCGGAAAATATCCCAACAATTTTTCTGCTCCGAACAGGTAAGGTGCTAAACCATATTCAGGTACCAACAAGGATCGGAATGCGGAAACATACACACACTAGGTTTACTGAACACTTTGTGGCGCATGCACAAATTGTTCCAGGTTCCTCCTCCAGCTCCGAGTCAAGTTCCAGTACCAGAACCTGTACCCGAGAGCAGACTACGCAAAGAGTAGGATTTTACGATCACTGTTTTCGAACCATTATAAAAGACAATAGCCTATTTTTCGTTCACACACATATACATTTGATTACCCATGAGCAGTTCCATTTTAGTAGAATTTACAGTTCCAACTCCCACTCCCGGTTCGGATTCAATACAGGACCAGCAGCAGCAGACCATAGACTACTTAAGGCTACAACATACGTAGAAACATGAACACATATTTCAACTACTATTGAACTTGTAGAGCAGTGGTTTCGCTCTCTGCTAGCGTCTGGTTTCCTTTCCAGCTCTCTCCCTCTCTCACGCGCACAGACCCTGGTTTACGGAAAACTTGGTGGCGCATGCGCAAACTGTTCACACTCAAGGTGGAGTACAAGTTCCGGTTCCGAATACACAACACAGGAGAGGCTGGATCCGACTACGAACATGGCAGACATTTCAAGATGTCAAGACAAGACAAGAAACGCTGTATCACAGCAGCAACAAACTACGCAATGAATATTCTAACTCCCAAGTGGAAATGTTATGACCACATGCAGAAATGGAGGAGCGGCGCCCAGATAACATACAAAGTCCATCTATTTTCCTCGTTCACTCTTCTACGAAGAAACCAGTGAAACAGATATTAATGCACACAAGAACACACACAGACACACACTCACATTTACCTATACGCGTATTTGCGCACTTGTTGGCTCCGAGTTGGGAGACCGACTTGTTGGAAGGAAATGTGCATAAGAAACTAGAAGAGATACAAAAACGAGAGTGAGATCAAAATGCATTTATTCATATTTGCGGAGGGAAAATACTTATGTCTCTATTTCTGGCAGTTTCTTGGGAACACGTGTGGTACCGTACTATATTTGATGAATTCTGGTGCCAACATCGCGTGCAAGATATAAATGGTACTGGGATCAATAACATATCTGGATGATCTAATGTCACAAACACACACACACACACACATTATAAACATTGTTTTACAGAATTGTAATCGCTATTAGGGCCTCTATAGTGTTACAATATTTCAGTTATCTACAGTGTATAATAATAACACAAATTAGATAAGTACACCCAGTTTTGGAGAAAATGGTCTACAAGAATTTAAGTCTGTAAAAAGAAACTACATAATTGTTTATATTTAAATTACCAGATTTTAGTCAAATTAACTCCATACACTACTACTTAAATCTGGTAACCGCGATAAACCAGAAGACACTCTGTTGGTCTCTACTTTGCTTTATCGGATTACAAGTGGGTATTTGAAACAAGTTTTACTGCGAAAGAAACAACTCGTTCGTAAACGGGCTATGACCACAAGTGCTCGCTGCATTTGTTAATAAACGAAGGATATATGCACCTTTTTGATTAACTCTCCCGCCATTCATAGAGTTCCTTTACTTTTTGCGTGACGATGGCGTAGAAACATTATCACGACAGTGAGACTCTTTTTATATCAGATTCGTCGGTAAAAAGGAAAAACATAAGATCTGAATTGCTTCGAAAGAAAAATGTAAATACAGAAACATAAATAGGATATGCTGAGAATTCTAACGCGTAGCTATTTTTTGCATTTTCTTGCTAAGTACTTAGACGTTCAATACGGGACACTGGAATTGCTTTTCGGAAATGCTTTTGATCAGGCTCTTGTACTGACCATATGAATTTAAATCCATTCCACATTTGTCACTTTAATTGACAACTTAATTACACTGAAACATGAGCACTTAGTACCAAAATTGCACATTAGAAAATGACTGTGACATCTTTGTATTCACCGCTTGTATGTAAATTCTAGAATTAGAAGATATTCTTGTAATAATGCAGGTGATAGCACTGTGTAAGGCAATTCTTGTGACCATCATTATTACAATACTGAATGAGTCTCTAACAAGGAAACTTACGGAAGTGTAACTTACCGATTTGAATGAAACTTTGCAGATTTGTACAACATGGAAAAAGAATGGACATTTATTTTTTTAACACTTTCGGCCATGGTACAGATTTAAAGTCCCTCCGTAACCCTTTGAACGTTAGGGAATGTTTTGAAGCATGAAGAGAAAAAAGTCAATTAATATAGAAGAAAACATACTCCGAGGGAGGCTTTAGGACAACTGATTCAGAATTTGACGTCAACATTTTAAAAAATCAAAATGGCGGATCCAATATGTTGACTACAATTACAAGAGTCTTCTGGTTTGAAATGGTTTACAGTTAGTCAAGAACAATCATAGTTGGCATGCGTTATTGCGAAAGGGTTGCAAAGCGATTTGAAACCTCATTCTTTACTTATTTTAGCGGCATGTTTGATTATAGTGACTGTCTGACTCTCTCACTATTCGTAGTGCTTATGTAAAGTGAGTCGCTTCGCTTCTCACTACTAGGGATGCTTCTTGAAAGTGTATCTCTCGGCTCTTAATACTCGGAGTGCTTATTGAAAGTGTCTCATATCGCCTGTCGCTAATCGGGTGCTTATTTTAGTGATTTATATTATATTTGAATCCCGAGTTAAACCTCAAAAGATTATCTCAAAAAAGAAACCTTTCCTGCAGGATCAATTGGATTTAGCACTTTGATGTATTTTCTCTAGACCCTGGAAAAATTTCTTGGGACATTTTTTCACATTGTCCTTCTCTATAACATAAATTAACATCTTCGTAATAAAGATCCAATCATCGATTCATAAGTAGGTTTTCTTCACCGACATTTGAAAATAGGGGTACGAAAACGAAAACGTTTTTAAAGAAATTCATAATTATAACAACTGAGGATATATGAAACTCGGACATATTGAGAATCGAGAAGACTCACTATAAACAAGCACCCCGAATAGTGAGAGGTATAGAGATTTACTTTAATCAAGCATCTCGTTAAAATAAGTAGAGAAAGGTGTTTCAAATCGTTCTGCATCCTCCTCGCAGTAACCCCTGCCAACTATAATTGTTCTTGGCTAACTGCAGACCATTTAAAACTAGAAAACGTTTGTAATTGTAATCACCATATTGGATGCACGATTTTGCATTTTCTAATTTTGACATCAGATTCTGAATCAGCTGTCGTGAAACTCCTCCACCTGGCAGTATGTTTTTTGTACATTAAATAATTGTTTCTAGTCTACGTTTCAAGATCAACTCTAACGTTCAAAGTTTGTTTCTACTATTAAACCTGCATCAATCCCGAAATATAAAAAAATGCGTGTCGATTATTTTTTGAAATTTTACTAGTGTACAAAGTTTCATTCAAATCGGTTAGTTTCACTTTCGTAAGTCTCCTTGTGAGATAAATATTGTATACATAATTGTTTAATCTGTCTCTGATATTAACTTTTTAGATTAAGATTTATCTAAAAAATGTATTTATTATAATGTTTCATAACATAGTGCTTTTCTCAATATTCACTAAACAAAAAATAAGTTGTTTAACGTAATCTTTTGTTGTGGTGAATCTACATGAACATCTCATGTGCCTCTGCTGCTTGGTTGTTCCGTTGGTTAGGATTTTAACGTCCCTTTGAGCACTGAATCATTTGACATGAACTTCCGCCTTATCGTTGGGTCCTTACCTTTTCAGTTCCCACACTGAATGTTGTTGATTTCAGTTCAGCGTCCCTTTCACCAGCGAGGATATATTATGAAACGTTGGCCTGCTGATTAACGTGGCAAATCGAACCTTATGAGCTCCCACCGGGAATCAAATCCGCGTCTTGAGCCGAACATGCATATGCCTACTATATAACAAAATTGTCGACTTGTGAGGTGGAAGTGATCGGATGAGAAACACAATCTAAATCGTTTTTTTGAATTTGTATCCGAGATCTGGCATTGAATCTAAATTGGAAATATAGTGTTCGTGTTTCAGCGTGTTAGTAAACAAGTAGATACCCACCTCTGTCAGGCATTTGAATCATATTAGTATTAGTAAATAAAAAATATTGGTAAGATACCGAAATAGAATATTTATATTTCTTCAGAGGTATTTTGAGTGAAATTAGGGTTGCCATCCTTCCGGCGTTGGCCGAGCATGTCCGACATTATGTGATTTTTCAATGTCAAGACTTCATTTCAATCGCTTTTCAGTTGTCTGACATTTAATCATATTTCTATTTGGTCAATAGTTTGCTTGAAACATTAGTATGTTTTTCAATTGTGTTAGGGAACTGTCTTTCATTGGTTTCTAATCAACTCACTATTAAGATTGATTCTCGAAAATGTGTCGTAGCCCAAACTTCAAATTTGATCTCGTATAACTCGGGAACTAAAAGCCTGCACATCATATTTATTTCATGTGAATACAATGTTATCAAGATTTACAACCAGGCCAAGTTTGATCAAGTAAGTTTGGTTGAATTTGTAATTTTTAACTAACTATGATATTTCAGAAAATAATCAATGAAAGACGAAACTAAAAATGACGAAAGTTATGTAAGTAATCGTATAAGCTTAGGCGTATAGCATATAGTCTGGTCCTAATAACCCATTATATGTTCCTTATCTTATATAAGTACTTAGTCTAGAATGAAAATTTAACTCTTGTTGAAAAGTAGTTATTGGCATTTTTCTGAAGTAAAATACCGCGGAAATTTCCAGTGAACTTTATCAATTTTATTTTGCGATTTTAGCAGTACGGTAATTCAGTGAGTAAAGAATGATTTCTCTAATCAATACTTAGTGTAAAAACGATAATTAATACAGTCAGTTACGAGATCGGTCATTGTACTAAAATGTACGTAATTTCACACATGAATTATGAAGAATTTTACAAATACCTGTTGCAACGAAATAATGCATTACTTCGGTCAAAAAATGCTGGCTGGGGCAACTACAAGAACCAATGCAGATTTAAGAACCAATGGAGATCAACATCATTCAGACATTTATAAGGTAAAATCTTTTCAAATTTACATGTAAAAAAGTCGAGGTTTTTAATAAAAGGTCAGCTAATTTTTGAAAGAATGTCCCCTGTTTGACAATTTCGTTGAAATAATCTTACAAAATCGTAGAAGAATGAAATGGAAACAATTATTGACCAGTTGGTAAGTGTATTTATATCCTATAATAAAATCAAAACATCAAATGCAGACTTCCCACTACAGCATCAGCAAAAACAAAAAACAAAAAACAAAAAAAAAACGGGAAGAACCTAAATGGACGATATGTTTCAGGGAATCGGATACGAAATTTTCCAACCTCTCTAATTTTAAACCAGAGAACGTACTACTATCGGGATAGCAGCTTAACCCTTAATACCGCAAGGTGTGTCCAATGGACACACAGCTTTGAATTTTTGGAAGCTGTATCTTTATTATTTTTAAAATTTTCTTTTTCTTCTAGGTATGCTTCTAACTACTCAATAACATTATATTACCAAAGTAAGCTCGTTTTAGGTGCTGATTTTTGTTGCATATGGCGGGGTAAATACTTTTAGTTCGTTAATGCCGCAAGATGTGTCCAATGGACACATATTTAAAATGTATTGAATAATTGTATTTTCAACATTTTTGAATCAACTATTAGACGCTTCATCATCCCCTAGTTTTTACTTGCGTTCTTCTTTCGTGTTTTCTTTCTTTCTTTTTCTCTTTTGCGATATTTATTTTGATAAAATTTAGTAAAGTACTATCTCTTGTATGTAGTTGCTTTCTTGACAGAGGTGGCTGGGAATATTCTTATGTGCCTTTAGTAATTCATTTGTTTTCCCTCGCTTTTGTGTTGGTTGATGTTGTTCCAGATTATTTATCTTTTGAAATATTTTCTTTGTGTTTGTGAGTATACTTTATGTGTAAATATGTCAAAAAGAAAACTGAATGATACAGAAATTGCACAAATACTTGCTGATTATGAATCGTGTTCAGATTACAGTATAAACTCAGTTGAAGAATTGCTATTCGATGAAACACTAGAAAGTGATTCGAGTGAGGCGGATCACGTGAGTAATGTAAGTGAACATGAAGATCAAGAAAGTGCTTCGGATAGTGATAATGACATTCAAGCACCTTCTCGTTCAAGTGTAAGTGAATATGTAAGTAAAAATGGGGCCCGTTGGAATAAGAACGTTCCAACTTCTACGAAAATAAAAGCACGAAATATTGTTAGAGGCAGTAGTTCTTCCTGCTAACTGTGAAATAAAGGCACCTGAAGATGTGTTCCACTTATTCGTTGGGGATGATATTATAAGTGATATTGTTACAAATACAAATGCAAAAGCTAATCGGGTCTATAGGGGAAAAAAGAGCGGAAAGGTGTAGAAGTTGTGTGATTCTGAAGAAGTTTTAGCATTTATTGAACTTCTTATTACTGCTGGTCATCTGAAATGGAAAAACATAAAGTCCCTATGGAATAAGAAGTACGGTTCACCTTTATTTCGCGCCACTATGAGTTATAATAGATTTATTGATCTACTGTATTTCTTCAGGTTTGTATATAATTTTAGTATGGGAGTTTAATGAATAGACTTATAATTACATAAGACACAATATATATTTGTTTCATATGCGCATACACACTTCCAAAAATTCGCTTTGCGAATACCTTTTTGTGTACCTTTTTTTTTTTGTCCAGTTTGATGTCTTCGTCTCGCTTTGCAAGAAATTGATATTCAAAACTGGAATTTTTCTTTCAAAGAAAATAATAGTCTGTCTTTGGATTTGCTTTGCAAATCATGTTATGACTATTATTTGATTACTTCAGTAATATATAACTTAGGTTTCTATCATTATGTTGCAATAATATTTTTCGTATAAGGAAACCTTTCACACACTATTCGTTTGCACGTGCTTAAAATCGTTTAAAGTTTCTTCATTATGTAAATGTATTTTAGTATTTATATTCGATAACTCCCTATTAATTTTAAATAATTTTATAGATAAAAATATGATAATGAGAGGTGACAGTACAGCACTTGTAATAGATATTATTAATAGCAATGACATTGGGTCATTAGAGATTTGTAAAGATGGAGTGTAAACATTTACAGTTATATTTTCTATTTGCTGCGCTAAAGATTCCAACTTATTCGAGAAAGTATCCATATGAGGAGAAAAACGAAAAAATAGGTTGTGTACTTTACTAATACAAAAAATAACATTAATTAATCTAAAATGCAATATGTATATATATATATATATATATATATATATATATATATATATATATATATATATATATCAGTTTTAGCTAATGTCTCTAACGAAAATTTTTATTCTGGGGGGGATGGGAGGGGATTCCGAATCGAAATGACGTCCTATTCAACCCCAAAGATAGATGAAAGAGTCAACACAATGTTACAAGAGTACTAAATCGTATTCAATGTTCGAAAAATGAAGGTTTGAACTACATTTCTGCAGCTCGATTTTGCAGCTTTTAGCTTAAGGTTTGGTTGAGTTTTAGGAGAGCGCCTTATACTCGCTCACCCATAAAGAATACTATTTAGTACAAATAGACCACACCAACATATAACCTAACTTAAACCGTATTTACAGAGGGGAAAAGGGGATGAAATAAAAAGTATTCTAATTTACTCTTTTCTTTCATGAATTTCACTAATTATGTTATTTAAATTATTTTGATAATTTAGATATAGACTTCTTCTTGCACAATTATGCTGTGTTTCACTGGTTGCATATTTCCAAGGATGACGTTTGTCTCTTCTTGCCCTTTGTTAGCATTTTCATTTGCTGTTGAAGATTGCAGCAGCTTTAATCGACGTACTTCTATCTCATCTTGGACATCAGCTCCTTTTGCATTTTTAAAAGAAACAAGATATTTGTTTGAGCTAGGCAAACGTGATAGTATCACACCTTGCTTGTCATAACGGAAATCAAATGCTGCTGGTATTCCTTTATGTCTTGTCACATTTTGAATGAGGACCTTTTGTCCATGGTGAAATTGTGTTTGCGCATGATGGTCTTCGTATTTCTGCAATTGCTTGAGATAACTTTTATATATATTCTGATAGGCATCATCTCTAGCGAGACGCATCGTTTCCATCCGTTTGACATTTTCTTCCTCTTGAATTGGAGTATTAAATTGGAGATCAAAAACAATATTTGCTTCAAATCCATGGAGTAAGTAGAAACTCGAATATTTAGTAGTTTGATTCTTCAAATTATTTAATCCAAACACAATTTGCGGTAACATAATGTCCCAATTATTTCCAGTTGATTTGATGTAGTGACGTAACGCTCTTTGAATTGTGTCACTTGTTTTCTCATCCAAATTGAGAGAATAATGTGAATTAACTGGAATGAATTTCAATTCTATTCCCAATAATTTCGCTAATTCTGACATGATCTTAGATTTATGAGATGGAAGACGGTCTAGTATTAAAGATGATGGTGCCCCGTACCTTAAGATGAGTTTATTATAAATAGCAGTCGCAATAGTGTCTCCCGTTAAATCCGGTATGCTTTGAGCTATGACATATCTTGTACACGCATTAAACATAATTAAAATATACTTGTGACGATATGTAGAAGATGTTGGAAAGGGGCCGCATTGATCAATTGTGACTACTGAAAATGGGACCGCTTTTGGAAATATTTGACGTTTAATAGTAGCTACCTGGCTTCCTCTTTTATTCACTTACCAAGAAACACATTTTCTAATTTTTTGACGAAAATATTTACGCATATGTGGAAAATACACCTTTTGTAGCGCCAATTGATATGTACGATTCTGGCCTGCATGCGCTGCGGCGGACGGATGAGCGTGCAATAAGTTAAAAATTTCATCTATCATTTTGAATGGAATACACAATAAATGCTTTGTGATATTTCCAAATCTATGTGCACGGTATAACTTTCCATCAATTAATTGAAATGCTCTAGCTTGCCGTTCGAGCCTGTAGTCTTCTCCTTGCTTATTTTCCTGTAAGCATCTGTATATGGGTCCAAAATAAGGGTCCGTCTTCTGCATTTTTCCAATGTTTTCGGGTGCTTGGAAATTTACTAAACATCTCTCTTCGTCCAAATCTTCTAATAACAGGTCTCCCGGTTGTGGGGGAGCAACCGAAATGCGACTCATCGAGTCTACAGGGTTATTCTCACTGCGAACATGAACAGGGGTAAAATCATACTCCGACAAAATTAAACTCCAACGAAGTAGTTTGGGCGGTAGATTAGCTGCTGTCTTGAGGTAGACTAATGCTCGGTTGTCTATTTTCAAATAAAAATGCCTTCCTATTAAATAATATTTAAATGCCTTTACTGCGACTAATACGGCTAGCAATTCCTGTTCTATTGTGAAAGTTTCTGCTCTGCTGGTGTCAAAAGCCTCGCGTAATAACCAATGGGAGTCCAATCTTGTAATTTATCGTCCGTACACTGCGTACACATTGCAGAAATTCCGATTTTGGATGCATCTGTCCATAAACACAAAGGTTTGTATGGCCGGTAAGGAGCTAGTATTGGTGCTTCCAAATTTTCTTCTTTAACGTCTCAAATGCCTATTGGTGAGTAGAGTCCCAACTAAATTTCACGCCCTTTTTTAATAACTTTTGTAAATTTTGTACTACTTCCGCTTAATTAGGTAAAAATTTCCTTACAAAATTGCACAAACCGAGAAACGATCTAACGTTCTTCGTCGATTTCGGGACAAGATAAGTTTCAATTGCTTTTAACAGCCGATCTGAGATTTGGTAGCCATAACGCGACACTTTGTGTCCGAGCGCTAAAATTTCTTGAAATAAAAATTGAGATTTTTCTACTGAAATTCCAAGTCCTGATTTTCTAAGACGTTTAAATAGATCTCTTAAAATCTCAATAATTTGTTCCTGTGAGTTGGCAAAAATGTATAAATCGTCTACATAACAGGCTATGTTTTCTGGATGGATCTTGGCCAACACCATAGACATGAATCTATTGTACACAGCACCACTATTTACAAATCCTTGGGGAGTAACGCAATACTGAAATGTCCCAAGTGACGGTAGAGAAAAGGCAAAATATGGACGAGAATCTGGTGTTAATTCTATATTAAAATATGCTGAAGAGACGTCCAAATTTGCATACCAAACATGTCCAGCCATGGAAGAAATTATATCATGTATAGGTGGTAAAGTCAAGGAATGATGAACCACTTTTGAATTCAACATTCGCATATCAGCTATTTTTCTCAACTTTCCCGATGGTTTTCTCAAAAATAACACTGGCGAATTAAAAGGAGAATTAGACCTTTCTACAACACGTTGCTGAATTAAAGTATTCATGTATTCACGTACTTCTGATTGCAAGGCTTTCGGAATTTGATATTGTTTACGAGAGGTAGGTAACTATGACTTTAGTTGCACCCTGTATTGATATCCTCTCGCACGGCCTAATTTATTTGGATTCCAGGTAAAAATATCGGCAAATTCCCAACATAAATCTATTTATTACTTTTTGTTTATATTCCGGACTAGCTTTTTCTCCTATTTTCAATTTTGAAGCATCAAATAACCTTTGACCTTCTTCCAAAAATTCATGATTTATGTAATCGTCATCTTCTAATGCGGTAATAACATCTGCCGGTTGAATATATACGTCTTCTGCCTTACCAACTACAAGATTAGTATTTAATACTACCTTATGTGCTAATGGATTTATTATTTCAATAACTGGAGACTTATCTGACACAAGAGCTCTCGGAATTAAAATTCCTAACCTTTCCGGTAATTCTTGATTCGGTTCAAGAACAATTTCTTTATGTGACCTAGATTGTTTTAATGTAAGTGGAACGATAACCTTAGATCTTGCTGGTAGCATAGATCTGTTCTTTACAACAAATTTAGGTGCAAGAGCTTCCTCAACTAAAAAGAATACGAAATTCGACACATTATGCTCCTTATTTACATCAATTTCTGCATTCTTGGGTGGTAATCCAAACCTAGTTAACGTTAAAAGATTCTTTCCTAGACACAAGTTAGCTTGATGAAATATTAAGAAATCATTTCCTATTAACACTTTCGGTTTAAAATGTTCCAAGACACGAAACGTGTGGTGAAAAGTCCTTCCATTAATGCAAAATCTAACAATTGCCATATATTTTATAATTACGGGGTTCTGAGATACACCCGACACTTTAGTCTGTGTTTCAATAAGTGTTACATTTCTGGGTAACAATGATTTTTCTATGATGCTGATAGTAGAAGCAGAATCAGCAATAGCATTAACTGTCTTAGAATTTACGTCTATAGGAAACTTAGCTATTTCGTTTTCTATATTTAAAGGGACTTGAATGAATTCCTTTTTCGATTTCCTAGCATTTTTACGCCATTCGTTATATGTGACTAGATTATCTTTCTGTTGACGGTTTTGATTATTAGGCTGTACTTTGTTATTCTCCGAACATGCACCGCCGTCATGCACGGATGAACTCAGTTTAAACCTTGCGTTTGAGATGCATTTGCGTTTGAAACCTGCATATTTTGATAAGTAGGAACTACATATTGGGGAAAGTTTTGTTGTACTGGTACCATTTGTGGAATGCACAGATTTCCCTGTGACACATAATTTGGGTCATTAACTACTGGTAATTGCTAAGTTTGATACATCTGGGGTACAAATGACTGTTGTGGGTAGTAGTTATTTCGACCTCTACTTTTAAAATTGTTTTTACCCCTAAAAACTTTGCCTCTATATGAACCTGTTCCAACACTATTTTGTGACTGGTAATTATTTTGTCCATAATTTCTCGAATTTCCTCTGAAATTTCCACGAAAATTTCCTCTATGGAAACCTCTGTTGTTCTGATTAACATTTTGTTTAGCAGAATTGTTTCCCTGTGTTATCTGTACATTAGTTTCCTCACATTGTTTTTGTGTATCCTCAAAATTTTCCATTTTCAACGTTAATTGTTCTAGTTGTTTCTGGACATTCTCCATTGCCTGCGATATTTTGTCATGTTCTTTGTTATTCCGTTCCGATCCACTAGTTTCAAATTTATTATCGTCCTGTTTAGTCACTTTCGCAACCTGCGAACTAGATCTTATATTAGTACGCGATCTCCTATTTTGACGCAAAACTATATTATCTTCATCTTCATCTGACTCGGATAATTCGGCCTCACTTGATTCTGATGATGTTTCAGAATCCGACGACATATATTTACGCAATTTTCCCAATTTACGCAACTCTTTTTTCATTGATGAATTTAGTCTAGCATGAAGCTCGTGTTTCTTCCTATTTTTCACCCTATGCCTATTCGTTTCGGTGTTATTCAAGGCTTGAATAAACTCATCCAATGAATTAAATTGCTGCACACCTACTCTTTCTAAAAAGTATGGCCTCAAACCGTTTGTCAAAATAGAAATAATCTGAGCTTCCGTTAATGTAGGTGCTCCTTTCTCAATTAGTCCTAATACATCGTATATGTAACTCTGTACCGACTCATGTTTCTTTTGAATTCTATTTTGAATTTTGGCAAAGATATCTACATTCTCTTTCGGTGTTTTAAAACACTTTTTTACTTCTTCCTTAAATGTGTCATATGACTTAGAATTTAACTGCTTTCTGTTTATAAAAACACGTAATCTTTCTTTATCTTTTCCTGAAAAACACGTAATTACTAAATCTTTAGCCTCATCCGGGGATAATTTGTTTAGCTTTATAGTATCGTCAAATGCAGAAAAGAATTGCTGAATAGTCATTTCTTTCGGATCATATTTAGGAAAAGGAAAAGCATTGCTATACACATTTACAATAGGTCGTGAATTTTGGTTGGGTGTTCCAGACTGAGAACTAGATTGAGAAACATTATGGGAGGGAGATAGAGGGGTCGCCATGTCTGATCTTAATTTCACCCTACGTCTGCTCATAAGTTTTATAAGAATAATATTTAATTCTTGAACGTGATTTCTTTACTGAAACTTACTTCGTTTTTCAAGATAACCTTCGCACACGCTAATGTCTACATAAGCATTTCCTGTTTCAATGCACTGCAATACGATATCCTAAGAATGCCTGACATATGAAAAACAACTCAAACATGAACGCAAAACGTATCTATATGTATATGTAATATTTCTTTGTTGTAAGTTACCACAGAATTCTCTATAGGAAATGGTATGCACATATTCAAACATATATATCAGCACCATCCTGGATAATATTAAATCTGATATCCCATGTAATTTTTTCTCTGCATGATTTAATTCCTTACTCATATATGTGTGGCTTCGGGATCGATATCTATATTTTAAACGGAAAATTGTTCTATAACGTGTTTCTAACACGGGCGCTAGCCACAAAATTCGGCGCTTATTCCACCATAACATATGCCAACATATTGGACCGAGAATCCGAACGTTGACATATACAATTTTATCCACACACAACTCAATGTATTAATAACCATAATAGCATGGGGGCAATTTGAAGAGTTTTCTTATAATAAACTTAACCATTAAATTTTAGGTAGAGCAAATATTAGTTAAGATGGATGAATTAGATTGTAGAAATAAAAGTAGAGATATCAGATCAGAATATTACCCAAATCTGGCGCTGAGGCCTTACGTTAAAATTTATAATAGCTGTCATATCAATTTTGAAAATAGGATAAGAATTAAACGAATTTGAGACAAGGTCGAATAATAAAGTGTGATATCAATTAATAACCAGCATTGTACTCACCCAGACTTTGACGAGTGAAAATTTGAGATGTCGATACTTCCAGTCAGACGGCCACTTCAGAACTCTAATTCCCTACTCTTTTTAGTCCACCTACCTTTTTTTCCTCGTTTTGGTAGCGACATTTCTTCCGCTTACCATTACATTTTTGGAGTTACTTCGTAACGTGAAGTAGGGAGTCTTATTATTTCCTTGATACATTGCTGCATAACATATTTTTATATTTCCTATTTAGAAGAATGTTTTAACTAGACATAGTTTTAAATTATTATGAGACTTACTTGATTTTTTTGCATGTGTGCATGACCTACAGCACCAGACTGAGGATTGAATTTTATTTGCATTTAATATAACAGGGTTTACTTAAGCCAAAACCAATGAAATATTAATCGCCCTACACCAAAATGCTTTAGTCATATTACAATATTGTTGTTGATAAAGAAAAGAGACCAGAAAGAATACTGTATTATAATGAAACAAAAGGCGGCGTTGATAGTTTAGATCAATTAGTACACTGATACTCCTGCAAAAGAAAAACCAATCGATGGCCTCTAGCATTCTCCATGAATCTTCTGGATGCATCTGCTGTTGCCGCCTTTGTTTTGTGGTTGAATATCAATCCTCAGTGGAACATAAGAAAAGAGAACTCGAGATGACATATGTTTCTTGGGGAGTTGGCGGAATTCTTGGTTCTCCCTCAAATCCATCGAAGAAGAAAATTAGGACTTCAGAGACCTGATCTTAATGCAATCGACATGACACGTGATGCTTCTGGAGCTCAGTCAAGTATATTATCTACAGGTGTTGGCACACTGAAATCTATGCCCAAGAGAAGATGTTACATGTGTAACCCCAAAAAGTGCAGAATGCAAAGACAAGTGTGTGATATTTGCAAGACAAATGTCTGCTCTGAGCACTCAAGTGTTATCAGAAAGAGCCTGAAATGCTTCATGGGTAACTCTTAAGGGGAAATATACAAAAATGTAATGTCAATGATATATCAAAAATTACGTACTAAGAAGATATTAAATATTTTCAAAGTTTTTCAAATGAGTCGCTTATCATACTTTAGATACTTGAGGATGGAAACCCTGAACGATATATATATTTTGTGTGGTGTGTTAGAATGTAGAATGTAGTGATGTTAAATGTGTGAAGTGTTGAATGTTTTGTCAACAATACCAAACAAGTCTAGGAAGAAAACATTAGTGTTCAGTTTTTCAAACTAGTTGTTTATCTTTGGTACTATAAAGAGATGGAAACACTGAATATTTTATATTTTTCCTTATATTACAGTATTTTGATGTTTAATGTACAACTTAATCCATGTTATATCACTAATAAACAAAAATATATCTATGAAGAATACATTTGTCTTTACTTTTACAAATTTGTAGTCGCTTATCTTTCGTAATGCAAAGGGGTTGGAAACACTGAATATTGTATATTTGGCTTATGTTAGAATGTATTGATTTTAAATACACATTTCTACAAAATTGCAGTTAAGAAAAAATAAAATATTAAAGTATTGAAAACGAAATGAGGCGAAAAATCGCAATGTGTCCATTGGACACGCCTTGCGGTTTTATGTAACTGAAATACCTTGCGGTATTAAGGGTTAAGGAATGCACACAAGGACCGGATTAAGGAAGAGAATTAGGGAGGCTATAGCTCCGGGCCTACAGGTGAATAAGATCCTCCAATCTGATCAAAATCTCAACTGGGCTTCTAAAAAGAACATGAACGTATAATCCATAATATATAATATATAATATATATGTCCGTATAATAAATAAAATATAATCCAAAATATTAAACATATTCCATTAACTTTCCTACTGTAATTTGAGAGAAATTTATTAGGTGAATTCAGCAGGGTCCTCATATTTTTTCTCTAGCCCTGGTCTTCCAGATATGTTAATCCAGCCCTGACTAACACCTTACGTACTACGGAAAAGCATAAAAAAAATGAAAATATTTCTATTCTTTTTACAGTTAATCTATCTTAAACCAGACACTTAATGAGTTATCTGAAATACGAAACTAAAGTAACATTATATTAAAAAAGATTCTTCTTCTCTTGTAAATTTTGAAATTCCTTGCACATAGCCTGAGTGCGTGAAAATCCGAACAATGGAGGGAGTTAAATTGATTTGATTATGTATTCTTATGGCTGTAAAGTGACTATTATTCACAACTGATCCCAAAAGTAAGGCAGGCAATCAAGGGGAAACTCAGAGGCATGCTACACATGAAAGAGCTGCCCCTGCATTATAATGCTTCTACTCACAAAAGCATCCTTACCTTCAGCGCTATTGCCGATATCGGGTATGAAATACTTAAGTACCCTCCCCACTCTAAAGATCGTGCCCCAGGTGACTTTCACCTGTTTGGGAAGATTAAGTAGCACGCGCGAGGAACAAAGTTTGCCAACGATGAACATGTTATGCAGGTTGTCGAAGAATGGATTCGACCATAGCCGTCAAGAATTTTTCTAAAAACTGGTACACTGGTTCTCAAACGTTCCGAAAACGCGTACTCCCTGTTCATTCGGAAAGTGGATGTGCGGACCCACTTGCAATGCTAATCTGAAATGTCACATGTCATTAAAAATATATTAATTAAAATTATCACTGACAAGAAAACAATCAATAAAAATAATGCAATAAGTAATTTATTCTATGATAAATTATTGCTTTCTAAGGAACGAAATTTCAATTGAAAGTACAGTAACTTTCAAGACTGGCTTTTCAAAAAAGGAAATCCACTTAATAAACAATGTTCTGAAATGTGGGATCAATCATGTGAGTAATGAAATTCATTGTATTTTTCCATAACTGCATTGAAATCTTTGGAATCTGTTCTATCACCATCAATCGTAGGTCCGATTCCAGCTTAAGGCGACTTCGCTTTAAGGTTTTAATACTGCAAAGGGCAGAAAAGGTGTGCTCACATAAGTAAGATGTAGAAAAAGGCATCAAATGCAGCAATGCTTTTTAGACAACTCTTCATTCTCACAACGCACGCGCAACCAAAAGCTTTTTCATGATGTATCGCACGATAGCACCAATAGCTCTTCTCGTTCTGTGTCAGAGATTCATACCTTGTAGGACCTATGTCATGGATTTCTACATTAGTGGAAGGATTTTCAATCCAACTATTACCAGGTTGTGGGGCAGGGACGTATTCTCGAAATTTTGCAGCTAATTCTCCACAGCTTCTACAAGTGTCTTATGCATTTCAGCAAAGAGTTTTTCACCCGAAAAATCAATAAAATCCTTGAGGACTAGAAATGATTAATAGCTATTGTTTTGTGCTCGTATCTCCCATAGCTACAGTCTTTTAATCTTAAAAATACTCTTGCGTAACTGATGTGAATTCCATTTTATAACATTTCAATTTTTAAGCGTCGTGGACACCCAGGGGTCCATGGACTCGACTTTGAGAACAACTGATCTAGAACATTGTTCAGGGAACAAGACAATAGTGAAAGAGGGCTATGTGGGAAACGTGGAAGTTTTCATTTACATCAGGAATTATCGAACACTCTTCGTAATATCATTCAACACTGCCTACATTGACTAGTTCACCTAAATATACCGATTGTTCACCCCGTAGAACGTGAGGGGGTCGGTTGACAACTCATATGAATGAAATTTTGCCTCTATCGTCTCCCGCGCTGTATGGAAAATATCTCACGAGGATACAGTATCTTTAGATTTATTTAGTATGTGTTTTTGCGAAACTAAATCGTTCAGCACGTCTCCAAAGTTTGGCAATATTGTTGGTGAATCTCTGGTGTTTGACGATTCCACAAGCGTGCGTTCGAAACAAGGCTCCACAAATCGTATACCGAAATCTTTTAATGTATCACTGGTAAAGCAAAACATTTCCGTGATTGGTGTAGAGCCCAAGCTTCGCTAGTCGTTATGCTCACTGCAGTAAAGAAAGAAAACATTCTATGACACATGACCGCAAACAATAGGAGTGCAGTCATGTTAATACCTTACAAAAGTAATCAAAAGTTTCCAGTACATCACTAAAGTCTGGCGCAGATATTAATTATGCAGCAACTTGGCACAGTGGTGAGGGAACCGGTTTTGTCTTATCCATCTGTAGACTAGAACATTGATGGGCAAACTACGGCCCACGGGCCAGATAACACCGGCTGAAGCATTCTATCAGGTCCGTAATATGAGTCCTGATCTACAGAATTTAACTTCACTTCTGGCAATGCGTGAAACCTACTTTAATCAATATTGACAGAAACTTGTAGAAATGCTGTACAAATTTGATTCACCAGATGAACTTTATAGTCTTTCAATCACAGAACTTAGTATTACAAGAAGCTTTTTTTAAGAAAATGTATAGATCACCTAATTTTTCTTTTTCTTTGAATATTGGCCCGCCAAAGTGTTTTTTTCTTTTGGTCCCTTCCTAAATGAGTTTCCTCGTCACTAGAATAACACACAAGCCCTGTGAAAAACAATTTCGAGGTTCACCGCAGGGATCGCTGCTACTACCTGCTTGCTTGTTAATATTATTAGCACTGTGGGTTACTTAATAGTTTGCATGCTTGCGATAGAAGAACACAAATTTATCGACTTAAAAATTGGCGATTTAAAAAAATAGGATCATTATATAACACTTAAGAAGCAGTTCTCATTAACAGAGAACCATTATGGCAGCCAAGTTTTGCTTCTCATCGTTCTCTCTAACTAAAGTCGATACAAAGAATGTATTGATTTTTTTCATATTTAAGTCTGATATAGGAGGTGTGTTCAAATGGAAAGGTGAAAGATGACACTGTGGGTATATTCGAAGTCTTAGTTCAAAAGTAATTACCAGACGAATGGGCACAACTATTAATGGCCACTGGATTATGACCCGAAGGATTCCCTGTTCCCAGAAATCCAGTGGGTGTGATAGCGGCCAGTCTTACACTCTTCCTTTCAGTTCTCGTCCGAGTTCAAGCGCTTGCCTTTGAGATGTCTTTTTAGGGGGCCAAACAGATGGAAGTCGCAGTGAGCTATGTCCAATCTGTAGGGTGGATGCTCAAGCTGCTCCCGCTTCAACCTATTCAGTACACTTCGTGTGACCTGCGAGACGTGTGGACAAGCTGAAAAATTCCACTTTCTTACTTAATTCTTGAGCGCACAGCCTCTCCCGTATCCAGCCACCGTCCGGCGATGAATATCGACCGATTAGACCATTTCGCCAGTCAGAAATGGGATAATACCTCGCTGCTCTTCAATCGTCTAATGTTTCATTGTGACGCTATTATTTCCTCCCACCCACTGCCTACTCAATTCGACTTGGGCAGAACACATAATTGGCTGATTCTCTCCTGCATCATGTGAAAAGCAGCCACGCAAGGGCACAACCAGGCCGGACACTGCATTCTCTTATTAGATGTAGCAGTACTTTATTTCAAAACGATATACATTGCTATTTCAACTTACGACGTTTGGTTTCTACGACGTTGCGGGAATTTTCATTTTCAAAGGTCCTTGTATATTAACATCGGGGACTTAACAATGAGACCGCGAATGCACTTTTCGTGTACGTGGTCCCGCACACATTATCAATAAATCCACAATATTACCGCCATTTTAATTATGATTATGATTATGCTTATGCATTGTGCGTTCAAATCAATTATGTTAAATTCAAACGATATAAAATCCCAACTCGAGGTGTAGAAATTCCCATTTTGCCCTTGTATTTCCTATATTCTGCTAGTTATAAATTTATGAAACTTGCAAAGTAAGAAAAACAGAAGCTCTGAATGTTATTTTCTGCGAGATATGGTTAATTATCCGCAAATATAGATTTATACGTTTATCAAAGAACTTTTCAAGAATGATTTTCTTAAAAGAAGAAATTTAGTATGTTGACAGAAACAAATATACTTTATTTTCAAAACTTATTATTCCGGTCACTCCTTTGTGCCATCATCTTTTACTCGACGTAACTAAAAACAATAATATGAAAGTAACAAGAAAAGAAATAGAAAAACTCAAAAATTATTCATTTCGCGCTATATTTTCTCAATACCAGAGCACAATTAACGTCTGCTCTAGGCCGAGAGCAGTTTTGTTAAAGACATTTTCCTCTACCATGTGTTTTCTTCTAGCATAGAATTACAATTAACATGATTTCAGATTGAAGATTTACTAGGCTACTTTCTGTCCATAAAATAATTGTTGATGTCGATAAAGTGTAAAACTCCCACATAAACCTACGCTGCTAATTTCTACGAAAATCTCCTTTATCCCTTTTATAAAAGCAAATAATATAAAATCCTACAATATGGATCTATCCCACGAGTTGGTATCATTAGTTGTGGTAGTTGCCTCAAATACAAACCCGAGCAATCTGTTTTGGTTATTACATTAGTGTGCCTCTTGTCATATAGCCTAGGTGCTAAAAAGGGAGATTTAATTCCAACCTATCGATCAATGAGCATCGTAAGAAAATGGTAATATTCATACATTAGAAAACTAAAAATAATTTGCGAAGTGCTAATGAAATGTCATTATAAAAGCCATCTGTCCTGCCGTAAATCTTCGTGGTTATAATGTAAGGACATTTATCGTTATAAAACACCTAAATTATCTTCTTTTCTTAAAAAATAAAATCTCTTCTACGTGAAAACTTAGTCAACTTTCCATTTTTAATATGAAGTTTTCCTTTAAATAAGCATCCTCCCGGTTTCTCCGTAATTTACCAATTACACTTCTAGGTTCTGCCGTACGACGTTATCATCACTATAATTATCGGTTATACCTAGATATCTCCCAGTTCTTTGGCAATCCTTCTTTTTTCCATTTATGTATACGTCCAATTCATTACTTTTCTTTGTCAGTTTCCGATTCGCCTGTAAAACCATCTCCATTTTTCTACTTTTCGCTTTCGAACCACGGATAGAAAATACGGCGATCTTAAAAAAATAGGAACTCAACAGATTTACATCTTTCGTGAAACCTACATATCGAAAATGTGATTTTTCGATATGCAACTGTCCGTCCGTTTGTTAAGGTTTCTTCAAATTAGAGTAGTTTACTGAAGAGTAAACATCGAAAAACACGATCTTCTCAAAAATGCTTCGAACATTTTTTTTAATGTTTCATAAATCAATATTTAATTAAGAACCCTATATTGTGGTATAAAACATTTCCTTGGGAATAATTTGCCAGGGATAGTTTATTCTTGGGTTTGAGCATTTTATCGATACTTTCCTCAAAAACGTCTCAGGCTGTTTTTTTCGTATTTCACAGATAAGTATTTCATGAATAGCCTGGCAATATGTCATAATTCATTTGACGTCAATAAATATACGAGGGACAGTTTGTGATTTGGGGGTGATTGGTTAATCGACGATTTTCAAAGAAAGTCTCACGATTTTGTTGATAATTCATAATTATTTCTTTAACAACCCTATATTGTGGTAAAAATCATTACTCTGCTAGAAACCTATTAGGGGTAGTATATTCTTGTATTTTTTTATTATTTTTGGTTTTGTAAAACAACTGAATTGGGGAGGAAGTGTGAAGATTATTCAATTAAGTTTTCCAAGACAAATTATTTAATTCCTATTTCCCAAATGCAAGTTTCAATATTAGTTGTGTCCTAACAGTTTAGGAAATTGGAGCCACAAGATCTAGTGCGGTGGCCCGTACCTTTTATAAAAATCAAGGATATATCTTCTTCCTACTCCTTGTTTATCAAAGCAGAATTCTGTCCTTATTAGTTAAACAAGAAGATAATTTTATCATTTTAATTTCCGTTTCTGTTGTTCTCTTAAGGTTTATATTTTAGAATTACCCATTAAATCAAGCATCATATTAAGCAATCATGTTGTAATTTTCAGCCGTGGTCGTGAGATTTATAATCAATAAAATCCTACTGTTTTTTTTTCATTGTATTTAAATCAGTGACATAGCCGAGATATATATTTTGGGATTTGGAATTTATACTGAACATAAAAAGAGTTATCGAACATCCATTACAGTGTGAGTTACAATCCTCGGCTTACTAATGTATTTCCAAAGTGCAGACCTGTTTCGTGGTGACATCGTCGGGAATCTATCTTGGAGCAGCTTTGACAATGAGTATTATATGCGATATATACGGTATACTCGTATATCCTTAAGATGAAACAGAAAAACACTATCAACGTTTAACACTGGACATCTTACAGTGTGGAGCGGAATCGGCTGGTGCGATTGGAATAAATTCTATATTTCAGACTGAAAACCTGCTATTTCCAACAACTTTCCTTTTTCTGTTGTATATTTATCATTAGAAAGTTCCGGTTTTTGATGAACCCAGTATACTAGACGAGTGTTCTGCAACCGGCGTACCGCGGCGCCAGAGTGCCATAGCAAGGTTAAATATGTGATGCAAAGTTTCCACATCGTAAGAAATTATTTTTGAGTTATCATTATTATTATTAGAGTCTATTGTTATTCCAGTTTCTATGCTTCGTACGCATGTACAGTATTTCGTCCTCTATCGTATTTTATTCTCTATATATTAATTTCGTCCATTGTTGGAACAAAAATGGAAGACGTTTATGACTGCTACACTATGACCACACTAGAAGGGCCCAGGGGAAAGGAGCCTTCCGATCACGTCGTTCGCCTTCCGTCCTCGTGACAAGCCCCCCGCAGGCATGCTGTATTATCATACAGCAGTTTTTCAGGATACGAAAATATAACTGCGTTTCCAAAAAATGTATCTGCCTATTCAGACAAACACACCCTATGCCAAGAAAATAAATCTGATATCGTCACTGCTACTACGGTGCGTGTATTGCAAAAAGTACAGAAAGCTAATTATAATATATCTAAACTTACCGTTAAGACCAATAGAACACACACAACCTCTGAAAACGAATATTGTGTGCGAAACCCGTGTTCGACTTCTGGTGGGAGTTCATGTGGTTAGGATAACGCTTTAAGTTGAATTTCATGTTTCCTATATTATCGGTACTGTATAGGATGCTAAGCACTGAACCAACCAAGAATTCTTACGTGAATGTGATGCAGATTTGCAAAGACAGCAAGCTGAAGACAAACCTACCAAAGGTGGAGTAAGGTTGGGTGTTCGGTATCAAATAGTTTCAAGTGAGCTAAGGGAACGATGTTTTTGTTTATAGAGAAAATAGAAACTGCAAAGTGAAACAGGTATGATATGCACAAGAAGAAAGAAGGGATATAGTAATAATAAAAATTACCATTTAATCACCAGACTCGGCTCGGGAGGGAAGTCATGTCCGTAAAACTTGAAAGTTTTGTCGCATCACACTGGGAGAAGAATCGATACTTACTGTTGTTTTTTTTTCTCAACACTCAGAACACGAGAAAATTTTACGGCGGATTGTTTGAGGTAATACCACTTTTTTTACTGTTGTATTCTACGTTACGAGTCGCCTTTGGTAGACACCATTAAGATATTTTGCTCATATTTTGATAGTTGAAGAATACTAATACACATACTACACTAGATAAGAAATGTACTGAAATTCACAGTTTTTCTTTATTTTTTCGATTATGCAGCTTCGGGTTATAAAAATAAATACACCTAGGTGCTGTCGTCTCACCAAACGTCATGTGTATTTTTTATAGCACTTCAATTTAAAGAAAATTCAAATTTGCTTTTTCAACGAAATAAATACACAAATTTATAAATTTCTACGATTGCCGATAATTACCTGGGATTGAAGAGCATAAATAGAAAATATCGAAATCTTGCGAAACGTACATATTAAAGCCTTAAAAGCGTCGAGGAATCGTAATATCGTGATACTGAAAAATACGGAAATATTGAAAAATATTGAAAATCGATCTTAAAAGTTTTCGATACCTAAAAATATCTATCAATCGATATATCGAAATATTGCTCAGCTGTACGTTGTAGCTGTCACAGAGGCTTTTCTTTTAAAAACTGTTCCTAATCTAGGATGAGGTTTCCCGTAAATTTTGTAGGATTACCGTCACCTAAATATTGTTACTCGCTACACACTCAGCACGCTTACCACTTTCACCACGCTAACACCATATATATCAGTTTTAATAATTTGGTCTCTTTGAATATCAGAATTAAATTATTTTAGTTTATGACTGCTTGGTCGACAGAGGTGCAATACTATTCTACTGAGACTCACGCAATATATAGTTAGCCCTATCCCCCCGACCAAGAAACAAGGGCTGCGGCAGCTGCATGTCCTTTGCCAACCCATACATCTTACGTGTTTCCTACTCCATATGTTTGAATTAATTTAATAAATCTGTATACGACATATTAGTAAAGTACGGTTGTGAGATTTTATTTTTAAAAATTTAAAATAAATATTTACTTTATTATTATTTTTAATCTAAACAGTTCTGTTTGAAAAACGATAGAAATAAAGTAGTGTGATTTGCAAATGTGCTTGTAAGTCTTCAATCTTAGACTATTCTAGTGTACCTCTAAGGAACTACGAGTTCTAGTATCGTTTCTGGAACTGCGAGTTGTAAATCTATGCATATAAGTTTCTATGCATATATGTGATCAATGCCTTTCCTGATTTTAACCTACCTTCTGCTCTTTAACTATTGCATGTGACAGGCTGGCTAATGGGGGTCGACGCGACTGCGCAAACGAAAATATCAAGGTTGTATCGGTACCAACAAGCATTGTCAAAAATTTATTTGTTTGTTTATCCCCCACACGTCTCACCTCCTCTCTCCACTCCCCTTACGTTTCTCCATCCTGTAAGCAGGGCAGTGCCAATAGATGCGGTATGCGTCATATTTACACATCATTTCTTAGTTAGAGTGTGAGACCATCAGGAGGCAACTAATTCGGCAGAGCATACACACGGCTTACACAAATTCTTACATTTTTCTATAATTGAGGAGCTTAGTGGAAAAGGGGCGTATCCCACAAAATTTGGAAAATCGAGATATCTACAAATTTGGATAAAGGGAACTATCGGGTATATTGAGAAGAAGTGTTATGACTCGGCTCCGTATACTGTGGATCCCATAAGCGTAGGACGAAAATTAAGAAAATTTTGTATAAAAAATGTTAGTGGAAAAATGACGTATCCCGCTTCCATCTATAATATTGTGAGTTTGTGGTGATATAACAGTATCTGTCATTGGTTATCAGTCTAGAAATCGACCAAGCGTGACCGCTGATACACATTGCTGTTGAAAGTAATAATGGCCGCTAAGCAGGACATTGAAAGTAATTCCAGTCTGGGAAATTCGCCTGTTAAACCACGAAACGAAGACAAATGGAAGGATAATGAATGTAAGATTAATAGCAACACAGGGAAGATTTACATTGGCCCATAGGTAAGGAAGTACCAGATAAAATACAAAGTGGTGTTAGGTATTGTAAAACTGAGTGGTGTAGAGAGGCTATTTGAAGGATATCGATTCTGAAACCAAAGATATTTTTTAATTTCGTTTTACAACATGCGAGATTTCAACACGCAAAATGCCTATCAATTTGGGCTAATGAGGAGGCCAGAATGTGAACATGTGTACATTAAAGACAGGAAAAATGTGAATGTCTTCGGATGCGCCAATACTTTTTATTATGTTCTTCGTCTGTCATCTGGAATGAAAGTTAATGTATGCCAAGCAAGCATTCTGCAATACCCATGGTATAACTGAACGTAGATTGCGTACCGCCCGTGGTGATTAGAGAGCACATACGAAAGATATATCTGAGAAACCGTTGCATTTTTCCAAAGAGGACCGTCCAGGTGAACATCAACACCACCGCCATGCTATTTCGGAAGAAAAACTAGATATTGTCAGGAATCACTTTAAGTCGTTTCAAGATACTGTTCTCACTACAGCAGAGCTGCAAACCCTGAACGCTCATATATACATGCTGTAGTTTCGGTGCATTCTTTACAACAAATGTACGATTTATATGTAGAACAATGTGAACAAAGGGAAGTCGGTCCAGTGAAATTACATACATATCGACATGTGTTCAATAATGAATTTAACATCACATTTAAAATGTCAAGCACCGACAATTGTAAACATTGTGATTCGATGCTGCACATAGAACCTAGACCACCTGAATATCATATACATATTCATAAAGCCGAAGCAGCCTACCAATCTTTGAGAAATGCAAAATAAGAATGCAAATACATTAACAGCAGCACCATAGTTGCTGTTATGGATCTGAACCAAGCACTTCCAACACCGATGATAAGCACGCGAACTGTTTTCTATTTGCAGCAGTTGTGAACATATTGTTTCGGGTTCCATTTCTGTCATGATGATTCTGCTGTTATGTGTGTCTGGTCAGAATCTGTTGCTTCTCGTGATAGTGATGAAATTGCAAGCTGTATTCTTCGAGTGATGATGCACCTACCATAGATATTCGCAACAGACGTATTAATGTACAGTGATTCGTGCGTTGGACAAAATAAATATTCGCTCATTATAGGACTCTGACTGTATTTGTTAAATGTCACCGACCTCCAGACAATAGAACATAGTTTTGGTTTTGGTCATATATTCCTCCCCTGCGATGCTGATTTCGGTATCATTGAGAGAGCGAAGAGGAAAACAATCTGTGTACACCCCCGCACAAGTCACTCTGATAAAGACAGCGCTTAAAAAGAAGCCATTTCAAGTCATCGAAATGACAACAGGAGTCATGAAGGTTGTATCAGCGTTGGGGTATGTTCTAATATTTAGCAAAAAAACAGAAGATGGGGAAGTCTTCAATATGAGAGGAGCGACTGGCAAGAAATTTATGAAAGGCAGCCAACTAGTCCAGGTGAAATATACATACTCCACATGTGAGCCTTTGAGTACTATACGTTTGCAGCGAGGAAGAGACAACCGCGCTCTCTGCAAGACATGGTTTTCCTGAAGGAAGACCTATTCAGAAGCCTAAGTATGACAATCTAATGAGCATGTTAAACTACATTCCACCAATCCACCACGAATGTTACAGATCTCTAAAATGCAATAATGGCGACAGGAACTACGTACGGGTAGAGGATATTGACAGTAGCGATCTCGAGTGTTAGCGTGAAGTGTCTCTTCAGGGACGTGAGTACTGTGCCCTGGGTAATTGGCCTGGGTTTATTGTACAGTATAATGTATAAGATACTCGTCTGCAGTGTTGTGTTTATAGTGTGTACGTTTCTAGCATATTAGGGTGCTGCCGTACAAAGGAAATATTTTTGTTCTCTAAAACATGTTATTTGCATGGCTACACGAACATTTGTGGATTTCTTTCTCACTGAGTAGAGTACGTAAACGTTATTTGCAGAGACGAACATGGTCTACTCTGTCGTGTTATTCTGTACGTTACATACGTATTCACGTATTGGAACTTTCATTTTGATCCGTTGATATAGAAAGCTCGTATTGGTTTGGCAACCATGATCATGTGCATATCTTATGTTTATTTCTTCTTAAAGATGCATGATGATTTTTTCTGAAACATATCAGACCTTCCTCTAATATATGTGGTTGTAATTATGTACCTTTCTTTTATAGTGAAACTTTTGTCAATTGCAAAGCAAAACTTTCTGTTTCTCGAAAACATTAAAATGTGGGATACGCCCCTTTTCCACTAAGCCCCTCAATTATTGGGACCTTCCAGAATTTCGGCGAGTAGGCTGAGGGGGCCGGCACGAAGCCCCTGTAGGCTTAAAAATTGTTGGCACCGGAAAACGCCCCATCAATTTTTTCAGTCCCAACTGGAAAGTGTTAAACCGTATGCAGGTACCAACAAAGATATGATTGCGGGAACACACACACACAGACACATAAACACGCACATTTACAAACAATCACATTGTTCACGGAGCACTTGGTAGTGCATGCCCAATAAAATTGCAGTTCCAATTTAGTGGAAATAACAACCATGCACAGAAACATTACAATTCCGATTCCGACTACTGTTCCAGTTCCGGTTTCGATAACACACAGGAGCAGCACGAGTATGATATTGACGGCGGTGTTTTTGCTTTTTTATGACTACTGTGTATAGTGAAGTTATTAAATTACAGTTTATGTCGGGTACTCCCTTTTGTAACAATTTTAACCACTTTGGATGAAACTCGGTATATATGAGTTTTCCAACATGCTGATTACAAATATTATAATCGTTTTAATTCAGCCATGTAGTTTATGTGAGATACGTCCTTTTTTGAGAATTTCAGCCGATTTGTATGAAACTTGGCATACAGAGATTTTCGAACATTCTGATTCCGACTGTCATTTATTTTTCTAGTTCTTATACTTTATGTGAGATACGCTATTTCTATGAAAATTTTAATTGATTTCCATAAAGCTCGGCATAGAGGGGTCTTTGAACATGCTGGTTTCGACTATCATTGTTATTTTTACCTAGGTCTCATAGTTTATGTGGGATACGCACTTTTGAAGACAATTTTAAGCCATTGTAATGAAACTGATCATATAAAGGCTTTCGTGCATGTTGATTACGAATATCATATTTATTTTTACGTAGGTCTTATAGCTTATGTTGGGTGCGTTTGTTTGAAGACAATTTTAACCGATTTCGATAATACTCGGCTTGTAGTGGTTTTCGTGCATGCTGAGTACGAATAACGTATATATATTACCTAGGTATTATAGTTTATATGGGATTCGCCCTTTAAATGACAATTTAAACGATTGGAATGAAAGTCGGTATATAGAGTTTTTCGGACATGCAAATTAAGATTACCATATTCTTTTACCTAGGTCTTACGGTTTATGTGGGATATATCCTTTTTATGACCACTTTAGACGATATGGATGGAACTCGGTATGTAGGTGTTTTCGGACATGTGAAATACGAATATAGTCTTTACTTTTATGTAGGACTTAGGGTAAAACTGCGGTTGGTCAGGGGTTCGCTCTCACTTTGATTGTATTTTTCAGCTTATCCGGCATATTGGTGGGACGTAAAATTTAAAGATTGCATTTCGGCTCTCTCAAACACACACACTGACGCATGGTATACGGAGCATTTGGTGACGAATGCCCACTTTCAGTTTAGTAGAAATTACACGAGAGCGCAGAATAATTGTAGTTCCAACTCCCAATTACGATTGCAGTTGAACACAGTAGCATCAGCCACTTGACAGCATGCAGAAACCTATGGTACATTTCGCAACTCTAGAGAGGTTTAAAATGAACATATATTCCTACTGCAAATCTATGAAAGCTGTGACAGCATGCAGAAATGCAGAACCAGCGCATAAATAACATAAGAAGTCCATTCGTTTTACTCGTTCTCTTCTACGACTAAATAACGAAGCGGAGATTAACACACACACACACACACACACAATTTGTATGTCAGTGATGCCAAAAAAACATAGCTTTATCCTCAATCTGTTACACTCATTTACACTAGATTCGAAATTTAAAAAAATCAAAACCTTCTTCTACAATAATGGCAAATTGCACATTAATTGTAAAGCATATTTATCTCCTTCCCGTATGTCCCTGTTAATGATATTTACCGTAAATTATGTGATTTTTGGAAGGGTGGCTGTAGCCCAATATCAGTCACTGGCACATGCAAGAAGCATTAGAATATTAATTCTGTGACATTTGTGAATAATCTGACACACATTGGATTTTCCAAAATAAAATTTGAAATTTTTATAAAGATCCAATCACTTATGCTTCAACCCCTGTGCTCCCTAAGCCAGTACATTAACAAAATAATATTGCAGATATGAAGGACACATAATCTTTTGCTTCATCGACGCCAAATTTCACATAAATTGACAAAAAATACCTTCTTCTCGTATGTCCCTACTAAGGATATTTATTGTGATTTTCGTCTTTTTGAAAGGGGGCTGTAGCCCCATTATCAGTCACTTTTACATGTAAGGAGCATTGGGGCGTTAGTTCTGTGACATTCGTGATTAATGTGACGTATACTGTCATTCTGAAAACTTTTTTTGCGAATTTGGTAACACATTACTGACCACCTTTTACGCTCCTTGCCCCCCAACAGTAGGGCCTTCCCAAAATAATGTTTGAGACGCCTTTACTAGCTTTGTGAATGAGTATTTTTAACAAACACAACTTATTTGACGCGAAATTTTCACGAATAACTATTTGAGAAAACTGCTCCCAAAATAAGTTTAGTACGCTGAAAATAATAAAAGCATGTCCAGACAATGCTTAAGATCTAACGTCCAAAGGACTTGTCCACCTATCATCTTGTCCACTTTAGATCGTAAGCATTTTTTCGAATTTGTTTTATTATTTTCAGCGTGTGAAACATAAAAGTAGTGCTACTAGGATCATTTTAAATTGTTGAGGATTTGTCCAATTATGTGGGAGTTTTGTCCATTTTTTTAGGAGTTTTATCCATTTATGTGGTGATTGTGACCGTTATTATGTGTGGGAGTTTTGTCCATTTGTGTGGAATTTATGACTGTTGAGGGTTATGACATCTTACCTGTGAGGGAGTTTTGGCTGTGGAAGTTATGATTGTTAATGGATTTGGGAGATTTGTCCATTTGTGTGCGGATTATGACCGTTTGTATTTGCGTTTTGACATTTTCTGAGTGTGTTTTTTTTTTTTTTGTCGGAGTCGAGATCTGTTCGCCCACAAGTATCGACGGTATGCCTAGATATGGGCAGCAGGAATATTATCGGGATTTTCCTCTGGCATATAAATTCCCGGGAAGGAATTTATTTCGACTTCTTTACTCTATCTTAAAAATTATAAGATACATATGACTAATTGCTTTATTTTCATTTATTATGATTTACTTGTAGGTTTTAAATAAATAATTTGGAGGTTAAAAATTAAATTCGTTGCCTGTACCTTACATAACTAATAATATGATCTTCTAAGTTGTATTTCCATTTGTACTAAAAAGTAGGAAAGTACTAACTTACGAATGTTGAAAAGGAACTACTTTTTAAAGTAATGTAGAAATTATGTAGAAATAGAGATGAAGTAGGTACTATTAATACACCCGAACCACAGTTTGAAATAGATGTTGGTGTGTATCTTGTTTCTGACTCGAATTTCTGAAAAAAACTCAGATTTCTCTTACATGTGAATTACACCATAAAATTTTTAGAAATAAGTAGGAATGAAGGTTTTGTGTGCCAGTATGTGTGCAAAATTATAAAGATATATTATTTTCTTGGAAGATATATTGTGAATATAAATATGTATTTGCAAATGTTGATTAATTGTGAGACATGTGTCTTCTGGGAGTTACCCAACCTAATTTATTTATGAAATTTAGAAATTTAACATTTTATAATATCAGTAGTAGAGTCTAGTTTAGAAAATTCACTTACATATAAATTTATACTGTTTTTTGGTTATGTATAAGTACTAAGTATAATATTTTTGACACATACTTACTTCAATAGAACATATTTTAAGTAAATATACATTTATGCGTACTCTCTGAATATAATAAAGTATTAATAAAATAACACAATACCGTTCAGAATATACATTTTTAAGACTTGTTTGGGGACAGCAGTAATACTGTCATATGAAAACGAATTTAACTTTGTAATCATAATATAGTAATAGAATGCAATTTTCTTTTTGATAGTACACTCATGTCCAAAATGATTGGTGCATATCTATAACTGTCTTCTTGTAAGAATATAATTCGATAAAGATTTTGCAGGGTATTTTTAATACTGATAGTATGTGTATAATCAGCAAATTAATATTTGTGGTAAATTTCACAGGAAAAGAAATATCAATACGAAAATTAGAATGAAAAAAATGAAATGAAATCTTTGAGTTTTACGTCCCACGGTTATGCCGGTTAGAAAATTAGAATGAGTAAAACAATATGTTGCTAATGGACAAGAAAGTTTTATTTTCATTTTACTGTTCTTATGTACTGCTCTTTTTACATAAAATTTTCCACGTACATGTTTTCGACGATTATACACATACTAACATTATAAGAAATACCGGGGGAATTCGTTATCAAATTATATTTCTAGAACAACATATATATAGACATGCGACAATGATCTTGGACGTGAGTGTACATAAACTCCAGGAAAATTCCCATTTTGGGGAATCTTCCGTGAATTTTCCCAAAAAGTATCTTCCTGGGAATTTACCCATAATAACGTATGCTAAATTGGGCCCTTGTACGGCCTCTTTCTGATATGCTGACAAAGGAATAAGGCTCGTTTCTCATCCCCTAAACACATTTTCACACACTTAACACAACAGAAATGATAGTCAGAGAATATGAAAACATATACCAACCTATTATATTAGCATAACAAAAATTATATAAGAATCTAATAAACTATTATGAGCACCTTTCATACGTTTACAAACAAAAATTGAGCATAAGAACAGTAAAAGGAATTAAGCGCATTTTCCTACCCCATATTATGAAATGGTACAAGAATATTTTCACCAATGTTTCGCAAAAGCACGAGCATAATTTCAACCCCATGTTGCCAACATAAACTTAGGCACGAGCACGAGCACGTTTTCAACCACTATTTAAAGGCAAGGAATTTATAAAGGCTAAGAAAACTGTCTTAAACAACCATATTAATAATAATAGAATTTACTACAATGTTTCGTCAAATTTTAAATTTCGATTTGAAAATTTGGAATACAAAATTGGTCCGCAAAAGTTGTAATGACTCTTCCTCGCTGATACGGATAGTACATTTTTCCTGGTTGCTACAGACATATCCGACAATTGTAGAGAATTCTGTGTTAGTTAAAATACAAAATTGAAGATTTAGCAGCGCAAGAAAATAGGCAATTCAAATTTTAGATGATCATCCTTCATTTCTTACATTGGTACAAATTTTCTTCGGAGTAGAAAAAAGTACAGAATTATGAGCTAATTATATTTCAAATTTGAATCTGTCGAATACAGGTAATTGAATGTTTAAAATGAATTTATTTTTTTCTACAAATTGACAATTTTTGAACATTTTGAAATGATCCCTCTTGGTTTATTTGAGAGATATATTATTTTGTCTGGCGGGACAAAAATGTACGAACTAGCACAAAGTTCCAAGATGCTGCACCGAAACTAAATGTGTCAATATCAAAGAAACTTGGAACTAGTAGAATTAGTGGTAATCTTAATGGTTGTAATTGTGTAAGGTACATAAATATTTAAAAAATCTAGTTTGTAAGTAAAAGGAAGAAAATTAAGAACGAAATAAAGGATGAAATTTTTGAATTTAATGGTTGAGCTACTTGCTTCAACATAGATTTACTTCACGAACATAGGATAAAAAGAGTTTTGAAAGAGAATGATAAAAAAGAGAAATATAAAGTGACATAGAAACTTTAAAGAAAAAAATCCTAGTATGTTAAGTGGGTTTGACAAATTTATCATGCCCATAAGAGTTGACTTGAGATCTTAGCTTTTTTCATATCAAATCTTTGCGGTCCTTACAATGAAACAGCTAATACAATTTTAACATGTTGTAACAAGTAAATATTTAACCTTCTACCTCGAGGTTCACAACTTTTGGTGTATATAGTAGTCAATGTAACATTGCTAAGTTAGAAAATATAATTTAATATATCGTAACAATTTCGAGATATACAAGGTTAGACATTTGATCTTTCACAATTTTACCCGTATATAACAGTCAATGACAATTGCTTTGTTTGGATACAGAATTTTAATATGTTATACTGTTTATGCGCTACACATAATTAAATATTTTACCCTTGACATCGAGGTCACAACTTTTATGTTATATAGTAGTCGGTGATACATTGACTAATGTGAAAACCGATTTTAAAGTGTTGTACCGTATAGGAAATTGTCACAGTCAAATACTTCACTTTAGAACTCTACACCAAATATATGAACTGAATTTTAATATGTTTCGTCCTTCACATCTGGTTTAATATTTGATCTTTGAGACCAAGGTTCAATTTAGTTCAGAATTGTAAAATATTGCGCAAGTTATGCACGGTTAAATATTCGTCCTTTGACTTCCGACCTAGATATTTCAAGTAAAAAAGGGGCTCTATAGAATGTAATATAGTCTAATTTAAATAAATATATATTTAACGGGTTTGAGAAAAGAGGCCGTAGTCTTACATAAAGGCTGCGTGCTCTCTGTTATGTTAACTAAAGATTGTAGTGCATTATGATAAAATGAACGATAACTATTTATGAATACTATGTTTCTATATAAATTAATCGTAATACAAAAGCTGCGAATCTGGTAAGAATTCCGGTACGATCCTCGGTTAATAGTATAATCCTTTCTATTCCACGTTGTTTCAAGAGGGTTGTCATCTGATTTTGATGTTAGTACCTATATATTAATAGGCGTATTGTAGTGACTACGTCATACCAACTACGTATTGAAATTATTTGAAAATGTTGAATGAGGTATTTGAAAATGTTTTCTCGTTTTTCATAAGACAATAAAAAAGCTTATCAATTTATCGTTCTATGACAGTATCAGTCTTATTCTAAATGGTACAAAAATGTGCGGAATTTTCATTATAATTACGAATTTACAAGTATATGCTGCAGGTTATTTCTAATGGAAAAGCTAAATGGTTCCAGTTTGTACTCGAAACAGAGTTAATAGAAAAGCTAATAAATCGTCGTTAGTTACACAGGTTGATCCTTATTTGGTTGATTATTCTGGAGTTCAATGTCCTTTATAGCTTGTAAGTTACAAGAAACGAGTTGTATTACCATTACAAGTTTTGCTTAATTAGTATTTAACATTCATATATAATATACCGATGTTCAGTCTACACGCCCCATTTAAAATGTTATTATGAAAACCAACTTATGTCTTCGATTGATTCATTGAATATATAAACATGTACAAGTGATTTCTTGAAATATAATTATTTAAAGGAAATATCTATGCACTAAGGATAATATCATTAGAAACTGAAAAGAATAAACGATGTTTTAATCGAACTGACCATTAGATTAGAAGTCTGGTGGTTAACCTGAATGCTAATATGAGCATTCATTGAGAGTTACGTAAGTTGAAATATAACTGAGTTTCAAAGACAATAGCATTCAATTCCGTTTTATTTTTCTCTTTTCTCATTGCAGCATGGATAGATCATTTTATTTGTTCGTTGTACCTGCTTCCATTGTTCTTTCAGCTACGAAGATGTACATTCTTACCAGTATAGATACCTTAGTTTCGAATTACTGTATCACTATATATTTAAACAACACACATGACCTGTTTGTAATATGTGCTTATAGAACTCCTCACAGCGATCTGAATATTTTTATTTAAAACCTTGAATTAACTATTGACAATTTTGCTCAGTCTAATAAACATCCTGTTATAGTAGGTGGTCTAAATGTAAATTTCCTTGTAACTGATATCGATGATCAACTCAAACTATTCTTAAATACGTATAATTTAACACGAATGTTCAATGGACCTACAAGAATAACTTATCATAGTCGTAGGGTAATCAATCAATTACTTTATAACAAACATATATATAAACAGCACAGTTACAGTCATAAAGAGTGGTTTCTCGGACCATGAAGGTCAATTATTTAATTTAAAAATTTTCATTGTATAAAAAGCTAATCAAAACACACTCGAAAGTCAAATCAGCATACACAAGAATTCCCAATGAAACGAATATCTCCCATTTCAATTTTATACCTAGTCATGAAAGCTGGAAGGAAATATACGCCAAAATACCTTTAAAAGAAGCTTATAACATTTTCCATGAAGCATACACTCGTTACTTCAATGAGGCATTTCCTAGAGAACTTCGCCCAATTCCAATAACAAATAACAAATCTTGAATAGCTACAAAAGTAAAAATTTCTAGTAAGAACTTGTGATCTTCAAATTTATCATATAAGAGAGTAGGGTTACCAAGTAACATGACAGGGTACTATATAAGCTATACAAAGACCGCATATTACGGAGGATAATTAAACATGAAACATACTAAAGAACGAGTAATTGAAGAAAACATTGACATTGAACCAAGTGGCGATCTTACCAGTGATCCATGCATTATTGCAATTCTTTTGAACAATCACTTAATGAGTATTCAGAAAACTATAGGTTCAAATAGTCAGCCTCCTTCAGAGCAATTATTGTTTAACAAAAAATCAAAACAATTCCTTCTAACAAGCAAAAAATCAAAACAATCAAAAAATCAAGACTGTTAACATTTAAGGAACATGAGTTTGAAAAAAATATCCTTCTTTGCTGAGGGATAAACGAGAGCGCTTGGCAACCTTCCACCGCTGGAATGGAAGTTATATTTAACCTCAAGTTCTCTCACGAAATGGTGTTTCTTCACTTAGCCCTTCCGACACAATTATTTGAATTTATCACGTTAGTAAATATCTTTCAATACATCTTAGCACATATTTTACAGTATGACATACTTACATTTTAGGATTTCCAATCTTTGGTACTCTAAATATATTAGCGTTCTGTTACTAAATTTTGAGGAGGGAAACAATGGTGAGATGACTTCTGGAAAGGTTAAAGCGTAAAGAATGTATGGATAAAATCCTAAGACTAAAGTAAACGTAGGCAAAAGTTAAAAGACTAATAACTAAATTCAGTAAAGCATGTTAATCAATTTTTCCTGATATGAAACAGTTTCAGTGGAGGATAATTACTATACATAATTTCAACAAAAACTAATCCTAGTGATGACGTAATGGAACTTATAATTATTTATAATATTATATTCAATTTATAATATTCAAGTTTTCTACTAAAAGAAATATAAAAATTGCTTTACCAAAATTACGAAACGCTGCCAATAATATAAAAAGCTTCTTCCAATCTATGTGCCAACTAAGCAACTGATGTGTTTATGTAAGGCATTCAGTGTTGTTACAAAAGAAAAACGCAAACAAGCTCAGTTCACACACAAATATTTTGAAATTACGAAACAAAACTTCAATTCAATTCTATTGTTACATGTATTGTAATTTGCGTTTCTAAAATGTAAATTATATTTTGTGATTACTCTCCAAATGTTGTTTAATCAGAAAAAAAATATTTGGTAACCCTTCTCTGTAAACGAGAAGTCCATATAACACAAAATGTTATATTGAATATTAAGAAAACTTGAAATGCAGATCAAAGATTTAGAAAGCCAAAGTTGTCCTAGGCATGTTTCTTTTCTCCGACAAACAAGGATTTAAAACCAGTAGTCCAGGGTATAATTAGGTTTTGGTAGTTTTAAAAACTTGATAAACCTGTGTACTACGATAATCTAAATAGCTTACTAAATTTGTGTCCTAGTCAGATTTCCGCTGGAATCCTCCTAAAATAGCGTGATAAAGTTTTTAAGAAACTCGGCTCCCTCCCTTACATTCTAGCTCAAAATATATTATTATCCAAAAGAAAGAGCATAAAATTTGCTGTAAATAATGTTGTTGCGGAATAAACACACATATATAATTATATGCCACCGGAAATTCTCAGTACTGAATTCTTTGGTATTAAAGAGTATCCAAAACTATCATACACACACACACACATAAAGAAAACCGAAAATTAACGGAAACAATGACCACGTATGATTGTAAGCTGTATAGCAGGTTACCAGTTATAGTGGCAATTACAACAACCTATTTTACTTAACAGATAACAAATTTTATTATAATATGAACAAATTCAATAACAAATTGAAATGGTATTCGACTTCACTTAAATCTGATAAAAATACATCTCAACAGTAGGTAACAAGTAGTTTTCAGCTCTTTCTTCAAGGTTTCGTTTGACAAAGAACGAAAGGAGTATAAAATCCCAAGACCAAAGAACAATAAGGGTTGAAAATCTCATAAAATACTATATTTAAAGCAATTAATTTATTTGAGTGTTTTTGTGCTTCTTTTAGTAGTTAAAATTAATTGGTTACTTCAAACAGGTTAGCAAGCAGCAACCCCAGCACTTAAATAGCTGTTAAGTCAAAAGATATGACCTAATTCAAAATTAATTCTCATTACTTTTCTTTTCTTGTCAAGACAATATAATATGAAATAGGAAACATAAGTATAATAGTTTTCTAAAGAGACTTAAATCTACCATACAAACCACTCATTTTCTTTTCTTTGTTTCTCTCTTTTTGTCTCAAAAATTTAATTTAAAAAGAATACTAATTTAGTGGTTAGATTTTGCCAGAATCTCCACTAACCCATACTATGGAAAAATCTCAGTCCTTCTTTCCACTAAGTTAATACAATTTCATTTCACCTCCCCATATTATCAAGTCGCAGTAAATTTTAAAAAAAAAACTACACCCAATTCATTTATTTGGAACAATACGCCGCTCGCTACCTGCACACTCCAGAGGAGCATTCAGACACAACCAGCGCCACGCAGCGGAAAGTATGAGAACTTCCAGGGATAGATAACTCCAGGACAACTGGCAAAACATTTAGATCTATTTCTCTATTGTCATTTAAAATGGAGATTTTATTAACAATATTTTGTAACAAAAAATTTTATTATTCGACTAAACGCAATAAGGTCCTATACATTTTTTGAAGAATCAAAAGTTTAGATGAAACACCCCTAGCAATCCGACATTTCTTCTTCCGTAAATACAATAAGGTAATTTTTAGTATCTCTCTCATACATTTTCTCTTCCCATATTTCTTAATATACCACGCTATTTTCATTTCCTTATCACATTCATTTCTCCTTCTATAATCCTTTATTCATTATCAATTTATCTCATGTCCCGTTTCTTTAATATATTGCGTTCTTCAGTATTTGTAGTCTTAACTCAGTGATAGAGCGCTCACGTTTGGTGTTTGGGGTCCCTCGATTGAACCGAGCTTGCGCAAAGTGGACTTTGTTGTGGAGAAGAGCCGTGTGAGTAGGTTTTGCCGGAGTTTCCCGTTTCTTCAAACTATCCTTTCCACAACTCGATTCATTTCTCATCATTACCGTCTTCTTTAACATAGCCTGCGTATTTGTGCGACGTAAAATTGAAAAAAAAAACATCTAGTCCTTTGTTCTAATCTCTTTCCTCTTTCCACTACGTACTTCATCTAGCACTTGTTACAATTAACTAGGTACATTACTCCTTCCTCCTTTCATCTTGCCTTTCTTTCTTTCGTCTTTCCTTTTTCTGTCACTAAGTATATTATCTTCTTTCCTTCTTTTCTATAAGTTTTAATCTCTTCCTTTTTTCAACGTTTTTTCAGTAAATCCGTTTTATCGCATAAACTTTCATTTCCAAAACATTCTTTCTTTCATTCTTCACATCTTCCTCGTTTCTTCTTTTAAAGCTTATCTTAAGTATCTGTTTCTCTTTAGTAGCTGCCACGGTATTTCTATGTCTGTTGTTTCTTTCTTCGTTTTTTCTTGCTTCGTTGCTTTCTTCGTTCTTCGTTCTATAATTTTACCCCTCTTCATCATTTCTGTATAAAATTCTTCTCGGTCGTTATGTCTACGTCACTCCTCTTATGAAGTATATCCCAGCATTGGGTTATTTTCTGTACCACATTTTCTCGAATTTTCCTCCAATTTTGTCTAATATCTTGTCCATGAAGTTGATTTTCCTTTCTCCGTCCATTTTCATTTCTAGCCTAATCTCTTTTCACGTCCTTAATTGTTTTAGCAAATTTTCCCAAATGTATCTTAGTCAATTTCCATATTCTAAAACAATCATTTACATTTCTTCAAAATGTTATAAAATTTTTCCTCCTCCTTATACATTTTGTTCCTACCTGTTCATTACACTCTCTACTACCAGGCTCAGTCTCTAAGCTACGCTTAGCAGTTTTTCTATACTCACCAATCATGTATACTTATTATATCATATCAGAGTTAGGAACTTCAACACTTTCTACTTTTTTCTATTTTCTCATAATCTTATTTTCCATTTCTTTTTCTATTGCTTTAAAAACACACTCTCTTTAAGTGCTCGGCAACATTGCCTTTTCAACGATATTGACCAATATGGTTCTTTCTCTTCTGTTTCTCACCTATAGCTTAAACCTCTAGCTTAATTCCAAACATATCTTTATTTGGTGTGTTAATTTTACATCTCCAGTTACTATTACGCTATTTACACTTACTTCTTTGTGCTCAGTCCATCCTAGTTTCTTTTCATTTTCTTCAAACTTTCTCTCTGTTTCACACCAAATTTCCTTTACCAATTGTCCAGATATCTCATCACTTCTCTCACAAATGTAGATAACTTGTCTTTAATTTTCTCTCTTTTTCAGTCCCTTTCTCCCTGTCTTCCCCTCCTTTAGTTCTTCTTCTTATGGTGTCCCACGTGAACTGCTTTTCTGCTTTCTTAATAAGCGTTTTATGTCTTACTGATTGATCCGAAGACCTGTTGGCGTGTTGTTCTCCTCCACATACTTCCTTATAAACACTATGTGCTATCTCTTGGATATCTATTTCCTCCATCTGTCCTTCCACTTATCTATTCTCCTTCTCAGCATCGGAGGTACTTCAAATTCAGACTTGCATCAAAGGTTATCTGTGGGAGGATTAAACAACAACTACTGCAATTCCTTGCTCCACACCAACTTCGAGTAGGTATTCAACATGGAGCTCAAGCGGCAGCACATACAGCAGGTATCTATTACTCATACCATCACCAGAAGCCCAAACCGTTCTTTAAAATAGATTTTAGGGACGCATTCAATGAAATAGACAGGTATACAATGCTATTTATCGTCAGAGAAAATTTTCCTTCGATATATCCCTGTGTACTCCAAACCTATGCTGAAGCAAGCAAGCTAGAATTTATATTATGGCTAAGATATAATCTTATCAGAAAGAGGAGTTCAACAAGGTGATCCTTCAGGTCCAGCATTATTTGACAATACATTGCAGCCTATAGTCAATAATATCAAGACAGACTTAAATATCTGCTACCTCGATGATGGTGCAATAACTGGAGATCCGGCTATTGCATTAATACATTGAAAATGGTAAACACACAGGCAGCTACAATTGGTCTGAAACTAAATTTCTCGAAATGCGAAATCAGCTTTCTTGAAACTACAAATGAACAAAAGCGTACACTGTTTTCGTCATACAACCAAGTAGCTCAAGGTATTCAATTCATGTCGCCAACCAATGCTTTCTTCCTTGGAGCTGCTCCCTCAGCTGAAACAAGAAGAACTCTATTAACTGAGAAGATTAACCAGTTAGAAGTGCATTTCTCGCATATATCATCGATATCTGCTCATTCTGCCTTTTACTTACTAAGAACATCATTTTACATCCCAAGATTATTATATTTCCTGCGATGTTCACTTTCATGGAAAGAAGAGGATTTAATAGAAGGATATGACAACAGTATAAAATCTGGTCTGGAGTCTATCATAAATTGTGTCCTTCAGAATATCACATGGTTTCAGGCATCTCTCCCAGTTAATCTTGGTGGATTAGGTATTCGAAGAGCCTTAGATTTGGCTATTACCGCCTTCTTGGCGTCACTCTACGGCTCTCAATATATAATAAAATCACTTCTCCAACAGAACAACAATCTCCACTGGGATTCTGAAGTTCAAGATTGCTCGTCCACATGGTCGTTGTTGGTGGGCTCCGATTTATCTGACTTCAGTTTCAGGGCTAAACAATCCACATGGGAAGAACCTATCATACAATCAAATTTTTCAATTTTACTACAGTCTTCCGACAACCCAGAAGACAAGGCCAGACTGATCGCTGGATTGACCATTGAGGCATGTGCTTGGCTCAAAACATTGCCTTCACGTCCCCTAGTCTTTCACCTGAATGATGAATCTTTTAGAATAGGAATTGCGTTAAGACTGGGAGCAGATTTTCCGAACCCCATGTATGCTAATCGTGCAAAGATCCTGTTGACAAAAAAGGACTACATGGTCTCTCCTGCATAAAAAGCACAGGTAAACGTCCTCGATACTCGAAGAGCAACGACAGCATTGTGAGAGAACTATTCTCCGCATGTGTACCGGCAGTAAGGGAGCAAAATCGATGTAGTTGAACAGATGGAGAAAGACCAGATGGGATATCCTTAATTGCTTGGAAGAAAGGTAAAGCCTTAATTTGGGACTTCACATGCACATACATTTTTGCACCTTCCAACCTTCCTTTCTCTTCAGTCCAGGCGGATAATGCAGGAGGTCAGAAAAAGATCGAGAAAGGAAGAAAATACAACAACCTTATGGAAAAATATCAATTCGTACCAGTTGCAGATGAATCCGGTGGCTCGTAGGGAAAGGAAGGCATAAAAATCATAAAGGAAGTAGGAAAAAGCATCACACAAATATCCGATAATGAAAGAGCTGCCAGCTCCCTAATTCAAAGAATAAGCATGTCGGTGCAGGGAGGTGATGCAGCTTCAATACTAGGAACCATACCTCCTGGTAAAGCACTGGAGGAGTTGAAACAAAAGTAATGTGTCCATATTGTTGTGTACTAATTATTTTACATTGTTATTCATTTTTGGTTCAACTGCAACAAAGTAATTTTAATTTTCAACTGATGTATTTGGATGAAAGAAACGAAGAACAGTGTCTTTTATGTTAAAACCAATTGTAGAAGAGCCAAATATAATGTTCAATATGCCGAAACAGTTGGCCAACTATAGCATATATCTCAAAGTGCAAAAGAAGTCCCAGAACGAGATTTTCAGAAAAACAAAAGTTTTATGAAATCACACTACACACGCAGTGTCCGGTCCATGCCACTGAAGATTCCAAAATTACGGAAAGGTTGGTGTGGTCCTTTAATTTAGAATCTGTAATAAAAAATATCCTACGCTTCAGAAACTGAGAAGAATTCAGATTCATGTATGGAAAACTAGTGTAGAAGTCGATAAAATAAAGAAAATCTTAACTGGGTTTGCCAAAATAAAAAAAATAAATATTTTTTCTTGTAGTGGCAAATTTTACCTATCACTCTTACGTTCCCCTACATCTTGAGGTACCGATTAATTTCGATTATTACATAGTTTAAAACTTGTAGAAAATGAAGATATGTGGAGAGGGAAACATTGATACTCTGGTACGGAATTGAGGAGACTATACTGTAATAAATCTACTATAATATTTACTCTTATCCATTCGTTCACCTCCATGAACAGTGATGAACTCAACTTAGTGAGGTAACATGGGAGAAAAAATCTCCAAGTAACCACGTACTATCGCGAATCTGAACTAATTGTGGAAACGGATAGATGAATGTGATGCAGTTACGTAAAGGAAGAAAGGAAAACTGAAGACAAAAACTACCAGAGATGAAGTTAGGTTGGGTGTTCGAAATCAAAACGTTTCAAATTAGCTAAGTGAAGGATGTTTTTCTGTATTGAGAAAAATAGAAACCGTCCTGATGATTTGCATACAAACTGAAACAGATATAAAATACAGGAGAAATAAAGGACACAATAAATATTACATTTAGACACCGGAACCGTCTCGGGAGGTAACTCATGGTCTTAAATTTAGAAATTTTGTGATATCAAACTGAGAGAAGAAATGTTACTAACTGTTTTTTTTGTTTGTGTGTGTGTTCTCAACAGTCAGAACAAGAGAAAATTTTACGTCTGTTTCTTTGAAGCAATACCATGTTATTCTTTACTGGCGTAGTTTATCTTTAGAACCGCATTTGGTTGACACCTTTAACATATTTTGGTCATATTTTGATAGTTGAACGACACCAATATATATAATGCACTAGATAATAAATATACTGAAATTCACAGGTTTTCTTTATTTTTTCGATTATGCTGCTTGGAGCTATAAACATAAATATACGTAGCTACTTTCTTCTTACAAAGCGTCATATGCATGTTTTATAGCACTCCAACTTAAAAATATACAAAAATGATTTTCTACGATACAAACTCACAACTATATAAATTTGTACGACTGCAGATGAGTATATGTGATTGAACAGGTTAATTTGAAAATATCAAAATACTGCAAAACATGAACATATTAAAGCAATAAAATTATCGAAAAATCGTAATATCGTGATACTGAAAAATACTGAAATATTGAAAAATATTGAAATATCGAAATATTAAATACATCGATACTAAAAGTTTTCGATACTGAAAAATATCTATGAATCCACATATCGAAATACCGCACAGCTCTAGGTGGGACCTGTCACAATGGATTTTCTTTTAACCACTTTTCGTCTTCCAGGATGTCGTTTCCCCGTAAATTTTGTAGGATTTCATCACTTTGAACGTTACCTGAATATAGTTACTTACGACACTCAACACACTTACCACTTTCACCACGCTAACACCATAGAGCAGAGATTTAATAATATGTCCTCTTTCGAAATTAGACTTAACATATTTTGCTTTATAACCGTTTGCTCGATACAAGCATACTGCTATTCTACTGACACTCACAGAACACATATTTAGCCCTATCATCCCCAGCAACAGTCACGAGCTGCAGTCGCTGCCTATCCCTTGCAATTACATGTTTGAATTAATTGAAAAAATTAGTATAGGTCCAATTGATAAACTACGTTTGTGAGCTTTTTATTTGTTAAAGGTTAAAATAAATATTTAGAATATTATTATCTTTAAACTAATGAGTTGTTTGACAAAAGAAGGAAATAAAATAGTGTGAAAGTTGGAACATCGTATGTAGTTATGTATGAATCTGTGATTTGCAAATATACTTGTAAGTCTTCAATCTAAGACTATTATAGCACATCTTTAAACATATATTTAGTTTTAGGTCTTGTTAAAATGAATAAACATTCCTTTCAGAGATTGGACACAGATCTTTTTATCTGGTGCAACAGAAAGTCGAACTACGTGTAGAGATAGAAACAATTATTGTATCCCGATACGATCATGTGCTGTGTATATGTTTTAGACTAGCCTCCGTTCCATGCATATATCACAATCATTGTTTCTGTTCCCATCGTTCCTTAAAGTATGAGTTTTAAACATATGCATACACGTTTCTCAAATTGCGATCAACACCTCCCGTGATATCAACACACCCTCTCCTTTACTTATGTCATGTGACAGGCAGGCTACTGGGAGTAGACGCGACTGGACAAATGAAAATTCTAAGGCTGTATCTGTACCAACAAGCACTTTGCACATTTACTTGTGTGTTTATTCCCCCGCACATCTCACCACCTCTTTCCTCTTACCTTAGTTTTTCCATCCCGTATAAAGGGCAGTACCATTAGATCCGGTATGCGCCATACGTTTTTTATTAAAGTGTTAGACCATCAGGAGGCAGCTAATTCGGGAGAGCATACACACGATTTACACACATTCTCTTATTTTTCTATAATTATTGGGATCTTCCCAAAATTCGGCCAGGAGGCCCAGGTGCTTTCAACGATGTTTCTGCAGGCTTAAAATTGATGGTAGCTGAAAATGTCACAACAATTGTTCCGGCCCGATCTGGTAAGGTGTTAAACCATATTCAGGTACCAACAAGGATAGGAATGCGGAAACATACACACACTAGGTTTACTGAACACTTTGCGGCGCATGCGCAAATTTGTTCCAGGTTCGTGCTCCAGCTCCGAGCCAAGTTCCGGTACCAGAACCGGTACCTGAGAGCAGACTACGCAAAGACTAGGATGTTACAATCACTGTTTTCGAAGCATTATAAAAGACAATAGCCTATTTTTCGTTCACACACATATTCACTTGATTACGCATGAGCAGTTTCATTTTAGTAGAAATTACAGTTCCACTCCCACTCCCGGTTCAGATTATTACAAGACCAGCAGCAGCAGGCCAAATATTTCAACTACTATTGAACATTGTAGAGCAAAGGAGAAGCTGGATCCGACTATGAACATGGCAGACATTTCAAGATTACGCAAGAAAGGCTGTTTCACAGGAGCAACAAACTACGAAACAAATATTCTAACTCCCAAGTGGAAATGTTATGACCAAATGCAGAAATAGAGAAGCGGCGCATACATAACATACAAAGTCCATCTGTTTTCCTAGTTCACTCTTCTACGAAGTAAGCAGTGAAACAAATATTAACGCAAACACACACACACAGAGACAAACTCACATTTACCTATACGCGTATTTGCGCACTTGTTGGCTCCGAGTTGGGAGACCGACTTGTTTTAACAAAATGTGCATTAAAAAACTAGAGGAGATACAAAAACGAGAGTGAGATCAAAATGCATTTATTTATATTTGCGGAGGGAAAATAGCTAAGGATAGAAGTCAGTGGAGAGCTTTTGTGAACGCGGCACTGAACCTCCGGGTTCTATAGGCCATAGAGCTAGTTAGTTAGTTTTTAAATACTTATGTCGCTATTTCTGACAGTTTCTTGGGAACACGTGTGGTACGTACTACATTTAATGAATTCTGGTGCCAACATCACCAGCAAGATATAAATGGTACTGCTACCAATAACATATCTGGATGATCTAATGTCACACACACACACTATTAACATTGTTTTACAGAATTGCAGGCGGTATTAGGACCTCTACAGTGTTACAATTTTCAGTTATCTACAGTGTAAAATAATAGCACAAAGTAGATAAGTACACGCAGTTTTGCAGAAAGAAGTCTACAAGAATTTAAAAGTGTGTAAAAAGAAACTACATAGTTGTTTATATCTAAATTACCAGCTTTTCGTGAAGTTAACTTCTTACACTACTACTTAAACCTGGCAACCACGTTAAACCAGGAGACACTCTGTTTGGTCTCCACTTCGCTTTATCGGATTAGAAGTGGGTATTTAAAACAAGTTTTACTGCGAAAGAAACAACTCGTTTGTAAACGGGCGAGAGGCAGTTTGAAGTTTGCTATGACCACAAGTGCTCGCTGCATTTGTTACTAAACGCTCAGAAGGATATATCCACCTTTTTGATTACTCTCCCGCCATTCAAACAGTTCCTTTACTTTGTGCGTGACGATGACGTAGAAACAATCTCACGAAAGTCAGACTCTTTTTATATCAGATCCGTCGATAGAAAGGAAAAGCATAAGATCTGAATTGTTTCGAAAGAAAAATGTAAATACAGAAACATAAATAGGATATACTGAGAATTCTAACGCGTAGCTATTTTTTTTTTCATTTTCTTGCTAAGTACTTAGACGTTCAATATGGGACACTGGAATTGCTTTTCGGATATGCTTTTGATCAGGCTCTTGTACTGACCATATGAATTTAAAGTATTCCACATGTCTCACTTTAAGTGACAACTTAATTACACTCAAACATGAGCACTCAGTACCAAAATTGCACATTAGAAAATGACTGTGACAACTTTGTTTTCAGAATTTGTATATAAATTCTAGAATTACTAGATATTCTTGTAATAATGCAGGTCCTAGCACTGTGTAAGACAATTTTTGTGGCCATCATTATTACACTAGTGAATGAGTCTCTAACAAGGAAACTTACGGAAGTGTAACTTACCGATTTGAATGAAACTTTGCAGATTTGTACAACATGGAAAAAGAATGGACACTTATTTTTTTTTTAATTTCGGCCATGGTATGGATTTAAAGTCCCTCGTTAACCCTTTGAACGTTAGGGAAGGTTTTGAAGCATAAACAAAAAATAATTAATTAATATAGAAGAAAACATACTCCGAAGGAGGCTTTAGGGCAGCTGATTCAGAATTTGACGTCACAATTTTAAAAAATAAAAATGGCACATCCAATATGTTGATTACAATTACAAGAGTCTTCTGGTTTGAAATGGTTTACAGTTAGTCAAGAACCATCTTAGTTGGCATGCGTTATTGCGAGAATGTTGCAAAGCAATTTGAAACCTCTTTCTTTACTTATTTTAGCGGCATGTTTGATTAAAGTGATATTCTGACTCTCTCACTATTCGGGGTGCTTATGTAAGGTGAGTCGCCTCGCTTCTCACTACTAGGGATGCTGCTTGAAAGTGAAACCCTGGGCTCTTACTACTCGGAGTGGTTATTGAAAGTGCCTCATATCGCCTCTCACTAATCGGGTGCTTATTTAACTGATTTATATTATATTTGAATCCCAAATTAAACCTCAAAACAGTATCTCAAATAAGAAACATTTCCTGGGGAAGAATTGGATTTAGCATCTTGATGTATTTTCTCTAGACCCTGGAAAATTTTCATGGGACTTTTTTTGACATTGTCCTTCTCTATAACATAAATTAACATCTTCGTAATAAAGATCCAATCATTGATTCATAAATAGGTTTTCTTCACCCACATTTGCAAATATATACGTATCTAGGATACGAAAGCGGTTATTTGTAAGAAAAACCTCCTACGTTTGACAATTTCGTAACTTTTATTTCAAACATTGTGCACCATTTTTTAATTTGTGCACAGGTATTGCTGTAATAAGGCGTGCGTTGTGTAAACTATGTTTATGTATCACAAATCTCTTGCGGAATATCAATACTGTAAAACGTTTTTCAACAAATTCATAATTATAACAACTGAGGATATATGAAACTCGGACATATTCACAAGCGAGAAGACTTACTATAAACAAGCACCCCAAATAGTGAGAGGTATAGAGATTTACTTTAATCAAGCATCTCGTTAAAATAAGTAGAGAAAGGTGTTCCAAATCGTTCTGGATCCTCTTCGCAGTAACCCCTGCCAAGCATAATTGTTCTTGGCTACCTGCAGACCATTTCAAACCAGAAAAGTTTGTAATTGTAAACATCATATTGGATGCACGATTTTGCATTTTCTAATTTTGACGTCAGATTCTGAATCCGCTGTCCTGAAACTCCCTCACCTGGCACTACGTTTTTTCTACATTAAATAATTGTTTTCTCTCTACGCTTCAAGATCATATCTAAGGTTCAAAGTTTGTTTCTACTCTTAAAGCTTCACCACTGACGAAATATAAAAAATACGTGTCGATTATTTTTCGAAATTTTACAAGTCTACAAAGTTTCATTCAAAACGGTTAGTTTCACTTTCGTAAGTCTCCTTGTGAGATAAACATCTTATACGTAAATGTTTAATATGTCTCTGAAATTAACTTTTTAGATTAACATTTATCTAAAACATGTATTTTATATAATGTTTCATAACATAGTGCGTTTCTCAATATTCACTACCGCTCTCGTGCCCTGGAAAAAATAAGTTGTTTAACGTAATCTTTTGTTGTGGTGAATGTACATGAAAATCTCATGTGCCTCTGCAGCTTGGTTGTTTGGTTGGTTAGGATTTTAACATGCCTTTTGAGCACTGAATCATTTGACATGAACTTCCGCCCTATCGTTGTGTCCTAACCCCTTCAGTTCCCACACGGAATGTTGTTGATTTCAGCTGAGCGCCCCTTTCACCAGCGACGATATATGAGACGTGGCCCTTTTGATTAACGTGACAATCGAACCACATGAGTTCCCGCCCGGGAATCAAATCCGCGTCTTGTGCCGAACGTGCATATGCCTACTATATAACAAAATTGCCGACTTGTGGGGTGGAAGTGATCGGATCAGAATCACAATCTAAATCTTTTTTAAGTTGTATCCGAGATCTGGAATTTAATCTAAATTGGAGATATAGTTTTTGTGTTTCAGCGTGTTAGTAAAGAATGCCCACCTCTGTCAAGCATTTGAATCATATCAATATAAGTAAATGAGAAGTATTGGTGAGATACCGAAATAGAACATGTATATTTCTTCACAGGTAATTTCAGTGAAATTAGGGTTGCCATCCTTCCGGTGTTGGCCGAACATGTCCCACATTATGTGATTTTTCAATCTCAAGACTTCACTTCAATTATTTTTGAGTTGTCTGATATTTAATCATATTTCTATTTGGTCAATATTTTGCTTGAAACATTAGTATGTTTCTCAATTGTGTTAGAGAATTGTCCTTTCGGCAAAGAGTTTGTCACCTGAAAAATCAATAAAATCCTTGAGGACTAGAAATGATTAATAGCTATTGTTTTGTGCTCGTACCACCCACAGCGTCAATTTTTTCTAAACTTAAAATGCTCCAGCGTAACTGATGTGTTTCGTTTTATTATATTTCAATTTTTAAGCGTCGTGAACACCCAGGGGTCCGTGGACCCGACTTTGAGAACAACTTATCTAGAATATTGTTGAGGGAAGTGCACTATAGTGGAAGGAGCATATGTGGGAAACGTGGAAGTTTTTTTTTACATCAGGAATTATCGAACACTCTTCGTAATATCATTCAACACTGCCTACATTGCCTAGTTCACCTAAATATAATTTTTCAGCCCATAGAACGTGAGGGTGTCGGTTGACAACTCCTATGAATGAAGCTTTGCCTCTATCATCTCCCGCGCTGTATGGACAATATCTCACGAGGATACAGTATCTTTAGATTTATTTAGTATGTGGTTTTTGCGAAACTAAATCGTTCAGCACGTCTCCAAAGTTTGGCAATATTGTTGGTGAATCTCTGGTGTTTGACGATTCCACAAGCGTGCGTTCGAAACAAGGCTCCACGAATCGTATACCGAAATCTTTTAATGTATCACTGGTAAAGCAAAACATTTCCGTGATTGGTGTAGAGCCCAAGCTTCGCTAGTCGTTATGCTCACTGCAGTAAAGAAAGAAAACATTCTATGACACATGACCGCAAACAATAGGAGTGCAGTCATGTTAATACCTTACAAAAGTAATCAAAAGTTTCCAGTACATCACTAAAGTCTGGCGCAGATATTAATTATGCAGCAACTTGGCACAGTGGTGAGGGAACCGGTTTTGTCTTATCCATCTGTAGACTAGAACATTGATGGGCAAACTACGGCCCACGGGCCAGATAACACCGGCTGAAGCATTCTATCAGGTCCGTAATATGAGTCCTGATCTATAGAATTTAACTTCACTTCTGACAATCCGTGAAACCTACTTTAATCAATATTGACAGAAACTTGTAGAAATACTGTACAAATCCCATTTACCACTTCAACGTTATAGTCTTCAATCATAGAACTTCGAATTACAAGAATCTTTTTTAAGAAAATGTATCGATCACCTGTTTTTTCTTTTTCTTTGAATGTTGGCCCGCCAAAGTGTTTTTATTTTTTCTTTTGGTCCCTTCCTAAATAAGTTTTCTCGTCACTAGAATAACACCCAGGCCCTGTGCAAAACAATATCGAGGTTTACGCACTTCCAGGGGTCTGCGGGATCGTTGCTACCACCTGCTTGCTTGATCATATTATAAGCACTGTGGGTTACTTAAACGTTTGCATGCTTGCGATAGAAGAAATTTTTCGATTTTAATATTGGCGATTTAAAAATGTAGGATCGTTATATATCACTTAAGAAGGAGTTCTTATCAACAGAGAGCCATTATGGCAGCCACGTTTCGCTTCTCATCGTTCTCTATAACTAAACTCGATACAAAGAATGTATTGATTTTTTTTATATTTAAGCCTGATATACGAGGGGTGTTCAAATGGAAAGATGAAAGATGACACTGTGGGTATAATCAAAGTCTTCGTTCAAAAGTAATTACCAGACGCCTGAGCACAACTATCCCACTGGATTATGACCCGAAGGATTCCCTGTTCCCAGAAATTTTGTGTGTGTGATAGCGGTCAGTTATACACTCTTCCTTTCAGTTCTCGTCCGAGTTCAAGCACTTGCCTTTGAGATGTCTTTTTAGCGGCCCAAACAGATGGAAGTCGCAGTGAGCTATATCCAAACTGTAGGGCGGATGCTCAAGCTGCTCCCACTTCAACTTATTCAGTACACTTCGTGTGACTACCGAGACGTGTGGACAAGCAGGAAAACTCCACGTTCTTACTGAATTCTTGAACACACAGCCTCTCCCATATACAGTCACTATCCGGCGATGAATATCGATCGATTAAACCCTTTACCCAGTCAAAAATCGGATAATACCTCGCTGCTTTTCAATCGTCGAAGTTTAATTGTGACGCTATTATTTCTTCACACACATTGCCGATTCAATTCGACTTGAACGGAACAAATAATTGGCTGATTCTCTCCTGCATCATGTGAAAGGCAGCCATGCATGGGTACAACAAGGCCGGACACTACATTCTCTTCTTAGATGTCGCAGTACTGTATTTCAAGGCGATATATATTGTTATTTCAACGTACGACGTTTGGTTTCTACAACGTTTCGTGAATTTTCATTTGAAATTCCTTAGTATATTAACCTAGGGGACAGAACAATGAGACCGCCAATGCACTTTTCGTATACGTAGTCCGCACACATTATCAATAAAGGCACAATATTACCGCCATTTTATGTCCTTGGGGACAGATTATAATTATGTGTTCAAATCAGTTATGTTAACTTCAAACTTTGTAAAATCCCATCCCGTGGTGTAGAAATTTCCATTTTGCCCTTGAATTTCCTACATTCTGCTAATTATAAATTTACGAAACTTGCATAGTAAGAATAACAGAAGCATTGATATACGATTAATTATCCACAAATTTCGATTTATACGTTTTTCAAATAGCTTTTAAAGAGTGATTTTCCTTGAAAGAAGAAATTTAGTATGTTGACAGATACAAATATACTTTATTTTCGAAACTTATTATTCCTTCTACTCCTTTGTTCCATCATCTTCTACTGGGTGTAACTAAAAAAATAATATGAAAATAACAAGAACAGAAATAGAAAACCTATGAAAATGTTTCATTTCGCTGTATATTTTTTCAATACCAGAGCACAAGTTACATCTGGTTTAGGCCGACAGCAGTTTTGTTAAAGACATTTTCCTTTACCACATTTTCTTCTAGCATAAAATTACAATTAACCAAATTTCAGATTGAAGATTTACTAGGCTATTTTCTGTCCATAAAATAATTGTTGATGTCGATAAAGTTTAAAACTCCCACATAAACCTACGCTGCTAATTTTGATGAAAACTTCCTTTATCCCTTTTATAGAAGCAAAAGTTTAAAAATCCTACAATATGGATCTATCCCACGAGTTGGTATCATTAGTTGTGGTAGTTGCTTCAAATACAAACCCGAGCAATCTGTTTTGATTACTAAATTAGCGTGCCTCTTGTCATATAGCCTAGGTGCTAAAAAGGAAGATTTCATTCCAACCATTCGATCAATGAGCGTCGTAAGCTAATGGTAATATTCATACATTAGAAAACTAAAATAATTTGCGAATGGAACCGTAGTGCTCATGAAATGTCATTATAAAAGCCATCTGTCCTGCCGTAAATGTAAGGGCATTTATCGTTATAAAACACCTAAATTAACTTCTTCTTTTCTTAAAAAAGGAAAATCCTTTCTACATGAAAACTTATGTCAACTTTCCATTTTTAATATGAAGTTTTCCTTTAAATAAGCATCCTCCCGGTTTCTCCGTAATTTACCAATTACACTTCTAGGTTCTGCCCTACGACGTCTTCATCACTATAATTATCGGTTATACCTAGATATCTCCCAGTTCTTTGCAATTCCTTCTCTTTTCCATTCTCTCAAAGTCCATTTCATTACTTTTCTTTGACAGTTTTCGGTTCGCCTGTAAAACCATCACCATTTTCTACTTTTTGCTTTCGAAAGACCGATAGAAAGTATGGCGATCGTGAAAAAAATTACGAACTTAACGTATTTAAATCTTTCGTGAAATCTACATATAGAAAACGTCATTTTTTGATATACATCTGTCCGTCCATTCGCTAAGGTTTCATCAAATTAAAATAGTTTACTGAAGAGTAAACATCGAAAAACACGATCTTCTCAAAAATGCCTCCAACATTTTTTTATGTTTCATAAATCAATATTTAATTAAGAACGCGATATTGTGGTATAAAACATTTCCCTGAGAAAAATTTGCGAGTGATAGTTTATTCTTGGGGTTGAGTCTTTTATCGATACTTTACTCAAAAACGGGTCATGCTATTTTATTCGTATTCCATAAATAAGTATTTCATAGATAAGTATTTCATGAATAGCCTGGCAATAAGTCATTTGACGTCAATAAATGTACGGGGGACAGTTTGTGAATTGGGGTGATTTCTTTATCGACCATTTTTACAAAAATGTTTAATGATTTTGTTGGTAATTCATAAATATTTCTTTAACAACCTTATATTATTGTAAAAATCCTTTCCCGGCGAGAAACCTATTAGGGGTAGTTTTTTCTTGTATTTTTTGATTATTTTTGGTTTTGTAAAACAACTGAATTTTCCTGACAATTTTTTTCAAACGACAAACTATTTTCTTCAAGTTTCGTAAACAAATGTTTCAATTTATAAGCTAAAAATTTGGCTAAACTCGCATGATTAAAAATGATCCACAAAATGTAGTTTACTCTTGGGGTGAGATTTCTAACGATTTTCTTAGAAATGGCTCAGGTCATTTTGTTAATATAGCAAAACAATTATTTTGTTAATTGCTCTAATATATACAGTATGATATACGTCTAGTGAAAAATCTGAAGGGTTGGTTTATTTTTGGGGAGGAACGATGAAGTTTATTCAATTGAGTTTTCCAAGAAATTATTAAATTCCTATTTCCCAAATGCAAGTTTCAATATTAACTGTGTCTAACAGTTTAGGAAATTGGAGCGACAAGGTCTAGTGCGGTGGCCCGTACCTTTTATAAAAATCAAAGATATATCTTCTCCCTACTCCTTGTTTATCAAAGCAGAATTCTGTCATTAGTTAAACAAGACGATAATTTTATCATTTTCATTACCGTTTCTGTTTTTCTCTTAAGCTTAATTCATTAGCATTAACCATTAAATCAAGTATCATATTAAGCAATCATGTTGTAATTTTCAGCCGTGGTTGTGAGATTTATAATCAATAAAATCCTACTGGTTGTTTTCATTGTATCTAAGTCAGTGACATAGCCAAAATATATATTTTGGGATTTGGACTTTATATTGAAGATAAAAAGAGTTATCGAACATCTATTATAGTGTGAGTTACAATCTTCGCCTAAATTCATTTCCAATGAACTGACCTGTTTGGTGGTGACATCGTCGGGAATCTGTCTTGAAGCAGCATTGAGAATGAGTATTTTATACGATATATACAGTATACTCATATATCCTAAATATTAAACAGTAAAACATTAGCTGGCCAGCTTACAATGTGGATCGGAAACGGCTAGTGCGATTGGAATAAATTCGAGATTTCAGATTAAAAACCTTCTATTTCCAACAGCTTTCCTGTTTCTGTTGTTGTATATTTATCATTAGAAAGTTCCGGTTTTTGATGCACCCAGTATACTAGACGAGTGATCTGCAACCGCCGTACCGCGGCGTCAGAGTGCCTGTAATGCACATTAGTAAATAGAAAAAATCTTAACAAAAGTGCAGTTGCACAGAATAGAATATTAGCTTCAGGTCCTTTAAATCAGGATAATTGTTTAGAATAGGAATCTAACTCTGCTAAATCGGGGGGAATTATTTTTAGTATTATTATTTCAAGAAAAATGACGAGAATTTATATCACATCGAAAAAGTAAATAATTACTCTTCTAAAGTTCAAAATGTCAAATACAAATGCGCTAACTAAGGTTTATATAGTAATTAATTATGTTATAAGAAAAGAAGGTAATCCTTACTGTATGTTTTATATATGGTCAAATAGAGTCGAATACAAAAATCTAAGAAAGTGACTTTTCGATACAACTGATAGAAATTGTATTACAACAAACTTCAAAATAGATACAAAAAATATTAACCTTAAATATATATATATATATATTTATTTACAGAACTTACCAATTTACTGTATAAATTGAATAATAGATCTTCCAAAATTCAACAACGAAATACACCACCTTTAATGACCGATTATCACATGTTGATTACAATCAAAATGGTCAAGAATAATGAAACTTACGTCGAAATCCTTTTTCTTACTCAAACACACTTCACTATAAGAAGATATATATATATTAACTTTCATATAAGGTTTCGCAATATATAACAATTCTGGTAATAACTTCACTATTAATTATGCTTGGAATTCTGAAACATTGTAAAGACATTTTTTCCGCCGATTTTTACTTCACTTATTAGGTGATGTTGCACCTTACCCATTCCGAACTATTATATTTAGTTCAACCCCCAGCTTTCAAACGTAGAACGAGTAGTTCCAAAAATACTAAGCTTCCTCTCGACAGTAGCTGAAAGCACTACAGGGTAGGAAACTAAACCAAATTATCCGGACTCTCAAGAGACCTTTCTTTTTTTTTTAAACTACGGAATAGAGATTTAAATCTTTAACCGTTACACACGTCCCTTCGTACATTTAAAAAAATGCAATATTTTTTTAGAATAATAATCTACTTTTTTGTAATTAATGTATAACAACGTGTAAGCAAAATGCTATTATGAAGTTATATTGTTGTCGAATAATTGTTAATTACTATTAACTACTATAAACTAACCCAAAATAATAAAACCAAAGGAAATTAAATAAAATTAAATGCAAAACTTAAACAGAATAGAACTAAAGAAAATTCCCAAATAATAATTACGTAAAATAAAAATAATATACTTTATGACAACAATATACATTCATAAATTATATGTACATAACCAAAACTGCATATCTAAAATTATACAAAATCTGCTCTATATATATATATATATATATATATATATATATATTGATCTCCTATTTTACAATAAATAAGAAGCTGAATAATATGGATATATAGAATTTTATCATCATATATAACTTCAAATATGAGCATATATATTTTTCTTATTAACAGTTGACATATTTAATTCTTTCCATTATTTCAAATCTATATATGTGTGAGTATTAATAGTTATCTTGATGGTAGATTTCTTCAGATATTTGCAATTTCTTAATGACTAGATGATGAATTATGAGAGTGATGAGCTCATTCATTCCATAACATCCACATAATGAGGTCAAATACATAAATATGGAATAGTCGAATCAGCGACTTTACATCTTCCAATTTACATTAAGGTCTTTGTTTTTCCTGAAGATAAAAGTACTTTAGTATATGTGTACACATTAATTTAAATTTTTACAAGATAGAAACATACAAATGATGATAATCATACTACAATACCTAATGACTGAGTTCCGGAACAATGCAAATAAATAACATTTATACAGGAATGATATCAATGATTTTACTATATACATATGTAAAAATGAACTATGAAATTAGAATGTATTTTTATAGAAATATCTACAGATACCATCAATTTTACATTAAGTTAGCTCACTATAACAATTTACAGATTTGTAAACACATATCTCTATGATCGTGGTACCCTAAATTTCTTTGTTAAAGAGACGTGACATTTCCTTATATCACGCTCGTCCGAATCATTTTGTACCTGGACGGTATTTTTGGTTAACAGCTTAATAACAGTGTATGGCCCTAGCCATCGATGACATAAGCTTTTCGTAACCTTATCTGCAAGGGAAGATTGGAATTGGGACTTAATTAATAATTTATCTCCCACTCGATATGATGACACTACTCTGTTTTTGTCGTATAGCTTCTTTCTACGCAGCCATGCTCGTTCCATATTCCGCAAGGCATTCAACCAGATATCTGGATCCCTGTGTCGAACATCAAGTGAATCAACATTCTATTTCACATCTGGTGGATCAAACACTGGATATGTATATACTAATTCCATCGGACTGTGTTTATGTTCTGAGTGGACAGACGTATTCAGAGAAAATTCAATTTCATGAATGCCTTTGTCCCAATGATGTTGCTTCGTTGAAAAGTATGCTTTCAAAGAGTCCTTAGTCACTCGTATGTAACGTTTACTTGCGTTACTTCCACTGTGGTACGGTGCGATTCTAATATCTCTGATACCGTTTGCATACAAGAAATCCTGGAATCTTGCTGATACGAATACAGAGTGATTGTCATGGCATAAGGCGTGGATAAATCCATGACGACACATCAACTTATATAGCTTATTTATGATTACTTGGCTAGATAAAGTTCTAAAAGGTTCTAAAAAAATATTTTCGTAAAATAATCTACAACAATTAAACAAAATCGGCCCGAACTGGACTGTACGAGTGGTCCAATGACGTCACAGGACCATCTTCCTTTTGGAAATGTCTCATAGGTTGATACCAACTGTCCCAGTATTCTTACTTTTGGACTTCTGGCACTCAATACAACAAGTCATATAATCTCGAATTTCTGCTATCATTTCTGGCCACGTATATCTCGCACAGATCTGAGAAGCACATTTGGAAAAACCCAAGTGCGCCCCAGGAAGAATATAAGAGTGGTAGAATTCAATGATGTTTCTTGATAAACTCCTGGGCAAACAAATCTTGTAAGGGTTCTTCAAAGCTTTAGTACGCTTGCATAGGATATCCTTTACAAGTAACCTCCTCTCTATTTTTCAACCTAGCAATTATAGGCCTCAATTCGGGATCCTTTTCCTGATGATCCTTAATAGAAAGTTGTTCATAAGGCATATTCCATATATTAACCATAAATAAGTTAATGACCTCTTCATCTAATGACGGGTCTTCATTAAAATCTTCGAAATCTTCTATATTGTGTAAACGTGATAAGAATCATTCTGCAGGTAAACGTGATAAGAACCGTGAGAAGAAATCTGCAGGTCATTTAAGGACGAAGTTACACTCTTAACTGTAAAGTTAAATTCAAAATCCTATATAATAAACTACCATATCTCTTAACTCTTTTCAAGTTTCTTAGAGCATAAGCTGGACCCAAATTATCGATTCTCAACTCAAAGGGTTGATGTAAAAATGTACGAAAATGTTCCATGGTTTCTAAAGCTGCAATGAGTTCAAGAACAAAGATTGGCTTGTTTACATCATACTTTTCAAGCTTCCGAGAATAAAAACTTACAGGAACTAATCTATTTTCAGCATCTAATTGTGAGATAGCGCCTCGAATTGAATGACTTGAGGCATCACTTGAGATAACGAAAGGCTTATTTAGATCCGGTAATTTCAATATTACATGACTTTCAAAACATTCTTTCAATCTCTTAAGAGCTACATCTTGTTCTTCTTTCCACTCAAAGGGAACCTTAGGAGAACGTAGACGACTAATTGGCTCTAAAATTTCTTGAAAATCTGGTATATACCTACTATAATATTGAGCAAAACTACACAAGGCAATCACAGCGCGCCTAGTTTTAGGTCTTGGTAGTTTCCTTATTACTTCTAATCGAGCTGGATCTAAATCCATTTTACCATTTTCTATTATTTTACCAAAATATGAAATTCGTCGTTGAAAGAAACAACACTTATCTACTGACAACGTTAATCCACTCTGAGCAAGTTTACTCAGGATTAAATCTAATGTTTTCATATGTGAAGGAATATCGGAACGCAGTTACTACATCATCTGCATCCCAACTTACTCCTAGATCTTTCAGAGGATGCAAAATATCTGTTATCAATTTACTAAGTAGAAAAGATCCAGAGGCAATGCCAAATGGAACATACTTAAATTCAGATAATCCTCTATGCGTGAGGAATGCAGTATATTATGAGTCTGGAGCTAATCTTATAGTGTGATAAGCTTTCTTTATATCTATTCTAGATAGCAGAACACCTTCTGATAATTCTGCTAAAACATCTTCAATACGTGGTGTATATTGAGTATTGACTATTAGTTATTTATCCAGATCAGTATAGTTGACAACTAACCTCTTAGAACCATCCCTATTTCCCACTAGAAAGCATGGGAAAGTATACTCACTTGAACTAGGTTGAATAATATTTTGTTCCAATAGTGAATCTAATATTTTGTCTAACTCTCTTTGTGCAACCCTGGACATCGGATATGCCTTATGTCTAATTGGTTTATAATCTTTAAGTTGAATATTATATTGAAAATTAGGAACTACTCCTACTCTATTACAAAATACACTAGGATACTTTAAACTTAACTTTTTTATATATTCATCCAAACTAGGATCTTGTTCTAGGAGAATTGGATCCACTGTCATAGCTGGTGGTCGGTCATCGTTCTCCACGATCTGGAACATTTAGGGTGAACACTCAGAATCATCTGTACTAGCAGAAGTACCTAAGTTCAACTTGGCTGGACTACCGGGAACACTGCTTGGCTTAGCCTCCATCCATATTTCCTGACTTCCAAATAGCTGACTGGAACCTTGGACTGGACTGGCACCATCATGGAAAACCACTTCACCATTTTCCCCACTAATCCTGCTATCATTTGTAGGATCGAGACATCTATTTTCATTGGACCTAAATTGGAATCTCGGATGATGAAGATTTAAGGTAAATGTATTATTATTATTGTCAACACACGATACTGAGTTCGAATAAGATGCATGTTTGATAAGAGGTTGAAGTTCCAAATCACCATCATTATTTAATAAAGTATTCTTCAAATGTTTAGAGTTGGCAACACAACACTTCCGAGTAGCAGAAGGTTGATTAAAGTCTATCAGATTTTTATTACACAAAGAAGTTTTATGTCCCTCTCTTGAATCATTATCACTGGTGTTTTCTTGCACGAAGATGGCAACATTGTTACTCTTTGAAAATGATGGGAGAACATCATGTTCGGATGTTAACTTAAGTTCATTCACATCTCTGGATTGTTTAAGTTCCAAGTGTAGACGTGGATTTTCATTGACACTAAGAAAAGGATTAAGTCTAGCAACACTGTGTACCGAACCTAAAGTATGGTCTAAGTCCCCAACCTTCGAACAAGTTCGATGAGTAAAAGAAGTTCGAAAATTATTTGTACCATTCTCAACTAATGTTGTATTCACTATAGAACTGGCAACACTGCTGTCACTCTGAACTGTAACTCCATATGTAGCATCTCTTCTCTCACATAAACCTGTGCATCCCATTAATTGATGAGCACTATGTCCAGTTGGAGAAGGTAACACCCCACTACTAGAAGATGTTCTCGGTTCATCTAATGAAGGATGCTGTCCTATCATCTGTTGATGGTTGGATGCTGGATGGGCCACTGATGAAGTTAGATCACTATTGATGTGGACATGTGATGGACCACTGATCCCATCATGAGTACGCAAGATCTTCTTTTTTATATGAGACACTCGTGATTCTCTATCTGATGTGGCAACCCTGTGCTCCATAGACCTATCAACGCGACCATAATAAAGATTAGAGGGATGAGGAATATCTTTATTAAAGGGATTTGAGGATTGAAGATCTCTGGATGCAAGATGTATCTGCTGTCCATTCGGCTCCATCTCCCTCGTAGGGGTGCACTCAGAGGAACCTACCTTATGCAGCCCCTTACATCATCTTCCTTCCCTAAACACACATATTTATCTTGAATATTCATTAACTCAGAATTCAAAAATATATTTGAAGTGTTAACACTGTCACTGAATGTTACTTGTTCCGCACTTTGAGAAACACTATTAATGTCATGTAAATTGTCCGAAGACGAGTTTTCCTTACACTCATACCGTAAAGGTAATTCACTTTTTCTATTCCAAGATATAACTGGTTGTTTTCAATATCTACTCGCGCCTTTAACATTTTCAATTCGTTTATGCCTATCAAAAGTATAGGTTTAAGTTCAGGTACTAAATAAAATTTGAGTCTATATACTTTCTGATATAATCTCACTGGTAACCATACCACACTTTCTAACTTGATTTTCGTATTTCCTACACCAACACCAATAATTTTTTTTATGTGAAAATCTTAACCGGTCTTTTCAAAGATCTATTCCATTTTAAAAAGTTATCTTTATTTACTAGCGAAGCGGAAGCACAACTATCGATGGCGCCACAATTCTGCGCACCTAAAGTGTAACCTGTTATAAAGGCCGCCACTAGTTTTCTTGAGGGCGATGTCAGGACACAATTTGCTTTATGTTTTTGGCTTATATTGTTCTCTGTACTAACTTCTGGCTCTATTCTCAAGGATTGAGATCGAACTGAGGTCCTGTCAGTTTTGAAGCTAGAACCTTGCCCACTCGCAGATTTCTATCTATCAGTACTATTAGTCGTAGCTCTATTAACACTAACGAATCTACGTCGTAGATCACACTGAGCTACCAGATGCGGACCTAAACATTCAAAACACCTCGGTGTTGTTTTCTTCCCTCGAATTGTAAAGTTCGACCTTTCACGCCTGGCACCTACCAACGAATTATACATGTCAACATTATGCTCGTGAACGCTGTATTTCTTTAATTCCTGCACAAATACTGGTAAAGATGAGGGTATATTATATCGAAAAACCTCATGTCTGACTACTGGGTTCAAACCCCGCAACAATATGTCTCTCAATTTATCGTCCTGCATACCACCATAACAAATCGTAAAACTGTCTATCACTTTGCTTACGTATTCCAACACACTTTCTGTAGTCTGTTGTAAACAGTAAATATATTTATCATAAATATGTCTCTGGCCTATGTGTGTGACCACATTTGTAAAAATAAAATTTGCTATGTATATCCAATCATGTGATAACCCTATTTCTCTTAACAATTCAGCATAAAAACCACCACGAGTTTTCCCAATAGATGCCATGAGTATTGCCTCTATCGGATATATGCGTTGCTTGACAATCTGATATACCGATAACAAAAATTCAAAAATTAATAGGTCGTTACTCCCGTCACATATTGGTATGGATCTACATATATCTGTGAAATTGTTACTAGTTATATCTACTCTTAAGTTCTTAATATTGGTAGAAAAAGGTACTCCAATATTTATAAGTCTACTATTTTCCAATCCTGTTGGCTGATTAGCGTTATGAGAAATAAAAGGATTTGTGTTTTTATTTCCTTGTTTTTCTACAAACTTATGAAAACCTGGTTCAATCGGAACAGCAACTGGTTCTTGTCTAATCAATGAATTTTGTTCCATGACGAAAGGATTATGTGGACTTACACAAGATACGGCTGATCGAGTCGTATCGTCCTTGTTTACATTTTGCATCACGTTAGTTCCTGCTTGCCTGTCACCACGCGATGAAGAATAGCCACCAGACGTAACTAACCAAGAATCGCTATAGGTATGCAAGAAAGGATCGGGAGTTGACAATTCACTCGAACTGTTACTTTCTGTTCGTGGTCTATGACTCCTAATAAAGAGGCCATTGTCACCATCGGAAAACCGGTTTAACCACAAGCCTTCAGGACGACTATTACTGGAAGAACTCCTGTACATTTTATTGAGTTTTTTTTAATATGCTCCTGCTATCAGAAGGATTACAATTAATAAGGCACAGCTTTTGGATTCGATGCGTACTTAACAACAACAAAACTAAGATGTAAAATGCAACGTTTTGTATTTTACACTTGCTTAGACACTAAATTATTAACTTGAAGTATACGTAATTTAAAATATGTCTCTTGTATGTACATATACAAATAGAAACACCTCCTAACTGACCTTCTGAATGCTCTATCTTATCAAGGACACTGATTGATGATATCATTTATCCTTACGATCATTCTCTTAAATACATTTGAGAAAACTACTCTTATAGCACTTATAGAAGGTCTATCCAAAACTTTGGTGCTTGTAAGGAAAGATAATAGTTCGGAATTTAATTGTGTAACGCACATTAGTAAATAAAAAAATCTTAACAAAAGTGCAGTTGCACAGAACAGAATATTACCTTCAGGTCCTTTAAATCACGATAATTGTTCAGAATAGGAATCTAACTCTGCTAAATCGGGGGGAATTATTTTTAGTATTATTATTTCAAGAAAAATGACGAGAATTTATATCACATCGAAAAAGTAAATAATTACTCTTCTAAAGTTCAAAATGTCAAATACAAATGCGCTAACTAAGGTTTATATAGTAATTAATTATGTAATAAGAAAATAAGGTAATTCTTACTGTATGATTTATATATGGTCAAATAGAGTTGAATAAAAAATCTAAGCAAGTGACTTTTCGATACAACTGATAGAAATTGAATTACAACAAACTTCAAAATAGATACAAAAAATATTAACCTTAAATATATATATATTTATATAAAGAACTTACCAATTTACTGTATAAATTGAATAATAGGAGATCTTCCAAAATTCAACAACGAAATCCACCACCTTAAATGACCGATTATCACATGTTGATTACAATCAAACGGTTAAGAATAATGAAACTTACGTCGAAATCCTTTTTCTTACTCAAACACACTTCACTATAAGAAGATATATATATATTAACTTTCATATAAAATTTTGCAATACATAACAATTCTGGTAATAACTTCACTATTAATTATACTTGGAATTCTGAAACATTGTAAAGACATTTTCTGCGCCGATTTTTACTTCACTTATTAGGTGATGTTGCACCTTACCCATTCCGAACTATTATGTTTAGTTCAACCCCGAGCTTTCAAACGTAGAACGAGTAGTTCCAAAAATGACCGTCGGGGCTGACAATCAAGCATACGGAGAACGATACTAAGCTTCCTCTCGATAGTAGCTGAAAGCACTACAGGGTAGGAAAGTAAACCAAATTATCCGGACTCTCGAGAGACCTTTCCTTTTTTAAAAAAACTACGGAATAGAGATTTAAATCTCTAACCGTTACATGGCATAGCAAGGTGAAAAATGTGATACAAAATTTTCACGTCGTAAGAAATTATTTTTTGACTTATTATTATTATTATTAGAGTCTATTTTTATTCCAGTTCCTATGCTTCGTGCGTTTGTACAGTATTTCGTGCTCTGTCGTATTTTATTTTCTATATCTTAATTTCGTCCATTGTTAGAACAAAAATCGAAGACGTTTATGACTGCTACGCAGTGACCACACTATAATGGACCTGGGGAATGCAGCCTTCCGATCACATCGTCCGCCTTTCTTCCTCGTGAGAAGCCCCTTGAAGGCATGCTGTATTCTCATACAGCAGTTTTTCGGTACACGAAAATATAACTGGGTTTCCAAAAAATGTATCTGATTATTCTCACACAGACACCCTATAGCAAGAACGTAAAGCTGATGTCGTCACTGCTCCTACAGCGAAAAGTACAGAAAGCTAATTATAATATATCCCAACTTAGCGTTAAGACCAACAAAACACACACAACAGCTGAAAACGAATGTTGTTTGTAAAACCCGTGTTCGGTTTCTGGTGGGAGCTCATGTGGTTAGGATGACGCTTTACGTTCTATTTCCCGTTTCCTATAGTATCGGTACTGTATAGGATAGTGAGCCCTGAACCAACCAAGAATTCTTACGTGAATGTAATGCAGATTTGCAAAGACAGCAACCTGAAGACAAAACGTACCAAAGGTGGAGTAAGGTTGGGTGTTCGATATTAGAAAGTTTCAAGTGAGCTAAGGGAACGATGTTTTTGTTTATAGAGAAAATAAAAACTGTCCAGTTGATTTTCCTGCAATGTGAAACTGATATGAAATACAGAAGAAGAAGAAGGGATATAGTAATAATAAAAAATACCATTTAAACACCAGACTCGGCTCGGGAGGGAAGTCATGTCCGTAAAACTTAAAGGTTTTGTCGCATCACACTGGAAGAAGAAATGTTACTTATTGTTCTTATTTTTGTTCTCAACACTCAGAACACGAGAAAAATTTTCGGCTGATTGTTTGAAGCAATACCACTTTATTTTTTACTGTCGTAATTACCCAACGAATCGCCTTTGGTAGACACCACTAAGATATTGTGCTCGTATTTTGACAGTTGAAGAATACTAATATACACTTGATGCACTTGATAACAAATGTACTGAAATTCACAGTTTTTCTTTATTTTTTCGATTTTGCAGCTTTGAGTTATAAAAATAAATATACCTAGGAACTGTCTTCTCACAAAACGTCATATGTATGTTTTATAGTATACCAATTAAAAAATATTCAAATTTGCTTTTTCTACGAAATAAATACAAAAAATATATATACTTGTACGATTGCAGATAATTACCTGGGTTTGAAGAGGATATCAAAATATTGCGAAACATGCACATAGTAAAGCATTAAAACCATCGAGGAATCGTAATATCGTAACGCTGGAAAATACCGAAATATTGAAAAATATTGAAAATCAATTTTAAAAGTTTTTGATACATAAAAATATCTATCAATCGATATATCGAAATATTGCTAAGCTGTACGTTGTAGCTGTCACAGAGGCTTTTCTTTTAAAAACTGTTCCTCTTCTAGGATGTTCTTTCCCGTAAATTTTGTAGGATTATATCACTTCGACCGTCACCTAAATGTTGTTACTCGCCACACACTCAGCACACTTACCACTTTCACCTCACTAACAACTAATATTCCAGCTTTAATAATCTGGCCACTTTAGATTTTAGAGTTATCTTATTTTAGTGTAAGACTGCTTAGTCACCAGAGGTGCACTACTATTCTACTGAGACTCACACAATACGTAGATAGTTCTATCACACCCACCAACAATCAAGGGCTGCGGTCGCTGCCTGTCCTTTGCCATCCCTTACACCTTACGTGTTTCCTACTCCATATGTTTGAATTAATTTAATAAATCTGTATGCGACATATTAGTAAACTACGGTTGTGAGATTTCATTGTTAAAAATTAAAATAAATATTTACTATATTTTTATTTTTAAAATAAAGTGTTCTGTTTGACAAACGATAGAAATAAAGTAGTGTGAATGTTAAATCATATCGTATGTAGTTATGTATGAATCTGTGATTTGCAAATGTGTTTGTCAGTCTTCAATCTTAGACTATTCTAGTGTACCTCTAAGGATATATTTATTTTTGCTCTTCTTCAAATGAATTAACTTTCACTTCAGACATTGGTCCCAGGCCTTCGTATCTGGAGAGAGATAAATTCGATCTACGTGTGTATATAGAAACAATAATTGTGTCCCGATAAAATCCTGCGTTGTGTATATATTTTACGCTTGCCTCTCTTCATTCATTTGTCATAATCTTTGTTTCTGTTCTCCTTGTTTCTGGAAGTACTTGTTGTAAATAGATACATATAAGTTTCTACCATTGTGATCAATGCCTCCCCTGATTTCAACTCACTTTCTGCTCTTTAACTATGTCATATGATAAGCTGGCTCTGGGAGTTGACGCGACTGCGAAAACGAAAATTTCAAGGTTGTATCGGTACCAACAAACACTGTGAAAATTTACTTGTGTGTTTATTCCCTCGAACGACTACCTCCTCTCTCCACTCCCCTTACGTTTCTCCATCCCGTAAGCAATGCAGTGCCTTTAGATGCTGTATGCGTCATATTTACACATCATTACTTAGTTAGAGTGTGAGACCATCAGGAGGCAGCTAATTCAGCAGAGCATACACACAGTTTACACAAATTCTTACATTTTTTCTATAATTATTAGTACCTTCGAGAATTTCCGCGAGGATGCTCAGGGGGCTGGCACGAAGCTCCTGTAGATTAAAAATTGTTGGCAACGGAAAATTTCCCAACATTTTTTCCTTTCCAACAGGAAGGTGTTAAACCATATGCAGGTACCAACAAGGATAGGATTGCGGGAACACACACACACACACACACACACACACACACACGGAATCACATTGTTCACGGAGCGCTTGGTAGCGCATGCCCAATAAAATTACATTTCCAAATCAGTGGAAATATAACCATGCACAGAAACATTACAATTCCGATTTCGACTACTGTTCCCGTTCCGGTTTTTGATAACACACAGGAGCAGCACGAGTATGACATTGACGGCAGTGTTTTTGCTTTTCTTATGACTATGGTGTATAGTAAAGTTATTACCTTACACTTTATGTCGGGTACTCCCTTTTGTAACAATTTTAACCAATTTGAATGAAACTCAGTTTATAGGGTTTTCGAAAATGCTGATTAAAAATAGCCTACCTTATTTATTTTTACCTAGGTCTTACAGTTATGTGAGATGCGCACTTTTTATGGCAATTGTAAGCGATTTGGATGTAACTCGGTATATATGAGTTTTCCAAAATGCTGATCAAAAATATCATATTTATTTTTACTTCAGCCAAGTAGTTTATGTGAGATACACTTTTTTATGACAATTTCAGCCGATTTTAATGAACTTGGTATATAGGGATTTTTGAACATGCTGATTCCGACTGTCATTTATTTTTCTGGTTCTTACAGTTTATGTGAGATACGCTATTTCTATGACAGTTTTAATTGATTTCCATAAAGCTCGGCATAGAGGGGTCTTTGAACATGCTCGCTCCGACTATCATATTTTTTTTTTACCTAGGTCTTATAGCTTATGATGACAATTTTAAGCGATTCTAATGAAACTGATCATAGAGAGGCTTTCGTGCATGTTGATTACGAATATCATTTATTTTTACGCAGGTCTTATAGCTTATGTGGGGTGCGTCCGTTTGAAGACAATTTTAACCGATTTCGATAATACTTGACATGTAGTGGTTTTCGTGCATACTGTGTACGAATAGCATATATGTTTTCAGCTAGGTATTATAGTTTATATGGGATGCGACCCTTAAATGAGAATTTAACCGATTGGAATGAAACTCGGCATACAGAGTTTTTCGGACATCCTGAATACGAATACCATGTTCTTTTACCTAGGTCTTACGGTTTCTGTGGGATACACCATTTTGATGACAATTTTAAACGATTTGGATGGATCTCAGTATGTAGGTGTTTTCGAAAATGATAATACGAATATAGGCTTTACTTTTATCTAGGCCTTAGAGAAAAATTGCAGTTTCTCAGTGGTTCGCTCTCACTTCGAATGTATTTTTCAGCTTATCCGGCATATTGGTGGGACGTAAAATTAAAGATTGCATTTCGGCTCTCTCACACACACACTCACGCATGGTTTCCGGAGCACTCAGTGGCGAATGCGCACTTTCAGTTTAGTAGAAATTACACGAGTGCGCAAAAAAATTGTAGTTCCAACTCCCAATTACGATTCCAGTTGAACACAGTAGCATCAGCCACTTGACAGCATGCAGAAACCTATGGTATATTTCGCAACTCTAGAGAGGTTTAAAATGAACATATATTCCAACTGCAAATCTATGAAAGCTGTGACAGCATGCAGAAATGCAGAACCAGCGCATAAATAACATAAGAAGTCCATTCGTTTTACTCGTTCTCTTCTACGACTAAATAACGAAGCGGAGATTAACACACACACACACACACACAATTTGTATTCCAGTGATGCCAAAAAAACATAGCTTTATCCTCAATCTGTTACACCCATTTACACTAGATTGGAAATTTTTAAAAAAATCAAAATATTCTTCTACAATAATGGCAAATTGCACATTAATTGTAAAGCATATTTATCTCCTTCCCGTATGTCCCTGTTAATGATATTTACCGTAAATTATGTGATTTTTGAAGGGTAGCTGTAGCCCAATATCAGTCACTGGCACATGCAAGGAGCATTAGAATATTAATTCTGTGACATTTGTGAATAATCTGACACACATTAGATTTTCCAAAATAAAATATGAATTTTTTATAAAGATTCAATAACTTATGCTTCAACCCCTGTGCCCCCCTAAGCCAGTACATTAACAAAATAATATTGCAGATATGAAGGACACATAATCTTTTGCTTCATCGACGCCAAATTTCACATAAATTGACAAAAAATACCTTCTTCTCGTATGTCCCTACTAAGGATATTTATCGTCCTTTTTTATTTTTCAAGGGGGGCTATAGCCCTACATAAGACACTGACCATGCAAGAAGCATTAGAATATTAATCCTGTGACATTTGTGAAAACTCTGACGCTCACTGGCATTTCGGGAACAAAATTGTGAATTTTTATAAGAATCCATCATCTAATGCTTCGCCCCCTGTGCCCCCTAAGGCGCTGCGTTACCAAAATAGCATTCCATATTTCAAAAACGCATACTCATTTGGTACAATGGCGCCAATTTCACAATAAAAAATAAAAAAATATATTCTTCTCGTATGTCCCTACTAAGGACATTTATTGTGAATTTCTTATTTTTGAAAAGGGGCTGTAGCCCCATTATCAGTCACTTTTACGTCTAAGGAGCATTGAGGCGTTCATTCTGTGACATTCGTCATTAATGTGACGTTTACCGGCAATCCGAAAATAAATTTTGGGAATTTTGTAACACGTCACCCACCACCTTTTTACGCCGCTTGCCCCCCAAAAGGTGGGCCGTGCCAAAATTATGTTTGAGACGGCTTTACTAGCATTGTGAATGAGTATTGTTGCATTTTGTAACAAATACAACTCATTTGCCGCAAAATCTTTACGAATAACTATTTGAGAAAAGTGCTCCCAAAATTTAACATTGAATGTCCCAGAAGGAAAATGAACTTTTGTGTTTACACCCCTAAAAATGGCGCTAAACAGTAATTTTTTCCTATTACGTTTGGAAAATCGAAAAAGTTAGATATTTGTCAACAAGAGTGCCAAATTTTATATTAATAGTGTGAAAATTTCAACTTCTCCCAGTGATCTAGAAAATTACACGAGTTATGGAACCATCTGTATATATATGTATGTATGTATCTGTTTGTGTTTGTGTGGGTGTGTGTGTACGTTCCTACATACATTTGGTATGATTTACGTAGTTTCAACTATTGATCGTACACATTCGATTTGGAAAGGAGTGCAATTTGGAAAAGAGTGCTGCTTGGGTAATTTTCCTAGCACACCAATGGGTAGCAGGAGGGAGCAACATATAAAAGCGATGGATAAATTTCGATACTAGAGTGGAATTCATTGTTTTTGGGGTCGCGTAAATCAATAGTGTTACAACCATATAAGATATTATTTGCACTCAGTGTTGTGGATTTGTGACCGTAAAATATCTAAATCGACCAATGCAATATTGATTCATAAATTTCTATCATAGTTAAGGTAATTGTTATCAGTTGTGATGCCATTTAAATATAAATTGAACTCTACTGGTAGCAGGACCCCATTAGCCCACAGAAATGGAGCAAACTCTCACACGACAAATTGTCACAATCGCCACACAAATGACTGAAAGTCCCACACAATCAGACAAATCTCCCACACTTTGAAATGACTCTGGTTGAAAGTTTAGTACGCTGAAAATAACAAAAGCATGTCCAGACAACGCTCAAGATCTAAAGTCCAAGAACTTTTCCACCTATCACCTTGTCCACTTTAGATCATAAGCATTTTTTCGAATTCGTTTTATTATTTTCAGCGTGCGAAACATAAGAAAAGTGTTACTAGTGTTGCGGGTTTGTCCGATTATGTGGGAGTTTTGTCCATTTTTGTAGGAGTTTTATCCATTTATGTGGTGATTGTGACCGTTTTTATGTGTGGGAGTTTTGTCCATTTGTGTGCAAGTTATGACCGTTGAGGGTTATGACATTTTACTTCTGAGGGAGTTTTGGCTGTGGAAGTTATGATCGTTAGTGGATTTGGGAGATTTGTCCATTTGTGTGTTTTGAGACCGTTTTTATTTGCGTTTTGACATTTTCTGAGTGTGTTTTTTTTTGTCGGAGTCGAGACCTGTTCGCGCACAAGTATCGACCAGGTATGCCTAGTTATGGGCAGCGGGAATTTTTCCCTAGCATATAAATTCCCGGGAAGGAATTATTTCGATTTCTTTACTTTATCTTTCAAATTATAAGATCCATGTGAGTAATTGCTTTACTTTCATTTATTATGATTTACTTGTAGGTTTTAAATAAATAATTTGGAGGTTAAAAAACTAAATTCGTTGCCTGTACCTTATATAATTAATAATATGATCTTCTAAGTTGTATTTCAATGTGTACTAAAGATAGCAAAGTACTAACTTACAAATGTTGAAAAGGAATTACTGTTTAGTGTAAGGTAGAAATTATGTAGAAATAGAGATGAAGTAGGTACTATTAATACACCCCAACCACTGTTTGAAATAGACGTTGGTGTGTCTCTTGTTTCTTACTCGAAAGTATGAAAAAAACTAAGATTTCTCTTACATGTGAATTACACCATAATATTTTGAGAAATAGGTAATAAAAAAGGTTGTGTATGGCAGTGTGTTCAAAATTATAAAGATATATCATTGTCTTGGAGATATTGTGAATATAAATATGTATTTGCAAATGTTGATTAATTGTGTGACATGTGTCTTCTGGCAGTTACCCAACCTAATTTGTTAATTTTATATAGAAATTGAACATGTTTATATCAGTAGTAGGGTCAAGTTTAGTAAATCCACTTACATATAGATTTATACTGTTAATTGGTTATGTATGTGTACTAAGTATACCATTCTTCACATATATTTACTTCAATAGAACATATTGTAATTAATATACATTTATGCGTATTCTCTAAATATAATAAAGTATTAATAAAATAACACAATACCGTACAGAATATATATTTTGAAGACTCCTTTGGGGCCAACTGTAATACTGTGATATGAAAACATAATTTAACTTTGAAATCATAATATAGTAATAGAATGTAATTTTCTTTGTGATTGTACACTCATGTCCAAAATGATTGGTGCATGTCTTCTTGTTAGAATATAATTCGATAATGATTTTGCAGGGTACTTTTAATACTAGTAGTATGTGTATAATCAGAAAATGTATATTTGAGGTAAATTTAATAGGAAAAGAAATATAAATACGAATATTAGAATGAGTAAAACAAAATGTTGCTAATGGACAAGAAAGTTTTATTTTCATTTTATTGTTCTTATTTACTGCACTTTTTACATAAAATTTTCCACGTACATGTTCTCGCCGATTATACACATACTAACATTATAAGAAATACCAGGCGAATTCGTTATCAAATTATATTTCTATAACAACATATTTATAGACATGCGACAATAATCTTGGACGTGAGTGTACATAAACTCCCGGAAAATTCCCGTTTTGAAGAATCTTCCCATGATTATTCCCGAAAAATATCTTCCTGGCAATTTACACATCATAACGTATGTTAAAATGGGCCCTTTTACGGCCCCTTTCTTAAATCCCGTAAAAGGGCCCATTTTAACATACGTTATGATGTGTAAATTGCCAGGATTTCAAAAGATTAAGGCTCGTTTTTTATCCCCTAAGCACATTTTCAAACACTTAACACAGCAGAAATGATAGTCAGAGAATATGAACACATATACCAACCTATTATTTTAGCATAACAAAAATTATATAAGAATCTAATAAAATATTGTCAGCACCTTTCAACCGTTTACAAGGAAAAATTAACGTATGGCAAGATAGCCCCCCCACTTTAGAAAATTGAAACAATGACTAGGTCATTCGTTTGTACTACGTTTGTACCGTTTGTACCGAAAATATTTTCGTTTGTGCCATTTTCCTTACAGGGTTACTTGAGAGGTCGACTGGGGGGGGCTATCTTGGCGCCAAGATAGCCCCCCGTATCACAGCACAAAAAAATGGAATACACCATTCGAAAGCAAATCGTTTGTACCGTTTGTACCGAAAAAAGTTTTGTTTGTACCCTGATACTTTTCGAGAAACAGGGGATAATATTTGGGGGGGCTATCTTGGCGCCAAGATAGCCCCCCCGTATCACAGCACAAAAAATTGGAATACACCATTCGAAAGCCAATCGTTTGTACCGTTTGTACCGAAAAAAGTTTTGTTTGTACCCTGATAGTTTTCGAGAAACAGGGGATGATATTTGGGGGGCTATCTTGGCGCCAAGATAGCCCCCCCGTATCACAGCACAAAAAATTGGAATACACCATTCGAAAGCAAATCGTTTGTACCGTTTGTACCGAAAAAAGTTTTGTTTGTACCTTGATAGTATTCGAGAAACAGGGGATGACATTTGGGGGGGCTATCTTGGCGCCAAGATAGCCCCCCGGTATCACAGCACAAATATTTGGAATACACCATTTGAAAGCAAATCGTTTGTACCGTTTCTACCGAAAAAAGTTTTGTTTGTACCCTGATAGTTTTCGAGAAACAGGGGATGACATTTGGGGGGGCTACCTTGGCGCCAAGATAGCCCCCCGGTATCACAGCACAAAAATTTGGAATACCCCATTCGAAAGCAAATCGTTTGTACCGTTTGTACCGAAAAAAGTTTTGTTTGTACCCTGATACTTTTCGAGAAACAGGGAATGATATTTGGGGGGGCTATCTTGGCGCCAAGATAGCCCCCCCGTATAACAGCACAAAAAATTGGAATACACCATTCGAAAGCAAATCGTTTGTACCGTATGTACCGAAAAAAGTTTTGTTTGTACCCTGATAGTATTCGAGAAACAGGGGATGACATTTGGGGGGGCTATCTTGGCGCCAAGATAGCCCCCCGGTATCACAGCACAAATATTTGGAATACACCATTCGAAAGCAAATCGTTTGTACCGTTTCTACCGAAAAAAGTTTTGTTTGTACCCTGATAGTTTTCGAGAAACAGGGGATGACATTTGGGGGGCTATCTTGGCGCCAAGATAGCCACCCGGTATCACAGCACAAAAATTTGGAATACACCATTCGAAAGCAAATCGTTTGTACCGTTTGTACCGAAAAAAGTTTTGTTTGTACCCTGATACTTTTCGAGAAACAGGGGATAATATTTGGGGGGCTATCTTGGCGCGGAGATAGCCCCCCCGTATCACAGCACAAAAAATTGGAATACACCATTCGAAAGCAAATCGTTTGTACCGTTTCTACCGAAAAAAGTTTTGTTTGTACCCTGATAGTTTTCGAGAAACAGGGGATGACATTTGGGGGGGCTACCTTGGCGCCAAGATAGCCCCCCGGTATCACAGCACAAAAATTTGGAATACCCCATTCGAAAGCAAATCGTTTGTACCGTTTGTACCGAAAAAAGTTTTGTTTGTACCCTGATACTTTTCGAGAAACAGGGAATGATATTTGGGGGGCTATCTTGGCGCCAAGATAGCCCACCCGTATAACAGCACAAAAAATTGGAATACACCATTCGAAAGCAAATCGTTTGTACCGTATGTACCGAAAAAAGTTTTGTTTGTATCCTGATAGTATTCGAGAAACAGGGGATGACATTTGGGGGGGCTATCTTGGCGCCAAGATAGCCCCCCGGTATCACAGCACAAATATTTGGAATACACCATTCGAAAGCAAATCGTTTGTACCGTTTCTACCGAAAAAAGTTTTGTTTGTACCCTGATAGTTTTCGAGAAACAGGGGATGACATTTGGGGGGCTATCTTGGCGCCAAGATAGCCACCCGGTATCACAGCACAAAAATTTGGAATACACCATTCGAAAGCAAATCGTTTGTACCGTTTGTACCGAAAAAAGTTTTGTTTGTACCCTGATACTTTTCGAGAAACAGGGGATAATATTTGGGGGGCTATCTTGGCGCGGAGATAGCCCCCCCGTATCACAGCACAAAAAATTGGAATACACCATTCGAAAGCAAATCGTTTGTACCGTTTGTACCGAAAAAAGTTTTGTTTGTACCCTGATAGTATTCGAGAAACAGGGGATGACATTTGGGGGGCTATCTTGGCGCCAAGATAGCCCCCCGGTATCGCAGCACAAAAATTTGGAATACACCATTCGAAAGCAAATCGTTTGTACCGTTTCTATCGAAAAAAGTTTTGTTTGTACCCTGATAGTTTTCGAGAAACAGGGGATGACATTTGGGGGGGGGCTATATTGGCGCCAAGATAGCCCCTCGGAATCACAGCACAAAAATTTGGAATACACTATTCGAAAGCAAATCGTTTGTACCGTTTGTACCGAAAAAAGTTTTGTTTGTACCCTGATAGTTTTCGAGAAACAGGGGATGATATTTGGGGGGGCTATCTTGGCGCCAAGATAGCCCCCCGGTATCACAGTACAAAACTTTGGAATACACCATTCGAAAGCAAATCGTTTGTACCGTTTGTACCGAAAAAAGTTTTGTTTGTACCCTGATAGTTTTCGAGAAACAGGGGATGATATTTTGGGCGGGGGGCTATCTTGGCGCCAAAATAGCCCCCCGGTATCACAGCACAAAAATTTGGAATACACCATTCGAAAGCAAATCGTTTGTACCGTTTGTACCGAAAAAAGTTTTGTTTGTACCCTGATAGCCCCTCCAAAAGTCATCCCCTCTTTCTCGAAAACTATCTTGGCGCCAAGATAGCCCCCCCCGTATCACAGCACAAAAAATTTGGAATACACCATTCGAAAGCAAATCGTTTGTACCTTTTCTACCGAAAAAAGTTTTGTTTGTACCCTGATAGTTTTCGAGAAACAGAGGATGATATTTGGGGGGCTATCTTGGCGCCAAGATAGCCCCCCGGTATCACAGTACAAAAATTTGGAATACACCATTCGAAAGCAAATCGTTTGTACCGTTTGTACCAAAAAAAGTTTTGTTTGTACCCTGATAGTTTTCGAGAAACAGGGGATGATATTTGGGGGGGCTATCTTGGCGCCAAGATAGCCCACCGGTATCACAGCACAAAAATTTGTAATACACCATTCGATAGCAAATCGTTTGTACCGTTTGTACCGAAAAAGTTTTGTTTGTACCCTGATAGTTTTCGAGAAACAGTCGATGACATTTGGGGGCTATCTTCGCGCCAAGATAGCCCCCCCGTATCACAGCACAAAAATTTGAAATACTCCATTCGAAAGCAAATCGTTTGTACCGTTTCTACCGAAAAAAGTTTTGTTTGTACCCTGAAAGTTTTCGAGAAACAGGGGATGACATTTGGGGGGCTATCTTGGCGCCAAGATAGCCACCCGGTATCACAGCACAAAAATTTGGAATACACCATTCGAAAGCAAATCGTTTGTACCGTTTGTACCGAAAAAAGTTTTGTTTGTACCCTGATACTTTTCGAGAAACAGGGGATAATATTTGGGGGGCTATCTTGGCGCGGAGATAGCCCCCCCGTATCACAGCACAAAAAATTGGAATACACCATTCGAAAGCAAATCGTTTGTACCGTTTGTACCGAAAAAAGTTTTGTTTGTACCCTGATAGTATTCGAGAAACAGGGGATGACATTTGGGGGGCTATCTTGGCGCCAAGATAGCCCCCCGGTATCGCAGCACAAAAATTTGGAATACACCATTCGAAAGCAAATCGTTTGTACCGTTTCTATCGAAAAAAGTTTTGTTTGTACCCTGATAGTTTTCGAGAAACAGGGGATGACATTTGGGGGGGGGCTATATTGGCGCCAAGATAGCCCCTCGGAATCACAGCACAAAAATTTGGAATACACTATTCGAAAGCAAATCGTTTGTACCGTTTGTACCGAAAAAAGTTTTGTTTGTACCCTGATAGTTTTCGAGAAACAGGGGATGATATTTGGGGGGGCTATCTTGGCGCCAAGATAGCCCCCCGGTATCACAGTACAAAACTTTGGAATACACCATTCGAAAGCAAATCGTTTGTACCGTTTGTACCGAAAAAAGTTTTGTTTGTACCCTGATAGTTTTCGAGAAACAGGGGATGATATTTTGGGCGGGGGGCTATCTTGGCGCCAAAATAGCCCCCCGGTATCACAGCACAAAAATTTGGAATACACCATTCGAAAGCAAATCGTTTGTACCGTTTGTACCGAAAAAAGTTTTGTTTGTACCCTGATAGCCCCTCCAAAAGTCATCCCCTCTTTCTCGAAAACTATCTTGGCGCCAAGATAGCCCCCCCCGTATCACAGCACAAAAAATTTGGAATACACCATTCGAAAGCAAATCGTTTGTACCTTTTCTACCGAAAAAAGTTTTGTTTGTACCCTGATAGTTTTCGAGAAACAGAGGATGATATTTGGGGGGCTATCTTGGCGCCAAGATAGCCCCCCGGTATCACAGTACAAAAATTTGGAATACACCATTCGAAAGCAAATCGTTTGTACCGTTTGTACCAAAAAAAGTTTTGTTTGTACCCTGATAGTTTTCGAGAAACAGGGGATGATATTTGGGGGGGCTATCTTGGCGCCAAGATAGCCCACCGGTATCACAGCACAAAAATTTGTAATACACCATTCGATAGCAAATCGTTTGTACCGTTTGTACCGAAAAAGTTTTGTTTGTACCCTGATAGTTTTCGAGAAACAGTCGATGACATTTGGGGGCTATCTTCGCGCCAAGATAGCCCCCCCGTATCACAGCACAAAAATTTGAAATACTCCATTTTAAAGCAAATCGTTTGTACCGTTTGTACCGAAAAAAAGTTTTGTTTGTACCCAGACAGTTTTCGAGAAACAGGGGATGATATGTTGGAGCGGGAGGCTATCTTGGCGCCAAGATAGCCCCCCAGGTATCACAGCACAAAAAATTGAAATGCACCATTCGAAAGCTAATCGTTTGTACCGTTTGTACCGAAAAAAGTTTTGTTTGTACCCTGATAGTTTTCGAGAAACAGGGGATGAAATTTGGGGGCTATCTTGTACGCAAGATAGGCCCCCTAATGTGTACTTTTTCCATGTCCATTAGTAAGTATTGTATGTTTATCCATTTGAATTGATGTGTATTTAGAATTCTGGTTGTGCATATCAAAATAAAAAAATGAATTTTTCAGTAATAACTCAACGTTAGAATTGAATCGGCGAGTGGGAAAACAGTGTGAGTCCAAAATAAACCATTTTGAAGTAAAGGCAAAAATAACACTAAAGATGGAGAACTACAAGTTGTAATGAAGAGCAGTGCAATTTGGAACACCTTGCACGTTATAACAGAATGCTATAATGTCGACTGTACATTTGTGGCATTAACAAAAGAAAGTTATTTTTTCAAATATCTCAAAATGCGTTTTCTGAACTAGTAGTGATTTTCCACTCACCGATTCAATTAAATTTTCTCTATTTCTGCCCTTTTCCTTAAGTAAATACGTATTATTCAGCAATGGCCTATTCGCTTTCGTCTATTGTCCATGAAAGCGGCAAACTTCTCGAGCCGTTAATGTGACAGATATAAACAGCTAATTTTTTCAGTTGGTGTAAAGCTGAAACGTGAAAGGACGCAGTTAGGTGAGCAAACATTTCATCTTTTAGTTTTCTTTGTTTAAGTTTATTTCTGTAAATCCAGTATCTTTCTGAATTTGTACACACTTTGTTGTTATTTTTACGATATTTATTTGCGGAAAAGGGCACAAATAGCCAAAATTTAATTGAATCGTTGAGCGGAAAAATACTACTAGTCCACAAAACGCATTTTGAGATATTTGAAGAAAGAACTTTCGTTTGTTAATGCCACAAATGTACAATCGACATTATAGCATTCTGCTATAACGTGCGAGGTCTTCCAAATTGTACTGCTCTTCATTACAACTTGTAGTTCTACATCTTTCGTGTTATTTTCCCCTTTAACTCAAAATGGCTTATTTTGAACTCACACTGTTTTCATACTCGCCGATTCAATTTTAACGTTGCGTTATTCCCAACAAGTCCTTTTTTTTTATTTGGATATGTACAACAAGAATTCTAAATACACATAAATTCACATGATTAGACACATAATACTTATTAATGGGCATGGAAAAAGTACATATTAGGGGGCCTATCTTGGCGCCAAGATAGTCCCCCCAAATATCATTCCCTGTTTCTCGAAAACTATCAGGGTACAAACAAAACTTTTTTCGGTACAAACGGTACAAACGATTTGCTTTCGAATGGTGTATTCCAATTTTTTGTGCTGTGATACGGGGGGGTGGTAACTTGGCGCCAAGATAACCCCCAAATATCATTCCCTGTTTCTCGAAAACTATCAGGGTACAAACAAAACTTTTTTCGGTACAAACGGTACAAACGATTAGCTTTCGAATGGTGTATTCCAATTTTTTGTCCTGTGATACGGGGGGGCTATCTTGGCGCCAAGATAGGCCCCCGCCCAAAATATCATCCCCTGTTTCTCGAAAACTATCAGGGTACAAACAAAACTTTTTTCGGTACAAACGGTACAAACGATTTGCTTTCGAATAGTGTATTCCAAATTTTTGTGCTGTGATACGGGGGGGGCTATCTTGGCGCCAAGATAGCCCCCTCAAATGTCATCCCCTGTTTCTCGAAAACTATCAGGGTACAAACAAAACTTTTTTTCGGTACAAACGGTACAAACGATTTGCTTTCGAATTGTGTATTCCAATTTTTTGTGCTGTGATACGGGGGGGGCTATCTTGGCGCCAAGATAGCCCCCCAAATATCATTCCCTGTTTCTCAAAAAGTATCAGGGTACAAACAAAACTTTTTTCGGTACAAACGGTACAAACGATTTGCTTTCGAATTGTGTATTCCTATTTTTTGTGCTGTTATACGGGGGGGCTATCTTGGCGCCAAGATAGCCCCCCCAAATATCATTCCCTGTTTCTCGAAAAGTATCAGGGTACAAACAAAACTTTTTTCGGTACAAACAGTACAAACGATTTGCTTTCGAATGGTGTATTCCAATTTTTTGTGCTGTGATACGGGGGGCTATCTTGGCGCCAAGATAGCCCCCCCAGTTGACCTCTCAAGTAACCCTATAAGGAAAATGGTACAAACGAAAATATTTTCGGTACAAACGGTACAAACGTAGTACAAACGAATGACCTAGTCATTGTTTCAATTTTCTAAAGTGGGGGCGCTATCTTGCCATACGTAAAAATTAGGCATAAGAACAGTAAAAGGAATTAAGCGCATTTTCTTACCCCATATTATGAAATGGTACAAGAATATCTTCACCAATGCTTCGCAAAAGCACAACCATAATTTCAACCCCATGTTACCAACATAAACTTAGGAGAACATGAGCACGTTTTCAAGCACTATTTAAAGGCAAGGAATTTGTAAAGGCTAAGAAAACTGTCTTAAATAACCCTCTTAGTAATAGTAGAAATTACTAAAACATTTCGTCAACCAATTTTTACCATAGCAGAGTTTAAATTATAACTATAGATTTGTGGTTAAGTTTTTTATGAAGGACTACAACACATTCTCAACTCCTAAATGACATCGTACAAATTATATTAAATACAGACTGTGTTACAAAAGGATAGATAAATCACACTTTTTGACGCTTATTTAGCATAGCAGATGGCTTTATTTTATTACAATCTTTTTAGAATATCTATTCAGCATAGCACAAATTACACAAGAAAACCGTAAGTCTTATATCGACCCCTATATAACACAATTGCACTAACGGGGCATTATTTATATACTGCAACTTATCATAGCCGAAATTATACTTCCATTAGAAATTATAATAATCTGATTTTAAACCTTACAAAATAGATTTACTCTGTATAAATTACATTCAATAGACCCCATTTTGTATACGCTTTATATAGATTATTAAATATGTGTAATTAGAAATTCATAGAACATAAATATTAAGTAACATTGTTCTGAGTTAGTTACTTAAAGTTTGAACTTGAAATGATCGCACTAAACTACATGAAACTACAAAGTTTAATATTGCTCTCCTTCGCTTATTTAAATGGTGCATTTTCTTTTCATTATATGTATAAAAAGGAACGTGACTCTTACACAATTTTGAGGTAGTTAAATTTTGATTTAAAAATTTTGAATACATAATTGGTCCGGAAAATTTGTAATGACCCTTCCTCGCTTATTCGAATAGTACATTTGTCCTGTTTGCTATAGACGTATCCGACAGTTGTAGAGACTTCTGTGTTAGTTAAAATACAAAATTAAAGATATAGCAGCGCAAGAAAATAGGCAATTCAAATTTTAGATGATCATCCTTCGTTTCTTACATTGGTACAAATTGTCTTCGGAGTAGAAAAAACTACAGAATGATGACCTAATTACATTTCAAATTTGAAACTGTCGCAATACAGGCAATTGAAATGTTTAAAAATTATAAATGTTTAATATGAATTTTATATTTTTGTTCAAAATGAAAATTTTTGAACATTTTGAAATGACCCCTCTTGGTTTATTTGAGTGTTATATTAGTTTGTTTGGTAGGACAAAAATGTACGAACTAGTACGAAGTTCCAAGATGCTGCACCGAAACTAAATGTGTCAGTATCAAAGGAACTTGGAACTAGTAGAATTAGTGGTAATGTTAATGGTTGTAATTGTGTAAGATGCATAAATATTTAAAAAATCTAGTTTGTAAGTAAAAGGAAGAAAATTAAGAAAGAAATAAAGCAAAGAAATTTTAAATTTAATGGTTGAACTACTTGCTTCAACATAGATCTACTTCACGAACATGGGAAAGAATGATAAAAAAGAGAAATATAGACTGACATAGAAAATTTTAAGAAAAAAAATCCTAGTATGTTAAATAGGGTTTGATAAATTTATCATGCCCATAAGAGTTGACTTGAGATCTTAGCTTTTTTCATATCAAATCTTTGCGGTCCTTACAATGAAACAGCTAATACAATTTTAACATGTTGTAACAAGTAAATATTTAACCTTTTACCTCGAGGTTCACAACTTTTGGTGTATATAGTAGTCAATGTAACATTGCTAAGTTAGAAAATATAATTTAATATATCGTAACAATTTCGAGATATACAAGGTTAGACATTTGATCTTTCACAATTTTACCCGTATATAACAGTCAATGACAATTGCTTTGTTGGGATACAGAATTTTAATATGTTATACTGTTTATGGGCTACACATAATTAAATATTTTACCCTTGACATCGAGGTCACAACTTTTATGTTACATAGTAGTCGATGATACATTGACTAATGTGAAAACCGATTTTAAAGTGTTGTACCGTATAGGAAATTGTCACAGTCAAATACTTCACTTTAGACCTCTACACCAAATGTATAAACTGAATTTTAATATGTTTCGTCCTTCACATCTGGTTTAATATTTGATCTTTGAGATCTATGTTCAATTTAGTACAGAATTTTAATCTATTGCACAAGTTATGCATGGGTAAATATTCGTCCTTTGACTTCCGACCTAAATAGTTCATGTCCAAAAGAGGCTCTATAGAATGTAATATAGTCTAAGTTAAATAAATATATATTTAACTGGTTTGAGAAAAGAGGCCGTAGTCTTACATAAAGGCTGCATGCTCTCTGTTATGTTAACTAAAGATTGTAGTGCATTATGATAAAATGAACGATAACTATTTATGAATACTATGTTTCTATATAAATTAATCGTAATACAAAAGCTGTGAATCTGGTAAGAATTCCGGTACGATCCTCGGTTAATAGTATAATCCTTTCTATTCCACGTTGTTTCAAGAGGGTCGTCATCTCATTTTGATGTTAGTACCTATATATTAATAGGCGTATTGTAGTGACTACGTCATACCCACTACGTATTGAAATTATTTGAAAATGTTTTCTCGTTTTTAATAAAATAATAAGGAAGTTTATCAATTTATCGTTCTGATATGACAGTATCAGTCTTATTCTAAATGATACAAGAATGTGCGGAATTTTCATCATACTTACAAATTGTCAAGTATAAACAGCAGGTTATATGTAATCAAAAAGCTAAATAGTTCAAATTTGTACTCGAAAAGAAACAGTTAATAGAAAAACTAATAAATCGTCGTTAGTTGCACAGATTGAATCTTATTTGGTTGATTATTCTGGAGTTCAGCGTTCTTTATAGCCTGTAAGCTACATGAAACGAATTGTATTGCCATTACAAGTTTTGCTTAATTAGTATTTAATATACCGACGTTCTGTCTACACGCCCCATTTAAAATATTATTATTAAAACAAACTTATGTCTTCGATTGATTCGTTGAATATATACACACATACAAGTGATTTCTTGAAATATAATTATTTAGATGCATCTATGCATTAAGGATAATATCATTAAAAACTGAAAAGAATAAACGATGTTGTAATCGAACTGACCATATAACGATTAGAAGCCTAGTGGTTAACCTACAAGCTAATATGAGCACTCATTGAGAGTTACGTCAGTTGAAATATATCTGACTTTCAAAGACAATAGCATTCAATTCCGTTTTATTTTTCTCTTTTCTCATTGCAGCATGGATACATCATTTTATTTGTTCGTTGTACCTGCTTCCATTGTTCTTTCAGCTACGAAGATGTACATTCTTACCAGTATAGATACCTTAGTTTCGAATTACTGTATCATTATATATTTCAACAACACACATGACCTGTTTGTAATATGTGCTTAAAGAACTCCTCAGAGCGATCTGAATATTTTTATTTAAAACCTTGAATTAACTATTGACAATTTTGCTCAGTCTAATAAACATCCTGTTATAGTAGGTGGTCTAAATGTAAATTTCCTTGTAACAGATATCGATGATCAACTCAAACTATTCTTAAATACGTATAATTTAACACGAATGTTCAATGGACCTACAAGAATAACTTATCATAGTCGTAGGGTAATCGATCAATTACTTTATAACAAACATATATATAAACAGCAGAGTTACAGTCATAAAGAGTGGTTTCTCGGACCATGAAGGTCAATTATTTAATTTAAATATTTTCATTGTATAAAAAGCTAATCAAAACACTCTCGAAAGTCAAATCAGCATACACAAGAATTCTCAATGAAACGAATATCTCCCATTTCAATTTTATACCTAGTCATGAAAGCTGGAAGGAAATATACGCCAAAATATCTTTAAAAGAAGCTTATAACATTTTCCATGAAGCATACACTCGTTACTTCAATGAGGCATTTCCTAGAGAACTTCGCCCAATTCCAATAACAAATAACAAATCTTGAATAGCTACAAAAGTAAAAATTTCTAGTAAGAACTTAAGATCTTCAAATTTATCATATAAGAGAGTAGGGTTACCAAGTAACATGACAGGGTACTATATAAGCTATACAAAGACCGCATATTACGGAGGATAATTAAACATGAAACATACTAAAGAACGAGTAATTGAAGAAAACATTGACATTGAACCAAGTGGCGATCTTACCAGTGATCCATGCATTGTTGCAATTCTTTTGAACAATCACTTAATGAGTATTCAGAAAACTATAGGTTCAAATAGTCAGCCTCGTTCTGAGCAATTATTGTTTAACAAAAAATCAAAACAATTCTTTCTAACAAGCAAAAAACCAAAACAATCAAAAAATCAAGACTGTTAACATTTAAGGAACATGAGTTTGAAAAAAATATCCTTCTTTGCTGAGGGATAAACGAGAGCGCTTGGCAACCTTCCACCGCTGGAATGGAAGTTATATTTAACCTCAAGTTTTCGCACGAAATGGTGTTTCTTCACTTAGCCCTTCCGACACAATTATGTGAATTTATCACGTTAGTAAATATCTTTCAATACATCTTAGCACATATTTTACAGTATGACATACTTACATTTTAGGATTTCCAATCTTTGGTACTCTAAATATATTAGCGTTCTTTTACTAAATTTTGAGGAGGGAAACAATGGTGAGATGACTTCTGAAAAGGTTAAAGCGTAAAGAATGTATGGATAAAATCCTAAGAATAAAGTAAACGTAGGCAAAAGTTAAAAGACTAATAACTAAATTCAGTAAAGCATGATAATCAAATTTTCCTGATATGGAACAAAGTTTCAGTGGAGGATAATTACTATACATAATTTCAACAAAAACTAATCCTAGTGATGACGTAATGGAACTTATAATTATTTTTGATAATATTCAAGTTTTCTACTAAAAGAAATATAAAAATTGCTTTAAAAAAATTACGAAACGCTGGCAATAATATAAAAAGCTTCTTCCAATCTATGTGCCAACTAAGCAACTGATGTGTCTCTGTAAGGCATTCAATGGTGTTACAAAATTAAAATACAAACAAGCTCAGTTCACACACAAATATTTTGAAAATACGATACCAAATTTTAATTCAATTCTATTGTTACATGTATTGTAATTTACATTTCTGTAATGTAAATTATATTTTGTGATTACTTTCCAAATCAGAAAATCAGAAAAAATATTTGGTAACCTCTCTGTAAACGAGAAATCCAGTATTAAGAAAACTTAAAATGCAAATCAAAGATGTAGAAAGCCAAAGTCGTCCTAGGCATGTTTCTTTTCTCCCACGAACAAGGATTTAAAACCAGTAGTTCAGGGTATAATTAGGTTTTGGTTGCATTAACTGAGGTAGTTTTACAAACTTGAAAACCTGTGTATTACGATAATCTAAATAGCATACTAAATTTGTATTCTAGTCAGATTTCCGCTGCTGCCACAATCTTGGTAAAATGGTGCATAAACCAGATTCCTCCTAAAATAGCGTGATAAAGTTTTTAAAAAACTCGGCTCCCTTACATTCTAGCTCAAAATATATTATTGTCCAAAAGAAAGAGCATAAAATTTGCTATAAATAAAGTTGTTGCGGAGTAAACACACATACATAATTATATGCCACCGGAAATTCTCAGTACTGAAATATTTGGTATTAAAGAGATAAATCCAAAACTATCATACACACACACAAAAAAAAACAAAAAAAAAAACAGAAAATTAACGAAAACAGTGACCTCGTATGATTGTTAGCAGTATATCAGATTACCAGTTATAGTGGCAATTACGAGAATTTATTTCCCAAAACAGATAACAAACTTTATTATAATACGAAAAAATTCAATAACAAGAAATACATATGAAATTGAGATAGTATTCGACTTCACATAAATCTGATAAAAATACATCTCAACAGCAGGTAACAAGTAGTTTTCAGCTCTTTCTTCAAGGTTTCGTTTGACAAAGAACGAAAGGAGTATAAAATCCCAAGACCAAAGAACAATAAGGGTTGAAAATCTCATAAAATACTATATTTAAAGCAATTAATTTCTTTGAGTGTTTTTGTGCTTCTTTTAGTAGTTAAAATTAATTGGTTACTTCAAACAGGTTAGCAAGCAGCAACCCCAGCACTTAAATAGCTGTTAAGTCAAAAGATATGACCTAATTCAAAATTAATTCTCATTACTTTTCTTTTCTTGTCAAGACAATATAATATGAAATAGGAAACATAAGTATAATAGTTTTCTAAAGAGACTTAAATCTACCATACAAACCACTCATTTTCTTTTCTTTGTTTCTCTCTTTTTGTCTCAAAAATTTAATTTAAAAAGAATACTACTTTAGTGGTTAGATTTGGCCAGAATCTCTATTAACACATACTATGGATAATTCTCAGTCCGTCTTTCCAGTAAGTTGACACAATTTCATTTCACTTCAGCATATTATTAAGTCGCAGCAAATTTAGAACGAACTACACTCAATTCATTTATTTGGAACAATACGCCGCTCGCTACCTGCACACTCCAGAGGTGCATACAGACACAACCAGCGCCATGCAGCGGAAAGTATGAGATCTTCCAGGGATAGAAAACTCAAGGACAACTGGCAAAACATTTAGAGCTTTTTCTCTTATTGCCATTTAAATAGAGATTTTATTAACAATATTTTGTAACAAAAAGTTTTATTATTCGACTAAACGCAACAAGGTCCTATACATTTTTTGAAGAATCAATAGTTTAGATGAAACACCGCTAGCAATACGACATTTCTTCTTCCGTAAATACAATAAAGTAATTTTTAGTATCTCTCTCATACATTTTCTCTTCCCATATTTCTTAATATACTACGCTATTTTCCATTTCCTTACCAAATTCCTTTTCCCTCTATAATCCTTTCATTCATTCCCAATTTATCTCATGTCTCGCTTTTTTAATATATTGTGTTCTTCAGTCTTTGTAGTCTTAACTCAGTCAGAGAGCGTTCACCTTTGGTGTTTGGAGTCCCTCGTTTGACCCGAGCTTGCGCGTAGTGGACTTTGTTGTGGGGAAGAGTCGTGTGAGTAGGTTTGGCCGGAGTTCTCCCGTTCCTTCCAACTGTCCATTCCACAACTCGATTTATTTCTCATCATTACCGCCTTATTTAGCCTAGCCTGCCTAACTGTGCTACGTAAAATTGAAAATAATCATTTCATTTTTTTATTTTTTAGTGTAGCGTCATCTAATCCTTCGTTCTAATCTCTTTTGTCTTTCCCCTACGTACTTCATCTCGTTGCAATTTACTTGGTACATTACTCCTTCCTATTTTGATCTTGCCTTCCTTTCTCTCGTCTTTCCTTTTTCTCTCACTAAGTATATTTTCCTCTTTCCTTCTTTTCTATAAGTTTTAACCTCTTCCTTCTTCAACGTTTTATTCAGTACCTCCGTTTTATCACATACACTTTCATTTCCAAACCATTCTCTCCTTCATTCTCCACATCTTCCTCTTTTCTTCCTTTTAAAGCTTATCGTCAGTATTTGTTTCTCTTTAGTACTGGCATGGTATTTCTATGTCTGCTTTCTTTGTTTCTCTCTTCGTCGCTATCTATAATTTTACCCCTCTTTCTCATGTTCAGTATAAAATTCTTCTCGGTCCTTATGTCTACGTCACTCCTCTTATGAAGTATATCCCAGCATTGGGTACTTTTCTGTACCACCTTTTCTCGAATTTTCCTCCAATTTTCTCCAATATCTTGTCCATGAAGTGGTTTTTCCTTTGTCCGTCCATTTTCGTTTCTATCCTAATCTCTTTCCTCGTCCTTAATTGTTTTAGCAAATTTCTCCAAATGATTCTTAGTCAATTTCCATATTCCAAGGCAATCATTTACATTTCTTGAAAATGTTATTAAAATTTTCCTCCTCCTTATACTTTCTGTTCCTACCTGTTCATTACAATCTCTACTACCAGGCTCAGTCTCTAAGCTATGCTTAGAAGCTCTTTTACACTCACCAATCATGTTTACATATTATCCCGTATCAGCGTTAGGGACATCAACACTTTCTCCTTTTACTTTTTTCTCATAATCTTATTTTCCATTTATTTTTTCTATTAAAAGACGCACTCTCTTTTCGTGCTTGGCAACATTGCCTTTTCAATGATATTGACCAATATGGTTCTTTCTCTTCTGTTTCCCACCTATAGCTTAAACCTCTAGCTAATTCCAAACATCTCTTTATTTGGTCTGTTAATTTTACCTTTCCAGTTATTATTACGCTATTTGCACTTACATCTTTCTGCTCAGTCCATCGTAGTTTCTTTTCATTTTTTTTCAAACTTTCTCTTGCTTCACATCACATTTCTTTTACCAATTGTCCAGATGTCTTATCACTTCTCTCACAAATGTAGATAACTACTTTTTCAGTCCCTTTCTCCCTGTCTTCCACTCCTTGAGTTCTCCTTATAATAGTGTTCCGTTTGATCTGCTTTTCTGCTTTCTTGATTAGTTTTTATGTCTCACTGATTGATCCGAAGACCTGTTGGCGTGTTGTTCTTCTCCACATACTTCCTTATAAACACTATGCATCATCTCTTGGATATCTATTTCCTCCATCTTATATGTTCTCCTTTCCAGCATCGGAGGTACTTCAACTTCAGACTTGCATCCAAGATTATCTGTGGGAGGATTAAACAACCACTACTCCAATTCCTTGCTCCACACCAACTTGGTGTAGGCATTCAACATGGTGCTGAAGCGGCAGCACATACAGCACGTATCTATTACTCATACCATCAGCAGAAGCTCAAAGCTTTCTTAAAAATTGATTTTAGGAACGCATTCAATGAAATATACAGGTATACAATGCTATCTATCGTCAAGGAAAATTTTCCTTCGATATATCCCTAAGTACACCAAAGCAATGCTGAAGCCAGCAAGCTAGAACGTATATTATGGCAAAGATATAATCTTATCAGAAAGTGGAGTTCAACAAGGTGATACTTTAGATCCAGCATTATTTGCCGTAACATTGCAGCCTATAGTCAATAATATCAAGACAGACTTAAATATCTGGTGCAATAGCTGGTGCAATAGCTGGAGATCCGGCTATTGTCTTAAATATATTGAAAATGGTCAAAACGCAGGCAGCTACAATTGGTCTGAAACTAAATTTCTCAAAATGCGAAACCAGCTTTCTTGAAACTACAAATGAACAAAAGCGCATTCGTTCATGAACAAAAGTGCAGTATGCGCGTATGAACAAAAGTGCATATTGTTTTCGTCATACAACCAAGTAGATCCAGGTATCCAATTCATGTCGCCATCAAACGCTTTCCTCCATGGAGCTGCTCCTTCATCTAAACAAGAAGAACTCTATTAACTGAGAAGATTAACCAGTGACACATGTATTTCTCACATCTATCATCAATACCTGCTTATTCTGCCTTTTACTTACTAAGAACATCATTTTCCATCCCAAGATTATTATAATTCCTGCGATGTTCACTTTCATGGAAAGAAGAGGATTTGTTAGAAAGATATCACAACAGTATAAAATCTGGTTTGGAGTCTATCCTAAATTGTGTCCTTATGGATAGCACATAGTTTCTATAAGAAAATATTTCAAGAGGATACAGTATCTTCACATTTTATTAGTATGTGTTTTTGCGAAACTAAATCGTTCAGCATGTCTCCAAAGTTTGGCAATATTGTTGGCGAACCTCAGGTGTTTGACGATTCCTCAAGCGTGCGTTCGAAACAAGGCTCCACGAATCGTATACCGAAATCTTTTAATGTATCACTGGTAAAGCAAAACATTTCCGTGATTGGTGTAGAGCCCAAGCTTCGCTAGTCGTTATGCTCACTGCAGTAAAGAAAGAAAACATTCTATGACACATGACCGCAAACAATAGGAGTGCAGTCATGTTAATACCTTACAAAAGTAATCAAAAGTTTCCAGTACATCACTAAAGTCTGGCGCAGATATTAATTATGCAGCAACTTGGCACAGTGGTGAGGGAACCGGTTTTGTCTTATCCATCTGTAGACTAGAACATTGATGGGCAAACTACGGCCCACGGGCCAGATAACACCGGCTGAAGCATTCTATGAGGTCTGCAATATGAGTCCTGATCTAGAGAATTTAACTTCACTTCTGACAATCCGTGAAACCTACTTTAATCAGTATTGTGAGAAACTTGTAGAAATGCTGTACAAATTTCATTTACCACTTGAACTTTTTAGTCTTTCACTCATTGAACTTAGTATTACAAGAAGTTTTTTTAAGAAAATGTATAGAACATCAATTTTTTCGTTTTCTTTGAATATTGTCCCGCTAAAGTGTTTCTCTTTTGGTAACTTCCTAAATAAGTTTTCTCGTCTCTGGAATAACACCCAAGCTCTGTGCAAGACAGTTTCGAGGTTTACAGCACTTCCAGCGGACTAGAGGATCGTTACTAAGACCTGCTTGCTTGATAATATTATTAGCACTGTGGGTTACTTAATAGTATGCATGCTTGCGATAGAAGAACACAAATTATTGAATGAAAAAGTTGGCGACTTAAAAATGTAGGATTATTATATAACACTTAAGAAGCAGTTCATATTAACAGAGAACCATTATGGCAGCCAAGTTTTGCTTCTCATCGTTCTCTCTAACTAAATTCGATACAAAAAATGTATTGATTTTTTATAATTGAGTCTGATATAAGAGGGGTGTCTCAATGGAAAGGTGAAAGATGACACTGTGGGTACAATCTAAGTCTTAGTTAAAAAGTAATTATTAGACGCCTGAGCACAACTATCCCATTCTATTATGAGCCGAAGGATTTCCTGCTCCTAGAAATCCAGTGGGTGTGATAGCGGCTAGTCTTACACTCTTCCTTTCAGTTCTCGTCCGAGTTGAAGCGCTTGCCTTTCAGATGTCTTTTTAGCGGCCCAAACAGATAGACGTCGCAGTTAGCTATGTCCAAACTGTATGGCGGATGCTCAAGCTGCTCTCACTTCAACTTATTCAGTACACTTCGTGTGACCTGCGAGACGTGTGGACAAGCAGAAAAACTCCACTTTTTCACTGAATTCTTAAACACACAGCCGCTACATTATACAGTCACCATCTGGCGATGAATATCGACCGATTAAACCCTTTCCCCACTCAGAAATCGGATAATACCTCGCTGCTCCTCAATCGTCGAATGTTTAATTGTGACGCTATTATTTCTTCACACACGTTGCCTACTCAATTCGACTTGGACGGAACACATAATTGACTGATTCTCCCCTGCATCATGTGAAAGACAGCCACACATGGGCACAACCAGGGCGGACCCTACATTATCTCCTTGAATGTCGCAGTACTTTATTTCAAAGCGATATATATTGCTATTTCAACGTACGACGTTTGGTTTCTACGACGTTTCGTGAATTTTTATTTGAAAATTCCTTGTATATGTAAACTCGGGGACTTAACAGTGAGAGCGAATGCACTTTTCGCATACGTGGTCCCGAACAAATTATCAATAAATCAGTTATGTTAAATTCAAACGTTATAAAATCCCATCTCGTGGTGTAGAAATTCCCATTTTGCCCTTCAATTTCACATATTCTTCTAGTTATAAATTTACGAAACTTGCATAGTAAGAATAACAGAAGCATTGAATGTTATTTTCTGCGATATACGATTAATTATCAAAAAAATTTCGATTTATACGTTTATCAAATAGCTTTTAAAGAATGATTTTCCTTGAAAGAAGAAATTTAGAATGTTGACAGATACAAATATATTTTATTTTCAAAATTTATTATTCCTGCCACTCCTTTGTGCTATCATCTTCTACTGGATGTAACTAAAAAAAATATGAAAATAACAAGAACAGAAATAGAAAAACTATGAAAATGCTTCATTTCGCTGTCTATTTTTTCAATACCAGAGCACATTTTCTGTCTGCTGTAGGCCGACATCAGTTTTGTTAAAGACATTTTTCTCTACCATATGTTTTCTTCTAGCATACTACTGATAAAGGATACCAGCATACCACTGCTAAAAGAGAAGTTTTTTTTTAAGTTACTGGTTCTAGGCTGGAAAAGAAACGATATAACGATATATTAAAATATTTATCTGATGAGTATTCGAGCACCAACGGTCTCGATTCGGGTCGGTAGTTCGGGAGTCATTTATTTGTAACCACTCCGTGTAATCAGGTCGCTTTTCGGGACTCGTGGTCCTACCAATAACTATCTTCCTGATACTTGAACTTACCTGGACAGGACGATGAAGGACCTCTCCAAGAAGAGATTACGAACTGTTTCCAAATCGCTTGTCGGTCTCAATAATAAGATGAGCATTTGGCGCCGAGAGGTTCTGGCGTCTCGTCTCGAAAACCTCACGAACGATTAATGGAAAAGTGTTGGCAGTTCATTCCAAAAATCACTCAGTTAACTCACCTGTATGCAAATACAAGCAGAATACGGAAAATAATTTATGTTAATTTTTAGCTAATTGCCTATAATGCACTAGACACGGCGATAACACTGGCGTGAGAAAGTACAGATAACGAACTACGAAACAACGCAGTTGGCGCTCCTTTGGTTGCTGAACATCTCGTCAGCCCGTATTTCTCTAATCTATTATAATGTTTCCATAAGCGATTAAAGAATGCACTTAATTAAGTTCCAAATAACTGCAGAATATATACTGTGCATATAATAAGTCAGGAAGAAACGCTAAAATGGTTAGACATTCGCTGAAATGTTCTCATCAAAAGCAACGTTTTAAATATATATATGAAAAAACGATGAAATACTTCTTTGTCCAATTGTGTGGGAAAGAATCAATTCCCACCAAAGAAAGAACTTACATGCGTTGCAGGATAAAGTATAAACAGAAAATAAAGATCACTGTCTTTACGAAATAAACAGGGCGTCACAAAATGTTTCTATAACCTTATAGTGCCAAATTTTATATTAATATTATGTAATAGTATGAATTGTGGAACAGTATATATATATATATATATATATATATATATATATATATGTATGTATGTGTGTGTGTTGTGTGTGTGTGTGTGTGTGTGTGCGTTCCTACTTACATTTAGTATGATTTAATTTGTTTCAACCATAAATCGTACACATTCGATTTGTAAAGGAGTGCAATTTGGAAAGGAGTGCTGCTTGGGTAACTTTCGTAACACACCAATGGGTAGCAGGAGGGAGCAACATACAAAAGCGATGGAAAACTTTCGATACTAGAGTGGAATTCATTGTTTTCGGGGTCGCGTAAATCAGTGGTGTTACAACCATATAAGTTATTATTTGCACTCAGTGTTGTGAATTTGTGACCGTAAAATATCTAAATCGACCAATTCAATATTGATTCATAAATTTCTATCATAGTTAAGGTAATTGTTATCAGTTGTGATGCCGTTTAAATATAAATTGAACTCTACTGGTAGCAGGACCCCATTAGCCCACAGAAATGGAGCAAACCCTCACACGACAAATTGTCACAACCGCCACACAAATGACTGAAAGTCCCACACAATCAGACAAATCTCCCACACTTTGAAATGATCCTGGTTGCAAGAATAGTACGCTGGAAATAATAAAAGCATGTCCAGACATCGCTTATGATTTATGTCCAAGGGACTTGTCCACCTATCGCCTTGTCCACTTTAGATCATAAGCATTTTATCTAATTCGTTTTATTATTTTCAGCGTGTGAAACATAAAAGAAGTGCTACTAGGATCATTTTAAATTGTTTGGAATATGTTCGATTATGTGGGAGTTTTGTTCATTTGTGTGGAAGTTATGGCCGTTGAGAGTTATGACATCTTACTTGTGAGGGGGTTTTCGCTGTGGAAGTTATGATCCGTAGTAGATTTGGGATATTTGTCCATCTGTGTGTCGGTTATGACCGTTTGTATTTGCGTTTTACATTTTCTGAGTGTGGGAGTTTTGGAGTCGAAACCTGTTCGCCCAAAAGTATCAACCAGGTATGCCTAGTTATGGGCAGCGGGAATATTCTCGGCTTTTTCCCTTAGCATATAAATTCCCGGGAAGTAATTTATTTCGATTTATTTATTTTATCTTTCAAATTATAAGATCCAAGTAACTATTTGCTATATTTTCATTTATTATGGTTTATTTTAGGTTTTAAATAAATAATTTGGAGGTTAAAACCAAATTCGTTGCCTGTAATTTATATAACTAATAATATTATCTCCTAAGTTGTATTTCCATTTGTACTAAAAAGTAGCAAAGTACTTACTTATTAATATTGAAAAGGAATTACTTTTCAAAGTAATGTAGAAATTATGTAGAAATAGAGATGAAGTAGGTACTATTAATACACCCGAACCACTGTTTGAAATAGACGTTGGTGTGTCTCTTGTTTCTTACTCGAAAGTCTGAAAAAAACTCAGATTTCCCGTACATGTGAATTACACCATAAAATTTTGAGAAATAGGTTGGAATAAAGGTTGTGTGTGGCAGTGTGTTCAAAATTATAAAGATATATCAGTGTCTTGGAGATATTGTGAATGTATGTGTGTATTTGCAAATTTGTGAGGCATGTGACTTCTGGCCAGATACCCAACCTGATTTGTTTATTTTATATAGAAATTGAACATGTTTATATCAGTAGGGTCAAGTTTAGAAAATCCACTTACATATAAATTTATACTGTTTATTGGTTATGTATGTGTACTAAGTATACCATTTTTCACAAATATTTACTTCAATAGAACATATTGTAAGTAAATATACATTTATGCGTATTCTCTAAATATAATAAATTATTAATAAAATAACAGAATACCGTTCAGAATATACATTTTGGAGACTCCTTTGGGGACAACTATAATACTGTGATATGAAAACAAATTTAACGTCGAAATCATAATATAGTAATAGAATGCAATTTTATTTGTGATTGTACACTCAAGTCCAAAATGATTGGCGCATGTTTTCTTGTTAGAGTATAATACGATAATGATTTTGCAGGGTACTTTTAATACTGATAGTATGTGTATAATCAGAAAATGTATATTTCTGGTAAATTTCATAGGAAAACAAATATAAATACGAATATTAGAATGAGTTAAACAACATGTTGCTAATGGACAAGAAAATTTATTTTCATTTTATTGTTCTTATTTACTGCACTTTTTACATAAAATTTTCCACCTACATGTTTTCGCCGATTATACACATACTAACATTATAAGAAATACCAGGCGAATTCGTTATCAAATTATATTTCTATATCAACATATTTACAGACATGCGACAGTAATCTTGGACGCAAGTGTACATAAACTCCCCGAAAATTCCCATTTTAGGGAATCTTCAAGTGAATATTCGCGAAAAATATCTTCCTGGGAATTTACCCACCTTGTACGGCCCCTTTCTGATATGCTGACAAAGGAATAAGGCTCGTTTTTTATCCCCTAAGCACATTTATAACCACTTAACACAGCAGAAATGATAGTCAGAGAATATGAAAACATACACCAACCTATTATTTTAGCATAACAAAAATTATATAAGAATCTAATAAAATATTATGAGCACCTTTCAACCGTTTACAAGGAAAAATTGGGCATAAGAACAGTAAAAGGAATTAAGCGCATTTTCTTACCCCATATTATGAAATGGTACAAGAATATCTCCACCAATGTTTCGCAAAAGTACGAACATAATTTCAACCTCATGTTACCAACGTAAACTTAAGCAAGAGCACGAGCACGTTTTCAAGGAGTTTCTTACAAGGCAAGGAGTTTGTAAAGGCTAAGAAAACTGTCTTAAATAACCCTATTAAAAATAATAGAAATTACTAAAACATTTCGTCAACCAATTTTTACCATAGCAGGGTTTACACTATAACAATAAATTTGTTGTTAAGTATTTATGAAGCACTATTCATATCTATTCACAAATTACACAAGAAAACCGTAAGACTTATATCGACCCCTATGTAACAAAATTGCACTAACGGGGCATAAGTTATTCACTTTAATTTATCATAGCAGAACTTATACATTCATTAAAAAATATAATAATCTGAATTTAAACCTTACAAAATAGATTTACTCTGTCTAAATTACATTCTATAGACCCCATTTTGGATATGCTTTATATAGATTATTAACTATGTGTAATTAGAAAATCATAGAACATAAATATTAAGTAACAATGTTCTGAGTTAGTTACTTAAAGTTTGAATTTGAAAAGATCTCGCTAAACTAAATGAAACTACAAAGTTTAATATTGCTCTCCTTCGCTTATTTAAATGGCACATTTTCTTTTAATTATTTGTGTAAAAAGATGAGACTGGTACATAATTTTGAGTAGTTAAATTTTGATTTGAGAATTTGGAATACAAAATTGGTCCGCAAATTTTGTAATGACTCTTCCTCGCTTATTCTAATGGTAGATTTGCCCTGGTTGCTACAGACATATCTGACAATTGTAGATACTTAGTTAAAATACAAAATCGAAGATTTAACAACGCAAGAAAATAGACAATTCTAATTTTAGATGATCATCCTTCGTTTCTTACAGGTACAAATTGTCTACGGATTAGACAAAAGTGCAGATTTATGAGATAATTAAATTTCAAATTGAAACTGTCGCAATACAGGGGATTAAAGTGTTTAAAAATTTAAAATGTTTAATATGAATTTTATATTTTTGGTACAAAATGAAAATTTTTGAACATTTTGAAATGACCCCTCTTGGTTTATTTGAGTGTTATATTAGTTTGTTTGGTAGGACAAAAATGTACGAACTAGTTCGAAGTTCCAAGATGCTACACCGAAACTAAATGTGTCAGTATCAAAGGAACTTGGAACTAGTAGAATTAGTGGTAATGTTAATGGTTGTAATTGTGTAAAATGCATAAATATTTAAAAAATCTAGTTTGTAAGTAAAAGGAAGAAAATTAAGAAAGAAATAAAGCAAAGAAATTTTAAATTTAATAGTTGAACTACTTGCTTCAACATAGATCTACTTCACGAACATGGGAAAGAATGATAAAAAAGAGAAATATAGACTGACATAGAAAATTTTAAGAAAAAAATCCTAGTATGTTAAATAGGGTTTGATAAATTTATCATGCCCATAAGAGTTGACTTGAGATCTTAGCTTTTTTCATATCAAATCTTTGCGGTCCTTACAATGAAACAGCTAATACAATTTTAACATGTTGTAACAAGTAAATATTTAACCTTTTACCTCGAGGTTCACAACTTTTGGTGTATATAGTAGTCAATGTAACATTGCTAAGTTAGAAAATATAATTTAATATATCGTAACGATTTCGAGATATACAAGGTTAGACATTCGATCTTTCACAATTTTACCCGTATATAACAGTCAATGACAATTGCTTTGTTTGGATACAGAATTTTAATATGTTGTACTGTTTATGGGCTATACATAATTAAATATTTTACCTTTGACATCGAGGTCATAACTTTTATGTAATATAGTAGTCGATGATACACTGACAAATGTGAAAACCGATTTTAAAGTGTTGTACCGTATAGGAAATTGTCACAGTTAAATACTTCACTTTAGAACTCTACACAGAATATATAAACTAAATTTTAATATGATTCGTTCTTCACATCTGGTTTGATATTTGATCTTTGAGATCTATGTTCAATTTAGTACAGAATTTTAATCTATTGCACAAGTTGTGCATGGTTAAATATTCGTGATTGGACTTCCGACCTAGATAGTTCATGTTCAAAAGTGGCTCTATAGAATGTAATATAGTCTAAGTTAAATAAATACACGGGTTTGAGAAAAGAGGCCATAGTCTTTTATAAAGGCTGCATGCTCTCTGTTATGTTAAGTAAAGATTGTAGTACATTATGATAAAATAAACGATAACTATTTATGAATACTATGTTTCTATATACATTAATCGTAATACAAAAGCTGCGAATCTGGTAAGAATTCCGGTACGATCCTCGGTTAATAGTATAATCCTTTCTATTCCACGTTGTTTCAAGAGGGTCGTCATCTCATTTTAATGTTAGTACCTATATATTAATAGGCGTATTGTAGTGACTACGTCATACCCACTACGTATTTAAATTATTTGAAAATGTAGAATGAGGTATTTGAAAATATTTTCACGTTATTGATAAAACAGTAAGGAAGGTTATCACTTTATCGTTATATGACAGTATTAGTCTTATTGTAAATGGTACAAGAATGTGCGGAATTTTCATTATAGTTACGAATTTACAAGTATATGCTGCAGGTTATTTGTAATGAAAAAGCTAAATAGTTCCAATTTGTACTCGAAACACAAACATTTAATAAACACAAACATTTATTAAACAAAAATTTCTTTAATAAACTTGAAAACTAAATAGTAAATATCCAAAAAATAATTAAATGTATCTTCTATTATGCAAAGAAATACAAAATGTATCTTCTATTATGCAAGAAAATACGTTAAATTAAGTTCCTCTAAATATCAATGATTCTTAATTATTCTATAAACGTTACTTTTTACCTGAATTCATAAAGATAATCAAACTAACAATGTATAAACGCGCATCTAAATTTCACTTTCTTTAAGAATTCTAATAATATTTTATTACTGAAATATTCAATTTCAAGCAAAAAAGTCTATATGATGTCTCTTTATGTTGTAATAAACAATGAATTTATTATAAGAACTCTCAGTCTCGATTTTTATAAAAAGTGGAATGAAAATGTTGAATCTCAATTCTTGACTTAGACATATATTATTCAACCTTTCACACAATTTTTAATGAATACCCTTTTAATATCTTTCATTACTCTTTTCTATAAAGTGGAATGAGAATGTTAGAGGAAAAGATATTTGCATTCTAGTTTTCTAACGGCAAAATACTCGGAACTTCTCATATAAAATGAATCTTAACCAAATACTGTAAAAGAAACCAAATTAAACTGGAAATATTGGAATTCTTAAGGATTTTTAATAATTGGTGTTTTTGTCGCCCGTACTACTTAACTCCGAAAAGATGGAAATTCCATAAAATTCTAGAAATTTTTGTAAGGGTGAAAAAATGATGGAATTGCCTTAGCAATACAACCTGAAGTGGATTTCAAAGCGTACAACCTCACAAAACACAGAATAAGACAAGTCACAGTCACTACTCTTAATAATTCAAAAATTACACTCACCTTGACTTGTTTATAGTATGGATTACCTTCTATGTGTAATGCTCGCTCTCTTTCGATAGTCAGGCTTCCGTCTGAGCTTTCTGATGTTCGATTGAAATCAGATTGGTGGTAAATACATCTTTTTTCGAAAGTAAAGTAATTCCTTGCAATAAACTTTCTATGCCTTAGGTTCCTAACGAAAAAGAAAAGCAAGAAAGAAATATTTCTGGTGTTTAAGCTAACCACACCAGCTAGTGCCCGATAGGAATTACTAATAAGGTGATCTAAGCGGGCTTTCACTCGGCACAGTAGGCCCCACAAGCACTGCCCTTTAAAACTTCACTATTCCTCTGCACAGAAGTAACAAAAAACAAGAATAAGCTTATAAAGCAAATAACACTCTGTGCTACTATTTCACAAGCATATAATTCACTATGAAAGAAAACTTTCACTCTACTAATCACTTTCATTACTTAGCGACCACAAAACGAGGAAACAAAAAGAGCCCGTTTGACTTGCCACTAAGTTTGCTTGCGAGAATAGAATAGACGAGGAATAAAACATTCCTTTTTTTACTGATCACTTCGTTATTTAACTGACTTAACACCAATGTGATTTCATCGAAAGTCGACGATAATACTCCCATCACACAAAACAGGAATAAAAACGGTGAACAAATTCTCAAAAGAGAAATCCTGCCGAAACGAAACAAAACTCCGTTGACTGCAGAAATCCTCTCGTTATACCAATACTCCGTTTTGACACTATTCCAGCTATACAAAACGAACAGAGTAATCATCCGGCTATACCACTACGAAACAGAAGGGTAACATTCCGGTTAAATAAATACGACAGAGTAACCTTCCGGCTAAGTAATTACGAACACAAGTAAAGTAGGCACGGGACCCACTTAAGCTTGTAGATTCGGATTTTTAAGACAACGCCCACTATTCGCGACTGCAATCTTTCCTCTAACAGTCTTACCAACTCTCTTTACACTTTTAACAGTTTCAATATTTTTTCTTCCTTCCTTCCAACATTTTTTACTTTTTCTTTTTTTAAAAAGAAAACATAATATGACAATACCAATGAATCTAACACAACCCATAGTGACTCTTACAATGAATATTTGATTAACTCAATCTATTTTACATTGTTTTATCCTTCTTTGGATTAAATTCTCCTTGTGCCGTGTCCATACTCGTCGGTTTCATTCCACAGTCGGCCTCATTCCGAAGACGACACGGCACATTCACCAGGCCTTTACAAAAAAATTCTGCTCCAGAATTTTTGATAATAATGATATCTATAAATATAGAAAGTTAACATTAATATACAACATCTAATGTTCATAAATATTTCATAAATTCAGACAAATATATATATAGGTCAAACTACTACATTATATACTATACACAGGATAAAATTTAATTATTATATACAACTCTATATACAAAAAATTTCGATAATCACGGCCGTGATTAAAATAATAAATAATTATATACAATTGAGTAGTTACATTTGACATTTTATTATATACACTTTTTTTCTATACCATTCTCGAATTTTCTATTTTTCGTTTCCAATTTTCGCTTCCAGCTTTTCATTTAACCTTTCAATGTCTCTGGACCCGATAAATCTTAATCTCGGAGACGTGACTCCGCCTATACGAATCAGCATTATCGTTCTCGTCCGAAATTAGAACAGTATTTGGTGTCAAGAACCTCCTGACTATAAATGGTCCATTCCATTTATTACTGAGTGATTTAGCAACTTTATTTTTTAAGGAAGATTTAACATGCGCTCTAATTAGTACTTTATCGCCTACCTGGAACGCTACTTCTCTTCTTCTTTGCAGCATGAGTCTTTTCCTTCTAATCCAACTTTTTTCCATATTCTTTATGGCATCCATCCATAAAGCTTTAGCTGACTTTCCGGCTATATCTGCTTCTGAGATGTCCCATCGATTTTCTAGTGGGGTGTAAGTAGGACGTCCTAAAAATATTTCGATAGGGCACATCTTAAGACCGGAATGCTCGCTAATATTTAGCGTATATTGTAAATCTGGTATTAGAGTCGACCAAAGATGTTGCTTATCTGCAAAATAAGCACGAATAGATGACTTAAGCGTTTTTATGAAACGCTCCGCTGCGTTCGCTTCAGGGTGGTATGGACTTAATGTAATATGTTTTATCCCCAGTCCGAACAAGAATTTCTTAAAGAACTCAGAAATAAACACAGAAGCGTTATCTGTGGAAATAGCTTCTGGATAACCCAAACGACTGAAGATATTAGACATCTTGTCCATTATTGAGGCTGACGATAACGATCTCAATTTCCCTAGCACTACAAATCTGCTAGCGTTATCAACCCCAATTAATATATACCTATACCCCTTAGAGTTAGGCAATACACCAATAATATCGAAGTACCAATGGGATCCAATCCTCTTACTATATTCTGATATCAGTAACTCCATCTTTCTTTTATTCTCTTCCTTTGAAAGCTGACACCTATGACAACATCTAACATATTAAGCCACTTCCTCTTTCATGTTTCCCCACGTAAATCTTTTCATTAGCTTTTTCAGAGTCCGATAGGTACCAGAATGACCTCCTACAAGCTTGTCATCATGATAGTACTCTATCAGAACCCTACGAAGAGCCTTAGGGATAAAAATCTTAAAAGGGTTGTGAACTGAATTGGTTTTCTTCATAAGTATCTTTTTGTTTAAAACAAAACCAGAAATAATTTCGCCATTTTCTAATCTCTCAATAATCGCTTTCAATTCTGGGTCTTCTCTTTGAAGATCTTCTATTGGTTCCTGAATCAGAGGCAACTTCCATCTATGAGCTAACCTTAAGTTGCTATCAAAGGAAGCTAACCCCAAAGGTCCGTCTACTAAACTAAACTCAAATGGATCGTAAACTCTTGTGAGAGTGTCAGCTATCACGTTATCTGCAGACCTAACGTGTTTGATCTTAAATGAAAACTGACATAATGTCTCAACAAGAGGGCCATACATTAATAGACTCTTTGAGTTGCTCAATATCCAAGTGAAAGCCTTGGTATCTGTCAGGATGTCAAATTCTTTAACCAAATAGTGTTTAAATCGGAACATAGCTTTTACTAGGCTTATAAACTCTATCTCGTATATGCTTCTATGTTTGTCTTCTTCTGATAATTTTTAGCTGAAGAAACAAACAGGTTGAAGTTCCCCGTTACTGTTCTCCTGAGACAAACAAGCAGCTATGCTCTTTCCTGATCCGTCAACATTTAATACAAATCTTTTATTTAGATCTGGGGTCTTTAACACAATATTATCCACCATTATATCTTTTAATTTGTCTAGAATCCTTTGGTGTTCAGGACTCCAGACAAATTTGTTCTTAGGAGATTTTAGTTCACTGAGAGGTCCCATCAGTTCCTGGAACTCAGGAGCGAATTTCGCGTAATAACTGAAAAGCCCCAAGATCTTCATAAGACCTCTCCTATTCCGTGGAGGTGGTATATTTCTAATTGCTGAAACCCTAGCCGGATCGATTTCCATCTGATCTCCGGTAATAATGTAACCTAGATAATTTATCGTAGTCTGAAAGAACAAACATTTATCCGGAGATATAGTAACGTTATATTCTCGAAATCTTTCTAATACCTTAATTATAGTATTTTTATGTTGTTCTATCATATCTGAAAATATGAGAATATCATCAAAATAAGATCGTACTCCTTCCCCTTCCAAATCTCCAAGTATTTTATGGATCACTCTATTTCCATAAATCTTCTTTGTTACTACCAGTTTTAATACCTACTGGGACTCTCGTAAATTGATAAAGACCCTTTGGCGTAACAATTGTAGTGATGTCACGTGAGCTAGGATCAAGTACCACTTGAAAATATGCTTTCTTAAGATCAATCTTTGAATAGAATTGCTTTCCTGATAGGCCAGCTAAACATTCTTCTATGTTCGGAGACGGGAAAGGATCATTTACTATAAGCTCATTTGCTTTAACAAAGTTCCCTACAATACGATAACTGTTGTCCTTGTTCTTCACCAAGAAACAACTACTGGCGTAGTTCGAATGGTCTACTTCAATTAATATACCCTGTCTAATTAATTCTGAAATTTGAGCATCAAATTCCTTTTCTTTATTTTTAGGTACAGGGAATGGATTTTGCTTAAAAGGTTTGTTGTCGGACAGATATAATTTGCCTATACAACCCTTTATACATCCGATTCTATTCGTAATAACGTCAGAGTACTCAGCTCTTATCGAACCCATGAAAGAATTTATATCAGGATTCCGAAAACTCCACGATTCTCGATTAGAGTTTTTCACCTGTATGTTTTCTGGGTTTTCCACCTGCGGGAATCGATCAGAACTATTAACTGGATCACGATTAATTTCCTCCCCAATATATTTCATATTCTTCTTTAACAAGTCGTGGAATTTCTCTGACTGCTCGACGTCCACGTCAGAAGCTTCCGAAGAACTAGATGGTTCATTGTGTTTAACATTCGAAGTCGCTGTAGGAACTACAACAACGTTCTTCTTTTCCTTTTCACACGCAACACCACGATCGTGCTTCATCTGATGATCTTTAGCACAATCAATAATGTTTGTTGTCTTCTTTTTCTTCTTTGGCTTCTTCTTCTTCGATGGTTTCTGCTTCTTAATCTTGGAATCCTTCTCTGAAAGGTTTAAATCCGGAACAGTCTGATAACCGGTGTCACAATTCATATCTTCTTTTAAATTGTTCTTATCTTCAATGTCACCAACATTCGTCGAAATCATCGCTAAGTCCACTGAAGATCTACGATGTAAACCATCTTGATCACTATCCAATGACTTATGCGTGATGGAAGAGGTTTCTGGACATCCCTGATCAGTATACAACCTCTGAATCTGCTGGTCCACACTAATGCTGTCTCTCGATAGCTCTCCTTCAATTAAATTTCGTAGCCCAAGAAGCTGCGAAGCATCAGGAGCATTTATAGTTAATAAATGTTTTTCTAGATGTTGAAGATCAAGGTCGCACTGTACTCCCTTTTCGTTAGGACGGATTGAATACGAATCTGCCCTAATAAACATAGAAGATATTCCAGAAGATTTGTTAGATAAGCTTTTCTTTCGAAACTTTACACCAGTCCCTTCTCGTTGACTAGGCTGTTCTCCAGATCTAACTCCCTTTCGGAATGATTCCAAAAAATCCCTGCGATAATTAAGTCGCACACGTTTCTTTCCATTACACAGAACCAACAAATGTTTCTCGTAATCCACTAACGCTGACGTTGAACGCAGATATGGAATTCCCAACAAACAGTCGCAAGGAAGATTATCAGTTATTCTGAATATCACAGATTGAAAAAATCCGGATAAGTTTATCACCAAAGTCACCTCTTCGTCCGTAACAAAGTTAAGACTAGAAGGCGCATTGATGGTTCGTTCTTCCACCTTACGAACATGTTGTTCAACATTGCATCTTTTCACTAGATCTCGATTCACTAAATTAAAACTAGAGCCCCCATCAACACAAATATTTGTTAAAATATTATTAATTTTTCCAATGACGAACGTTGCCACAAATCCGTTCATCTCTGATGGGACACTATTCTTCTTATTAACTGGAGGAACAAATCGATTCCTACTAAGGTTCCCAGAAAATCTTGAAGAATCCGAAATCCTAAAACTATTCTTCATGAGGTTCGATTTTACATTAGGTAATGTAGAATTCGAATTATTATGACCATATTCTTTCTTATTTACTGAAGAACCCAAATTCGAACAAGACATTTTCTCTTTGCCTTTGTTAATCCCCAATAATTTAACATACTCCATTTGTTCCCTATTTTGCGAAACATATTGTTCGGATATTTCTAACAATTCTTGTCTATTCGCTGGAGAATAATAATTTAGCATCCGAAATCTTTGATTTGGATTCATACCATTTAAGATTATACCAACTAGTTGACCTTCATTCAACCCGAGTTGTAAAATATCCATAGATATCATCACTAATTTAACATAATCGTTAATTAATTCTGTCAACCCCTGCTTTCTATAAACCTTTTCACCTACTAGTGAATGCACAACTGTGGGTGTAACATATCGATGCATAATATTATTCCTAAAATAAACCCAATCTATATTATTATTCAAAGCTGAAGTAACTTCCTTCAATATACTACCATCACATCTAGAGAGAAGTACTGAAAGAATCATATTAAATGAATAACTAGTATCCATTAATATTTCTTGGACCTTAAATAACATCTCAAAAGTCTGAATGCTATTATTTCCACTAATGTTCTTAATTTCTGACAGTTTATTCTCTAAATATGCTAAAGATTTATGAAAAGTAAATTTAGTCATCAGCTTATGTTCTAGATTAAGGTCTGAATATACATGATCTTGTCTATTCGTAGGAACGTTAATATCCCTATTACCTTCAGAACTATTCTGATTTCTATAATTCGAAGTATGACCATGCATTCTGAGATTAGGATGAGTTAAACCCACTTTAGGAGTCGAACTCAAAACATTAGAAACTCTTTTATAATAGTTTCCAAGATTTAGATATCTATTCTGCATTCCAACTCGTTCTCCTGAGTTACCACTATCAGAAATATTCGGAATATTTCTATTTAAAGGCGGTTCCGAAAAAGTTACTCTAAGATCATTTCTAACAATTTGACTATTAGATGGATTAGCCATACGACTGGCTCTATCTAGATCAACTGAGTTCATTATCGATTGATTATTATCAATAGGAACACTAAACGATCTTACATTAAAGCTATTAGCTAATGGAGGAGTAAGTTCCATGCTCAAATGACCAAAAGTTGAGTTTTGATCTAAACTAGGATAACCAGTAGCGTCTACTGTTAAAAAATCCACATTCGACATATCGATGCTAACATAGTCTTGTCGAGACTCCATTATATGATCAGAATTTAAATGAACAATGTTATAAAGAACAACAGTACAATATAAGAATAATATACTATAACTAAACATATACTACTATTATCTACTCTACAATAATACTGAGATGGAAATCTACACGACCAAAGCAACAACGCTGGAAGGAAAATCGAAAATTTTCAAAGATTCCAATAACATTAATATATACAAAAAATTGTAAAGGCTGGCTGAAATATTTCTATCAAAATTCAATAAAAATATTATTCAATTAATTAAATTAAATGAATTGAGTCACTATTATTTCCATAAATTAATTCTATATTTAATTCAGTATTCAGAATTCTAAAAAAAAATTTTGTGGAATTATAATGTTGGAGGAAAAACATTTTTCACTCTCAATTTCAAAATAATTAAATTTTTACAAAATTATTTTCAAAGTATAATTCAATATTCAATGAACTTATTAGAGACTGAGAATCTATTTTAAATATAAACAATAACAATAATATACTAAACTAAATATAACAAAAACAAAAAATACTTGACTTGTGTTCGTAACTTGTAACGCCCCTTCCACCTAGCATACACAGAAAGCTCCCAGTCCAACAACTATTATTATTCAAAGATATAATAATAATAATAATAATAATAATAATAATAATAATAATAATCGTCAGACTGAATGCAAACCGATTAACGCCTAGTCGATGGGACTTTGAACCAGAAGATTTAGTTCTCCATCATACATCTAGTCAGTGTAAAAGAGAATTATCATTCCAATATTTCCACACAAAAATAAATTCAAAATAATTAGGAAACAAATTATTATATATTAAATAAATGACGACAACAACAATTCAATTTTCAATAACAATTTTATTTACAATATTGGGTTGTATATTTGCACTATTGCGTTAGTATAGTGTAAATATACTATTGAAAAAATACAATCAAAAAAATTTATATAAAAAATACTATCAAAAAACCTGATTGAATCTATAAGCAAAAATTTCTTTAATAAACTTGAAAACTAAATAGTAAATATCCAAAAAATAATTAAATGTATCTTCTATTATGCAAAGAAATACAAAATGTATCTTCTATTATGCAAGAAAATACGTTAAATTAAGTTCCTCTAAATATCAATGATTCTTAATTATTCTATAAACGTTACTTTTTTACCTGAATTCATAAAGATAATCAAACTAACAATTTACAAACGCGCATCTAAATTTCACTTTCTTTAAGAATTCTAATAATATTTTATTACTGAAATATTCAATTTCAAGCAAAAAAGTCTATATAATGTCTCTTTATGTTGTAATAAACAATGAATTTATTATAAGAACTCTCAGTCTCGATTTTTATAAAAAGTGGAATGAAAATGTTGAATCTCAATTCTTGACTTAAACATATATTATTCAACCTTTCACACAATTTTTAATGAATACCCTTTTAATATCTTTCATTACTCTTTTCTATAAAGTGGAATGAGAATGTTAGAGGAAAAGATATTTGCATTCTAGTTTTCTAACGGCAAAATACTCGGAACTTCTCATATAAAATGAATCTTAACCAAATACTGTAAAAGAAACCAAATTAAACTGGAAATATTGGAATTCTTAAGGATTTTTAATAATTGGTCACTTTTGTCGCCCGTACTACTTAACTCCGAAAAGATGGAAATTCCATAAAATTCTAGAAATTTTTGTAAGGGTGAAAAAATGATGGAATTGCCTTAGCAATACAACCTGAAGTGGATTTCAAAGCGTACAACCTCACAAAACACAGAATAAGACAAGTCACAGTCACTACTCTTAATAATTCAAAAATTACACTCACCTTGACTTGTTTATAGTATGGATTACCTTCTATGTGTAATGCTCGCTCTCTTTCGATAGTCAGGCTTCCGTCTGAGCTTTCTGATGTTCGATTGAAATCAGATTGGTGGTAAATACATCTTTTTTCGAAAGTAAAGTAATTCCTTGCAATAAACTTTCTATGCCTTAGGTTCCTAACGAAAAAGAAAAGCAAGAAAGAAATATTTCTGGTGTTTAAGCTAACCACACCAGCTAGTGCCCGATAGGAATTACTAATAAGGTGATCTAAGCGGGCTTTCACTCGGCACAGTAGGCCCCACAAGCACTGCCCTTTAAAACTTCACTATTCCTCTGCACAGAAGTAACAAAAAAAAACAAGAATAAGCTTATAAAGCAAATAACACTCTGTGCTACTATTTCACAAGCATATAATTCACTATGAAAGAAAACTTTCACTCTACTAATCACTTTCATTACTTAGCGACCACAAAACGAGGAAACAAAAAGAGCCCGTTTGACTTGCCACTAAGTTTGCTTGCGAGAATAGAATAGACGAGGAATAAAACATTCCTTTTTTTACTGATCACTTCGTTATTTAACTGACTTAACACCAATGTGATTTCATCGAAAGTCGACGATAATACTCCCATCACACAAAACAGGAATAAAAACGGTGAACGAATTCTCAAAAGAGAAATCCTGCCGAAACGAAACAAAACTCCATTGACTGCACAAATCCTCTCGTTATACCAATACTCCGTTTTGACACTATTCCAGCTATACAAAACGAACAGAGTAATCATCCGGCTATACCACTACGAAACAGAAGGGTAACATTCCGGTTAAATAAATACGACAGAGTAACCTTCCGGCTAAGTAATTACGAACACAAGTAAAGTAGGCACGGGACCCACTTTAGCTTGTAGATTCGGATTTTTAAGACAACGCCCACTATTCGCGACTGCAATCTTTCCTCTAACAGTCTTACCAACTCTCTTTACACTTTTAACAGTTTCAATATTTTTTCTTCCTTCCTTCCAACATTTTTTACTTTTTCTTTTTTTAAAAAGAAAACATAATATGACAATACCAATGAATCTAACACAACCCATAGTGACTCTTACAATGAATATTTGATTAACTCAATCTATTGTACATTGTTTTATCCTTCTTTGGATTAAATTCTCCCTGTGTCGTGTCCATACTCGTCGGTTTCATTCCACAGTCGGCCTCATTCCGAAGACGACACGGCACATTCTGGAGTTCAGCGTCCTTTATAGCCTGTAAGCTACATGAAACGAATCGTATTGACATTACAAGTTTTGCTTAAGTAGTATTTAACATTCATATATAATATACCGACGTTCAGTCTACACGCCCCATTTAAAATATTATTATTAAAACAAACTTATGTCTTCGATTGATTCGTTGAATATATACACACATACAAGTGATTTCTTGAAATATAATTATTTAGAGGCATCTATGCACTAAGGATAATATCATTAAAAACTGAAAAGAATAAACGATGTTGTAATCAAACTGACCATATTACGATTAGAAGTCTAGTGGTTAACCTACAAGGTAATATGAGCACTCGTTGAGAGTTACGTCAGTTGAAATGTAACTGACTTTAAAATACAATGGCATTCAACTCCGTTTTATTTTTCCCTTTTCTCATGCCAGCATGGATGGATCATGTTATTTGTTCGTTGTACCTGCTTCCATTGTTCTTTCAGCAACGAAGATGAAATCAACAAGAAAGCACATTCTTACTAGTATAGATTCCTTAGTTTCGAATTACTTTATCATTATGTATTTCAATAAGACTCATGACCTCTTTGTAATATTTGTGTATAGAACTCCTCAGAGCGATCTGAATATTTTTATTTAAAACCTTGAATTAACTATTGACAATTTTGCTCAGTCTAATAAACAACCTGTTATAGTAGGTAGTCTGAATGTAAATTTCCTTGTAACTGATATCGATGATCAACTCAAGCTATTCTTAAATAAGTATAATTTAACAAGAATGGTCAATGTACCTACAAGAATAACTTATCATAGTCGGAGCGTAACCGATCAATTACTTTATAACAAAAATATATATAAACAGCACAGCTACTGTCATAAAGAGAATTTTCTGGGATCATGAAACTCAATTATTTCATTTACATATTTTCATTGTACAAAAAGGTAATCAAAACACACTCGAAAGTCAAATCCGCGTACACAAGAATTTTTAATATACGAAGATCTCCCATTTACATTTTATATATAGTCATGATAGCTAGGAGGAAATATACGCCAAAAAATCTTTAAAAGAAGCTTATAACATTTTCCATGAAGCATACACTCGTTACTTCAATGAGGCATTTCCTAGAGAACTTCGCTCAATTACAATAACAAATAACAAATCTTGGACAACTACAACAATAAAAGTTTCTAGTAAGAACTTAAGATCTTCAAATTTATCATATAAGAGAGTAGAGTTACCAACTAATATGACAGTTTACTGTATAAACTAAAAAAAGACAAAAATATCTTAATATTGCCAAAAGCACGATATTACTCAACACGCATAATATAATCTGAAAATAAGACCGCCAAATTACAGAGGATAATGAAAGAAAGAAAACATACTAAAAAACGAGTAATTGAAGAAAACATTGACATTGAATGAATTGGCAATCTTACTAGTGACCCATGTATTATTGCCATTCTTTTGAACAATCACTTAACGAATATTCAGAAAACTATAGTTTCAAATAGTCAGCTTCCTTCACAGCAATTGTTGTTTAACAAAAAATCAAAACAATTCCTTATATTAAGCAAAAAATTAAAACAATAAAACAATCAAGACTGTCTACATCTACGGAACATGAGTTTGAAAAAAATATCTTTCTTTGCTGAGGGATAAACGAGAGCGCTTGGCAACCTTCCACAGCTGGAAAGGAAGTTATATTTAACCTCAAGCTCTCGCACGAAATGGTGTTTCTTCACTTAGCCCTTCCGACACAATTATGTGAATTTATCACGTTAGTAAATGTCTTTCAATACATCTTAGCACATATTTTACAGTATGACATACTTACATTTTAGGATTTCCAATCTTTGGTACTCTAAATATATTAGCGTTCTTTTACTACATTTTGAGGAGGGAAACAATGGTGAGATATCTTCTGTAAAGGGTAAAGGGTAAAGAATGTATGGATAAAATCCTAAGAATAAAGTAAACGTAGGCAACAGTTAAAAGACTAGTAACTAAATTCAGTAAAGCATGTTGATCAAATTTTCCTGATATGGAACAAAGTTTCAGTGGAGGATTATTACTATACATAATTTCAACAAAAACTAATCCTAGTGATGACGTAATGGAACTTATAATTATTTTTTATAATATTTAGGTTTTCTACTAAAAGAAATATAAAAAATGCTTTACCAAAATTACGAAACTCTGGCAATAATATAAAAAAGCTTCTTCCAATCTATGTGCCAACTAAGCAACTGATGTGTTTCTCTAAGGTATTCAATAGCGTTACAAAAGAAAATTACAAACAAGCTCAGTTCACACACAAATATTTTGAAAATACGAAACAAAACTTCAATTCAATTCTATTGTTACATGTATTGTAATTTACATTTCTGTAATGTAAATTATATATTTTGATTACTTTCCAAATTTGTTTAATTAGAAAAAAAATATTTGGTAACTCTTCTCTGTAAACGGGAAGTCCATATAACACAAAATGTTATATTCAGTATTAAGAAAACTTAAAATGCAGATGAAAGATTTAGAAAACCAAAGAAATCCTAGGCATGTTTCTTTATCCTACGAACAAGGATTTAAATCCAGTAGTCCAGTGAACAATTAGGTTTTGCTTGCATTAAGTGAAGTAGTTTTAAAACCTTGATAAACCTGTGTACTACGATATTCTAAATAGCAAACTAAATTCTTTGTCAGATTTCCGCTGGTGCCACAATCTTGGTAAAATAGTGCCTAAACCAGAATCCTCCTAAAATAGCGTGATAAAGTTTTTAAAAAACTCGGCTCCCTTACATTCCAGCTCAAAATATATTATCATCCAAAACAAAGAGCACAATTTTTGCTGTAAATAAGGTTGTTGCGGAATAAACACACATAATGTAATTATGATTATATGCCTCCGGAAATTCTTAGTACTCATTACTTTTCAACTTGAATTATTTGGTATTAAAGAAATAAATAAAAAACTCATCACGGACACACAAAAAATTAACGGAATCAGTGACCTCATATAATTGTAAGCGGTATAGCAGGTTACCAGTTATAGTGGCAATTACAACAGTAGGTGTCAAGGCGTTAATACCCGTGGGAAAATTTTGGCCCTAAAACCGTTATTAGAGGCCCTAAACCGGCCTAAACCGGTATGTTGCTATGCTAGAATAAGGAAGTATACTCTAGGACGCGTACCAGATGTAGAAGCAAGATGAAACATAAGTGTTCTCGCCGTGTATTGGCTAGTTATTTGAACCCCCGTCGCCCTGCTCCTCCTGGAAAGCCGAAGAGCATAAGGAATTTAGCCCCTTGGTCCTCCCGTTCCTAGAATTAGCAGGCAAGTTTCAACAAGCCTTTAGTTGTTATGCTCATAGCCTTTTAGGGCTACCACAACGAGCATGTGGGAAAATATTGGTTGTGAGAACCGGCTTTTGCTATGCTCATAGTCTTGGATGCTCATACTCTTGGACGGCTATCGGATCTTCATCAGAGTTCTTTCAGTTATCACGATCGAAGCTTCCCAAATGATTGATTGATTTTCGTCTTTTCGTTATGTATTGAATAGCTATTTTGCATAGCATTGGTCTTCGTCTTTCCAAGTCGAGAATCGAATCGAATCGAATAACAAACATAAAAATAAATTTAAAAAATGCTTTCTCACCGAGAATCGAACCTGAACCCTAAATATGCTTTTATTTTGAAAGCTCTCTTACCGGAATCAAAACGCAAGACCTGTACTTCACGACTGTCCTTGATTGTAGCTTTGCAAAATTACGATATAAAGGTTCTGTACATAAAAATCCACTTTTGTAGGGAGCTAAGATCGAATTTGGTACTTCATTATTTTCGAGTTGAACTAGTCCTTGTATGAAAAAAAAGTATTTTACGTATATAGCACTTCGTTTCACGACAGAAAGGAAGGAATTAACATAATGTCTTAAAATATTCAAGGCCTTCTCATCGAGAATCGAACCTGAACCCTATTATTATTATTATTATTATTATTATTATTATTATTATTATTGTTATTATTATTATTATTATTATTATTATTATTATTATTATTATTATTATTATTATTTTGGGAGTGAAAAGTGAAACAGACAACTAACCTTGATTGTAGCATCGCTAACTTACGATATAAAGGTTCTGTACACAAAAATCTACTTTGGTAGGGAGCTGGGATCGAACTTGGTACTTCATGATTTTAGAGTTGAACAAGTCCTTGCATGAAAAAAAAGAATTTCACGTATATAGCTTTTCGTTTTCACGACAGAAAGGATTGAATTAACTTAATGCCTTAAAATATTTAATGCTTTCTCACCAAGAATCGAACTCGGACCCCCAAGGGTCACGGTTCTACGTAAGTGTATGCGAAATGTATAAACATTTTCGACTGACTTGCACATCATCGGCACCGATTTCCCCAGAGGAAAGAATTAACTTAATGTCTTAAAGTATTGAATGCTTTTTCATCGAGTAATCCCACTTGAGGTGAGCACTCTATCACTGAGCCTCAGTGCCTCGCATATAGATTAGTTTTTATTTTTAAAAAAACCTTTTCGTCTCCTTTTTTTTCTAGTCGTCTTGTATTGGATAGCTAGATTCCCCCCTCAGCCCCCAGACCCATTTTGTAATGCTAAGAATAGCAGTCCCCAGATTTCCTGCGAAGAGCTTCAGGATTTAGCCCTGGTCTTATTCTCACGAAACGCCTGTAGGTTATGACCCTTGTGAAAAAATTTCGTCTGGAACCTTCTCAGGAAATTGAGTTGATAAGACGATTACTGCTGTTCATTGTTGTTTTACAACGTATTGGATTCCATTGATTGAGCATGTTCTAATAGCGGAAGCTTCTCATAGCATATCATAATGTTTTATAAACGTAGGATGAAAAAAATTGTATTCTCAATCAGCAGGGTCGGTTGTATTGCATATGAAAAGTGTTATATGGATATTCACATCATGAGGTATGTTATGAGAAGTAATTAAAATCACTTATGTAGAGAAATCAAAGATCAAATTATGCCAAATGAATTTGCTGTTTATGTTGAAGCCGTGATGAGATATTGCGTTATAACATATTCCCATAGCACAAAAAACTACGCCCACGAAATGCCTGTAGGTTATGAACTGAAGGCGTGAACTATTTGCTTTATCTAATTTGGTTTTGGGATTCTGATGAATTCACTTTTAAGGGTTCATGGGAATAGAATTTGTTTGCAGACTATTCTTTGATCGAATAGACCTTAGTTGCTAAGGTGAATATCGCATTGCATGATTCGTGAATATCGCATTTTCAAACGTATACAGCATTTGAGATTACATGTATGTTTGTTGTCGTCTTCACATACGAACTTACTCACGTGCGACTGAAGATAGTGTAATCTGAATGCGAAAACGCTGAGTTATGTCTAATGTAAAATAAGTTTCTTGATAAATAAGATTTACTAAAGATGCTATTTTGACACACCTATGGAATAGTGTGTGTGAATAAAGAAATGAAACTTTGTTTCAGATGTGGAACTGAAAAGGATATTAAATGTAGCAGGAGAGAGGTGGGGAGATTGTATTCACTTGGAAAAGCTCATATGTTTCTTGAGAACAGTTATCATAATAAGCTTGCTTTACTTTTGACTTCATATATAAGTGATCGTGTTGCTTCGCGATTGCGTTTACCTTTAATGTACATATGGGATTTATGAATTTTTTTGTTCGTGTGTTTGTGAGAAATCGTATTTTTGCTGAGTACATTTATGAGTACATTTGCTAAGTACGTTGGTATCAGTTTATTCTTGTTGCTGTAATTGAATATATTTGTTCTTCGATTAGGACATTTCCTGAAGAATGTAGAGACGAGAGATATGAAATTCTGATTAGGGCTTGTGAAATTTCGGAAGTCCCCTCTCTCAGATAGATGAGTGCTTCGTCATGTCGCTGCGGGGTAAGTATACATTAAATCATTATTTTTAAAAGAAAGAAGAAATGGTTGTATTGAAATGTAATATTTGAACTGTTTAAATTTCGTGTGACGTTTTTTTTGCCGTCATACGAATGTAGAATAAAACCATTAAACAGAGTGAAGTGTGTGAAGTAGACTTTTGCGAAATGTGTTGTGCTTATCTGTGTATTAGAAGAGATTGTCAGCATCTTTCCCTTTTAATCATCTCTGAGGTGCTACCTAATTTATATAGATAGTGATTATTTGAATTCTTATACGTATTATCATTTAACGTTGTAATTGCTCATTTGAATTAGCTTTTCTTGTCAGTCTTAAAGTATAATGTGAAATGGAGTCCCTCTTACATAACCATTCAGTTCATTTTCCTATACTACAGGCTGATGGAACTCCAGCTACTTTGTTTACACAATCTAAGTATTACCAAGGGAATTATGGTGTCTTATGTTCCTTTAAAGAGTATGTACCATCATATTCAGAAAAGAACGATATTGCAATTAGAAATTTGTACACGCAAGCCCGTTATCAGCGATGATTTTTGATTTATATTACCCCTGCCAGCATTGACTTTCAGGAAATGCTAGAGTTAGGAGGATATAGATATTTTTTATCCGTAGTGTCATCACTTATAAAAACTTGCTGGCCATTACGTGATGCAACTTTTTTTCGCATTACAGGTTCATCTGAAAAATTTCAGATTTGTGCAATTTATCAAGGTGTGGGTAATCAGACACAGTTACTGGATCGATTAGCCATATATAAGTGTAAGTACATCTTTAATAGTGTAATTCAAATTGCGGACCTAATGCCAACATATGCAGAGATGTGGAAGAATGCATTATGTATTATATCACAGAATACTACAATGCTAGATATATCCGCTTTCGCAGATTTGCTCAAAAACGTAAAAAAATGGATATTATAATTTGTCATTACAATTAACTTTTCTTGTTTGTCTTAAAAAGCAATACATGTTCACGGGTAATCACTTACTGCACGTACAGCCAGGAAAAAATATTCTTCAGTTGAGAAAATTTCTTTTCCTATTACAGTATCAATTCGGCAAGCTATCAAATTATGACTATTTTAAAGATAACGTGACAAAAAACAGATCAATTAATTTTTCCCAAGTTAATGCGAAAAAGAAAATTTGTCAACTATAGAATTCTTTCCTTTTGGTGTGTACAGAAAGATTACATGACGCAGATTTTTGTCTCATATATCGTCGGAGATATTCTGATTCTTTTAGAACAGAATGCAATTTAATATAATATTTCCTTGGATATAGTGTTTAGCATTGATTTATTCAGGTTTATTATTTAGTTTACTATTACTATTATTATATGTAGGAATTTATTTCTTGTTCTTTCACCGTACTTGCTGAAAGCCATATATAATCGCGTCAAATAACTTAATGCACGTACTTTCTCTGTAGGAAACTTGAGTTCGACTCTTGACGGATTCCAAGATAATCTGTAGATTAATATGGCTAATGTAATTTGTCATCTGAATTGCTTTTTCTTGTTTGTCTTAAAAAGCAATACATCTCGGGTAATCAGCGCACGTACAGCCAGGAAAAATATTCTTCAGTTGAGAAAATTTCTTTTCCTATTACAGTAACAATTTGGCAAGCTATCAAATTATGACTATTCCAAAGATAACGTGACAAAAAAACATAGATTATTTCATTTGCCCTCGAGTTAATGCGAAAAAGAAAATTTGTCAACTATAAAATACTTTATTTTTCGTGTGTACAGAAAGATTATATGGCTCAGATTTTTGTCTCATATATCGTCGGAGATATTCTGATTCTTTTAGAATAGAATGCAATTTAATATAATATTTCCTTGGATATAGTGTTTAGCTTTGAGTTATTCAGGTTTATTATTCAGTTTACTATTTCTTGTTCTTTGACACTACTAGCTGAATGCAATACATATTCGCGTCAAATCACTTAGTGCACGTACTTTCTGTGTAGGAAACTTGAGTTCCACTCTTGACGGATTCCAAGATAATCTTTAGATGTTTCGCATAGCCTCGAGATATTCTGATTCTTGTAGAATAGAATGAATTTTAAATGTAATATTGACCTGAATATAGTGATTAGCATTGTATTATACATTCCGTAGCTAGTTATTTAATTAGTATTACTGCTAGTATATGTAGGACTTTATTTCTTGCTCTTTAACATTACGGAAAGAAATCATTTTATAAGTATAGTATTGAAATAGCTTAATAGTAGTGCTTTTGATTATTATTTGAGTGCTTATTTAAATTATATTTTCGTAACGTAGATAGTATTAGTATTGGAAATTATTATTTTATTGTTTTTCGTGGATGTACGTGAATATATTATGGAAAACCTGAGTACGTCTCTTGATGATAGATAATGTTGTTCGAATTCCACGTTAGGCTGTAGATTTACGTCTTATATAATCAAACCTAGTCCTTGTAGACTAAGTTTTTCAAAGATTTGATAATGAATGGGCAGATTCCAAGATAATTAATGAATGGACGGATTCCAAGTTAATATGTAGATTCATGTTTCGTATAGCATCGAGATATTCTGATTCTTGTAGAATAGAATGAATTTTAAATGCAATATTTACCTGCATACAGTGATTAACATTGTATTATATATTCCGTAGCTAGTTATTTAGTTACTATTACAGCTAGTATATATATGACTTTATTTCTTGCTCTTTAACATTACGGAAAGAAATCATTTTATAAGAATAGTATTTAGATAGTTTAATAGTAATGGTTTTGATTATTATTTCAGTGGTTATTTAAATGATTTTTTCGTAACGTAGATAGTATTAGTATTGGAATTAATTATTTCATTGTTTTTTCGTGGATGTACATGAATATATTATGGGCAACCTTAGTTCGACACTCGATGATAGATAATGGAGTTCGAATTCCACATTAGGCTGTAGATTTACGTCTTATATAATCAAACCTAATCCTTCTAGAGTTTTTCAAAGAATTGATAATGAATGGGGAATTTAATCACCTCTAATGTGGTACCTAATTGCTATAGATAGTGATTATTTAGATTCTTATACGTATTATCATTTGAATTACGTTTTTCTTGTTTGTGTTAAAATAGAATTTGAAATGAAGTTCCTCGTACATAACTATTCAGTTCCTTTTCCTAAACTACAAACGGATGAAATTCCAGCTACTAAGTATTACCAAGGGAATTATGGAGTCTCATGTTCCTTTAAAGAGTATGTACCATTATATTAAAAAAACGATATCGAAATTAGAAATTTGTACTCGCAAGCCAGTTATCAGCTACTGTTTTTGATTTATATTATCTCTGTTAGCATTGACTTTGAGGAATTGCTAGAGATAGAAGGACATTGATATTTTTATCCGTAGTGTCATCATTTATCAAAACTTGTTGACCATTATGTGATGCAACTTTTTTTCGTATTAAAGGTTCATCTGAAAATTTTCAGATTTGTGCATTTTTTCAAAGTTTGGGTAGTCAGATACTGCTACAGAACCGATTAGCCGGATATAAGTGTAGGTACATCTTTAATAGTGTACTTCAAATTGCGGACCTGATGTCAACATGTGCAGAGCTATGTAAGAAGGCACCATGTATTATATCACAGAATATTACATTGTTACTCCTTCTGTATATAGGATTGATCAGTGTTTCTTTCTTTAGATATACGTTATCTTTTGTTGTTCAGCATTACGTCACTTGATGTGAGAACATCACATTAACACTTCTCACTTTTAATATTTATCTTCACACGTATGTAGTTCATTCATTAAAAAAGTAAACTTGCGATGTTTAAAAATTATGATGATGAGCGTGTACAATATATTTCAATATTTTAATGGAGTCATTCGATTAATTTTTAATATTATATACTTTTGTTTTGAAAGTAATTAGTTTTCAGCAACGGGTGAGGAGCGCTGCTGCACTCTACAAAACTCCTCAAGAAGCCATTATTATCACCCTGAGGAAGTGCAAGGCGATTTCTTTACTTTTAAAAATAATTACTTTGAAAACACTTTTCTGCTTTCCTCTTTTATCTTTTCATTTGCTTTTCATTATTTCACTGTACTTCGAAGGTAGCACTTGACATTTCCCTTACCTTTCCCTGTACATGCAACTATATAGTATTTTACTCAACAGTATACGTAGCATTATATATATGAAGTAGAAATGAAAACAGGATTATCTTGCGCTTAAACCTGTTATAATATGAACTGCTCAAAGGAATGTGACGCACCTATCTTTTAGCAATAGGTAAGTTTTAAATATATTTTAATTACAGATAAATAACTACTTTTATTTAAAATAAAATAAATAATTACTTGTTTTCTTTCTGGAAACAAATTCATGTTCACCACGTAAATTAACGATTCATTCTTGTTTATTTACAGTACACTTTAAAAGAGGATACGTCTTCAAGAGACACTGAAGCAAGATTTTCTACGTACAAACAGGTCCGAAGACGAAACACTGATTAAAGATCATCTCTCTCTCTTTTACTAATAGGTGAGATTTATAGCTTTCTTTCGGATAATAAAAGATCCATAACTGCTTTTCGTCTTTTAGAATATGTATGATAATATTAATAATTACTTATTTCTTTTAGGTAAAACATTTACTTCTTTTTTATTTTTAATTTAGGTTAAGATAAATGAAGAAAAACCCACAGATACGATGTTTGTCCAGTAGAATACACTAGTCGTAAAACCTTCTTTGTTGCAAGATACAGATTCGAACTATACGAATAAGTTACTGTTGTGCGTTAAAGATATTAATAATATTCATCGCCAAGGTTGTATGAGACGTAAACCTATATTTACAAAATTCAAAACATAGTATTGAAATTATATAAGTTACCACCGGGAATTGAATTCGTGTGTTACAAGTATAAGTCAAATGCATACAGATGCAATATTCAGTGGAACGGTTATTTGCTTTAAAGAAGAGAAAACTGTTGGTTAGTATAGGAATACCATTGGTAAAACTGTACGAATTTATTTTCTAAAAAATAAGAAAGAAGGAAGGAAAGAAAAGTTAACTTTGACTTTTCGTGCCAAGTAAATATAGTTTAACGCTTTGTTTAATACCGAAGCTATGTGAGTCATAAATTATTGTAGTATTTCAAGAACTAAACTGGAGTTATCGATTGAATAATTAAATTTCATAATTACTGGAATTGCGATTTTTACTGGTATCATATTACTGGTATGGTATTTGCTTAACAGAAAATAAAATTAATGATAGGTATTGTTTTATTTAGGATTTTTATATCTTCTTAAAAATATGAAGTTTGTTAGTGTTGCAATTATAATTACTTGTTTTTCTTCTAGGAAAGAAGTTCATATTCACCGCGTAAAGTAACGGATTATTCTTGTTTCTTTACAGTACACTTTAAAAGAGGATACGTTTTCAAAAGACACTGAAGCAAGATTTTCTACGTTCAAAAAGGTCCGAAGACGAAACACTGATCAAAGATCTTCTCTCTCTCTTTTACGAATAGGTGAGTAGGTCTCTATGAAATAGAAACGTAAAGGTTACCTACGCACACACGATGTTTGTATATCACAAAGTTCATTTGCCGGAAGATGGGATTAAACCCGAGTCCATACAGAACAGTTAAGGCACAATTCATGTTCATTCCTGTTGTTTGTTTGCTGTGATGGAAAGATCTACAGCTTATTGTGAAATTCATACTTTCACCTCAACGTTATCAAATAAGAATCTTTTAATTCTGTACACTGATACCTCTTACAGAGAAAGGTCATATTTGTGGAACGTATCTTTATTTCTCCAGGGTCTTTACATAATATACAAACCTATTACACGCCTTGGTTTGAGGCGTGTGGTGGCTCAGTGATAGAAGATTTAAAACCAGTACTTCAGTTTTCAAAAGCTGAAACTTCCTGGTATACATCCTGTACAAAGCAAGCGCCTTGTAAATCCCTGAATATTATTAATTGGCTTCAAGAAGGAATAAAGATTCGCAGCTCTTTCTCCTGAAAGAAAAATGAAAACGAAAACAAAAAGCTGTTTGCTGATTTCCTCTGAAAATGTTGGGACTTAATGGCGTTCCATGCCTCAGACTTGTCAACCATCACACCTTTAGTTAATTACTCTAACATAAAGAAAGATAACGAGTTCAGAATTTGCTAGATTCATGTTTCTCCAGGACTGATGATGATAATGATGATACTGTATGCTAAAAGGAAATAGCAACGTTATTAGGAAATAGCAACGTTGATTTGCACTGAAGAGTGGAAATACGAAGAAATTCTGTTAGCTGGAACGTTAAACTAAAAATACTTCATCTCTCTCTCTTTCTCTCTCTCTCTCTCTCTCTCTTTCTCCCTCTCTCTTACGAAGGGCATGATGTCTTAATGATTGCGAAAACTATCACTTAACACAATATAATGTTCTTATTCCGTAGCAAATACGAAAACTCAATTTAGAGGTACGTTCAAAAATGTTTGTGTTAAATTGATCCAAGATCCAATATATTTTGAATCAAAAAGTTTCTTGTACGTCTTATATCTGAACAACTACATAAAGTATAGACAGATCCAGATTATCACTTAACTCCCTATGATAACGTTATTCCCTTAAAAAATACGAAAAGTCGGTTTAGGAGGGGGAGGGGCGTTCGAAAAATTTTGTGATCCCTGATTCAAGATTCAATAATTATATTTCATTTCAAAAATTATCTTGTACGCCTTATGTCTGGAGAACAACATGTAGTGTACGATGTTGTTCATTATAAGCTTACTTGTTCGGAAATCGAACTAGGGACCGCATGCACGGGTTGCGGAACAATGCTCTATTACACTAAGTATCTATCTGAAAGAATAAGATCGTTGCTTTACCCCCTAGCCACACACAAACGTTCAAATATTTCTTACGTTAGAAGCGTAAGAAATTATTTCAGTTTAACGTGTCACGATTCTGCCCATTATGGTGAGGGTGATTAAGACAAATGAATGAACGAATACTTAATAGAATGAGAATGTATGAGTAGACCATGAAAACTCACGGACACGATGTTGTTCATTATAAGTTTACTTGTTCGGAGGTCGAACTACGGACTGCATGCACTTTGCCACAGTGCACGACAATTAGTAATAAAAAACTTCCTTTAGTCTTTCCCGCTGGCCTGCATAAGATCGTCGTCCTCTGAAAACGAATACAGATTATTTTAATCACAATTCTCAGAAACGAGATATCGCAGCCATGACATTGCATTCTTCTTCTTCTTCTTTCACACACTCACACACACACACACACACACACATACAAATACACATATACTTTCTCTCTCTCTCTTTCTTCATGCAATGTGATAAATCAAGGAATTAACAAGCAAACCTCTTCGTAGTCTTGCATTGTATGCTTGTCTTTTTTTTCACACTACAATGCAATCTGAAGATTGACTTCCAGACTATGTAATGCAACGGGAACACACATGAAAGAGCTCTGTCTATCCGTCTAATTCAATGATTGAAATTTTCATGCTTTAAGGATGCTGATAACTTCTAGATCATCACTTTGTACTTACATTTTCAAAACGAAACAAAACGACAAAAGATTTTTGAGAATACTTCGAGAATCAACACTCAAAATGTTAAGATCGGAAACTGGTATCTTTGAAAAGAATTCACCGTTCCAAAATAAAATCTGTCATCTCTTTAATTCTTTTCAAATTGAATTGATAAAAATATTTCTGGTTTTAACACTGGTTATTATAAGTCCGATCCGATCTTTATTTACTGTGCGGGTCTTTACATGATGTACAAACCTATTACATTTTAGGTTTGAAGAATATTGTGGCTCAGTGATAGAGTATTTACATCCAGTACTTTTGGGGTCCCTGATTCGATCACGGCTCACACCGTGTGAACTTTTTGATAAATTAAAAAATCTACAAACACAAAGTTGTTCACCGTAAACGTACGTTGTACTGTGATCGAACTAAAGACTCTCGCAATAAAGATAAGTGTACATAGTTTCCTTAGTAAAAAAATACATCCGTACGGTTTCTTTTCAGATCAACCATTCTAAATGAATAACAACAACATTAGTATACTAATTTAAAATTCCTACCATATTTGAACGTATTGATCGATAAGAAAATACAAATTTTATGAGAAAATAATAAAAGATTTCAATTTCACTATATTATTATTATTATTATTATTATTATTATTATTATTATTATTATTATTATTATTATTATTAAATGCACTAGAATTAGTACTACACTGCTCAGTGTAAATGAAAAATATTATCTGCTTCTTTATGAACAGAAGTTCACTTCATTGACACCCATCGACGGTAGAGTTCGTTTTCCGTTAAACTTGACTGTGTTTGTACACTATCAAATAAATCAGTCATAATTGAATCTATGAGTTTTTTTATTTGTATTCTGAAAACAAGTGGAATCAAATGTACAAGTTTTCCCATTCTGTTAAAATTTCACTTAAATGCAAATACAAGGCCTTTACTAACACGACTCACTTGTTCAAATGTGCCACTTTTTAGTACAATACAAATTAATTTGGCTTTCATTAAACTAATACCATTTGCAATATTTAATATGACAAGGAGGAGGAACAACCATGTTTCGTCTTGTTTATATATGCCCTGTACACTTACAATTATGATATCAGTTCAGTAAATTCAAGATCGTGCATGTAGCGTCCAGATAAATTAATCGTCATTCCTTTATATGTTAAACATATATTTCCATTTTTCCAAGTACGATGCTGATGCATCATTATCAATAAAATTTCTGGAGGTTATACATAATTCCACCTACGTAAATTATTTGTATAAATACATACTGTTTTGATAACTTTAGAATATGTACATGTACTTTATTACAGTTATATACAAAGAAAAAGTGTGTAATGGAAATTTATTCAAATTTCACTTCAAATTGTACCATATTGAAAGTTAAGTTCATTATTGCAACTTTTACTGGCATTTTTTGTATATCTTCATTCCGAGCACTACGAAATACTTGCATATCAGGGCACTTTTAGTGTTTTCATTTAATAAACATATATCCCTTCTTAAGGTAAAGAAATGGACAATTAGGAAACCATTTCGCATGTTCTATCCATGGAACATCGTTATCAGTCCATTGTTTAATCCACCAGCACAATAGAAGCATATAGTTTGGTCTCTTTCTTATTCTTCCACTATTCGTATTTTTCTAATCGTTTGCTTAAATGAAATCCTGCTTACGTTTCTATGTTCAATTTTGTTCGAAATCTATGAAAGTCAATATTATAAAGTAACTTATGTTTTACACACAGCCATGTTATTTCAGCAGCTGATCAACAGAGACTAATGACGCTATGCAAACAGATATCTGTGCACAAATGCATGATGCAGGAAGGGATGGCGAAGAGGAAGTCATGTTTCATCTTGATTATACATGTACTATACATTTACGAAAGACCACGATCCTTTGGGTTCCGTGTTCGATTCTCGGTGAGAAAGAATTCTTTTTTTCATGCAAGGATTAATACAACTCTAAATCGTAAAGTACTGGTATTGTGTTCGATTCCTGTGAGAGACCTTTCAAAATGAAAACATATTTAGGGTCCGAGTTCGATTCTCGATGAGAAAGCATTCAATATTTTAAGATATTAAGTTAATTCGTTCATCTGGGGAAATCGGTTCCGATGATGTGAGAGTCAGTCAAAAATGTTTATACATGTCCCATACACTTACGTAGAACCGCGACCCTTGGGGGTCCGGGTTCGATTCTTGGTGAGAAAGCATTAAATATTTTAAGGCATTAAGTTAATTCAATCCTTTCTGTCGTGAAAACGAAGTGCTATATACGTGAAATTCTTTTTTTTTCATGCTTGCTTAGGACTTGTTCAACTCTAAAATCATGAAGTACCAAGTTCGATCCCAGCTCCCTACCAAGGTAGATTTTTGTGTACAGAACCTTTATATCGTAAGTTAGCGATGCTACAATCAAGGTTAGTTGTCTGTTTCACTTTTCGCTCCCAAAATAATAATAATAATAATAATAATAATAATAATAATAATAATAATAATAATAATAATAATAATAGGGTTCAGGTTCGATTCTCGGTGAGAAGGCCCTGAATATTTTAAGACATTATGTTAATTCGTTCCTTTCTGTCGTGAAACGAAGTGCTATATACGTAAAACTGTTTTTTTTCATACAAGGACTAGTTCAACTCTAAAATAATGAAGTACCAAATTCGATCCCAGCTCCCTACCGAAGTGGATTTCTGTGTACAGAACCTTTATATCGCAATTTAGCAAAGGTGCAATCAAGGACAGTCGTGAAATACAGGTCTTGCGTTTTGATTCCGGTAAGATAGCTTACAAAATAAAATCATATTTATGGTTCAGTTTCGATTCTCGGTGAGAAAGCATTTTTTAAATTTATTTTTATGTTTGTTATTTACGTTTTAATACCACTTTGGTCCGGATTCGATTCTCGGCAGGGAAAAACGAAGACCAATGCTATGCAAAATAGCTATTCAATACATAACGAAAAGACGAAAATCAATCAATCAATTGGGAAACTTCGATCGTGATAAGTGAAAGGACTCTGCTGAAGATCCGATAGCCGTCCAAGAGCATGAGCATCCACCAATATGAGCAGAGCAACAGCCGGTTCTCACAACCAGCATTTTCCCACTTGCTCGTTGTGGTAGCCCTAAAAGGCTATGAGCATAACAACTAAAGGCTTGTTGAAACTTGCCTCCGAATTCTAGGAACGGGAGGACCAAGGAGCTAAATCCCTTATGCTCATCGGCTTTCCAGGAGGAGCAGGGCGACGGGGGTTCAAGAAACTAGCCAATACACGGCGAGAACGCTTATGTTTCATCTTGTTTCTAATTCTGGTAGGCGTCCAAGAGTATACTTCCTAATTCTAGCATAGCAACATACCGGTTTAGGCCGGTTTAGGGCCTCTAATAAAGATTTTAGGGCCAAAATTTTCCCAGGGGTATGAACGCCGGGACATCTACTACAACCTATTTCTCAAAAGAGATAACAAACTTTATTATAATACGAACAAATGCAATAACAAGAAATACATATGAAAATTAAATAGTATTCGACATCACTTAAATCTGTAAATTACATCTCAGAATAGGTAACAAGTAGTTTTCAGCAGTTTCTTCAAGGTTTTGTTTGACAAAAAACGAAAGGAGTATAAAATCCCCAGACCAAAGAACAATAAGGGTTGAAAAACTCAGAAAATACTAAATTTAAAGCAATTAATATCTTTATGTGTTTTTTACTAGTTATGTGTTTTTTTACTAGCTTCTTTTACTAGTTAAAATTAACTGGCTAAGTCAAATAGGTTAGCAAGCAGCAACCCCAACACTTAAATAGCGGTTAAGTCAAAAGATATGACCTAATTCAAAATTAATTCTCATTACTTTTCTTTTCTTGTCAAGACAATATAATATGAAAGAGGAAGCATAAGTATAATAGTATTCTAAAGAGACTTAAATCTACCATACAAACCAGCACAAACCACTCATTTTCTTTACTTTTCTTTTTCACTTTTGGTCTCAAAAATTTGATTTAAAAACAATACTACTTTAGTGGTTAGATTTGGCCAGAATCTCTATTAACACATACTATGGATAAATCTCACTCCTTCTTTCCACTAAGTTAACACAATTTCATTTCACTTTCCCATATTATCAAGTCGCAGTAAATTTAGAACGAACTACACTCAATTCATTTATTTGGAACAATACGCCGCTCGCTACCTGCACAGTCCAGAGGAGCATACAGGCACAACCAGCGCCATGCAGCGGAAAGTATGAGAACTTCCAGGGATAGATAACTCCAGGACAAATGGCGAAACATTTAGAGATATTTTTCTTATTGTCATATAAAATGGAGATTTTGTTAACAATATTTTGTAACAAAATGTTTTATTATTCGAATAAACGCAACAAGGTCCTATACATTTTTTGAAGAATCAATAGTTTAGATGAAACACCGCTAGCAATCCGACATTTCTTCTTCCGTAAATACAATAAGGTAATTTTTAGTATCTCTCTTATACATTTTCCTTTCCCATATTTCTTAATATACTACGCTATTTTCTATTTCCTTACCAAATTCCTTTTCCCTCTATAATCCTTTTATTCATTCCCAATTTATCTCATGTCCCGCTTCTTTAATATATTGCGTTCTTCAGTCTTTGTAGTCTTAACTCAGTAGTACATTGTTTACCTTTGGTGTTTGGGGTCATTCCTTCGACCCGAGCTTGCGCGTAATGGACTTTGTTGTAGAGAAGAGCCGTGTGAGTAGGATTTCTCGGAGTTTTCCCATTTCTTGCAACTATCCATTCCACAATCGATTCATTTCTCACCATTACCGTCTTCTTTAGCCTAGCCTGCGTAATTGTGCGACGTAAAATTGAAAAAAATCATTTTTTTTAAATTTTTAATGTAGCATCATCTAGTCCTTTGTTCTAATCTCTTTCCTCTTTCCCCTACGTACTTCATCTAGCACTTGTTACAATTAACTAGGTACATTACTCCTTCCTCCTTTCATCTTGCCTTTCTTTCTTTCGTGTTTCCTTTTTCTGTCACTAAGTATATTATCCACTTTCCTTATTTTCTATAAGTTTTAATCACTTCCTTTTTTCAACGTTTTTTTCAGAACCTCGGTTTTATCGCATAACCTTTCATTTCCAAAACATTATTTCCTTCATTCTTCACATCTTCCTCGTTTCTTCCTTTTAAAGCTTATCTTAAGTATCTGTTTCTCTTTAGTAGCTGCCACGGTATCTCTATGTCTGCTTTCTTTGTTTCTTTCTTCGTCGATATCTATGATTCTATCCCTCTTTCTCATGTAGAGTATAAAATTCTTCTCGGTCCTTATGTCTACGTCACTCCTCTTATGAAGTATTTCCCAGCATTGGGTTCTTTTCTGTACCTAGTTTTCTCGAATTTTCCTCCAATTTTCTCTAATGTCATGTCCATGAAGTTGTTTTTCCTTTGTCCCTCCATTTTCGTTTCTATCCTAATCTCTTTTCTCGTCCTTAATTGTTTTATCAAATTTCTCCAAATGACTCTTAGCTAATTTCCATATCCCAAAGCAATTATTTACATTTCTTCAAAATATTATTAGATTTTTATTCCTCCTTATACTTTCTGTTCCTACCTGTTCATTACAATCTCTACTACCAGGCTGTCCCTAAGCTATGCTAAGAAGCTTTTTACGCCCACCTATAATGCATACATATTATCCCATATCAGCGTTACGGACTTCAACACTTTCTCCTTTATTTTTCTATTTTCTTATAATATTATTTTCCGTTTCTTTAAAGACACAATCTCTTTTAGTGCTCGGCAACATTGCCTTTTCAACAATATTGACTAATATGGTTCTTTCTCTTCTGTTTCCCATCTATACCTTAAACTTCTAACTTAATTCCAAACATGTCTTTATTTGGTCTGTTAATTTTATCATTCCATTTATTATTACGCTATTTGCACTTACATCTTTCTGCTCAGTCCATCGTAGTTTTTTTTCATTTTTTTCAAACTTTCTCTTGTTTCACATCACATTTCTTTTACCAATTGTCCAGATGTCTTATCACTTCTCTCACAAATGTAGATAACTTCTTTTTCAGTCCCTTTCTCCCTGTCTTCCACTCCTTCAGTTCTCCTTATAATGGTGTTCCGCTTGATATGCTTTTCTGCTTTCTTGATTAGTTTTATGTCTCACTGATTGATCCGAAGACCTGTTGGCGTGTTGTTCTCCTCCACATACTTCCTTATAAACACTATGTGCTATCTCTTGGATATCTATTTCCTCCATCTGTCCTTTCACTTATCTATTATCCTTTTTAGCATCGGAGGTACTTCAAATTCAGACTTGCATCCAAGATTATCTGTGGGAGGATTAAAGAACTACTACTCCAATTCCTTGCTCCACACCAACCTGGAGTAGGTATTCAACATGGAGCTCAAGCGGCAGCACATACACCACGTATCTATTACTCATACCATCACCAGAAGCCCAAACCTTCCTTCAAAATAGATTTTAGGGACGCTTTCAATGAAATAGACAGGTCATCTATCGTCAGAGAAAATTTTCCTTCGATATATCCCAATGTACACAAAAGCTATGCTGAAGCCAGCAAGCTAGAATTTATATTATGGCAAAGATATAATCTTATCAGAAAGAGGACTTCAACAAGGTGATCCTTTAGGTCCAGCATTATTTGCCGTAACATTGCAGCCTATAGTCAATAATATCAAGACAGACTTAAATATCTGGTGCAATAGCTGGTGCAATAGCTGGAGTTTCGGCCATTGTATTAATACATTGAAAATGATCAACACACAGGCAGCTACAATTGGTCTGCAACTAAATTTCTCGATATGCGAAATCAGCTTTATTGAAAAAACAAATGAACAAAAGCGCACACTGTTTTTTGTCATACAACTAAGAAGCTCCAGGTATCCAATTCATGTCGCCATCAAACGCTTTCCTCCTTGGAGCTGCTCCCTCAGCTGAAACAAGAAGAACTCTATTAACTGACATGATTAACCAGTTACACATGTATTTCTCACAACTATCATCGATATCTGCTCATTCTGCCTTTCACTTACTAAGAACATCATTTTCCATCCCAAGATTATTATATTTCCTGCGATGTTCACCTTCATGGAAAGAAGAGGATTTAATAGAAGGATATGACAACAGTATAAAATCTGGTCTGGAGTCTATCATAAATTGTGTCCTTCAGAATTGCACATGGTTTCAGGCATCTCTCCCAGTTAATCTTGGTGGATTAGGTATTCGAAGAGCCTTAGATTTGGCTATTACCGCCTTCTTGGCATCATTCTACGGCTCTCAATGTCTAATAAAATTACTTCTCTAACAGAAAAACAATCTCCACTGGGATTCTGAAGTTCAAGATTGCTCGTCCACATGGTCGTTGTTGGTGGGCTCCGATTTATCCGACTTCAGTTTCAGGGCTAAACAATCCACATGGGAAGAACCTATCATACAATCAAATTTTTCATTTTTACTAGTCCTCCACCAACCCAGAAAAAAAGGCCAGACTTATCGCTGCATCGTCCATTGAGGCAGGTGCTTGGCTCAAAACTTTGCCCTCACGTCGTCTAGGCCTTCACCTGAATGATGAATCTTTTAGAATAGGAATTCGTTAAGACTGGGAGCGTGCCCCATAAATGGCAAGCGTGCAAATATCCTGTTGACAAAAGGACTACATGGTGTCTCCAGCATAAAAAGCACAGGTATACATCCTCGACACTGGAACTGCAACAACATAATTGTGAGAGCACTTATCTCCGCAGGTTTACCGGCAATAAGGAAGTCAAATGGCTGTAGTAGAACAGATGGGATATCCTTAATTCCTTGGAAGAAAGGTAAAGCCTTAATTTGTGACCTTACATGCACTTTTGCACCTTCTAACCTTCCTTTCTCTTCAATTCAGCAGATCGGAAAGAGATAGAGAAAGGAAGAAAATACAACAACCTTATGGAAAAATATAATTCTTACCAGCTGCAGTTTAATCCGGTGGCTCGTACGAAAGGGAAGGCCTAAACGAAATAAAGAAAATAGGAAAACGCATCACTGAGTTATCCGGTAATGAAAGAGCAACCAGCTTCCTAATCCAAAGAATAAGCAGAGAGGAGATGTAGGTTGAATACTAGGAACCCTACCTCTCGGTAAAGCACTGGAGGAGATTTTCTTACTTTAAAAACAAGCGTAATATGTCAATTTTGTTGTATACTAATTATTATTCATTGCTATTCATTATTGTTTCAACTGCAACAATGTAATTTTAATTTTCAACTGATGTATTTGGATGAAAGCAATTAAGAACAGAGTCTTTTATGTTAAAACCAATCGTAGAAGAGCCAAATATAATGTTCAATATGCCGAAACAGTTGGCCAACTATAGCATATATCTCCAAGTGCGAAAGAAGTCCCAGAATGAGATTTTCAGAAAGACAAGGGCTTTATGGAAATCACACTACACACACAGTATCCTGTCCATCCCATTGGAGATCCCAGAAATACCGAAAGGATGGTATGGTCTCTTAATTAAGAATCTCTAATAAAAAAAAAAATCTTACGCTTCAGAAACTGAGAAGAGTTCAGATTAAAGAATTGAAAACTAGTGTAGAAGCCGATAAAATAAAATCTTAAGTGGGTTCGCCAAAATTAATCTTCCAGTAGTCGCGCCGCGGTCAAAAGCACCGCAGGGAAATTATTTTTTATCGTGTGTCCACCCTATTTGTCAGACAGACTCTACCGTCCAGCTAATCTTCCTCCTCAACTTACCGAACATTCCTGCTTAATCACTTCGTTATCCGTTCTTTAGTATAACTACTAGTGATTGTTTAGTAAATCTGCGGTGCTTTCCACCGCGCGCGACTAACCGTGTAATGTTTTTTCTCAGTGTTTCACTCAGCACGTGACCTTTACTTTGGAGATGTTTTAAGCTTTATAAACATAAATATTATTTTAATGGACGGAAGAGAGGTCGACAGAGTTAACAACCTGATACCAAGTGTTGAAAAAGAGGAAATTAGAAATGAACAGATTAAAAGAACAGTGGTAAATGTTAGGAATGGACCATTCGGATAAATCATCCAAGATGATCTCGTGGAGGCTTAGTCTAAGGAAGATCATATAAAAAAAGTGTAGAAGTGAGTGAACACGAAAGGTGAAATGAAGAGTCTGCGAGAGAGTCTGAAGATCTTAAACCCAGAAATGTCCAGTGACTCCCCGAATGTAGTCAGAACAGGAGAGGACGAAATAAGCGACGATAAAGTGTAGAACAGTGTAAATTCCAAGATAACCTAAAATAATAAAATGTATTGCTGTATAGGTAGTTTCAAAATAACAGGACAGTAAAATAATTCAGTGTAAATTTGATTTGATTTCAATTTAGCGCCCCTTTCAGCATCAAGGCTATGTAAGACATGGACCTACTGCTTAACGTTGGATACGAACCACATGAGATTCCACCGGGAATCGAACAAGAAAGTCCCACGCCAAAGGAGCATATGCTAACCACTTAGCTTGGAGTGAGCTCTAATTGGATGTAAAATGCGCTGTGAAGTTTTGTTCTGTTCTTATGTTTATATAGTATTTATTTTACAAATTTACTTTTGCTCTGCTAATTTTAGACGAACGGAAGAGTTGACAAAAACAAAAGATCGTCTTCAGATTTGGAATTTTCAATAAAACCAGTGCGTAGTTATCTATCTAAAGAAATGTGTAACAAAAAAACATTTTATTCCAAATAAGCAATAAAAAAACAGTACATGTCTAATTCTAGATTCCTCTAATAGTTATTACTGTAAAACTTATAATAATAATAAAAATGTTATCCCCTCAGAAAATATACAAAATTACGTTTCTAATACAAGAAAAATGTTTAAAACGATATTAGCAACAAATTATGTTCGTGCGGTCCTTTTGACCGCGCGCGACTACTCGCGTTACTTTTTTAGCGCGACTTCTCAAGGGTTAAAAAATGAATATATTTTCTTGTAGTGGCAAATTAATATAAGCCAAATTTTTCCAATCACTCTTACGCTTCCTTACATCTTGAGGTACCGATTAATTTTGATTACTGCATAGTTTAAGACTTAGGAAAATGAAGATATGTGGAGGGGGAAAACTTGGATTCTCTGGTACGCAATTTAGGAGATTCTAGTAGATAGCGGACCTCACTTCTGGGCCAAAACTCCAAGCCCTACTCATTTCGTATATATTTTTAACCAACACAGAGGGACCCAAGAAACTAATACTAAGTTACATAGCCCAAAGTGAGATATGCATAGGCCTTTATGACATTTAAAATGATAAAAACTTACATCTAAAAACTTACATCTAAAACTACAACTAAATTATTCTACGAATTTACAAATATAATCATATCCATAATCTTCACAACTACTACATCTTCCAAAGCTACAGAAGTCACTTGTACATTCTTTTTTAGTTTGCGTTGCAATTGATTTACATGTTGTGCAATAATATCGAAAGTAGTCTAATTTTATTATGGTTTGTTTATATAAATGAATTGTATATATTTTATTTTTCTTGTATCTTATAATGCCCCCTTGGTAGAGAATCTATCCCATTCTTTAAAACACATCTTTTATCATCTACACTACTTAAAGCTAATTTATTCACTTCTATACTGTACAAATCATGTTTATAACTTCAAATTAAATTCATCTTTTTATAATATTCTCTTTGGCTAATCAAACAGTCCTTATATTCGTTGAATGTAAGTTCTTTATACACATCACTCTTCTTAACACCTTTCGCTTTTTTACAACACTTTTCTTTATCGAACTTACCTTTAAAGTTTTTATCTGTTAAATCTATTTGAGGTGCTTTTATACTGTACATCTTACTTCTTAAACCCACAAACTCTTCTATGATTGTACCTTTAATCTCATCCTTCATCTTACCAAGTATTTTCTTATTAACCTGTGGTATCTTATATCTGTTACCTTTAGAGTAATCACTCGTATCGAAGTAATCAATATAATTTGTCATGTCCTCGTACACATCTACTGTTTGGATATGGTGTATATATAACTATCGGTATCTGTATAACATACTTCTATTTTGTCTTGATATTTTGGTTTCATCACATTATAATGGAAATCGTACATTAAATATTTTGACAAATCAAGAATTGACATACCAACATAAATCGGTTTGTTAAATTGCACTTTAATCTTGTTCATGTGAACTGCTACTAAATTTTCCGTAAAAACTGTAGTACTCTTATAATTTGGTTTTGCTACAAGCTTCTCGTATTTTTTTCTCATCACTTGCAAGTTTAATATTAACTATCTTTCTAATATTTTCCATAGTTTTCCCAAATACTGAATTCTTCATAAGCTTATAGAAGTCTTTTTCAAAATCATTTGTTGCTTTCGTTCTCATCTGTGTGTTTAAATCAATATATTTATTTAACCAATTTGATTGTTCGAACTCTATTACTCGATGTATCTTGTTAAGTTTTAATCCAAGTGAAAGACATTGTTTTAGGTTTCGATAGTGAATTACATATTTTTCCTTATCATATAAAGTTGTTAATAGCCTTGATTGTTTTGAACCAGGCGGACATAAGTTTTGATGAGCTAGTGCATAGTCTTTGTGATACTCATGTAATTCTTTAGGATATTCAAGATCAACTTCTAATATGTAGCAATATTGAAATTATCAATTATACTTGTAAAATCTATTTCTCTTATCTCATCTTCGCTTAACCATCTAAATCCCTTATACGGTAAATATTGACTCATTGCCCACCCATACAAGTTACTGGCATCTAGATACATTAAGTAAGAATCTTCTTTATTCTTATCGTAATCTTCCATATACTTATTATTTGCTTTCACGTATCTTTTTGAACATTGACTAATCCCACCTCTTATACCTTTCTCTAACATTAATACCATATCACGATCCCACAACAATTCTAATTTTATATTTGTCATCTTTAACATTGCATCCCAAGCTAAACCTGGTGTCCTCATTTACCAAGCAGGATCGAGATCATAAGCTTTAAGACTTGTTTCTCTAAAGTTCTCAAACACATCTGCTATCAATAATACTTCTGTTTTCAAACATAAACCATGGTATTGTCCGAGATTCTTAATGTTAAATGTTTCCCATACTTTATTTGCATGTTCACAATTTTCATCACTTATATGTGTGTTCATAAGGTTGTTGAAGAATGCTTCCTTTAGCGGTATTTTTTTCTCTAAACCTATCCCAATTGTTAACATAATCATTTGGGTAAACACATTTTCTTATTACAAGTTGAAACTGTTCTTGATTAGGATAAAAGTGTTGGGTATGTATCATTTGCTCAGGTTTCAAGTACGATGACAATTTATCTAAACTAGAAGCCATAAATCTAAATGAATCTACAAATTTCAATTTAATAGTTCCAACCTTTTTACTGAATGATAAGTATCTTTCTTCATTATTGGGTATTAGATCTATTTCTTCTTTATTACATCCAAGCTCTTATATAAACAAGTGTGAGTGATATCCTGTCAAGTTATGTATAATCACTGGTACAAACTTTGGTACTTTAACTTTTAAATTGCAGTTATTACATAAAGGTGCCACAAATTTTCCTGTTATATGATCATGATGCTTAACTTTATAATTTTCTTTAGTATACTCCTGCTTACAATAATAACAACATTCAGATTCATTGAATTCTTTTCTCTGACTTTTTGTTGATGGTAATTCGTTATTTTGTTTGCAGTATATGTTCGATATGTGTCTAGGTTCTTTTGTTAGCAGTCTTATAAATTTCTTAGCAGCGTTTTTACCTCTATACAAAACAGGATTAGTTTTACTTCCATCGCTCTTTACTACATAATAACAAAATCCAGATGGCTTACGTTGTTGATTTTTTTTGTATATGATTCATTATCTGGATAACATTCTTCACAACCCATAACTTTATGTAACAAACATTCAAAATCAGCATAAATCACAAATGGCATTTTCATTGTGTATTGGTAGTTTTTAAATTTAACGCATTTACCTTCTTCGGGCATTATGATTTTTACTGGCTCATTTAACGAACAATCTTGATCATGTTTATTTAAAGCGTTTTGGGAGTAAAAGTATAACAAACATCTATCACATAAATATTTTCCAGCTCTCCATTTAGTTAACTGTGCACATACTAGTCTGCTTAAATCCTTAATCCAACAATAGTGTGTTTTAACTTGATTTTCATTTTCTTCTTTTATATATAATAAATTGACATGATTTTTTTGCTTGTTTTGTGTGTGATGTAGTATATAGATTGAATAGTCTGTATCATATGCATAAACCTTTATAGAAATATCAAGTAATTTTTCAGCTTTTGGAATATCGCTTAGTTTTACAGGAAAATGAATATTTTTTAATTTAGATTCTAAGTTTAACAAAAGTTCATTATTTTTTGGTACTCGCTCAGGATGTGAATTTGTAGGATATAAGGCTCTGTATAATGAATATAAGAAACATTTTTCATCTTCATTCTGTACATTAATTACTGCCTTTTTGTTTTGAGTTTCTTTAGGTAATTCTATGTATGTTGATCCTCTATATGGTGTATATTTGACGATTGCTAGTTGTAACAAGTTAATGTTTATAAGAGCCCAGCCAGAACCTCTAGCTTGGAACTCATCAATTCTTTTTCTTAAGCTTTGTTTCATCTTAGTTATTTCTTCTTTTAAATTACTTGATTGATATATTTCTTGGTTTTCAGTGTTAAAATAGAAGTTTTGAGTTTCTTCACCTTTTCCATATGTACTACTTATATAAAGATTAGCTTTCAATGAACTATGTTTACTTAAGCTAATTTGTAATCTTTAATATGGCTTTAGATGTTGTAGTAATATATTGTTCAAGTGGATCTTGTGACTTATAATCTGTTGTAAATCTCCATGTTTTTAATCTTGATTTTAATGCAATGTTCTGACGTTTTACATCGACTGGTCTTGATTCAACTTTGATTCTTGCTTCTTCAATTACTTCTTGTTTAAATGGGAGTATATTTCTAATCTGTCTTCTACTTTGTACATCATCATATTTTTAAGAAGGTTTATTAGTTCTGCTTTTCTTAATCGGGAATATTTTTTGATTCCCTTTTCTTTACAAAAGTTTTTTTAATTCAACAACAGTATGTTTAATTAAACCCATAATTTTTCTATCGTTTTATATAGAAAATCTTACTATTACTCAATTTTTTATCTTCGCCGGATTATTTCTGTTCATTTTTGTCATATTTTTACTTCCATTTATCCCAATACAACACTTAACATTGTACACTCCTGCCATTGTCTACATATTACGCGTTGTATTAGAACACGACTTTTATGGGAATAACCCATCAAAGTTACATATACACATATTAAAATTAAATCATTTTTGTAAACTTATTCATCATCGTCATAATCATCATTACCATATTTATATTCATCATCACTATCCAAATCCGATGCTTTTTGTTGTATTATTAATAATTCTTTTTCCTTTAACAGTATTTGCTTCTCTAGTAGTGCTGTTATGAGTTTAAGATCATGATGAATTACTTTAATTCTATCATGTAATAAATCAAAATGTGTGTTCATATTTATTATATAGAAAATTAGCAAAAATTATTATTATTTTTTAAAATTTATATATAAATCGATAGAGTAATTATGAGTTTAATTAAACATACTGTTGCTGAATTAAAAAAACTTATGTAAAGAAAAGGAAATACGAGGTTATTCAAAGCTTACAAAAGCAGAACTAATAACCTTAATCAACGAACACAGAACAACTACCACAAGTTCACAACAACTAACTTAACTTATAAAAGACATGGCTCAAAAATTAAATCCTGAACATATCGTAAACTGCTTTGAAAATCCGCTTTGTAAAATTATAGTTATAGATGTGCTTAATAATCGAAATGTCGAAGAATGGAGACAAATTTCAGAAATAAAGGACTTATCCGATAACTTTCTACATACTTTCAAAAACAAGATAAAATGGTATTCAGTTACATTTAAGCATAATCTATCACTTTCTTTTATTGAAAATCACGAAGAACACATTGATTGTGTTAGATTATCAAGAAGAAAAGATCTGACCCAACACGAGAGCATTATTAAAAACTATAATGATATGATTTTCTGGGATAAAATGTGTTAGCCTAAGTATGGATTAAGGTCTTATCCTCATCTAAAACCAGAATTCGTATTAAAACATAAAGAACATGTAAGACAACATATAAAATGGTATTACTACTATGATGAATATACTCGACAAATGACAGATTTTCTTAATGAGTTTAAGGAAGAGATTGATTGGCCTGCATTCACCGAAAAAAATAACTGGAGAAAGTATGCAGAGAAACAAGCTATTAATTTTTGTACACAATTCAGAGATTATTTAAAATGGGAAATAATCCCTTATGTTACAAATTTGCTCACACTTGAGTTCCTAAGAACGTTTAAAGTTAAACTCTGTTGGGATGCAGTTTCTAAAAAGTGTCATATTGAAAGAAAAGATCTAACAACCTTCTTGAACGAATTTAATTCTCTTATCAATTGGCGAGCTATTACACCACAACTAGACGAGGCACATGTAAGAAAATACCAAAATAGAGTTGATTGGCCAAATGTTAGCTTAGATGATAAAAGCGAAAAATTCATTCTCGAGTTTGAAAGCAAAGGTTTAAATTTAAATCAGATAGTATATGCTTGTTGGAGTTTTTCTGAAAGCTTTATAATGAGAATCAAAGACAAGATCAATATAGTTCAATTCTTAAGAATGAATAGACATGTTAGCGATCGCCTTAGAAACAAACTAATGTTACTTTCATCAGGTTTACGCTTAATAGAAAACTCAGAAGAAGGCCCAATATGCAAAGAAAACAAAAACTGAATTGTGTAAAACAGCATGCAAACATGTGTTCTGTGTTGAGTGTATTTTTACCTGGTTAGGAAATAATAACAATTGTCCTTTGTGTAGAACGGTTATACATAATAATAACAATTGACAATAATGATTTTGATAGCCCGGTTTATTCTAGATATTGATAACACGTTTTTTATGAAGAATTAGGTTAGTGTAGATTAATGTTAAGCGTTGATGATCAATAACCATAAAAGTTATATTTACATAACCCTTACCTTTATAAATATCTCATCATCTTCTTCTCCATCCACATGACAATCATACTTTTATTTTATTTAGAATGTTGATTGAGTTTGGGTACTCCCTTACAACTAAAACAATCATCATTCATCTTAGCTTAAACACAAGTGGAATGATTCACTATGTAATATTAACCATAAAAGACATTATATATTTACACTAGAACATTACTTTTATCTATCCAACTATTGTGTGATTCATCAAATCCTAACCATTTAACGTATACTTTGTTACCTTTCTTTCTTAACGCCTTTTCCACCAAGTATTCATCTTTATGTTTCGTTTTTAATAGCTCTGGTTCGTAAAATCTACCTTGCACATCATCTTCTTTTAAATCTTCAATTCTATAGGTTGGTGGATTAGATGGAATAACTTTGCTAATAACAAATACTTTTGTTGACCAATTAGGTGTATATCCTTTCTCAAATAACCCTTTCGACATACTTATACGAACATGATCACCTAATTTGTATTTGGGTTTAACACGCCTATATTCTTTCTTATACACTTTCTCCAATATTGTTCGCTCATTCTTCTTATTAACTTCTATAGGCTTTAAACCAATTGTTCTATAAACTCTATTATTATACTCACTAAGCAATGTTGGTAATATCTCTATCCATTTATATTTCCCTTGTGTTGTGAACCTTTTCCACATGGTTTGTTGAAGTGTTCTATTAAATCTCTCAACAACAGAAGCCTTCTTTCCACTATAGATTTACTAATGATTAATCTTATTTTCCTCCATTCACTTCTTACACTCTTTATTGTAAAACTCTTTACCTTGATCAGTTTGTGAGTTACTAGATTTTCTCATTCTTAATATGGATTCGAATGCTTCTGTAACATTTTTACCACTCTTAAATGTAACAGGAACAGCAAACGCATATTTCGGAAACACATCTATAATCGTTAGCAAATACTTATAACCTTTAATTTGGAAACACCTTTTAATACTCCACTATCCATTTCAACAAGATCAGCTTGCCAAAGATCATCAATACCTTTAATCACAACACTTATTCTAGGATAGTTTTTCCTTGCTGGTTTATGAATTTCTTCTATAATGAGTTGAGTTGAGTTGAATTTCAGTTTAGCGTCCCTTTCAGCAGCGAGGCTATGTGTTTCTTCTATAATGTCTTCCCTAATGCCTTTACCTTCTTCTAGTCAATCGGGTTTTTAAAAGAATTGAGACTTAGTAACACCACATACAGAACAAATACCTTTCTTAATATATCTTCCATTTTTTTGTTTGTTCTATCCTAATGGTATCTTTCTTTGTATCTCTTGATTTCTTACATTTATCACAATACATTATCATTATTTATTGTATAGAAAATCAAGAAAATAATTAAAATTTATCATTACCTAATACTATACTTTTAACATTACCAAAAATGTCCATATTTATGTATTTATGTTTATATAACAAACGTCTTTAGGAAAACCTCTCTTTCTATGTACATTATAACAAAGAATAATTGACCTCCTTCCATAGCTGAATTTTTATTTGGTTTAATTGTACTTATATCATTCTTGTTAAAGTTAAAAGTTTCATTTTCGATCAAAGTATCACCTAAATATATCTCTAGAAAGTATTTATTCAAACTTAATTCCATGTGCATTATTTTCCCATTATAGAGAAATGTGTAACCATTAGAAAGATTAAATATTCTATAGATTGGATCTTTTACATTCTTAGTTTTCAATCAATATAATAGATGTATGGTTTCTTTTTGCATAATCAATTTAGAAGTATCTATCCTAATCTCTTGAAAATCTTCTTTCTTTATGTATGTATCTTGTAACGTTTCTGATACATCTTCAAATGGTTTTCTATCGTTCTCTAATTGAGCCTCTATTGACCTAAATTAACTTACGCTAACAACATCATTTAAATTCTCCAACAATTTTAATTTTTCTTCACTAATATTAACATCACTTTTCTATCTTTAACATTACCAAATATATCCATACTCATTTATTATACAGAAAATGCCCTTCGTAACTTTTCAAAACATTACTTTAACATTTCTATTTGTTTAGGTGAATGTTTAAATTAGATATCAACATGAACATCATGCTTTTTAACAGATAGTACAAAACACATTTTAAGTTAATAAACAATGCTCTTTTCGGATACAGTTCTTTAAAGGTTTCGTATAAGTTGACGAAGTGGTTTATAAGTGTTTCTTCCATATGTCGTAAGTTTAATGGTTTTTGATCGGTAACGTGATAGTGTATTAAATAGACATCATCATAATATTTTGTATATTTATTTTTCTTTAGTACTTCTAGAACATCTTTTGTTGATATTAAATATTTTGATATATCTCTAAATTCATCATTTAACACTCGACAACATCTTCAGGAATAATTCTATCCTGTAAAGCTTGCAAACGAGATAACTGTAACTTTAATCTTTTTGTAGTATCATACCATGGTTTTCTTACACAAGCAGCTCTCATTCCTTCATTAGTAATGTAAACAAAACCATTCGCTACAGAACAATAATCACAAATGTATGTACTCCTACCTTTTAATAATGACTTACTACCACAATAACTACATCTTAATGGTCCGGTGTTATAATTTGATATCATGTTCTTTAAGGATATTATTATTGATATATCTTTTTCAACTCTTCTTCCGTGTTCCAAAATTTATTTATGAACATTTTCCATAAATCAATAACTGTATATACTTTGTTTTTATCTTTTAAGTCTATCTTACTAACATACTGAAAATACCGATAAAAATTATAACTAACTAGTCCATCTAGTTCATCTACATGCTTCTGATAATAATCTAAAAATCTATTGTGTATAGCTTCTATATTTACCGTAAAACAATTCTTTATGGATATACCATAAAAGCACTTAAACCTAATCATTTTTAATCATATACATAACATCACTAAAAGAATAGCCTTGATTTAGAAGATTTAAAACCTTAACACAAAGATGACCACATATAACTGAATTAAAGTCTTGTATTCGTTCGTCATTGTAAAATAAGTTTCTGGTACCAAAATATTGTACTAGTTGTTTAGGAGGAACACCACCATAAAAATCAAACACGTACTTTATGTTGTTATCTTTCCAATAGCAAATCCATTGAGTACCAATGTTTTCTGATTTATCGAGGTTAACTACACCACACTCATTTACATAGTTTTTTTTTGTGGAAGTTCGTCACTCATAAATACAAATCTAAATCGTTTTATCTTTAATTCTTTAACCAACCTCTGTATATCGAAGTTGGTCAATGGTTTTAGTTTTTTGACTTCTTTGGTTTACCTGCCCCCTGCTTTTCTTCCATAGTCATATTGTGCCTTTTTTGTTCTTCGAGTTCTTGTTTATTCTTTTTAGCGTCCAGTACAGTTTAGTAATCTCTGCTGCACCACCTGTTAATGAGCCAACTGCTAATAAAGCTGCTAAAATGGCTGGAATTGTAAAGATAAAACCACCCATATGCTCTTTCTTAACCTTTTTCATTTGTGCAGTAGTTAGAGGTAAATCCATTCCTTTACCTTCTTTAATTTTCTTAGATTTATCGCTAAGTTGTTTCTTTGTTAATAGATCATCGATATTTAAATCCTTTAATTCGTTATAAGGAACACTAAACATACAACCTTTAATAGAACACATCTTCTTATTTATTTAAGAGAAAATCTTGGTTTGTAAAAGTACAGTTGTTATTGCTCCACCAAAATCAATTAAGGAATCATTGTCATCTGTTATCCTTATCTCAAAATTATCAACCTTGTCTTTGGATATAGGGAAAAATAATGGATAAGAAGGCTCATAAATAATACTATGTTTAAACACAGTATCTGTTTTAAATGATGCAATAATTCCTGTTTCTCTATGTGTGTACTCAGTATCTTTAACAAACAAACCATCTGCTATATTACAGTGAACATTAATTGTATCGAACGGATGCAACTTTGCCGGCTTATCTTCAACATGTTCTGTGTTTCTAGCTAAGTTTTTTTCACTAAAACCTAATACAGTATTAATGGTATCTAAGGTTGTATCACACGGTCCGCTAAATATTTTAACTCTAGTTTTCTCTCTGTCCTCAGTAAATTTAATATTTTTAAAAGCATCACCAGTGTATGGAAGTTTGGATTTAATATATTCTTCTAATTCTTTTAAACTATATTGACCAGATTGAATTATAAGTTGTTTTGTAACATTAGAATAGCCAGGAAAATCACAAAATGTTAGTTCATTATTTTTTCAGTAATGTTTGGAGTTAAGTATGTTGTGTAAAACCCAACTAGCCCTATAGTTAAATAGTTGCTACTGTTGTCTAATTCGTAATGGAATTTATTCTTTAAAACAGAAGTATTACTTGTTAACTTAAATACCTTAGCCATTTATTATATAATAAATGAACGAGTTTGATTTACCTAGAGATATTCCAAGAGAAAAAGTAATCAAGTTAATAGAATATATCATTCAAAAGTTACAATACAGTTTAAAGAAGAAAAAAGAAAACTACGAATTCTAAAATATGCATACTACACTTTGATCACGTTATCAGTTATACTTTCTGCAACAACTTGGTTTATTAATATTTTTAAAGCTGTAACAATGTACTCAATATTAACAACATCTCTTGCAACTGGAAGTGCTATTATAACAGGTTTATCTTCTAAGTTAAACATAAGCAAACGAAAAGATGAATATAAAACCATTGTTACTTGTATTAACTCATTTAAAGAACAGTTAGAGATGACTATAACATTAAGTGGTGAAATGTATAACGAATGTATAAAAGACACGTTGCTTAAGATCAGAGAACAACTTAAAGATATAAGATCATAAATGTGATGATTTTCACTATAATAAATGAGTAAGAAAACTATAAATTGGGATGTAAAAGAGATGATAAAAGAAACAGTTAAGATAAGAAATGGAGAACTTGTACCTGATGATATTCGATGTCTTATAGTGGGTCTATCTGGGTGTGGTAAACTTTTCTGATATTTAATTTTTTATTACATCCAGGTTGGTTAAGCAATAATTACTTATTCTAAAAGCATGAATCAGCCAAAGTATGAGCAATTAAAAGATCGATTTAAATAAGCAGAACTAAAGTTTAAGAAGCAAATAGCAACGTTCATAAGCGGTAATGACCGTATTGTACCTATTGATGAATGTGAAAAATACTCTATAGTTGTGTTTGATGATTACATTTTAGAGAATCAAGTTACAAGAGGTAGGCATAGATATTTAGACTGTTTTTATTTTGCGCAGACGTATTCAAAAGTACCTAAACAGCTTATAAGAGATAACGTTAACTTCGTATGTGTATTTAGGCAAGATGATACTAATCTTAAACATGTGTATAATGAGTTTGTTGGAGGAGATATGTCTTATGATAAATTTAAAGAGTTTTACTCAAAATGATGGAAAGAAGATTATGGTTTTATAGTAACTGACATGACAAGGAAGGTATACAATGGTAAGAATAGGAACAAGATAAAACACTTTATAAACGTTTGATGTTTTTTGACGTTTTACGTTTTAACGTTTGACGTTTTTCACGTTTATTGACGTTTTCTGGTGTTTATTGTCGTTTTTTCATGTTTCAACTTTTTAACGTTTCACGTTTTATCACGTTTATTGACGGTTTTTCATGTCTTTCACGTTTACTAACGTTCTTTGACGTTGTTTGACGTTTGTTCGTTTTCTATATAATAAATGGATGAGAAAGAAATTGATAACAATATTAAGTTAAAGGAGTTCTTGATAAAGGGCTTCAAATCTTGGAAGAAAGAAAGAGCAGGTATATATGATAAATTTAAGACACAAGAACAACCTGTATTGATGCTATTCAAAATTTAGGAAGTGGAATCAAAGAAGTAGCAGAACAAAATAAAAATCTAATAACTGAACTTGTTCCAGTTGTACATAAGACGGCTTCAACTGATCCAGGTCTACTAGAAACACCTAAAAAGATAACTTATGATAGTTCTCCAAGTAGTAGCGATACGCCTATAACAGGATAAATAAAACAAATGATAAAACAAATTAGTGAGAAAGTGGAAGGAGTAGAACCTTTAACAACAGCGCAATCATTTTGTAAGATTGCAACAAAATAATTTAGTACAAGAAATGATAGTGTATTTGGAATAAGAACTGTAGAAGAAGATGGAAAAAATATAAATAAGATAGGAAATTCTGAAGTTAAAGTGAATGGTGATGATTTGATAATTAATGGTAAAACTTATAAAGGAACAGAAGGTCTATGGGAATTGTTAACGATGAATACTAATAAAACCATTGAAGATTATGATGATGACGATTTTGAACAGTACAAGGAAATAATAAATAGAATCAGATGCCGCCTTCCAAAAATAAAATCGAGATAAAAAAGTAGCGTCTAATTGAGGTTTTAAGTACATTAATATTATCAAGCCTATTTGGGATAATTATATTAAACCATCTTTACCTCCAACTCCTAAAAGGACTGGTGAAGGAATTAAACAATATACAGAGATACCTAAAGAATATATATGAATGGATGATGTGAGAAAGTTAATTGGTCGGTTAATAGTTATAGATGGAGAAGAAAAGGCTGGTAATAACAACTTTTATAATGAGAAAGTAGGTATAGTGAGTATGATTAATAATAAGCTTTCACAATTTATTCCTAATGATCCGAAAGGTATAGGTTATTTGATTAAGATCTTAAATACATTACCATCACGATTCTGGAATGATGAGAAGCTTGGAAAAGGATTAGTAAATGATTTGATTAATAAACTCGCATTTGAATTACATACTCTAGGATTTTCGTATTGCCTTCCGGGAACTAAGCTACAAGAAAGATTAGAAAAAGGTGATAAAGTTATTAACCCATTAGATGATGCTTGTAAAGTACACAATATATACTACAGAGACAATAAAGATACAGAGTCAAGACATTGCAGATAAGGAACTAGAAACTAAAGCATGGAATAGAGCATTTAGTAGTGTTGCGTCAATTGGTGAACGATTAGCTGCTTTTGGAGTTGGTACTGTTATGAATGTTAAGGTTAGGTTAGGATGGGGAGTATACGTTTTTAAATATTATTTTATGTGTAATTCTTTTATGGCATAAAAGCGTTGTTTCAAGATTTTCTTTATGATAAATGGATATTATTGAGAGTTACGAGTTACAGAGTTTTAAAGCTAACACAAGAACATATTATAATTTGAATGAAGCTAATAAAGATATTGAGTTAGATTTCGATGTAGGGGATGGTTTTATACATCCACAGAAAGCAGATTGTCATATGACTTCTGAAGTTGTTGGAGGAACATTTGGTGCAAATCATACTATAAAACTCGTAGATAGCATCTTGTTATGCCCCACTACTGGCATTAACAGTTCTGTTTTATTTGTTAATCATGAGTTCATTATGACTTACAAAAATATTTCATTTCATAAGTTAATGTGTTTATATTTTGCAGTTCATAATTAAGGATGATTTATTATTTATTTAATTTTCTAAAGCTGGCATATTCTCAGTTATTTAAGTGGTTGTGTTAATATTTATCTGCACCGGAAAATTAGTTATTTATTCAACACTAATTAATAAAAAAGATTTAATTGTCCGAAAAAGAAGAAGAAAGATTTAAGAATTAAATCGATATAAAAAGAAAGAAAGATTTGTAAGTGTTTTGAATATCAAATTGAACCATGTGAATTATTTATATACGTGATAAATAGAACAAATTTTGAAGCAAATTTAATTTAAAAGAACATCCAGAAGTTAGTTTAAAGATCGTAATCTGTAGATTGTCTGTATATCATATTTATGGTTATAAATTGATTATTGTGATTATAGGCCTAACTGCGATCAATATGTCGTATTAGAAAGTTCAGTCTAGGGGCTGAGGCCCTTGTCTTTACCGTATGCCACCCAAAATTTAAAATGTGGAAATAGTAATCAATATATACATGTAAAACTCCAATTCAAAATTTTAGTGTTCTTCGGCTTCTGTTTGTACGAATACCACCTTTTACAATGAACAGAGCATCTGTATATTTTCTCCATGTAATGGTTGATTCTAAAATATGTACATGTCGGCCTGATATATATAATAAATATTGAATATGTTAAAATAGCTGCCTTCATCATGAAACATCTTATCCGCTTTACTATCAGCAGATTCTTTTATTTACTGGTGCTAAACATTTTGTTTTATTTGAATTAACATGTGAAGTTTGGGCAAGGTTGTGTTACTTAAAAAAATGATTAATATGAAGTATAAATGATATATATATATGTTGAATAAATATGAATAGTAATTGTTATATTAAATGAGCGAATAATTTTTATAAAATGAAGTTTTAACCTTGTCATAATATGTATAAATACAATAATGATGAAAGTACTAAGCACCTATTCATTCTGCTAAATGACAAGATACCTCTGAAACGCTATGTTAATCATATTATAAAATTACATGGAGACAAATAAGATTTCTTGCCGATATGTGTTGAATGAATAACTACTGTATGCGTAAATACAGTTTCTAGTAACTCGTACATGGAACAGGTCAAATTTGGATGGCATTTCTATCAATAAAGCTATTGTAATTGCATTTGGTTTTCTTTGAATACATATTTTAATGTAAGAAATTAACGATGGCAACATCCACAGAAATTAGTTAAGTCGCGGTGTTCATTGTCCCGCGCGATGTGATTATTTTACAGATGTGGTTACACTTAATATCCTGACACTTACCGGAATCTTCTGAGAAGACTTTTCCACATCAGAACGCGTGGTGGCGACCCAGGCAATATTAAACACATATGTGTTTAACCATAGTACAAAGCGCATTAGCTAGGCAAAGCGCAGCTCAAATTTGGCGTAACCAAGCCAGGATTTTAATGTTGGAAGTAATAAGATGTAATCGCACCAAATATCAGTTATTCTGTGGATGAATGAATGAAGTGAAATATATATAATGGTGTGCTACGGTGAAAAGAGAGGTGCTGAAGTCTCTAGAAACTGTAAAAGAAATGGAGAATAAAGAAAAGGAACTCTTTAAATGTTGTAATGAACTAGTAGTTGCCATGAAGAAAGGTGGTAAACGAAAAGTGAACTCTCGCGACAAGACAATTATTTGCGATGAATGTAAAAATGTTTTTCATTACCGGTGCCTGAATCTTGACGAGGAACAGTGTGAAAGTAAAAGTGACGATGATGGTAAATGGACATGTGATAAGTGTTTCTCGAAAGAGTCCAAACAACATGAAGGTGAAAATATTGAAGCCATAAATGAATTGGATGACAACGAAAGTAATAAAAGTGATGAGGAAGAACAAACTGAAGAAACAAAGAACCATGAAGAAAAGGATGAAAAGAAAGAAGGAAGTACGATTTGTAAAGAACAATCACTGGTGAGACCAAAAAGTCCGGATCAGAGAAAAGACATGGACGTATATACTTCAATTAAATTTGTGGAAACCCATAATTCTGAAGAAACAACGAATATACCAATTGAAGTAAAGAACCATCAAATGTTATTAATGATAATGCGACAACTTTCGGAATGTAAGTCGGAGATTTTGAATGGCATAAATACTTTCACTAACCGACTGGAAAATTTCAGAAAGGAATTAAGGGAAGAAATAAAGAATGATTTAAATGCTGGAGTTGAAGATATAAAGAAGGAGATTACAGAAATACCCAAGAGAAAAGGAGATAGTATGAAAAACGCTCCTGTAGAGACAACCAATGGAATCGACGACATAGATAAGTTGGATGGAAGAATACAAGATGAAATTTTGTCAGATAAGAGTACGAAAACTTTGAATTGGCTAAATGAAAGATCTCTTAAGAAGATAAATAAACCTAAAGAAGAGATCCAAATACGAGAGATGAGAAAAAGAAATATGATAATGTGCAAAGATAGAAGCTGCAGAAAAAGAAAAAAGAAAATAAGGGGAAGAAAAAGCAGAAACAGAGAAAGAAAAATGAAGACAATAGTAGATATTAAGCTCAGAAATTCGAAGCGGAGAAAAGGCAAAAGAATAGATTTTGGTGTTAGATATGTAAAGAGTAAACGAAAGGAACGAGGAAACCGAAAGAGCAAGTTAATGTATTGGAAGAGAAGAAAATTGAAATTTATGACAATTTTGATCGGTGCAAACAAGACGAAAACAAGAAAAGGTCCAGAAGGAAGAAAACAGTGGAAAAGTCGAAAAAGTAAAGTAAAGAATGCACAATACAATAAGATGTGGAAACATCATAGGAGGAAAGGACAAAAGGAGAATAAAGGCATAATTGGAAGAAATCGAAAGAGAAGGAAAGAAAGACAGAAGATATACAAAGTAAGATTCATTTCGCGTAGAAAGAGGCGAAAAAAAACGGTGAGAAATAGATGACGTTTCATATTTGTTTTCGTGTAGCTTTGTTATTATTGTTCCATTTTTGTTATTATTGTTCCATTGTCTGATATTTTTAATGAATTGTCAACTACATACTCACATTCCAATATAATAACCAAATTCTGAAAAAAAATCTATTTCAAAATTTAATTTAAATTGTTATAATATCTAATTGTGAAATTTAAGTAACTTTTAATAGTTTAAAAAAAACAAGAAAAATTGCTATCAGGAAGAGATTATAAAAATATAAAGAAGTTGATTTTGTTTGACATTTCATATAGATGTTCGCATTGAGTTGGTCCCTACCTAGTTATAAAGTTGTGAAGTAATCGTGTTCGTCATCGTTTTACAGGATACATCCAAATGAATCAGAGAAAAATAATGAATGTGAAGTGTAAAAAAAAATTTTAACAATTTTTTTTTGTCGGCAGGAGGGAAAACTGTTATGCCCCACTACTGGCATTAACAGTTCTGTTTTATTTGTTAATCATGAGTTCATTATGACTTACAAAAATATTTCATTTCATAAGTTAATGTGTTTATATTTTGCAGTTCATAATTAAGGATGATTTATTATTTATTTAATTTTCTAAAGCTGGCATATTCTCAGTTATTTAAGTGGTTGTGTTTATTACCTATGCACTTATCTGATTCTTCTGATCGTGTAATCTATAGTCAGATTCGAACTTGTCCACGTTTATATCAGCGTGGTGGCGACCCAGGCTAATTTCCGAATTGAAAGTTGAATTCTGGTCAAGCTGAAGAGCAGTGGCATTACAAAATTTTGGCGTAACCAGGCCAGGATTTTAATGTTAGAGATAGTGAGATGTAATCGCACCAAATATCAGTTATTCTGTGGATGAATGAATGTAGTGAAATATATAATGGTGTGCTACGGTGAAGAGAGAGGTGCTGAAGTCTCCAGAAACTGTGAAAGAAATGGAAAATAAAGAAAAGGAACTTTTTAAATGTTGTAATGAGCTAATAGTTGTCATGAAGAAAGGTGGTAAAAGGAAAGTGAACTCTCGCGATAAGATTATTATTTGCGATGAATGTGAAAATGTTTTTCATTACCGGTGCCTGAATCTTGACGAGGAACAGTGCGAAAATATGGGTGATGATGAGGCTAAATGGACATGTGATAAGTGTTCCTCGAAAGCGTCCAAACAACATGAAGGTGAAAATATTGAAGCCATAAATGAATTGGATGACAACGCAAGTAATAAAAGTGATGAGGAAGAGCAAAGTGAAGAAACAAAGAACCATGAAGAAAAGGATGAAAAGAAAGAAGGAAGTACGATTTGTAAAGAACAGTCACTGGTGAGACCAAAAAGTCCGGATCAGAGAAAAGACAAGGACGTATATACTTCAATTAAATTTGTGGAAACCCATAATTCTGAAGAAACAACGAATATACCAATTGAAGTAAAGAACCATCAAATGTTATTAATGATAATGCGACAACTTTCGGAATGTAAGTCGGAGATTTTGAATGGCATAAATAATTTCACTAACCGACTGGAAAATTTCAGAAAGGAATTAAGGGAAGAAATAAAGAATGATTTAAAAGCTGGAGTTGAAGATATGAAGAAGGAGATTACAGAAATACCCAAGAGAAAAGAAGATAGTATGAAGAACGCCAGAGACAACCAATGGAATCGACGACATAGATAAGTTGGATGGAAGAATACAAGATGAAATTTTGTCAGATAAGAATACGAAAACTTTGAATTGGCTAAATGAAAGATCTCTTAAGAAGATAAATAAACCTAAAGAAGAGATCCAAATACGATTGATGGGAAAAAGAAATATGATAATGTGCAAAGATAGAAGCTGCAGAAAAAGAAAAAAGAAAATAAGGGGAAGAAAAAGCAGAAACAGAAAAAGAAAAATGAAGACAATAGTAGACATTAATCTCAGAAATTCGAAGCGGAGAAAAGGCAAAAGAATAGATTTTGGTGATAGACATGTAAAGAGTAAACGAAAGGAACGAGGAAACCGAAAGAGCAAGTTAATGTATTGGAAGAGAAGAAAATTGAAATTTATGACAATTTTGATCGATGCAAACAAGACGAAAACAAGAAAAGGTCCAGAAGGAAGAAAACAGTGGAAAAGTCGAAAAAGTAAAGTAAAGAACGCACAATACAATAAGATGTGGAAACATCATAGGAGGAAAGAACAAAAGGCGAAGAAAGGCATAATTGGAAGAAATCGAAAGAGAAGGAAAGAAAGACAGAAGACATACAGAGTAAGATTCAATTGGCGTAGAAAGAGGAAAAAAACGGTGAGAAATAGATGACGTTTCATATTTGTTTTCTTGTTGCTTTGTTATTATTGTTCCATTGTTTGATATTTTTAATGAATTGTCAACTACATACTCACATTCCAATATAACAAGAAAATTCTGAAAAAAAAATCTATTTCAAAATTTAATTTAAATTGTTATGATATCTAATTGTGAAATTTAAATAACTTTTAATAGTTTGAAAAAGAACAAGAAAAAAATGCTATCAGGAAGAGAAGACTATGAAAATATAAAGAAGTTGATTTTGTTTGATATTTCATATAGATTTTCACATTGAGTTGGTCCCTACCTAGTTATAAAGTTGTGAAGTAATCGTGTTCGTCATCGTTTTACAGGATACATCCAAATGAATCAGAGAAAAATAATGAATGTGAAGTGTAAAAAAAAATTTAACAATTTTTTTTGTCGGCAGGAGGGAAAACTGTTATGCCCCACTACTGGCATTAACAGTTCTGTTTTATTTGTTAATCATGAGTTCATTATGACTTACAAAAATATTTCATTTCATAAGTTAATGTGTTTATATTTTGCAGTTCATAATTAAGGATGATTTATTATTTATTTAATTTTCTAAAGCTGGCATATTCTCAGTTATTTAAGTGGTTGTGTTAATATTTATCTGTACCGGAAAATTAGTTATTTATTCAACACTAATTAATAGAAAGATTTAATTGTCCGAAGAAGAAGAACAAATTCAAATAAAAAGAAAGTTTTAAGATATATATTGTGAACAACTAATTGTAATACTTGAAGTTAATTTTAAAGAAAGGGAAAATATTTAACAAAATTTCTAAATATCTGAAAAATATTTAAAAAATTAAGTAAATCTGAGAAGTACCACGTAATTATTACTAATAACAACTATTTTAAGGATTAAGATTGAATCTTGACGGTGAAATGATACTATTTAATATGTCAAGCTAGACAGTTCATTCTAGGGGCTTAGGCCCTTCTTTCTGTCGTCAGCCACCGAATAATAGCTTAAAATGTATATATAATCTGATTCATACATAATGTCAAAATTCTTGTGCTAGTAAATTTTGAATACAAACAAAATTCTATATTTCAGTATCTTAGCAGTAACAACATATATTCAATGGTTTTCTTGTGTAACCGATAAGTATATCACAACACAATTCTTGCAATATCATTCTTCTTTCAATGTTATATTTTGGGATATCAGCATATTCAACGTTGCAAATAAGGTACCAAACATCTAATAATGAATACTAAAATAATAATATGAAAGACACAAGGATATGTTAATGAATATGAATATTATGAATTTGAATGAAAATGGTTACTTTTAATGAAGATGAATATTACGAATTTGAATGAAAATGATTATGTAGTTATACAATGAAACGTTAATTTAATGGAGTAATTATTTATATGAAATGAATTTTGAACCTTGTGGAAAGTTTCCTTCCTTGTTAGCCTGTCCTACGTTGGCAACGAATCAGCACTCGGAAGTCTGGTGCTTTAATGTTAACCGTAATACTTATTGTAGGATTGCCTGCGCCGTACCAGAACGGCGGAAGAAAGGGCAGTACAAAACTGGCGACCGTGACAGGACACAGTGAAGTCTGGTTTCACTGAAGCACGACGTGGTGAGTAGGTAACAAGAAGAGAAACATGAGAGGATACATACATGAGAAGATAACCAAAAGCGGATGAATCACTGGATTCTGGACAATATGAAAATGATGGAAGTAAATAGTGAGAAGGAAGCCTTAGGTAAGGATTGGCAATATGCCTGCTGTATAAAAAGAAAAGTATCACCTAAGGAAGGACGCAAAATAGTGGCTTCAATTATATGTGAAAAATGTAAATGTTACTATCACTTTAAGTGTATTAACATGACATTTGAAAGCTATGTGCAAATGAGTTTTACTGGAGAAATTTGGATTTGCGACCGTTGCCGAAGTAAACAAAAGAAGGTATCTAGTTTGCGAGAAGAGGCATCACGGCAGAATATAGAAGCCACAAGAAAAGAACCACAGCCAAAATATATTCAAAAGGCAGCTGTGTATGTTAACGCTTTGGATGAAACTAAAGACAGGATCAAAACTGAAACGAGTTCTCAACTGAGTGTGATGAAGTGTCTTCGCGAAGAGAATAATCGTTTACTACAGAAGCTTCAAGACTGTTTACTCTCTCTGGATGAACAGAAAACAAAGTCTGAAGAGATTAAGAAAAGAGTGAGTGATATGGAAACAGACCAATGTTCTCTCATGAACAAGTTAAAACAAAAGGACAGAGAAATAACTGAAAAGGTGAAAACTATTACAGCTCTTGAAGAACGGACTCAAGTGTGTAAGTGTTCCTCTTTTAATGATAAAGTGACAGAGTTGGAATCAAAATTAACAAAACTAACAAATGCACAACAATCTTTGTTGGATCGAATCAGATCTTATGAGGAGTGTGTAGCGGATTATAAAAGTATTATTGGTGCTAAAGAAAGTGAACTTAGTGTGCTTAGTGAAAAATTATGTAAATGCCAGCGACTTCTCGAAGTCGAACAAGCACAACAGTGTGAGCTAAAACATAAAACTGAAATGTGTACGGATAGAGTGAATGAGTTACTGTCGTCAGTGAATAATTATGAACAAAAGATTGAAATATTATATGCAGATAGAATCACTCTGGAAAAAAGAAATAAAGCTCTCGAAGAAGCTAACTACAACATGGTCTTACAGCACAACTGTGAGACTGAATCTTCGCTAACACGAATGAAGAATTTGGAATCTCTTGTGCAAGAAAAGGATGAAAAGATTCAGAGCCTTGAAAATAATTTAGAAGAACAGAGAAAACAGTTTGAAAAGAATCAGCAGCTTCAAGAAAATTTGCATGCGGAAGTTAAGGAGTTACGAAAGACGTTGCACGAAAAGGAAAATACGATACATAAAGAAATGTCTGAGAAGGAAAAGGAGATAATTTCATTACAACGTGCACTGAAGGAAATGCTTTCTCAAAAATCAAAAGAAAAGAAGAAAGGAATGCAGAGATTAATATGTATTCTAAAAAAATGAATCGTGCCGAAGTTGTTATACGTGATAATTTTATTGCTATAAAGGAAAAAGATGCTGAAATTGATAAGCTGGAAATACAGCTTAAAGCTTATGAGAAGAATGAAATTTACGTAAAGACTATAAGTCAAGAATTTGATAGTCTTCGAGACGAGAATTATAGTCTCAAAACTGAAATAGACAGTCTGAAGGAGGCTTTAGATTTGAAGGAAACAGAAATGGTTTCATTCAGGACAAACCGTGATCAGTTGGTGTCACAGTTTGAAGTGAGTTTGAAACAAAAACAAGAGGAACTAGACCGAGAGAAGCGGGAAGTTTAAGCTCTTAGGGATGTTCTCTCCAAGAGTACACCAAAGAAAGTCGATATTGAGACTTTGGAAGCAGAGAACTCCAAGCTACAAGAACAGAATGAAAAGCTTTCAGAATCCGTTCACAAGTGTAGTAGGGAACATAAGTATCGGATGCTTAAGAAAGAACCATCAAACTCTGATTATTCGCCAGAATCTGACAAGAATGATAATGAGAGTAATCAACGGTTGAAGCGAACTAAGACCCTGCAAGAGAAAATAATACTCGGAGAAAATAAAGAAAATAAATGCGTGTCAAATAGTGTAATAAGAGTACGAAAGCTATGGAAAGGGTCACAGGATGAAGACTTCGATTACCTTAAGGCTGAAAGCGAAATTAAAGAAAGATTAAAACACAGGCCTATTTCAAATAATTGTATGAATTACAAAACTAGGAAGAAGAACAACGGAAAGAAAGTGAAAGAAATGATCCTGAATGTACATCGAAAGAAGAGAAGAAAAGTATATGAAATTCGAAAAGGAATCCGTAAACTGAGGAGAAACTTGAATAGTGATGTCTTGACTTGGAAATACAAAAGGAAACCTAAAGCATGGAAACGGAAGCTTGGAAAAGAGGAAAAGAAGAACCGTCATAGAAGGAAGAAACGAAAGAAAATCAGGCCTGTAAATGTGAGTGTATGGTTTAAGATGAAACGGAAAATTGACCAACGGCAACAGAATAAAGGAAAAGAAGAGATGAATTGGAAATTCCGAAAGAAAGTTAAGAGTAGTGAATGAAGAATAGTTCATGTAAATTTTGCTCACTCGTTCCTTGTTTTTCTATTATTGTTTATTGTGTATTTGTCATGTGTTGTAAGTTTAGTGTGCCCGGTTATTTAAGTACCTTGCACTAGATAATCAGAAAAAAATATATGTATATATTTTTTTTATTTGAAGACGGGGCAAACTGTAATGGACCCGTCTGGTCTCCATTACAGTATAAGATTATTTTTCTTTATATGCGCCCTTATTGTTTACCTTTACCATTTGCAAGGGCATATTAGTTATTGTTAATATTGCATTCATGACATTATTTCTGTTATTTTGTTATATAAGTTAATGTTGGGTTATATTTAATCTGCCACCGGTGTATTGGCGTTAATGACCGAGAAATTATAGCCAATTATCTTCTTTTTCGTCTGTTAAATTGATATTTTCTGCTGTTTTTTTATATGATTAGAGATTGAAATAAAAAATAGGTGTGTGTATATAATGATGTCGTTCAGAAGGAAAGAACACATAAATATGCTGTACTAGATCTAACAGTCTGGAATCCATGAGGATTCCGTAACTGGATTATCTTCTCTCTCCTGTTTATAAATAACGCCTTTTGCATCAGGAAGAATAAGGTATACATATTATTAAGTTCATCACAAAGTTGACAACAGATGCCTATACACATTCATACTTGTTTAATCGTTTATTATATGTGTATGTTTTTGCCATATCAAATGATTCGTTTGCTTCCTGTAATTAAGTGATCATCCTTCTGCTGTTAGTATAAATATAATACAAATGTTTATTGATATATATAGTATATATGATGAAAATGCTACAATTTGAAGAATTAATTAATGGTGTACAATGAATAAATATTAATTATGTGCATTGGGATGAGTCAGACCTAGAACAGGAATGCTATTAAGTATCCTAGGTGTTAATGGGGATAACTGGAGATATATGAATGTTTACATATAATTGTATGGCATAACGTCTTGACTATACCGAGGTGATGAGAAGACAACTGTTTGTGGGCTATGTGCTGTAATGGTGATTAAATCAGGTCAACATTCTACAGTTGTATTTAATTCCATTGTAATCTTATTAAATGTATTGTGTATTTATTCCTGATATGTTTATGTCCTGTTCCCTTCCTTGTTAGCCTGTCCTACGTTGGCAACGAATCAGCACTCGGAAGTCTGGTGCTTTAATGTTAACCGTAATACTTATTGTAGGATTGCCTGCGCCGTACCAGAACGGCGGAAGAAAGGGCAGTACAATCTTACCATTTTTCATTTTTCAAATTGAGGTTAGAAAGCATGGAGTTGTTATAGATAAGATTGAACTACCTGGAATAACAGCTACAGCTATTAAAACATTAAAGATTTCCAAACCAGAAGGTGAATATCTAAAACAAGCAGGATTTGAAACAGATGATAAACTTGGTCTAAGAAAGGACTTTAGTGTTTTGTAGCCATTAAGGTTAATTCCAGGCTTCTTAAGTGATTATAAAGAGGTTATGTGGAAAGAAGGATTGAGAATAACATTTACAAAAGCTAGCAACAATAACGGTGTCTTGTACAAATGGGCTGGAACAGAAGCAGGTGCAACAGCTCCTCGTGATGGAAAAATAACAATAAAAAGTATGGAGATATAATGCCTATTGTTGAATACGAATCTAATTATGAAAGCCAATTAAAGTTGAATATTCTTAAAGAACCTAAAATCATGTTTTGATTCCATACTTATCAATGTGTTCAGAAGACTGTTGTAGGTTCTTTCTTGGAGTTTGATGTTACTACTCAATTTAATTCTAGACAATTTGAAATGCCTGATTTCGTAGTTGTAATGTTCCAAACTGATAGAAGTGGTAAACAAACAGCAGATGCAAAGAGGTAAGGTAAAGGTAAAGGATATATATCTTAAGAATGGAAGGAATGAAGTATTTCCAAAAGAATCAAGAAACTTAGATATTGATAACAGGGATTATTTTAAGATGTATGAAGATTATATTGCATTTAAGAGAACAAGTGGCAATACCGAAATGTACTATGATCCTAAAGAGTTTATAGATAACAGACCAATGTATGTGATTAATTGTAGTAAGAGGGAAAATGTATCGGTAAATGAGAGAACAAACATAAAGATTGTAGTAGACTTTGCAGAAGCTGTTGCTGATAATACTATATGCTATGTGATTTTAATGGGACAAAAGAACTTTACATATGATCCTAAGAATGAGAAAGTAGTAGAAGAGTTTTAGATAGTTACATGTATTTTTTGTAATGTTTATGGAGGTTCTCCATAAACATTACAAAAATAATTAAAAAGTTTTTTGTTAAAGATGAACATTGAAGAACGATTATTGATTTTCTATATAATAAATACGATGGCGAGTCCTATTGAGGTTTTAAAAAAACTCGGAAGTCTTGAGCAAAAACAAGTTATTGGATTAAGAGAATTAGAATTAAATACAGAATATAAGATTGTGAAAATGGAAGAGATTAAAACTAAGTTTGGAAAGAGCATTTTAGTTGAATGTGAGGAGTTCGAGGTCTTTCTTCCACCTAGATTTACAAAACACTTAACAGATAAAATGATTGATGAGATCGTTAAAGACGGAATAAAAATCAAATACACTGGTTTAAAAGATAATTATCCAACTGTTGAGTTCTGTATGTAAATTTCAAATGAGGATCGGTTTTGTGAATCTAAAAAATAATAAAAATGACCAAAAATATGCCGTCAGAAGTAAAAAATGAAGTGATTAGAATGGATCCTCAAAAGAAATTTATACTTACTAATAATTTCAATGTAATTGTGAAAAATGTGCAAACCGAAGTTCAAATTGTTTTTGATATTAACGGCTGTCTATTCAGCTTGAATTGTGATCAGTGGACAGAGTTTAAGAAGTCATTATTTCCTATAGAGAACGAGGTTAGGAGAAGATTCCATTATCAATATCCGAACTTGTAATTTTAAGTATGTTATAAGTGTATAAGTGTTTTTATAGTTTCATTATCAATATCCGAACTTGTAATTTTAAATATGTTTTAAGTGTATCAAGACTATAAAAACTAAGAACTTTGGATATACAGAACATTATGTCATCTAAATTTTAAAGATATATGCATCACTAAGGGATTTATTTGAGTTTTTGTAATTATATCCTTAGAGTTATGCAACCTACAGTACATTCAATAAATAGTAAAAAATTATTTCTCTATTGATTGTCGTTTGAATTTTTAAAATCGGTTAATATATGATGAAGTTATAACAAATTCAAAATTTCGGGAATTTTTTACGGGTTTATTTTTGGGTTTTCGGGAAAATGTTATTTTTTAAAAAAGTATTAGAATTTTATGTAGATTATGGTAGTATTTTTCATTTCTCAAATATCTGAATTTTTATATTTTTGCAGTGTATGCCAACTCAATTTTTTCTGAAATTTTCCAGCTTCTTTATTTGATGAGTTAGCACATTATAACTATGGAGGGGTAAAACTATCCTCTTAAAACATTTTGGGTAAACACTATATTTGATAAGTGCGTTGGCAACACTGACATTTTTTTCTTTGTTGAACATTGATGTTCTAGCTAAATTTGCTAGCTAGGTGGGCATTTTAAGAAGTTACTCACTTACTCAGTAGATAGTGCTGCATATCGTGTAGTTTGTCACTTTGCTAATAGATGGCGTTACTTGTAGAAGTATTTGTTCATATATAAGGACCGATTTTCTCTCCTATATACAGCGTTAGCCAGTAGCTCAGTTGGTTAGCGCGCGGTTCCATAGAACTTGTGATTTGATACTGAGAATGTACATTCAAATCCTTGCCTAGGACTTGCGAATTTATATCTACGGCTGGGTTATAAATTTGTAATTTCTCAAGGAACTGTAAAGTGAACTGAGCTATACGGCTGTCTTTCATCAGAGATGGCTACAGTGTCCTCACCTCTGACTCATGTGTGGGATATGGCTGGGCATCTCTGTTACTTGGGACAGCAAAGATAAAAGGGAAGGGAAGGGAACCTGGCGCCAGGGATGGGACGGGATGGATACAATATGATTGTGAGCTGTGTGGGTGAATGTTGTGACTCCTATTCAGATAGGTAGCTATACCGAGGCTGGGTGGAAAGCCATAAGTTCGCTTACAGACCTCAAAGGGAGGAAGGAAAGAAAGAAGAGAGGCACATAGAAATTGAACAAAAAATCCTAGGATCTATCTGGGGGGAAACAACAACAACATCAGCGCTGACCTCTCAGATGGATACTAGGATTTCTGCGACGGCAGTTTTGCTGAAATAAGCTCTGACTTTTTAAACATATTTATTTAACCTATTTCTTATGATCTCGTGTTGTGGTGTTCCAATGTTAGTACTGGAATCGTTCAGAATGAATCAGTGACAGATCACCTGTTCCGGAGTTGTATGTATCTTTTCTCATTGAGTTTTTAAAGCTAATTATTAACGGATTTTCATCATTCAAGTGTCAAATGAAAGCTTATAATCTGGATATTAAGATCCAATAAATATATTTTGTGTAGGATTAACAGCGCTCTTCAAAAAATGGAACAAATATGTTGTTATGGTTGCATTATAAGATAGAAGAGAAGTAAGTTTCTATGATCTTAAATGTCATAAAAGCCTATGCGATCTCACTTTGGGCTATGTAACTTAGTATAGTTTCTTGGATCCTTCTGTGTTGACTAAAAATATATACGAAATGAGTAGGGCTCGGACTTTTGGACCAGAAGTGAGGTCCGCTATCTACTGATTCTACTGTAATAAATCTACTATAATATTTACTCTTATACATTCCTTCATCTCCATGAAACGTGAGGTAAAATGGGAGAAAAAATCTCCAATAACCAAGTACTATCGCGAATATAAGGCTGGAGGCGGATACTTAATCTGCATTAATTGCTGAAACGGAAAGATGAAAGCGATGCAGTTATGTAAAGAAAGAAAGGAAAGGTGAAGACAAAAACTACCAGATATGAAGTTTGGTTGGATGTTCGAAAACAAAACGTTTCAAATGAGATAAGTGAAGGATGTTTTTCTGTATTGAGAAAAATAGAAACCGTCCTGATGAATTGCATACAAACTGAAACAGATATAAAATTCTGGAGAAAGAAGGGACATAATAATTTTACCATCTAGACACAGGACCCGTCTCGGGATTTAGGTCACGTCCTTAAAGTTATAAGTTTTGTGATATCAAACTGAGAGAAGAAATGTTACTAACTGCTTTTGTTTATGTTCTCAACAGTCAGAACAAGAGAAAATTTTACGTGTGTTTCTTTGAAGCAATACCACGTTATTCTTTACAGTTGCAATTTGCCTTACGAACCGCATTTGGTTGATACTGTGCCGTAGTGATCTTTACATTGGTATGATAGAGTAAAATGACTACAAAAGGGATTTAATTTAAGATTAGAAACAGCGCTGTTTCCTTCTATACTGTTTCCTTCTATATTATTATTATTATTATTATTATTATTATTATTATTATTATTATTATTATATTATTATTATTATTATTATTAATTTTATTATTATTATTAGTATTTTGGTAACCTATTCACCTTCCTTTTACCTCCCTGTATTCCACTACAGTATATTTTTTCGATAGAGAATTATGTTTTCTTAATTTAAATGATCTGGTATTATGGTTAGTCGTTTGCCAATGTCATGTGATTGCTATACTTAAATTTGATTGGTTGTTTATCCTTCCGATGAAGTAGCTTTGAAATTAAGTGATTGGGCCCCTCACTTGTTCTTTTCGCGAGGTATGTGTTACACCATATTTAATATTGTGTATAGTATATTTATTTTGTGAATTTAAAATCTATTCTGGGTTTTCCCTGAGTATGTAAAAAATACATGTAGACAGAAAATTCCAAATATTTTAATTCAACCATCAGTTCAAATATTGGTATTGAATTTCTATAATATAAATATGTGTATTTCAAATACGGTTTATGGTAAATATGTCTTGTGATAAGGCAGGAGCCATCTTCGATTTTTACTTCATACAACATGTGCCTGATAAATTTTTCAGTAATTATAAATTTCTTGTGGTTTTTGCATGATTCGAAATTGTTTAAATCTACTAATAGTAGAAAATATTTTTCAAAATCGGATAAACTTTTACGAAGTTTACAAATTTGTTGTTAGATTCAACATTACGTTTATATTTAAAAAAATAATAATAAAATTTCTTAATGCTATTGGAATTCTTGTTTGTGTTGTTTATCACGTAGAGTTATGTTCGTGCAACCTTTGAAGACTTATTATTATTTGTTGAACTTTAGCATACATTCTCTTTCAGTAGCTTACATTTTTACGTGCGTTAAGCCTCGTTGTAAACCACATACCTGGCCCGGGAAACTCTTCTCGGAGGGGCTACTTGTTTGAGTAGAGGGAAGGGAACATAAAACTTTCTTTCCTGATTTTCAAAGATTTAGTTTTTCTGGGAAATTGACGGTAATGGCAACATTACCCACCTTGGCTGTTACAAAATAAGAGAACAAGTCATTTATTTTTTTATGGTATGCTTTAAAAGTTTAAAGTCAGTTATAGTCTTCATTGGTAATATAAAGCAGTCGGGATTGAACCCTATTATTGGCACATGCTAGTCAATATTCTTGCTTACTTGTTTATATTCATCATGGCTTTTGGTGGTGATAGTTCTTTTTTTATGGATGAGATACCACTTTTTAAGGAAAATGAAAATGTAGTACACGTAGAGCAAAGAAAGGTCGAATCAATATTTTTGAAAGAAATTGCTACAATGAATCCAATTCACCAAAGACAGGTCGTAGAACCGTTATCAGAAGGAGAAGCAAAATCACTACTCTATAGATTCCTTGCAAATAAAACAGCTGACCCACAGTTGTCTGCTGACCTTGATAAGCAGGAGGTAGTTAACGTGGCACCTGTGAGTAATACAAACACGGTGCCTGTTGTACCAAAGTTCATTCACCTTTTGGTGGCTCGCTAGTTGATAAGAATGTGCAAGTTCAGGAATGTAACTTAACTTCTTCTTCGAATGCTTGTTTTTCAAAACTAGAACAGAATTCCGCAGCTTTAGTACTTCGATCTTTCTTTGATAATATACCAAGTTGTGACAGATCTAACCCTATAGTGTTAAATGAATTTTTTAAACAAATAGACGAGTTTTATAATGTAGACCGTTTTCCTTTCCCGGCATTACTGTATTCTTTAAGAGGAAAAGTATCAGGTCTTTTAAAAAATGTATTACTGGAATTGCCTAGTCAGCTTCGTACCTGGGAGCTCACGCGAGACTATATTTTCCATAATTTATTATCGGAATGTGCTATAAAATCCATAGTTGTTGACTATATGTATAAGCCCCAAGGCCAGGCAGAGAAATTGAAAGACTTTGTTAAACGTCTAGTCACAGTGGACCGTTTGCTTAAATTAAATTGTAGAGATTAATAAGTTTCATTACCAGTGGCGTTCTGCCTCGAATTAAAGGGAGGTTATTTTATAACCAGAGTGAATTACACCGACTGGTTAACGATTACACCTTTTATGAACTCTATTCTAAACAATTTGATTTTAAGGTGCTCTCTCAAAAGGGTTGCCAGTTGTGAATAAACACTTTACAAATAAACAAAAACAAAAAAAACTGTTGCTTGCTTTCTTTGTGGCGGTCCGCATTTAAAACGGAACTGTAGTTTAAATAAAAATTCGTCTTCATCTATGTCGGTTGTTGGGAATAATGAAAAGAAAGTGTGCTCTGTAGAAGATAGTGGGGGCATTGCCTTGGTGAACCTTAATGTTGGCGATTTTTCAGTCGTCTCTGCCTTAGATTGTGGGTGCACGGCTAATTTAATTAGTTTGGTCCTTTTTAATAAAGTTATGAACTTAGATGGAGTCCGTGTTAATTATAATGACGTGGCAAAATTATTAACAGAGAAGCCTTAGTGTTACATCCTTCAGTGTTGCTACCCTTGGTTATAGATGGATATAAGTTTCAGTGCAAGTTTTATGTGATGAAAAATCTTGAATATTCAATTCTTTTGGGAATCGATTGTTTTCGTCGAGAGGGATTAGGTATTGACTTTGATAAAAACACCTTATATTGTTCCAAGTCAGAAATAGAAGTTCCCTTAGTAAAATCTTCTCCCCCCTCCCCTCTTACTTATAACAAAAGGAAGTCTGTTTCTGGTTTTTATCCTTCCAGGGAGGGGAGTGTGAACGAAGCTGCCGCCAAACTTTTCTTGGGAGATTCTTCGCCTCATTCCCGTAGGCCCTGGACTTGTAAGAAAAATTTTGACAACGGAATTAAACATCCTAGTAGGGAAGATTTGGATTCGACCAGTTCACCGCCGATAAGGAGCCGTAAGCCTTCTAAGCCGACCAGGAGCGACACAGTGGGACTACATGGTTACAGGTACTGTTGCAGCGAAAATGTTCCTTCCAGGACATTTCATTTGCCTTCATCAAATTTAAAAAGAAAAACAAATGTTACTTCGGACTCTAATTTTGAGAAAAATAATATTTCAATGTTAGAAAATGAGCCCGTGCCTGGGCCTTCTTCGCGACCTGATACTTGCAATGTAGTAAATGACGAAACCTTCGGTGAGAAACGTGTAAATTGTGATGTTAATAATGTCAATTATGATAATGAAATAGGGGGCGATCCTTTTTTATGTATGTTACAGTCAGGTGATGAGAGTAGTGGGATATTACTGTAGAAGAGAGAAAGAAAATTTTAGATGGTATAGATAAAAAGTTTTTGGAACAAGATAAGAGTTTAGGGGCTTATGTAGATAGGTTATTGAGTAAATATGATAATGTGATTACTCATCGTATATGCTGCATTAGTGATTTTATATACCATATGCAAAGAAAAACAGATGAAGTGATACGTGAGAGACAGTACCCTTTTTCGAGAACTCAGCAGAAGGAATTATCCCATATTATTGAACAATTATTGGAAAATAATGTTATTCGTCCTTCACTCTCTGAGTTTAGATCTCCTTGTTTTCTAGTTAAGAATAGAAATTCACCTTCCAGGCTAGTAAAATAGTAAATTTCGCTCGGGTGAACAATATCATTTGTGGAGATGGGGTCCCGTGTCCGAACCTCGATGAGTGTATTAGATCGCTTTCTGATGCAAAAATTATGTCAATATTCGATGCCCGTCGAGCTTTCTTCCAGGTCAAGCTGTCCCCTGAGAGTAGACAGCTCACCACCTTCGCTGTACAAGACAAATTATATGAATACGGGCGTGTACCGATGGGAATCTGCATTGGGACACAGGCCTTAATGAGGGCTCTTAATGATATACTGGAAGACTTGAGAGGAAAGGGAGTAGAATACTACGCTGACGACATTGTCGTATATGGACGTTCTATTGAGGAACACAATTCCATGCTTGAACAAGTTCTTTCTCGTTTTTCGAACAGAGGACTTACTCTCTCTTCCGACAAATGTAAGATATTGAGGACAAAAATTGAATTTTTGGGCTTCTTGATCGAGGATGGTGAGGTTAAGATGTTACCCGAAAGGCTACAGGCAATTAGGGATATTAAACCCCCTCAAAACCGACGTGGCCTTGTGAAGATTTTGAGCTTTTTAAATTTCTATTCTCGTTTCTGTAATGACTTCTTTGGCCTTATCGAACCCTTATCGAGAATGCGTTCTCCACGTGAGAAATTTGTTTGGGGTCCCAGAGAGGACTTTTGTTTGGAGCAAATAAAGCAAGCTTTTGAAGAACAGATTATTTTGTCTATCCCCAATTTAAATAAAAGATTTTATTTGCATGTAGATTCGACGTTGAGATCTCAAGCCGCAATTTTGTCTCAGAAAACGGACAAGGGCTTGTTGAAACCAGTTTGGTTTTTTAGTAAGACTTTAAAACCCGCTGATTTTAATAGAACAATATATCAATTGGAATTGTTTGCCATATATAATGCGGTGATGCGCTTTCGTTCATTCTTGAGTAACGAATTTACTATATTTACAGATAATAATGCTCTCGTACACATGTTACGTAGTCCGAAGAATTTAGGTCGTTATGGTAATATAGTACAGAATTTATTTGAATTTAAATTGAAAATTGTGCACATTTCGAGCGCAAATAATTTCCAAGTGGATTTTTTGACGCGGATTTATGAAATCAACCCCACGGAAGGAGATGTTGATCCTTGTTCCATTAATTCCGCGGAGAATTGTGTGTTTAATCTATGGAGTTTACTATTGTCACATACAAATTGTACAACATCAACGAATAGAAGCTGATTCTAAAGATATCTATCAGGAGGTGGTTGGCCATGGTGGGGAATACCAAGATTATAACATTGTGAAGGATATCTTGTATCAAAATACTAAGGCGAAATATTCACCTTATAAGGTTTTGGTTCCCCGTTTACTTGTCCCTATGTTATTATGTTATTATCATTCAATTTTTCCTAATGGGGCTCACCTTGGGATTTTGAAGAGTTACAAGAAAATTTCCAAGTATTTCACTTGGAAGAACATGTACAACGAAGTTCGAGAGTACGTGAGAGGGTGCCATGAGTGTCAACTCTCAAAGGCTCGAAACTATCTTCTTCAAAGACAGTTGATCTCATAATATTGTTCTGGAGTGAATGGCCATAACTACGTAATTTGGCTGGGCCTCTCCCGTGTAGTTATGGATACCGATACATTCTACTTTGTCTCGATAATGCGTCTCGATGCCTTCATTTAGTTCCTTTACGTAATGCAACGAGGAAGCTTGTTATCAAAGCCCTGAATGATATTTTTAGTCGTTTCGGATTTTGTCGTTCTGTTACGAGCGATAGGGGCCCGTGTTTTTCTTCCGTGGAAATCAAGAATTTCCTCTCTGGAAATGAAATAAAACATATTAGGAGCTCTCCTTACTTTCCTGGTGGAAATGCAGTCGAGAAATACGTGAGATTAGTAAAAACTAGTCTGAAATCCTATTTGAATGGAAAACAGAAGAAATGGGCATATTTTATAAACCAACTGCAGTTTTCTCTAAATACTGCTGAACATTCAGAGTTGAAATTTTCTGCATTTAGATTGTTTCTTGGGAGGGATCCCATTGATACCTTGATGGTTAAGTGGAAAATTTCCTCTGAAGATATTGATGGCCCTAATAATGCCACTATATGGGAGCAAGCTTTAGAAAACATGCACAATGCTTGGGAAGAGAGACGAAGGATATATAATAAGCGTACTGTTCCTGTCACTTTTGCTGTCGGTGATCGTGTTTTCATCAAATCACAGCAAAAGTCATCCCTACAGAATAAGGTTACAAAATCATTAGCCTTTAATTGGTGGGGTCCTGTTACTGTGATTGCTAAACATACGGCAAATACATTAAAATGCAATACAAACGAAAATTAAATAGTCGTAACGCATACTACTTTAGCTAAGCTCTACAGAGAGCCCAGAAATGTGTGTGGTGGAACCATGTTGTTGTTTCTTGAATTGTATATTTATTGTTCATGTTCATCATTCATTCATTCGCTACTGACCCTTTTCATCATCATATCATCTCATGCTCATTACTATATTGTATTATACATATGTGTTTTGGTTTAAAATGAAAAATATTCTGAAGCATTTTTTTGGAGGGGGATATTGTGCCGTAGTGATATTTACATTGGTATTATAGAGTAAAATGAATACAAAATGGATTTAATTTAATATTAGAAACAGCGCTGTTTCCTTCTATATTATTATTATTATTATTATTATTATTATTATTATTATTATTATTATTATTATTATTAATTTTATTATTATTATTATTATTATTTTGGTAACCTATTCACCTTCCTTTTTAATCCCTGTATTCCACTACAATATATTTATGCGATAGAGATTTATGTGTTTTCTTAATTTAAATGATCTGGTATTATGGTTAGTCATTTGTCAATGTCATGTGATTGCTATACTTAAATTTGATTGGTTGTTTATCCTTCCGATGAAGTAGCTTTGAAATTAAGTGATTGGGCCCGTCACTTGTTCTCTTCGCGAGGTATGTGTTACACCATATTTAATATTGTGTATAGTATATTTTATTCTGTGAATTTAAAATCTATTCTTGGTTTTTCCCTGAGTATATAGATAGATACATGTGCGTGAAACATGTAGATAGAAAATTGTTAAATATTCTAATTGAACCATCAGTTCAAATATTGGTATTGAATTTCTATAATATAAATATGTGTATTTAAAATACGGTTTATGCTGAATATGTCTTGTGATAAAGCAGGAACCGTCTTGGATTTTTACTTCATTCAACATGTGCGTGATAAATTTTTCAGTAATTATAAATTTCTTGTGGTTTTTGCATGAATCAAAATTGTTTAAATATACTAGTAGTTGAAAATATTTTTCAAAATCCGATAAATTTTTACGAACTTTACAAATTTGTTGTTAAATTCAACATTAAGTTTATATTTTAAAAAATAATAATAACATTTTTTAATGCTATTGGAATTCTTTTTTGTGTTGTTTATCAAGTACAGTTATGTTCCTGCAAGCTTTGAAGACTTAATATTATTTGTTGAACTTTAGCATACCATTCTCTTTCAGTAGCTTACAATTTTACGTGCGTTAAGCGGCATTGTAAACCAAATACCTGGCCCGGGAAACTCTTCTCGGAGGGGCTACTTGATTGAGTAGAGAGAAGTGAACGTAAAACTTTCTTTCCTGATTTTCAAAGATTTAGTTTCTCTAGAAAGGGACGGTAATGGCAACATTACCCACCTTGGCTGTTACAATACCTTTAACATATTTTGGTCATATTTTGATAGTTGAACGAAACTAATATATATAGTACACTAGGAAATAAATTTACTGAAATTCACAGGTTTTCTTTATTTTTTTCGATTGTGCAGTCTGGAGTTATAAACACAGATATAGGTAGCAACTGTCTTCTTACAAAGCGTCATATGTATGTTTTATAGCACTCAATTTAAAAATACACAAATATAATTTTTCTACGATACAAATCCACAACTATATAAATTTGTACGATTGCAGATAAGTATCTGGGATTGAAGAGGTTAACTTGAAAATATCGAAATTCTGCTAAACATGAACATATTAAAGCAATAAAATTATCGAAGAATCGTAATATCGTGATACGGAAAAATACCGAAATATTGAAAAATATTGAAATAACGAAATATTAGATACATCGATTTTAAAAGTTTTCGATACTTAAAAATATCTATGAATTCATATAACGATATATCGCACAGCTGTAGGGGGGACCTGTCACCACGGATTTTCTTTTAACCACTTTTCGTCTTCGAGGATGTGGTTTCCCCGTAAATTTTGTAGGATTTCATCACTTTGAAAGTCACCTGAATGTTGTTACTCACGACACTCAACACACTTACCACTTTCACCATGCTCCCACCATAGAACCGAGATTTAATAATATGTCCTCTTTCGAAATTAGACATAACGTATTTTACTTTATAACCGTTTGCTCGATACAAGCACACTGCTATTCTACTGAGACTCACAGAATACATACTTAGGCCTATTATCCTCAGCAACAGTCACGAGCTGCAGTCGCTGCCTGTCCCTTGCCAACCCAGATATCTTACGCGTTTCCAATTACATGTTTGAATTAATTGAAAAACTCCGTATAGGGCCAATGGGTAAAATACGTTTGTGAGCTTTTTATTTGTTCAAGGTTAAAATAAATATTTAGAATATTATTATCTTTAAACTAATGGGTTGTTTGACAAAAGAAGGAAATAAAATAGTGTGAAAGTTGGAACATCGTATGTAGTTATGTATAAATCTGTGATTTGCAAATATATTTGTAACTCTTAAAAGTAAGACCATTATAGCATACCTCTTAGCATATATTTAGTTTTAGGTTTTGTTCAAATGAATAAACTTTCCTTTCAGACACTGGTCGCAAACCTTTTTGTCTGGTGCAGCACAAAGTCCAATTACGTGTGCAGATAGAAACAATAATTGTATCCCGATACGATCATGTGCTTTGTATATGTTTTATGCTAGCCTCCGATCCATGCATATATCACAATCTTTGTTTCTGTTCCCATCGTTCCTTGAAGTATGAGTTTTAAACATATTCATACACGTTTCTCCAATTGCGATCAACACCTCCCCTGATATCAACACACCTTCTCCTTTAATTATGTCATGTGACACGCAGGCTACTGGGAGTCGACGCGACTGCACAAATGAAATTTCTAAGGCTGTATCTGTACCAACAAGCACTTTGCACATTTACTTGTGTGTTTATTCCCCCGCACATCTCACTACCTATTTCCACTTACGTTACTTTCTCCATCCCGTATACAGGGCAGTACCAATAGATGCGGTATGCACCATAAGTTTTAGTTAAAGTGTGAAACCATCCGGAGGCAGCTAAATCGGCAGAGCATACACACGGTTTACACACATCCTCACATTTTTCTATAATTATTGTGATCTTCCCAAAATTTGGCCAGGAGGTCCAGGTGCTTACAACGGAGTTCCTGCAGGCTTAAAAATTGATGGTGCCGGAAAATGTCCCAACAATTTTTCCTGTCCGAACTGGTAAGGTGTTAAACCATATTCAGGTACCAACAAGGATAAGAATGCGGGAACATAAACACACTAGGTTTACGGAACACTTGGTGGCGCTTGCGCAAATTGTTCCAGGTTCTGCTTCAGCTCCGAGTCAAGTTCCAGTACCGGAAACGGTACCCGAGAGCAGACTACGCAAAGAGTGGGATTTTACGATCAATGTTTTCGAACCATTATAAAAAACAATAGCCTATTTTTCGTTCACACACATATGCACTTGATTCCGCATGAGCAGTTCCATTTTAGTAGAAATTACAGTTCCAACTCCCACTCCCGGTTCGTATTCAACACAGGACCAGCAGCACCAGACCATAGACTACCAAAGGCTAAAACATACGTAGAAATATGAACACATATGTAAACTACTATTGAACATTGTAGAGCAGTGGTTTCGCTCAGTGCTAGCGTCTGGTTTCCTTTCCAGTTCTCTCTCTCTCTCACGCACACACACTGGATTGCGGAACACTTAGTGGCGCATGCGCAAACTGTTCCGACTCAAGTTAGAGTACAAGTTCCGGTTCCGAATACACAAGCAGGAGAAGCTGGATCCGACTACGAACATGGCAGACATTTCAAGATTACGCAAGAAACGCTGTGTCACAGCAGCAACAAACTACGCAACAAATATTCTAACTGCCAAGTGGAAATGTTATGACCACATGCAGAAATGAAGAAGGGGCGCCTAGATAACATACAAAGTTCATCGGTTTTCCTCTTTCACTCTTCAACGAAGAAACCAGAGACACAGATATTAATGCACACACACACACATATATACCTATACGCGTATTTGCATACTTGTTGGTACCGGGTTGGGAGACCGACTTGTTTTAACAAAATGTGCATTTAAAAAAAACTAGAGGAGATACAAAGACGAGAGTAAGATCAAAATGCATTTATTTATATTTGCGGAGGGAAAATAGCTAAGGATAGAAGTCAGTGGAGAGCTTTAGTGAACGCGGCACTGAACCTCCGGGTTCCATAGGCCATAGAGTTAGTTAGTTAGTTTTTAAATACTTATGTCTCTGACAGTTTCTGGGGAACACGTGTGGTACGTACTACATTTAATGAATTCTGGTGCCAACATCACCAGCAAGATATAAATGGTACTGCTACCAATAACATATCTGGATGATCTAATGTCACACACACACTATTAACATTGTTTTACAGAATTGAAGGTGGTATGAGGACTTCTACAGTGTTACAATTTTCAGTTATCTACAGTGTAGAACAATAGCACAAAGTAGATAAATACACGCAGTTTTTCAGAAAGAAGTCTACAAGAATTTAAAAGTGTGTAAAAAGAAACTACATAATTGTTTATATCTAAATTACCAGATTTCCGTGAAGTTAACTTCTTACACTACTACTTAAATATGGCAACCACGTTAAACCAGGAGACACTCTGTTTGGTCTCCACTTCGCTTTATCGGAATAGAAGTGGGTATTTAAAACAAGTTTTACTGCGAAAGAAACAACTCGTTTGTAAACGGGCGAGAGGCAGTTTGAACTTTGCTATGACCACAAGTGCTCGCTGCAACTGTTAATGAACGCTCAGAAGGATATATCCACATTTTTGATTACTCTCCCGCCATTCAAACAGTTCCTTTACTTTGTGCGTGACTATGACGTAGAAACACTCTCACCACAGTGAGATTCTTTTTATATCAGATCCGTCGATAGAAAGGAAAAGCACAAGATCTGAATTGTTTCGAAAGAAAAATGTAAATACAGAAAAATAAATAGGATATACTGAGAATTCTAACGCGTAGCTATTTTTTGAATTTTCTTGCCAAGTACTTAACCGTTCAATATGGGACACTGGAATTGCTTTTCGGATATGCGTTTGATCAGGCTCTTCTACTGACCATATGCATTTAAATGTATTCCACATTTGTCACTTTAAGTGACAACTTAATTACACTGAAACATGAGCACTCAGTACCAAAATTGCACATTAGAAAATGACTATGACAACTGCGTTTTAACAATTTGAATGTAAATTCTAGAATTAGAAGATGTTCTTGTAAAAATTCAGGTCACTGTGTAAGACAACTCTTGCGGCCATCATTGATACACTAGTGAATGAGTCTCTAACAAGGAAACTTACGGAAGTGTAACTCACCGATTTGAATGAAACTTTGCAGATTTGTACAACATGGAAAAAGAATGGACACTTATTTTTTAAAAATTTCGGCCGTGGTACGGTTTTAAAGCATTAGGGAAGTTTTTGAAGCACAGACAGAAAACAATCATTTAATATAGAAGAAACCATACTCCGAGGGAAGCTTTAGGACCATTTCTGGTTTGAAATGGTTTGCAGTTAGTCAAGAACAATCATGGTTGGCATGCGTTATTGCGAGAAGGATGCAGACCGATTTGAAACCTCTTTATTTACTTATGTTAGCGGCATGTTTGATTATAGTGACTTTTTGACTCCCTCACTACTCGGGGTGCTTATTTAAAGTCAGTCGCTTCGCTTCTCGCTACTCGGGATGCTTTTTGAAAGTGAACCCCTCTGCTCTTACTACTCGGAGTGCTTATTGAAAGTGACTCATACCGCCTCTCACTAACCGGGTGCTTATTTAAGTGATTTATATTATATTTGAATCCCGAGTTAAACCTCAAAAGACTATCTCAAAAAAGAAACCTTTCCTGGAGGATCAATTGGATTTAGCATCTTGATGTATTTTCTCTAGACCCTGGAAAAATTTCGTGGGTCATTTGTTGACATTGCCCTTTTCTATAACATAAATTAACATCTTCGTAATAAAGATCCAATCATTGATTCATAAATAGGTTTTCTTCACCCACATTTGCAAATATATAGGTATCTAGGTTACGAAAGCGGTTTTTGTAATGAAAACCTCCTACATTTGACAATTTTGTAACATTTTATTTAAAAAAAATATGCATCATTTTTTAATTTGTGCACAGTTATTGCTGTAATGAGGCGTCCGTTGTGTAAACTATGTTTATGCATCACAAATCTTTTTACGGAATTTCAATACTGTAAAACGTTTTTTCAATAAATTCATAATTATAACAACAAAGGATATATGAAACTCGGACATATTCACAAACGAGAAGACTCACTATAAACAAGCACCCCGAATAGTGAGAGGTATAGAGATTTACATTAATCAAGCATCTCGCTAAAATATGTAGAGAAAGTTGCTTCAAATCTTTATGTATCCTCCTCGCTGTAACCCCTGCTAACTATAATTGTTCTTGCCTAACTGCAGACCATTTCAAATCAGAAAACGTTTGTAATTGTAAACACCATATCGATCACCATATTGCATTTTCTAATTTTGACGTCAGATACATTAAATAATTGTTTTCTGTCGACACTTCAAGATCAACTCTAACGTTCAAAGTTTGTTTCTACTCTTAAACCTGCACCAATGCCGAATTATAAAAAATGTAAAAAAATACGTGTCGATTTTTTTCGACATTTTTCGAAATTCTGTGAATGAAGTCTACAAAGTTTCATTCAAATCGGTTAGTTTTACTTTCGTAAGTCTCCTTATGTATAAACATCTTATACATAAATGTTTAATCTGTCTCTGAAATTAACTTTTTAGATTAACATTTATCTAAAACATGTATTTTATATAATGTTTCATAACATAGTGCTTTTATCATAATGATGCCTATAACATTATGACTCAGTAGCTTCTTATTTCTAGACGAAATTTGAAATAACAATTTATTTCGCGTTTTTTTCATTTCGATAGAATAAATATATGCTGAGATATTCAGAAAAACATAAACGACTGAAAAGAAAAATGACCACCTTTTTTTTGCTTTCATTAATAATTTTACAAAACTGCAGTTGTAGCTTCGCAGAAATACAGTTGTAACTTCTTTGGTTAAAGAATTCTCCTTGTCCCGCAATGATAAACAACCCTTTGAAGAGCAAACTTATCCTTCATTTGAGGACAGCATTGCCTCCGCATGGTTATGCCAACCTTCTATTTGGTTTGAGACTTTGCAATGGATATCTTAAATTTACTGTATTGTAGCGAGAAATTAATATGAAAGCCAAAGTATATACTATATTTGCATGAGGAGTAACACTGAAAGAGAAATACAGGAAAAGTGAACAATTCTAGTTTGTCATATAACTCACTTATTGTGTAGAAATATCTGCCGAAGTTACACACTATCTTCTATAATAAATGGTCTATGAATAGAAAAAAGACTTCTGGTTAACCTGAAAGGATACCTATATTCTACACGAAATGTTCGATCTTTTATCTTATATTTGTCAATGTCTTATCACAATGTTGCAGCAAAGGATATTACTGTTTAAGACTATTATTAACGCTAAAAAGAATATATTTCACACATGGTATTTTTCTATTCACAATAGGGGTGATTCCATGCCGGAACCAAATACCTGGAGGGAAAATATATATCGTCTGAAAGATTTTGCCATGAGAACTACCTACAGTTTACCAATCACGGACAAACCCGCAACTTGACTCTATAAGGATCGGCTTTGTTGGTTCTGTGAAACTATGTAGGACATATTGGACACAACAAAAATGAATGTTTAGATGTATCAAGCAAAAGCGCCTGAGCCCATCATGTTCTTCTTTGGCTCATTGCTAGAACGTGATTTGGGTAAGGGTATGATAATATCACTTTGCACCCTGACGTACCATTTGGTCACTGTTGCCAATGAACTGTAAATTTAATTTGGAAGATGGTTTCTGTACTACTGGATGTATATCCATGAAACGTAGCATAAACATCATTAGTCATTGGAGAAAATACAGTGTGGACGTATTCCTCTACTTAGTACTCCTGTTTGTCAGTGTTGCCAACTATTTTCTGTTAAAATGAGGTGTAAAAAGAGAATCCCTACAATAAACTTTTATATGCCAAACTTGGCAGAAACATCACACTACACTATAACAAAAAGAGTTTGAGTATTAACATCTGACCTCATCGTACGGAACCTGTTTTACAATTTCTCATTTTTACAATCGGTTGGCAACATAGACAAACTCTAGTACTTTGAAGACGAATACATCTACAATATATTTTCCCCATTGATTAACGATGTTTATGCCACGTTTCATGGACATACATCCAGTGGTACAGAAAGCATGTTCCACATTGTATTTACAGTTCGTTGGCAACACTGACCAAATGGATACTTCAGGGTACAAAATGACATTGACAAACTTTTGCACATGTCACGTTCTAGCAATGAGCAGAAAAAGAACATGATAGGCTAAGGCGCTTATGCATGATACATCTTAACATTTCTTTCTATTGTATCGAATATGCCATACATTGGAAAAAAACACCAATAAATCGGCCACCTATAGTGTCAAGTTGTGGGTTTGCCCGTGATTAGAAAACGATTTCTTTCTTCTCATGACAAGAGATTTCAAACGATATGTAGGTTTTCCCCAGGTACTTGGTACCGGTATGGAATCATCCGTAGTGAGTACTTTTTCAATGAATCTTGGTGCATTATTTTTTACTTTTCTAACACAAGGGTTTGAATACCTAATATTTAACTTACTCAAATTTAAACACTATTAATTTTAGTTACAGGTATTACTTCAAACCATTTCATTTACAACATTAAAATATTAGCTTTCATGTTAGCAGTTATTGTACCAACATACTTCACATTAAAACCTTTCCGTTATTGATGTAGTTCGGCCATTTTGTTTTCAGGCATTTACGTTTTTGTGAATAACTCAGCATATATTTGTTCTATCGAAATGAAAATTGCGGAATAAATCTCCATTTCAAATTTGGTTTACAAATAAGAAGCTACTCAGTCATAATGTCATAGGCATCACTTTGTTACTCTTCTAGTAGAAACAAACGCCGCCCCCCAAGTGATGTCGGGCACAGATGTCCTTTGGACGAAATGTGTTTTGAACTAAACATCCCTGTACGAAATATCCCTTGGACAGATTGTCTTTTGAACAAAATGTCCTTTGGGCCAAATGTCCTTGGACGAAATGTCCTTTGGAACAATTGTGTTTGGACGATATGTCATTTGGACCAATGCCAAGGTCTTTGTTATTTAATGCTTGCCTATAAAAATAAGCTACCTAGCACATATATGTGCCATTCGCAGTGAACATGCTGCACACAAAAAAAATATCTTCTTTTCTTTTTTTGTTTAACACATATCCATCTCATGGATACCCTTCAAATTTTGAGTATCAGTTTCTACTCTTGAGAAACAGGCCCCTGCACCTCTACTTACAAACGATTTATGCATATTAATAAAATGTACATTGTTTGTACCGGATTGTGCAGCAAATATTTTTGTTTGTATTGTAATGCAGTATAAGATATTAAGAAAACAAAGTGGGGGACCAAGTTCACGTAGGCCCCCGACAATGTTTTAGGATCGATTTAATTGACTGATTTGAAAGACCTTTGATTGTATCGGACTGTATCGTACATTGTTTCGTTTGTACCGTCCTGGATTTTAAAAAAAAATTAGCGAAATAAAATTGGAGCCTAGGTCAAGCAGACTCTCAAATCACGACTTAATAAAAGGAGAAACATTACTTTTGGATTCATTAGAAAATACTTTATACTACCATATAATGAGCTTTAGTTTAACCATATTATATTATGATAAATTAAGAAAACAAAATTGGAGGGAGTGCCAACCTGTCCCCTTACCACGTTGTACAAACGATTTAATTGACTCCTTTCAAAGATTTTCATTTGTACCGGTTTGTACCGTAATTGGTTGCATTTCAACTGTCCTATATTATTAAATTTAATGAAACAAAATGGGAGGCCAGGTCAAGCAGACCTTCAAATCAGAATTTAAAACACCGGGTACACATGACTTCTGTATGTCATATGAAAGTACTCGATTAGCACCGTATTGTAACACAGTAAGTTTTACTGCAAAATGCTTTCACTTCCAATTTTTATCTGGCAACCACGTTAAACCAGGAGACACTCTGTTTGGTCTCCACTTCGCTTTATCGGATTAGAAGTGGGTATTTAAAACAAGTTTTACTGCGAAAGAAACAACTCGTTTGTAAACGGGCGAGAGGCAGTTTGAACTTTGCTATGACCACAAGTGCACGCTGCAACTGTTAATGAACGCTCAGAAGGATATATCCACATTTTTGATTACTCTCCCGCCATTCAAACAGTTCCTTTACTTTGTGCGTGACTATGACGTAGAAACACTCTCACCACAGTGAGATTCTTTTTATATCAGATCCGTCGATAGAAAGGAAAAGCACAAGATCTGAATTGTTTCGAAAGAAAAATGTAAATACAGAAACATAAATAGGATATACTGAGAATTCTAACGCGTAGCTATTTTTTGAATTTTCTTGCTAAGTATTTAACCGTTGAATACGGGACACTGGAATTGCTTTTCGGATATGCTTTTGATCAGGCTCTTCTACTGACCATATGCATTTAAATGTATTCCACATTTGTCACTTTAAGTGACAACTTAATTACACTGAAACATGAGCACTCAGTACCAAAATTGCACATTAGAAAATGACTATGACAACTTCGTTTTAACAATTTGAATGTAAGTTCTAGAATTAGAAGATGTTCTTGTAATAATTCAGGTCACTGTGTAAGACAACTCTTGCGGCCATCATTGATACACTAGTGAATGAGTCTCTAACAAGGAAACTTACGGAAGTCTAGCTCACCGATTTGAATGAAACTTTGCAGATTTGTACAACATGGAAAAAGAATGGACACTTATTTTTTTAAAATTTCGGCCGTGGTACGGTTTTAAAGTCCCTCGGTAACCCTTTGAACATTAGGGAAGTTTTAGAAGCACAGACAGAAAACAATCATTTAATATAGAAGAAACCATACTCCGAGGGAGGCTTTAGGACAGGTGATTCAGAATCTGATGTCAAAATTTAAAAAAAAAATCAAAATGGCGGATCCAATATTTTGATTACAATTACAAAAGTCTTCTGGTTTGAAATGGTTTGCAGTTAGTCAAGAACAATCATGGTTGGCATGCGTTATTGCGAGAAGGATGCAGACCGATTTGAAACCTCTTTCTTTACTTATATTAGCGGCATGTTTGATTATAGTGACGTTTTGACTCTCTCACTACTCGGGGTGCTTATTTAAAGTCAGTCGCTTCGCTTCTCACTACTCGGGATGCTTCTTGAAAGTGAACCCCTCGGCTCTTACTACTCGGAGTGCTTATTGAAAGTGACTCATACCGCCTCTCACTAACCGGGTGCTTATTTAAGTGATTTATATTATATTTGAATCCCGAGTTAAACCTCAAAAGTCTATCTCAAAAAAGAAACCTTTCCTGGAGGATCAATTGGATTTAGCATCTTGATGTATTTTCTCTGTACCCTGGAAAAATTTCGTGGGACATTTGTTGACATTGCCCTTTTCTATAACATAAATTAACATCTTCGTAATAAAGATCCAATCATTGATTCATAAATAGGTTTTCTTCACCCACATTTGCAAATATATAGGTATCTAGGTTACGAAAGCGATTTTTGTAATGAAAACCTCCTACATTTGACAATTTTGTAACATTTTATTTAAAAAAAAATATGCATCATTTTTTAATTTGTGCACAGTTATTGCTGTAATGAGGCGTCCGTTGTGTAAACTATGTTTATGCATCACAAATCTTTTTACGGAATTTCAATACTGTAAAACGTTTTTTCAATAAATTCATAATTATAACAACTGAGGATATATGAAACTCGGACATATTCACAAACGAGAAGACTTACTATAAACAAGCACCCCGAATAGTGAGAGGTATAGAGATTTACATTAATCAAGCATCTCGTTAAAATATGTAGAGAAAGTTGTTTCAAATCTTTATGTATCCTCCTCGCTGTAACCCCTGCTAACTATAATTGTTCTTGCCTAACTGCAGACCATTTCAAATCAGAAAACGTTTGTAATTGTAAACACCATATCGATCACCATATTGCATTTTCTAATTTTGACGTCAGATACTAAATCAACTGTCCTGGAACTCCTCCACCTGACAGTATGCTTTCTTCTACATTAAATAATTGTTTTCTGTCGACACTTCAAGGTCAACTCTAACGTTCAAAGTTTGTTTCTACTCTTAAACCTGCACCAATGCCGAATTATAAAAAATGTAAAAAAATACGTGTCGATTTTTTTCGACATTTTTCGAAATTCTGTGAATGAAGTCTACAAAGTTTCATTCAAATCGGTTAGTTTTACTTTCGTAAGTCTCCTTATGTATAAACATCTTATACATAAATGTTTAATCTGTCTCTGAAATTAACTTTTTAGATTAACATTTATCTAAAACATGTATTTTATATAATGTTTCATAACATAGTGCTTTTATCATAATGATGCCTATAACATTATGACTCAGTAGCTTCTTATTTCTAGACGAAATTTGAAATAACAATTTATTTCGCGTTTTTTTCATTTCGATAGAATAAATATATGCTGAGATATTCAGAAAAACATAAACGACTGAAAAGAAAAATGACCACCTTTCTTTTGCTTTCATTAATAATTTTACAAAACTACAGTTGTAGCTTCGCAGAAATACAGTTGTAACTTCTTTGGTTAAAGAATTCTCCTTGTCCCGCAATGATAAACAACCCTTTGAAGAGCAAACTTATCCTTCATTTGAGGACAGCATTGCCTCCGCATGGTTATGCCAATCTTCTATTTGGTTTGAGACTTTGCAATGGATATCTTAAATTTACTGTATTGTAGCGAGAAATTAATATGAAAGCCAAAGTATATACTATATTTGCATGAGGAGTAACACTGAAAGAGAAATACAGGAAAAGTGAACAATTCTAGTTTGTCATATAAGTCACTTATTGTGTAGAAATATCTGCCGAAGTTACACACTATCTTCTATAATAAATGGTCTATGAATAGAAAAAAGACTTCTGGTTAACCTGAAAGGATACCTATATTCTACACGAAATGTTCGAACTTTTATCTTATATTTGTCAATGTCTTATCACAATGTTGCAGCAAAGGATATTACTGTTTAAGACTATTATTAACGCTAAAAAGAATATATTTCACACATGGTATTTTTCTATTCACAATAGGGGTGATTCCATGCCGGAACCAAATACCTGGAGGGAAAATATATATCGTCTGAAAGATTTTGCCATGAGAACTACCTACAGTTTTCCAATCACGGACAAACCCGCAACTTGACTCTATAAGGATCGGCTTTGTTGGTTCTGTGAAACTATGTAGGACATATTGGACACAACAAAAATGAATGTTTAGATGTATCAAGCAAAAGCGCCTGAGCCCATCATGTTCTTCTTTGGCTCATTGCTAGAACGTGATTTGGGTACGGGTATGATAATATCACTTTGCACCCTGACGTACCATTTGGTCACTGTTGCCAATGAACTGTAAATTTAATTTGGAAGATGGTTTCTGTACTACTGGATGTATATCCATGAAACGTAGCATAAACATCATTAGTCATTGGAGAAAATACAGTGTGGACGTATTCCTCTACTTAGTACTCCTGTTTGTCAGTGTTGCCAACTATTTTCTGTTAAAATGAGGTGTAAAAAGAGAATCCCTACAATAAACTTTTATATGCCAAACTTGGCAGAAACATCACACTACACTATAACAAAAAGAGTTTGACTATTAACATCTGACCTCATCGTACGGAACCTGTTTTACAATTTCTCATTTTTACAATCGGTTGGCAACATAGACAAACTCTAGTACTTTGGAGACGAATACATCTACAATATATTTTCCCCATTGATTAACGATGTTTATGCCACGTTTCATGGACATACATCCAGTGGTACAGAAAGCATGTTCCACATTGTATTTACAGTTCGTTGGCAACACTCACCAAATGGATACTTCAGGGTACAAAATGACATTGACAAACTTTTGCACAGGTCACGTTCTAGTAATGAGCAGAAAAAGAACATGATAGGCTAAGGCGCTTATGCATGATACATCTTAACATTTCTTTCTATTGTATCGAATATGCCATACATTGAAAAAAAAACACCAATAAATCGGCCACCTATAGTGTCAAGTTGTGGGTTTGCCCGTGATTAGAAAACGATTTCTTTCTTCTCATGACAAGAGATTTCAAACGATATGTAGGTTTTCCCCAGGTACTTGGTACCGGTATGGAATCATCCGTAGTGAGTACTTTTTCAATGAATCTTGGTGCATTATTTTTTACTTTTCTAACACAAGGGTTTGAATACCTAATATTTAACTTACTCAAATTTAAACACTATTAATTTTAGTTACAGGTATTACTTCAAACCATTTCATTTACAACATTAAAATATTAGCTTTCATGTTAGCAGTTATTGTACCAACATACTTCACATTAAAACCTTTCCGTTATTGATGTAGTTCGGCCATTTTGTTTTCAGGCATTTACGTTTTTGTGAATAACTCAGCATATATTTGTTCTATCGAAATGAAAATTGCGGAATAAATCTCCATTTCAAATTTGGTTTACAAATAAGAAGCTACTCAGTCATAATGTCATAGGCATCACTTTGTTACTCTTCTAGTAGAAACAAACGCCGCCCCCCAAGTGATGTCGGGCACAGATGTCCTTTGGACGAAATGTGTTTTGAACTAAACATCCCTGTACGAAATATCACTTGGACAGATTGTCTTTTGAACAAAATGTCCTTTGGGCCAAATGTCCTTGGACGAAATGTCCTTTGGAACAATTGTGTTTGGACGAAATGTCCTTTGAACCAAATGTCTTTGGACGAAATGTTTTTTTTTACCTAACGTCTTTGGACGATATGTCATTTGGACCAATGCCAAGGTCTTTGTTATTTAATGCTTGCCTATAAAAATAAGCTACCTAGCACATATATGTGCCATTCGCAGTGAACATGCTGCACACAAAAAAAATATCTTCTTTTCTTTTTTTGTTTAACACATATCCATCTCATGGATACCCTTCAAATTTTGAGTATCAGTTTCTACTCTTGAGAAACAGGCTCCTGCACCTCTACTTACAAACGATTTATGCATATTAATAAAATGTGCATTGTTTGTACCGGATTGTGCAGCAAATATTTTTGTTTGTATTGTAATGCAGTATAAGATATTATGAAAACAAAGTGGGGGACCAAGTTCACGTAGGCCCCCGACAATGTTTTAGGATTGATTTAATTGACTGATTTGAAAGACCTTTGATTGTATCGGACTGTATCGTACATTGTTTCGTTTGTACCGTCCTGGATTTTAAAAAAAATAGCGAAATAAAATTGGAGCCCAGGTCAAGCAGACTCTCAAATCACTACTTAATAAAAGGAGAAACATTACTTTTGGATTCATTAGAAAATACTTTATACTACCATATAATAAGCTTTAGTTTAACCATATTATATTATGATAAATTAAGAAAACAAAATTGGAGGGAGTGCCAACCTGTCCCCTTACCACGTTGTACAAACGATTTAATTGACTCCTTTCAAAGATTTTCATTTGTACCGGTTTGTACCGTAATTGGTTGCATTTCAACTGTCCTATATTATTAAATTTAATGAAACAAAATGGGAGGCCAGGTCAAGCAGACCTTCAAATCAGAATTTAAAACACCAGGTACACATGACTTCTGTATGTCATATGAAAGTACTCGATTAGCACCGTATTGTAACACAGTGAGTTTTACTGCAAAATGCTTTCACTTCCAATTTTTATCTGGCAACCACGTTAATCCAGGAGACACTCTGTTTGGTCTCCACTTCGCTTTATCGGAATAGAAGTGGGTATTTAAAACAAGATTTACTGCGAAAGAAACAACTCGTTTGTAAACGGGCGAGGGGCAGTTTGAACTTTGCTATGACCACAAGTGCTCGCTGCAACTGTTAATGAACGCTCAGAAGGATATATCCACATTTTTGATTACTCTCCCGCCATTCAAACAGTTCCTTTACTTTGTGCGTGACTATGACGTAGAAACACTCTCACCAACGTGAGATTCTTTTTATATCAGATCCGTCGATAGAAAGGAAAAGCACAAGATCTGAATTGTTTCGAAAGAAAAATGTAAATACAGAAACATAAATAGGATATACTGAGAATTCTAACGCGTAGCTATTTTTTGAATTTTCTTGCTAAGTATTTAACCGTTCAATATGGGACACTGGAATTGCTTTTCGGATATGCTTTTGATCAGGCTCTTCTACTGAACATATGCATTTAAATGCATTCTACATTTGTCTCTTTAAGTGACAACTTAATTACACTGAAACATGAGCACTCAGTACCAAAATTGCACATTAGAAAATGACTATGACAACTTCGTTTTAACAATTTGAATGTAAGTTCTAGAATTAGAAGATGTTCTTGTAATAATTCAGGTCACTGTGTAAGACAACTCTTGCGGCCACCATTGATACACTAGTGAATGAGTCTCTAACAAGGAAACTTACGGAAGTGTAACTCACCGATTTGAATGAAACTTTGCAGATTTGTACAACATGGAAAAAGAATGGACACTTTTTTTTAAAAAATTTCGGTCGTGGTACGGTTTTAAAGTCCCTCGGTAACCCTTTGAACATTAGATAAGTTTTTGAAGCACAGACAGAAAACAATCATTTAATATAGAAGAAACCATACTCCGAGGGAGGCTTTAGGACAGGTGATTCAGAATCTGACGTCAAAATTTAAAAAAAAATAAACATTTCGGATCCAATAATTTGATTACAATTACAAAAGTCTTCTGGTTTGAAATGGTTTGCAGTTAGTCAAGAACAATCATGGTTGGCATGCGTTATTGCGAGAAGGATGCAGACCGATTTGAAACCTCTTTCTTTACTTATGTTAGCGGCATGTTTGATTATAGTGACTTTTTGACTCTCTCACTACTCGGGGTGCTTATTTAAAGTCAGTCGCTTCGCTTCTCACTACTCGGGATGCTTCTTGAAAGTGAACCCCTCGGCTCTTACTACTCGGAGTGCTTATTGAAAGTGACTCATACCGCCTCTCACTAACCGGGTGCTTATTTAAGTGATTTATATTATATTTGAATCCCGAGTTAAACCTCAAAAGACTATCTCAAAAATGAAACCTTTCCTGGAGGATCAATTGGATTTAGCATCTTGATGTATTTTCTCTAGACCCTGGAAAAATTTCGTGGGACATTTGTTGACATTGCCCTTTTCTATAACATAAATTAACATCTTCGTAATAAAGATCCAATCATTGATTCATAAATAGGTTTTCTTCACCCACATTTGCAAATATATAGGTATCTAGGTTACGAAAGCGGTTTTTGTAATGAAAACCTCCTACATTTGACAATTTTGTCACATTTTATTTAAAAAAAATATGCATCATTTTTTAATTTGTGCACAGTTATTGCTGTAATGAGGCGTCCGTTGTGTAAACTATGTTTATGCATCACAAATCTTTTTACGGAATTTCAATACTGTAAAACGTTTTTTCAATAAATTCATAATTATAACAACTGAGGATATATGAAACTCGGACATATTCACAAACGAGAAGACTTACTATAAACAAGCACCCCGAATAGTGAGAGGTATAGAGATTTACATTAATCAAGCATCTCGTTAAAATATGTAGAGAAAGTTGTTTCAAATCTTTATGTATCCTCCTCGCTGTAAAACCTGCTAACTATAATTGTTCTTGCCTAACTGCAGACCATTTCAAATCAGAAAACGTTTGTAATTGTAAACACCATATCGATCACCATATTGCATTTTCTAATTTTGACGTCAGATACTAAATCAACTGTCCTGAAACTCCTCCACCTGACAGTATGTTTTCTTCTACATTAAATAATTGTTTTCTGTCGACACTTCAAGATCAACTCTAACGTTCAAAGTTTGTTTCTACTCTTAAACCTGCACCAATGCCGAATTATAAAAAATGTAAAAAAATACGTGTCGATTTTTTTTCGACATTTTTCGAAATTCTGTGAATGAAGTCTACAAAGTTTCATTCAAATTGGTTAGTTTTACTTTCGTAAGTCTCCTTATGTATAAACTTCTTATACATAAATGTTTAATCTGTCTCTGAAATTAACTTTTTAGATTAACATTTATCTAAAACATGTATTTTATATAATGTTTCATAACATAGTGCTTTTCTCAATATTCAATATCGCTCCCGCGCCTTGGAAAAAATAAGTTGTTTAACGTAATCTTTTGTTGTGCTGAATGTACATGGTGTAACGCCCCTTCCACCTAGCATACACAGAAAGCTCCCAGTCCAACAACTATTATTATTCAAAGATATAATAATAATAATAATAATAATAATAATAATAATAATAATAATAATAATAATAATAATAATAATAATAATAATAAAAATCGTCAGACCGAATGCAAACCGATTAACGCGTAGTCGATGGGACTTTGAACCAGAAGATTTTCTCCATCGTACATCCAGTCAGTGTGAAAGAGAATTATCATTCCAATATTTCCAAACAAAATTAAATTCAAAATAATTAGAAAACAAATTATTAAATATTAAATAAATGACGACAACAACAATTCAATTTTCAATAACAATTTTATTAACAATATGGGGTTGTATATTTGCACTTTTGCGTTAGAATTGTGTAAATATACTATTGAAAAAAATACAATCAAAAAAAATTTATATAAAAAAAATACTATCGAAAAACCTGAGTGAATCTATAAGCAAAAATTTCTTTAATAAACTTGAATGCTAAATTTTAATAATATTCAATATAATTCTTAAATGAATCTTCTATTATGCAAGAAAAAACAAATGCAATACGTTAAGTTCCTCTAAAAATCAATGATTCTCAATTATTCTATAAACGTTTCTTTTTACCTGAATCCATAAAGATAATCAAACTAACAATTTACAAGCGCGCATCTAAATATCTCTTTCTTTACGAATTCTAATAAAGATTTTTATTATTGAAATATTCAATTTCAAGCAAATAAGTCTATACAATATGGCTCTATGATGTATTAAATAATGCATCTATTATATGAACTCTCAGTCTCAAAATATTATAAAAGTGGAATGCAAATGCTGAATCTCAATTCTTAAGTTAAACATATATTATTCAACATTTCCCACAATTCTTAATCAATACCCTTTTAATATCTTTCATTACTCTTTTCTATAAAGTGGAATGAGAATGTTAGAGGAAAAGATATTTGCATTCTAGTTTTCTAACGGCAAAATACTTGGAACGTCTCATATAAAATGAATCTTAACCAAATACTGTAAAAGAAACCAAATTGAACTGGAAATATTGGAATTCTTAAGGATTTTTAATAATTGGTCACTTTTGTCGCCCGTACTACTTAACTCCGAAAAGATGGAAAATTCCATAAAATTCTAGAAATTTTCGTAAGGGTGAAAAAATGATGGAATTGCCTAAGCAATACAACCTGAAGTGGATTTCAAAGCGTACAACCTCACAAAACACAGAATAAGACAAGTCACAGTCACTACTTGTAATAATTCAAAAATTACAATCACCTTGACTTGTTTATAGTATGGATTACCTTCTATGTGTAATGCTCGCTCCCTTTCGATAGTCAGGCTTCCGTCTGAGCTTTCTGATGTTCGATTGAAATCAGATTGGTGGTAAAGACATCTTTTTTCGAAAGTAAAGTAATTCCTTGCAATAAACTTTCTATGCCTTAGTTTCCGAACGAAAAAGAAAAACAAGAAAGAAATATTACTGGTGTTTAACCTAACCACACCAGCTAGTGCCCGATAGGAATTACTAATAAGGTGATCTAAGCGGGCTTTCACTCGGCACAATAGGCCCCACAAGCACTGCCCTTTAAACTTCACTATTCCTCTGCACAGAAGTAACAAAAAAAGCAAGAATAAACTTATAAAGCAAATAACACTCTGTGCTACTATTTCACAAGCATATAATTCACTATGAAAGAAAACTTTCACTCTACTATTCACTTTCATTACTTAACGACCACAAAACGAGGAAACAAAAAGAGCCCGTTTGACTTGCCACTAAGTTTGCTTGCGAGAATAGAATAGACGAGGAATAAAACATTCCTTTTTTTACTGATCACTTCGTTATTTAACTCACTTAACACCAATGTGATTTCATCGACAGTGGACGATAATACTCTCATCACACAAAGCAGGAATAAAAAGGGTGAACAAATTCTCAAAAGAGAAATCCTGCCGAAACGAAACAAAACTCCATTAACTGCACAATCCTCTTGTTAAACGAATACTCGGTTTTAACACTATTCCAGTTATACAAAACGAACAGAGTAATCATCCGGCTATACCACTACGAAACAGAAGGGTAACCTTCCGGTTAAATAAATACGACAGAGTAACCTTCCGGCTAAGTAATTACGAACACAAGTGAAGTAGCACGGGACCCACTTTAGCTTGTAGATTCGAAGTTTTAAGACCACGCCCACTATTCGCGACTGCAATCTTTCCTCTAACAGTCTTACCAACTCTCCTTACACTTTTAACAGTTTCAATATTTTTTCTTCCTTCCTTCCAAAATTTTTACTTTTTTTAAAAAAAAAAGAAAACATAATATAACAATACCAATGAATCTAAAACAACCCATAGTGACTCTTACAATAAATATTTGATTAACTCAATCTAATTTTACATTGTTTTTATCCTTCTTTGGATTAAATTCTTCTTGTGTCGTGTCCATACTCGTCGGCCTCATTCCACAGTCGGCCTCATTCCGAAGACGACACGGCACAATGGACATCTCATGTGACTCTGCTGCTTGATTTTTTGGTTGGTTAGGATTTTAACATGCCTTTTCACCACTGAATCATTTGACATGAACTTCCGCCTTATCGTTGTGTTATAACCCCTTCACTTCCCACACGGAATGTTGTTGATTTCAGTTGAGCGCCTCTTTCACCAGCGAAGATATATGAGACGTGAACCTGCTGATTAACGAGGCAATCGAACAACATGAGTTCCCGCCGGGAATCAAATCCGCGTCTTGCGGCGAACGTGCATGTGCCTACTATATAACAAAATTGCCGACTTGTGAGGTGGAAGTGATCGGATCAGAATCACAATCTAAATCGTTTTTTGAATTTGCATAGGAGATCTGGAATTGAATCTAAAATTTCTATATAGCTTTTGTGTTTCAGTGTGTTAGTAAACTGGTAGTTACCCACCTTCTTTTTGAAAATGAAATGAAATCTTTGAGTTTTACGTCCCACGCGTATGCCGGCTAGGCTAAAGGAGACGGTGATGAGAGACGAATGAAATGGTGGAATGAAGAAAGTGGGAGGCAACGGGAGAACCCCGAGAAAACCCACACACACGGTGTTTGTCCACCACAAAGTTCACTTGGCGGGGCAGGGATCGAACCCAGTACACCAAGCACTAGAGTTGAACGCTATACCACTGAGCCACCAACGCCCCGTTACCCACCTTTGTCAGGCATTTGAATCATATCAATATTAGTAAATGAAAAGTATTGGAAAGATACTGAAATAGAACATTTATGTTTCTTCACAGGTAATTTCAGTGAAATTAGGGTTGCCATCCTTCCGCCGTTGGCCGAGCATGTCCGACATTATGTGGTTTTTCAATGTCAAGACTTCATTTCAATCGTTTTTCAGTTGTCTGACATTTAATCATATTTCTATTTGGTCAATAGTTTGCTTGAAACATTATTATGTTTTTCAATTGTGTTAGGGAACTGTCCTTCATTGGTTTTTAGTCAACTCACTATTAAGATTGATTCTCGAAAATGTGTCGAAGCCCAAACTTCAAATTTGATCTTATCTAACTCGGGAACTAAAAGCCTGCACATCATATTTATTTCATGTGAATACAATGTTATCAAGATTTACAACCAGGCCAAGTTTTATTAAGTAAGTTTGGTTGAATTTGTAATTTTTAACTAACTACTTATACAATTACTTACATAACTTTCGTCATTTATAGTTTCGTCTTTCATTGATTATTTTCTGAAATATCAAAGCATAGGCGTATAGCATATAGCCTGGTCCTTATACCCCATTATATGTTCCTTATTTTATATAAGTACTTAGTCCAGAATGAAAATTTTACTCTTGTTGAAGAGTAGTTATTGGGATTTTTCTGAAGTGAAATATCATTGAAAATTACAGTGAACTTTATCAACTTTATTTTCCGATTTCAGCAGTACGGTAATTCAGTGAGTAAAGAATGTTTTCTGTAATCAATACTTCGTGTGAAAACGCTAATTAATACAGTCAGTTACAGGATCGGTCATAGTACTAAAATGTACGTAGTTTCACACATGAGTTATGAAGAATTTTAAAAATACTTGTTGCAACAACATAATGGATTACTTCGATCAAAAAATGTTGTCTGGGCCAACTACAAGAACTAATGCAGATTTAAGAACTAATGCAGATTCAACATCATCCACACAATAATAAGGTAAAATGTTTTCAAATTTACATGTAAAAAAATGTCCAGCTTTTTAATAAAATGTCAGCTATTTTTTGAAAGAATGTCCACTGTTTTACAATTTCGTTGAAATAATCTTACAAAATCGTAGAAGAAAGAATGAAATGAGAACAAATATTGACCAGTTGGTAAGTGTATGAATATCCTATAGTCCAATCAAAACATCAAATGCAGACTTCCGACTACTGCATCAGCAAAAAAAAAAAAAAAAAAAAACACATGTAGTTCGCATTCAACTTAATCAGTAGAATCACGATTCATATAGCTTCGTTGCTGAACGATAACTCAACTCAACTCAACCAAAAGTTAAGGGATGTACCTTTTCAGTGACGAAATAAAAAAATCATTAATATATATATATATATACAGGGTGTTTAATAAGTAATGGTCATAAATTAAACCGTAGATAGTACATGCCAAAACTAACAAAAAAGTCTTAGTAAACATGTGTCCGCAAACGCTTCGTAACGGAGATAGGGGCTGTCGAAAGTGTGGGAAAATGAAGTTTAGACACGAATATCTCAAAAAGTATGAATCGGACAGAGGGCGGTCCAATGAATGACTATCGAAGTCAGATACGCGCTATGCAGAAATGCATGGTTGATAACTCTGCAATGTGCGCGCAAGGGATTCCCCAAAGAAACGGAGGGATTCCCGGAAAATTGTCTAAGGAAAGGGGACTCGAGATGAACATCGAGGGCGAGTCTATCCACCAGTAATTCATAAATCGTGGTACCAGGTCGAAAGTTCGAAGAGATACAAAATGGCGAACAATGTTTACGTGCCGTGTGTGGTTGCATAACCAGCAAGAAATGAGAGAGGCAGTCGAAGTGTGGTGATGTACATTGTAAATGGCTCCAGGAAGAATTCCGACAACTAATGCATACAAGTGTGGCAGCACTTAGGTAAATCACACAGTATGCAAGGCACCAATGAAGCATTATGTGCTAAGCAGTTAACGTAACGAATATCCGCAAATTGGATTGCAATGGGAAAAGCATGACAACATTCGAGTATGTGGGAGGCGAATCAAATATTGCACATGTTGAACGCGTAAGTGTATTACAACAAGCAAAATATTATGGACATGTCGTGTTTGTCCATATCAATAAACAGAAATCGTCATGTTGGTAATATGTACAGTATTAACCATAAGGTAAACAGTAAATACCCAGATGTGTAACCACAGAAGAGATGCATGAGAAATTAACGTACCTCTATCATTAAAGTAAATGTTGGAACTGTCGTCCATTCATGCGAATGCATGCTCGTACCCGTTTTCGCAAAGATCCACGTACTCGTGATAACATGTCGGTATCCTGTTGAATATGTCCGCACCATTGTTCCACCCTTTCTCGAAGGTCTTTTAATGTTGCAACAGGGGTAAAATAAACTTGCGATTTCACATGGCCCAGAGAAAGAAATCTAAAGGATTTAAGTCCGGGGAGCGTGGTGGCCTAGCAATAGGAACCCCACGTCCTATCCACTTTCGTCCGAATTGGGCATGTAAATGTTCTCTGACACGATTAAAGAGATGTGCTGGCGCTCCATCATGCATAAACGACAGTCGCTGACGCCTATCAAGAGGTATATCTTCGACTAGAAGCGGCAAACCGTATTGGGGAAAAATCCAAACATGAGACTCCGGTTAATGCATTAGGAAGAAAGAATGGTCTTACGAGCTGATCATCTAAGAGTCCTACCCACACATTTAAGGAAAACCTACGCTGATGTCCTAATTCCAATATTGCATGTGGATTCTTAGAGGCCCGTACATGAGAATTGTGAAAATGAACAATGCCATTGCGGGTGAATTGTGCTTCATCAGTAAATAGGACGTCATCAGTGAAATGAGGATTGCCAGTAATTTATCTGCGAAGCACTGACAAAACTGCATTCTCGTCGGAAAGTCTGTGGGAGGGCAGAGGTTGGACACGTTGCAGATGTTATTAGTACAACTGCTGTTCATGGAGAATGTGCCATACGAGAGCATTGGATACCACCACCTTTCTTCGATTGCCTCTCTCATTTCCTGCTGGTTTTGCAACCACACACGGCACGTAAACATTGTTCGCCATTTTGTATCTCTTCGAACTTTCGACCTGGTACCACGACGTATGAATTACTGATGGATAGACTCGCCCTCGATGTTCATCTCGAGCCCCCTTTCCTTGGACAATTTTCCGGGAATCCCTCCGTTTCTTTGGGGAATCCCTTGCGCGCACATTGCAGACTTATCAACCATGCATTTCTGCATAGCGCATGTCTGACTTTGATAGTCATTAATTAGACCGCCCTGTGTCCGATTCATACTTTTTGAGATATTCGTCTCCAAATTTCATTTTCCCACACTTTCGACAGCCCCTATCTCCGTTACGAAGCGTTTGCGGACACATGTATACTAAGATTTTTTGTTAGTTTTGGCATGTACTATCTACGGTTTAATTTATGACCATTACTTATTAAACACCCTATATATATATATATATATATATATTTAATTTTATGTCTTATAGATATATAACCTAGCAATGTATACACCAATAAAAGTGAGTGCTCATTGCTGAGTCACAGTATGCAAAATCTAACTGTTCATTTATCATTGAGAAATGAAACAGTTGAATCCTTTACTATAATCGTCATCATAAATAATAATATGGTAGAATTTTAAAGAAAAAAACTATTAAGCATTTCAATAATTAATTTAAAGTTTTCAGTATTTCTAAAATTAAAAGAAAAATTATATTTCAAATCCTACTTTTTTCATAAAAGGTAAATATTTCTAATAATTATCAGGCAATTTTAAATATATCACTTTCACTAAATTCACATTCGCTGCCCCATTACATAAAAGTATGCTTAAAAATATGGCTGGGTTCTTTTCGTCCAAAGATATTTCGTCCAAAAGATATTTCGCCCAGAGATATTTCGTCCAAAAACATTTGGTCCAGGGACATTTGGTCCGCAGGACAATTCGCAAAAAGGACATTTCGTCCAAATCACATCTGGCCCGGTATCGCTTAAGGGTTCGAGGTTTGTTTCTATTAGAAGAGCAAAAAAGTGATGCCTATAACATTATGACTCAGTAGCTTCTTATTTCTAGACGAAATTTGAAATAACAACTTATTTCGCGTTTTTTTCATTTCGATAGAATAAATATATGCTGAGATATTCAGAAAAACATAAACGACTGAAAAGAAAAATGACCACCTTTCTTTTGCTTTCATTAATAATTTTACAAAACTACAGTTGTAGCTTCGCAGAAATACAGTTGTAACTTCTTTGGTTAAAGAATTCTCCTTGTCCCGCAATGATAAACAACCCTTTGAAGAGCAAACTTATCCTTCATTTGAGGACAGCATTGCCTCCGCATGGTTATGCCAATCTTCTATTTGGTTTGAGACTTTGCAATGGATATCTTAAATTTACTGTATTGTAGCGAGAAATTAATATGAAAGCCAAAGTATATACTATATTTGCATGAGGAGTAACACTGAAAGAGAAATACAGGAAAAGTGAACAATTCTAGTTTGTCATATAAGTCACTTATTGTGTAGAAATATCTGCCGAAGTTACACACTATCTTCTATAATAAATGGTCTATGAATAGAAAAAAGACTTGTGGTTAACCTGAAAGGATACCTATATTCTACACGAAATGTTCGAACTTTTATCTTATATTTGTCAATGTCTTATCACAATGTTGCAGCAAAGGATATTACTGTTTAAGACTATTATTAACGCTAAAAAGAATATATTTCACACATGGTATTTTTCTATTCACAATAGGGGTGATTCCATGCCGGAACCAAATACCTGGAGGGAAAATATATATCGTCTGAAAGATTTTGCCATGAGAACTACCTACAGTTTTCCAATCACGGACAAACCCGCAACTTGACTCTATAAGGATCGGCTTTGTTGGTTCTGTGAAACTATGTAGGACATATTGGACACAACAAAAATGAATGTTTAGATGTATCAAGCAAAAGCGCCTGAGCCCATCATGTTCTTCTTTGGCTCATTGCTAGAACGTGATTTGGGTAAGGGTATGATAATATCACTTTGCACCCTGACGTACCATTTGGTCACTGTTGCCAATGAACTGTAAATTTAATTTGGAAGATGGTTTCTGTACTACTGGATGTATATCCATGAAACGTAGCATAAACATCATTAGTCATTGGAGAAAATACAGTGTGGACGTATTCCTCTACTTAGTACTCCTGTTTGTCAGTGTTGCCAACTATTTTCTGTTAAAATGAGGTGTAAAAAGAGAATCCCTACAATAAACTTTTATATGCCAAACTTGGCAGAAACATCACACTACACTATAACAAAAAGAGTTTGAGTATTAACATCTGACCTCATCGTACGGAACCTGTTTTACAATTTCTCATTTTTACAATCGGTTGGCAACATAGACAAACTCTAGTACTTTGAAGACGAATACATCTACAATATATTTTCCCCATTGATTAACGATGTTTATGCCACGTTTCATGGACATACATCCAGTGGTACAGAAAGCATGTTCCACATTGTATTTACAGTTCGTTGGCAACACTGACCAAATGGATACTTCAGGGTACAAAATGACATTGACAAACTTTTGCACATGTCACGTTCTAGTAATGAGCAGAAAAAGAACATGATAGGCTAAGGCGCTTATGCATGATACATCTTAACATTTCTTTCTATTGTATCGAATATGCCATACATTGGAAAAAAACACCAATAAATCGGCCACCTATAGTGTCAAGTTGTGGGTTTGCCCGTGATTAGAAAACGATTTCTTTCTTCTCATGACAAGAGATTTCAAACGATATGTAGGTTTTCCCCAGGTACTTGGTACCGGTATGGAATCATCCGTAGTCAGTACTTTTTCGATGAATCTTGGTGCATTATTTTTTACTTTTCTAACACAAGGGTTAGAATACCTAATATTTAACTTACTCAAATTTAAACACTATTAATTTTAGTTACAGGTATTACTTCAAACCATTTCATTTACAACATTAAAATATTAGCTTTCATGTTAGCAGTTATTGTACCAACATACTTCACATTAAAACCTTTCCGTTATTGATGTAGTTCGGCCATTTTGTTTTCAGGCATTTACGTTTTTGTGAATAACTCAGCATATATTTGTTCTATCGAAATGAAAATTGCGGAATAAATCTCCATTTCAAATTTGGTTTACAAATAAGAAGCTACTCAGTCATAATGTCATAGGCATCACTTTGTTACTCTTCTAGTAGAAACAAACGCCGCCCCCCAAGTGATGTCGGGCACAGATGTCCTTTGGACGAAATGTGTTTTGAACTAAACATCCCTGTACGAAATATCACTTGGACAGATTGTCTTTTGAACAAAATGTCCTTTGGGCCAAATGTCCTTGGACGAAATGTCCTTTGGACCAATTGTGTTTGGGCGAAATGTCCTTTGAACCAAATGTCTTTGGACGAAATGTTTTTTTTACCTAACGTCTTTGGACGATATGTCATTTGGACCAATGCCATGGTCTTTGTTATTTAATGCTTGCCTATAAAAATAAGCTACCTAGCACATATATGTGCCATTCGCAGTGAACATGCTGCACACAAAAAAAATATCTTCTTTTATTTTTTTGTTTAACACATATCCATCTCATGGATATCCTTCAAATTTTGAGTATCAGTTTCTACTCTTGAGAAACAGGCCCCTGCACCTCTACTTACAAACGATTTATGCATATTAATAAAATGTACATTGTTTGTACTGGATTGTGCAGCAAATATTTTTGTTTGTATTGTAATGCAGTATAAGATATTAAGAAAACAAAGTGGGGGACCAAGTTCACGTAGGCCCCCGACAATGTTTTAGGATCGATTTAATTGACTGATTTGAAAGACCTTTGATTGTATCGGACTGTATCGTACATTGTTTCGTTTGTACCGTCCTGGATTTTAAAAAAATTAGCGAAATAAAATTGGAGCCCAGGTCAAGCAGACTCTCAAATCACTACTTAATAAAAGGAGAAACATTACTTTTGGATTCATTAGAAAATACTTTATACTACCATATAATGAGCTTTAGTTTAACCATATTATATTATGATAAATTAAGAAAACAAAATTGTAGGCAGTGCCAACCTGTCCCCTTACCACGTTGTACAAACGATTTAATTGACTCCTTTCAAAGATTTTCATTTGTACCGGTTTGTACCGTAATTGGTTGCATTTCAACTGTCCTATATTATTAAATTTAATGAAACAAAATGGGAGGCCAGGTCAAGCAGACCTTCAAATCAGAATTTAATACACCGGGTACACATGACTTCTGTATGTCATATGAAAGTAATCGATTAGCACCGTATTGTAACACAGTGAGTTTTACTGCAAAATGCTTTCACTTCCAATTTTTATCTTTTACTCTCAATGTTCACATCAACGTCCTCATCGGCAAGAGTCACTCTCGGAAAACTAATCGTCATTCCATTAATAACAATCAGCTCATTGACGCATGTATGAATTAGAGCAAGGTTACTATAAGTAAGACAGTATGATTTTATATTTTTGCGAATAGTATATGTACACAGATTAAAATAATATCCTAGCATATCTTTAGAAGCGTTTGGAAAGCTGTTGATGTTGTTATTTGTAATGAACGACAAAAATGTAATCAGAATTATTATGTAAGAGATTGCAAAATATGTAAATTTTCTTTCATGAATATTCTCTATGGATTGCTGCGTGATTGTCAATTCCGATTGGATATATTTATAAAGTAACTGACCATTATTTATAAAGTAAGTAATTATATATTATTTTTATTAGTGAAGATAAGGAATTATGATTACTTATTTGGTCTAGGAATTAATTCGTGCGGTTGGTACGCACACATTGAAGCTGTAGTACAAACACAAAATACATAAATACCTTAAGAAAAATATTGTCCATCGCTAGCCACCACTGTCAGGCAATGTACGGATTCCGTGGCGAAAGAAGTCCTCATCCTTGGAAGCGATCCAGTCAGAGACCCATGTTTCGATATCTTCTGAAGAAGTAAACTGCTGTCCAATCAAATCGTTGTTCATGCAATCGAACAAGTAGTAATCCGAAGGAGCAACATCTAGTGAATACGGCGGGTGGGGTAAAACGTCCCATCCGACATTTTCTAAATAGGTTTTGACCGGTTTTGCGACATGTGGGCGAGCGTTATCATGTTGAACAATAAGTTTATCATGTCTGTTCTCAAATTCTGGTCGTGTTCTGGCCAGAGCGTGCTTCAAACGCATTAATTGTCGTCGATAACGTTCTCCATTCATAGTTTCACCCGGTTGCAGCAGCTCATAGTACACCACACCTTTCATATCCCACCATATGCACAGCATAACCTTTGCACAGTGAATATCTCGTTTTGGTTGTGATAGACCTGGTTCACCTGGTTTCACCCAAGCCTTTTTTCGTTTAGGGTTCTCGTAATGGATCCACTTCTCATCACCCGTAATAATTCGATGCAGAAACCCCTTTCTGCTCTGTCGTTGAAGCAGCAACTCACAAATGGTTTTTCGTCTTTCAACGTCTCTGTCTTTCAATTCATGTGGAACCCAATGTGACATCTTTTGAATCATTCTCATGGCTTTCAAGCGTTTGGAGACTGTTGTTTGATCAACGCCTAATGCTGCTGCAAGTTGTTCCTGCGTTTGACACGAATCCTGCTCGAGCAATGCTCTCAATTCTTCGTCTTGAAATTTTTTTGGCTGTCCAGCTCGCTCTTGGTCTGCCAAGCCGAAATCACCACTTCTAAACCGTGCAAACCACTTCTGACACGTTCGCTCAGCTAGAGCATGGTCACCATACACTTCCACCAAAAATACGATGACTTTCAGTCGCACTTTTCTGCATGTTAAAGTAATGCAGCAGGACACCCCGCAAAAACACTTTATCAGGCACAAATTGCGCCATGTTCACTTAACTACAACCTGGTGTTTTTGACGCTTTAATCCACTGCCCTATACTACGAACGATACGCGATGACAGGGGTTTGCAACACATGTGTGGATACACGGAAATGTGGGACGCTCCGTTCGTTGCGCCATCTCTTGTCCACCCGCACGAATTAATTCCTAGACCAAATAAATTCTTGAATATGTACAGTTATGAATTTCTAGAAGATTGTGACTTGCGATCTGTGCATTTCCTAATGCTGCTGAGTACGTTTTGGGAGTATATGGTGGAATGTAAGGATTAACGAATGTAGAGTGAGGGGATTATTTAAGAGATATATTTTTATTTTCTTTATGCTAGTTTTTGAGTGAATGATACAATGATTTCTTACTAGTATTACTAGTTGAAGTTTTTGTGATTTTTAAGTAGTAACTTAGTAGAAAGGCTGTCAACCTTCCGGAAAATCACAAAACTTTAAGAGGTTGTTAGTTGGCGCAATGTGTTACATATTTATTTAAAACATTTGAGCAAAATGTCTTTGCTCAGCTGTTATGGATTAGTACGTACTTGCGCCTCTAGCGGTGACCAATCGTACTATTTTGGTTTGCGGAATGTATCTTATTTATTTATTTAACGGCAGAGTTAAGGCTATGATTGCCTCTTCTTACACTCAACCAACTCAAATGTATACAAGATATACGTACTACCACTGACGTCAAATCCATAAAAAATACAATTGCTACATTAATGGATATGCACATACACACATATATACCCCTACACACGAATATGCTCCTTTACATACCCCCTCCACCGCCATACCCTCATACTATTTATCATAAAAACAAGAACACTATACATACAGCATACATAGAACGATATATGTATTCTTAAAAGTATACTACCTTACACTCCCCCATACTTCCCCACAAATCTAGTATAATAGATACATACCTCAAGTTTCTGTTTACATTTGGTTGCTAGTGAAAAAAACATCATTCCCGAGATTGGTGTACATTGGCTAAGGCTGTCAGATATTGCTTTAAATTTCTATTGAATGTCGCAATTGAGGGTGAATTCCTTACATCTGGTGGATGTATGTTCCATTTTCTAATACCAGAGATTGTGAATGAATTGGCCATTTTATTCGTATATGACGAGGTGTCGACAGCAGTGTTGATCGGCTAGAGCGGGTACCACGATTGTGGCTATCTCTAACATACTGTAGTTTATTGTAAAGATATATAGGCACTCCAAATGTCAAAACTTTAAATAAAATTGTCATTGATTGGTACATGTAGCGAGCTTGGATATCTAGCCAGCCCAAATCATTAAAAAATGGCGTCAGGTGATCAGAACGTTTAAGATTAAAAACAAACCGAACGCATGCATTCTGAACCATCTGTAACTTTCTTGGCGCTTCTTTATTTACATTGCCATAAGCTCCAATGCAATAATCAATATGTGATAGTACGAGGCTTTGTACTATACATGCATAAATTGGATAAGGCAACATATTTTTCAAACGGTATAGAGAGTGTAGTGCCCCAAACGCCTTTTTGCATACATTATTTATATGACCCGCCCATAGAAGATTCTGATTAACTATGAGGCCAAGATTTTTCACTTTTTCATCAAAAGCTATATGGGTGCTATTTAATGTAATTTTAGGAAGTTCGGTGCTCTGCAGTCTGGAGAGGATATTTCTCGTACCAATGATGATACATTTAGATTTATTGAGATTTAGATATAAATTATTAGATTGGGCCCATGCACTTATGCGTTCCAGGTCTAAATTTATGAGTGAGATAGTGCCATTTATGTCTCCGAGATCTGTCGAAGTATATTCTTGAATATAATCTGCATATAAGTAATATTTAAGGTGGCGAATTTGTTGAAATAAGTCACTTATGTACATAGAGAAAGGATCGGTGCTAAGACCGTTCCTTGACTAACAATCAGTGCACTGTTGTCCATGAACTTTGATTATCCAGAACAGAAACACCCTGATATCTATTCGGAATGTACGAACTAAACCATTTAACCAACGTATCTGTGAAATGAAAGAGTGACTTAAGTTTAGTTAAAAGAATTTCGTGATCGACCGACTAAAATGCTTTAGTGAAATCTAAAAGTAAAAATACTGTGAGTTGTTTCTTGTCTATGCTTTCTCTAATATCATCTGTAATTTTTATAAGAGCCGTATGTGTGGAGTGTCCTTTTTTAAAGCCTGACAGATCAGACATTTGATTTAATTCAATATGCTCCAAAACTTTCGAAATACACGGCGTCAAGTTTATTGGTCCCTAATCATTCGCCGTTATTGGCTATGCTATTTTCTTGAGGACATGAATGATGAGAAAATTTCAACTGGCTAGGAAAACAACCCAAAAGAAGAGAGGAATTACATATGTCCATTAAACGGAACAGAATATATCTCATGATCTTCTTAAGAAATTGTAGTGGGATGTCATAAGCCCATATTGAATTGGATGTAATTTTTTTCAGAGCTGCCTCTATTTCTGGGACAGAAACCGTTCTAAATTTAAATTTTTCGTTTATGCTTGAGTGGTAGAAAAATCAAGTGCCAGATTCGTTCTGCATGTCAACTAGGAGCAATAGTACTGTATATTGGACAAAACCTTCCTGTTGAAAATGTTTTTGCCTGTACAGACATTTTGAGCATTTTGTACCCCTGTTTAGTGCCTGTCTTCCCTTGTAAATTGTTACAAGTAAAAAGCTAGGGTTACACGGGCCTTGTGCAGCGTTGTTTAGTGCCTGTATCGGTCTGTAACCCCCTGTAATGTATGTGAAATCATTACATGTGAAACCAAGGTCTTGTAACGAGAAACGGTACACGCAGTAGAATGTGGGAACGTAGACGACATGGCATGTTCATTGGATGTAAGAAGCGTATGGAAGGCAGTAGGTGCGTAAACTCGTGACAGATAAAGCACAAACATGGGCTGTGCAGGGAGCATGCTAGTAAATAGCACAAGGAAATGTCACGTTATTGCGTACAGATTGTGTATATGAAATGCATTTAGAAAGGAAGAGGTAATGTAGAAAGAAACTTTACTCTGTCACAATAAAGCAGTGACCATAACATGTTTATTTGTTTTTTTTTTTAAACAGAGCGAAAACATTTATCTGTGGAGTGCACCTGTACAGTTGCTGTAAACATGGGCAAAGCAGACCATTTCAGCATATAAGTTACATGAAGAAAACATGTAGCAACCACTTGGCTCTGTTTGATATGTATGTACAGGTGATGGACAGGAATAGCACAAATACGTTACATTTTGATACTTGCACAGGCAATTAAAACATATCACGTTTATCATGTTTTTTTATGGAACAGGCAGAGAACGTACTAAGTGCGTATGAACCTGTATATAGTGTTCCAAAGGTACTGTTCACTGATTTAAAAAAAAGAAGAAGAAATGTACAAGACATGTTTCTATTGGCGACATGGAGGTAACTTTCACCATAGTCAGTTGCAGTCGTTTCCCAAAACTCCTCTAGAGTACTCAGCAATCAACGCGTGTGGGAATATATAACAGACAGGTTAGTTTCGTACAACGCGGGCGTCGTATGATACAAAAAAAGCACGTCTTTTCTTCAGTGATACGCAAAGAAAATATAATATAAGGTAACGGTTATTAATTGTTTTTCTACTTTGTTATCTTTCCAACAAACACAAACATCATTCAGTATGAATCATCACCTGGCGGTTAGGGATTTGTGTAATGGAAACTGATAATCGTTAGTAGGTGTACGTCAATTGGGCCCGGTAGGTCAAAACTCGCCTTTTTTCAGGCCCTTCTGAGAGCAAGGATTAAGATATCAAGTGTCACGTTATACGCCATGATCCCCGTACCGTCTAACCATGGAAAATCGAACACTTCGAAAACTTGTTCTATTTAATGAGCGTTTTCGTTCCCATTTACGACCACCTTTTAGGGCTGTACTCTTTTCCTTTTATGAGCACATTTTCAACATATCACATATTACATAAGGCTATGAGCCGATTTTCCAACCCTATTTAACATAGCAAAGGCACTATCATAACAGGCAATCGTGGGAATGTATTCGTCCTCTTCTATGACCATTTTTCAGCCCCTATTTTAACATAACATAAATTAATTAATAGTATGAGCACCTAATACAATTAGATATTACAAAGAGACTACGAATATAGTAGAGCTGATAAAAGAGTATGGGTTATTGTCTAGCTACTATTTAACATTGCACAATTTATACTCCCTACTTAGTAGAGCAGAGAATAAGAACTAGTAGCAGGGGTGTATTCGTTCTCATTTATGAGCACTTTTTCCAACCCTTATTTTAACATAGCAGAACTCACTTAATACAATCAACACTTAGTCCAATCAGATAGTCCGCAGACACTACGAACATAGCAGAGCTAATAAAAGACTATGAACATATTTTCCAGCCCCTATGTAACATGGCAGAAATTACATAATTCCACGAACACGTAGCAAATCTAAGAAAAAAGTTTGACTTATTTTAACCCCTATTTTAACATAGCAAAAATTATATAAGACTATGAGCACATAGATTACGAACGCATGTTTCAGAAGCACTTCTATGTAACATAGGAAATACTACTAACATAATAGAGAATAATGGGGGTGTACAAGTTCCCTTTTCATGAGCATTTTTTCAACCCCTATTCAAAAAAGCAGAAATTTCTTAAGACAATGAACATATTTTTCAACCTTATTTTAACACAGCAGAGATTACACAGAGACAATGAACCGTTATTTCTGCAACCCTTATGTATAAAAGAATAAAGCTTATTTTATAAATCAATATTTAATATAGCACAGATTAAAGCCCCTATTTATTACAGCAGAGAATAAGAAACACTAGCAGGAGTGTAATGTTTCCCTTTTATTAACCCTTATATAATATAATAGAAATTACACAAGCATTCGTTAACTACTACATGTCCCTAAACTGGTGACCATCGAGGTCAAAGGTCAAATATTTAAACCCTAATAAATTTCAAACAGAGTGGCATATTGAAGCGACATTTAATAATTGGTTATCAAATACTACACGTTCTGGAAGTACTGACCATCAGGGTCAAAGGTCAAATATTTAAATTTGTATAACTTTTAATCCGAGCCGAGATTTGGAGTTTTCACATTTTGTGATAGATCATCAACTGCTACATGACCGAAAAGTACTGAGCATTAACGTCAAAGGTCAAATATCTAAACCTGAATAATTTTTAAACGAAGCCACATATTGAGGAGGTATTTCCAAACTTAGTAACAGGTCATCAACTGCTACATGACCCGAAAGCACTGACTGTAAGGTAAAATATCAAACATAACAAACCGAATAACTTTTAAACGGAGCCACATATTCCCACATTTAGTAATACATTGTCACGACTACATAACCTGAAAGTGCTGAGCATCAAGGGCAAAGTTCAAATATTTAAATACGAATAGCTCGTAAACGGCGCAATCTCTTGATGTGCTGTTTCCACATTTAGGAATAAGTCATGACTAACCATCGAGCTCAAAGGGTAATATTTAAACCAGAATAACTCGTAAACGGATCCTCATATTCAGATACTGCTTGCAGAATTAGTAATAGTGCAAAACTACTAACCATCTAGGGGAAAGGTCGAATATTTAAACCCGAATAAATCTTAAAGGTAGATACGGATATATTTGTATAACATATTGTGTTTTGGGACAAGAACATAAAAGTGAAGAGCGAATAAATTTGGCTGTCTTACTTCTGTCCAAGCATTTATATGTATTTGTACTGCTCAAATTAACGAAGTTATAAATTTGTACTAACTTAGAAAAGCGAAGAGGAACTATTTTAACTAACTCAGACTTTTATACCACTTTTTACCACTCTAACAATAAATAAAATTAGATACTCTACGTTTCACACACAGGAAAAAAATGAGCAAACATTTTAGCTAGCTGAGCATTTTATATCATGTTGAATTATTTAAATAATCAAAGGAATACCTTTTGTACTAATCAGAAAAAACGAAAAAAAAACATTCAACTAGACCAGAAGTTCCATACTACTTTGTACTATTTACACAAAGGATGGTATAACTCTTGAGTGAGCTATTCAATTTTGTAGCAAGTAGAAAAATGCGAAGAACCGGTTTAACAAACTCATAAATTTATATCATTTCGTATTATTCAAATAAGTGAAGAAATATTAGGATAGTTTTGTACGAACCAGAAAGAAGTGAAAAATGAATAAAACTTGAGTGGACTATTTCCTAATATACAAACTGGAAAAAGTGACGGGATATTATACCTTTTCTATTATTATTATAAGTGAAGGAATAAATTTTTACTACCCAGAAAGTTCGAAAGAGGCTCATTTTAACTAATTCAACATGTTATACCTCTTTGTACTATTCAAATAATCAATTGTATTAATTTGAGTGGTCTATTTTATTTTTCTACCAATCACAAGGTCCATTTTATCTATCTCAGCATTTTATACCTTTTTTCTACCATTTAAAACACTGAGGATAATTTGAGTAGTCTTTTTTATTTTGCACCCATCAGAAAAAAGCGAAGAAGGGCCATTTTAACTAGTTCATCATTTTATACCTTTTTGTGCAATTTAAATACATGAATAAATAGTTACGGGTGTCCTCTTTCCTTTTGTACGAACGAGATAAAAGGCTAAAAAGGACTATTTTAAACTAATTTAGAACTTTAGAATATTTTGTAATATATCAACAAACGAAGGGTAAAATTTCTGTTAGTTTTGTACAAAACATTAACCTACACAAATGAATAAAATAATGAATTTGTACTCACCAGAAAGAGCGAAGAAATAATATATTAATTAGCTAAGAATTTTATACCTTTTGTAGAACGCAAATAAAGGAAGTAAAAATTTGAGTACTGTATTCTATGTTTTTACCAATCAGAAGAAATACAAAGAAGGTCAATTTTAACGAGCTCACTAGCTTTATACCTTTTACGCTACTCAGAAAAACGAAACATCAAATTTCAGTGTTTATTTACTTTGGTCCAAACATTAAATGTTTTTGTACTACGCAAATAAACAAAGGAATAAATATGTAATGACCAGAAAAAAGGGAAAAAATACCATTTTAACTAACTGAGAATCTTATAACTTTTGTACTGCACAAATAAAAGAAAGGAATAAATTTGAGTGGTCTATTCTATGTTTGTACCAATCAGAAGAGAAACAAAGAAGGTCCATTTTAACTAGCTCCTACTTTGTCCATGTTTGTGCTATTCAAATAAACGAAGGGTTACATTTGTATTACCTATTCACTTCTGTACCAAACAGAAAAAAGGAAGAATCAATAAATTTGGGTTGTCCATTTACCTGTGTATCAACAACAAAAAGAAAAGAAATAACATTTTTAATTCGTTCACAACTTTGCATCCTTTTGTAGTATTTAAACAAACGAAGTTATAAATTTGAGTGTCCCACTCAAATTTGTACCTTCGAGAAAAAAGCAAAGAAAAGGCATTTTAACTAACTAAGAATTTTATACTTATTTTGATATTCAAACAAACGAAGGGATAAATTTGATTAGGATATTTCGTTTTGTACCAACTTAACAAAGGCAAAGAAAGACGAATTTAACTAGCTCAGTATTTCTCTACCATTTTGAACTACTCAAATGAACGATGGAATAAATTTGAGTGGCCTACTTTTTGTCACTCAGAAACAAGGGCCATTTTAATTAGCTCAGCATTATACCTTTCTGGGGATTCAAATAAACGAATTAATAAATTCGAGTGGCCTACTTAGTTGTGGTGCTAGATTTTGTACTTTTTTGTGTATTTTTGTGTCACCTCGGGAAATGTCATTTTAAAGTTTTGCAGTCCAAATTTTCTGATGCCAAATTATAATTCAACATTTTATAGCATTTTTCCCAAGTAGACCCATATTACTATGTTCGTGCAACCATTTACCGTGCGTTATGTATACCATTTAAACGAAGAAAGTCATTAAGTTATGGTACTACATTCTTAAATTCGAATAATTTGTACCAACAGAAAAAAAATCCGTTTAAGTAAGCAACACCTTGTTGTTATACATCTTGTGTGGTAAATCTCTAGGGTAATAGGTCAAATTCACTATAAGCAAAAATGCTAAACAAGGAGCATTGCTAAATAAATATTAATTGTTTCTCCCGTCATCTAAAGGAAATGCACAATGTAAGCTGCTTCTGCCTAATGAAGTTACACTAAGCAAAGAAGTAGAAAAAATTATGTTAATAGCCGTTTGACTTCCACACTAGTAAAGTGCTCTATTTTATAAAAGAAACATATTTGCGCTCAATAGGCTGTACCTTAGAACCTTCACTATACTGAAATATAAATATTAGGTAATGCATTCGTAACGTTCCTTTTTTATTTTATTTAAAGTGCATTAATATTGGGAAGCTTAAATGTCTGCAGGAATTGAATTTTTATATACAAAATATCAGAAAGAAAAAAAAGTTTTGAGAGTTGAATAAAAATGTTCACAGCTGAAAATTCAGCACTGTTTACAGTTGGTGGGCAACATAGAACTTCGAAAACTTTTCTCGTCTTTGGTGAGTTGCTTTTTACTTTGTTATGATATCTTCTTCGTAACTGCATCTAATTATTCTATCCTGGTTTTCCTTTTGCCTTTAAATTTATCAGCACGGTGTCTCAAAATGGCCAAGAATGTTATTTCTTCTTTTACCTACTATGTTCATAATGTGTGATCTTTTATTAGTTTCCCTTAATGCATTTTCATTCCTTAGTAATGCTAATTGATATGGAGTCTGTTATACAGAATTAAGTAAAAATTAAATATATGAAGATACTCTTATATATTGAATTTATTTTCGTATGTAACCGAAATTTAATTTCAATGACAAGTCATGTAGGTTAAATGTTCTGTTCAAATATTTAGTTAGTGGCAGGGAAGCTTCGAACATTAGCGTCCCCGTTACGTGAACCAATAACTAAACGTAAGACTTAATTCCCTAAAGGCACGTCCATAACCATATAACTGTGAGCCTTACTTAGTGGCGGGAGAGGCAATTAATATTTATTTAGCAATTGCTTGTTGTTTAGAATTTTTGCTTATAGTGAATTTGACCTATGGCCCTAGAGTTTTACGACACAAGAAATATCACAACAATGTGTTGCATATTTAAACAGAATAATTTTCTTCTGTTGCTATAAAAGATTCGAATTTAAAAATTTAGTACCATAACTTAATAGCCTTCTTTGCAAACCACCTAAAAATAAAAGGTGATTAAGAGACAGTGGTAAGAAACACTTTCAAGCAAGGCATACACTTATCATAACGAAACCGAGTCAACGTACATCGCACCCAAATAAATCCAAAAGAAATAAATACTGCAATACAAAAAAAACTAAAATAGAAAAAAATATCATATGCTAAAAACAAAATTCTAAACAAAACTCTCATAATTAAAATACCAGCATACTCAGCCATAAAAATAAGAGCAATCCTTCCTGCTCTGTATTCAATATTAAACCTCTAAACAAGCTCTGATTCCCATGCATCAAAATCAAGAGGAGTGAGATTTGTCCCCGACAAACAAGAAGCAAATCACAACAATGCTAAAGTAAATGTAATTCGCAAAAATCATAACTCCTGCTGAAAATAAGAAAGTTTAATAATCTATATCTCTCAGCTAAAACACAAAAGATAATAAAATTAAAGCAAAACTAACTTAATAAGAAATAGTCTGTGCAATCTCCCGTAGACCACCTAGCAAAGAATATGAAGAATTAGAAGACTCCCAGCAATCATTACAGTATACACACCTATTCTAGTACAACACAAAAAATAATAATCCTAAAGAAAAGGGCAACATAATACTTAAGTAAGGAATAATTAATCACACTAATAAAGATAAAAATAAACTAAAACATGAGCTAAATAAGAAGGATAATAATTAGATATAGTAGAAAAATTTGTTCCCTCTGAAACAACTTAATAGCATCCGCGAAAGGCTGTGGTAAGCCACAAATACCTACCTTATTTTGCCCCTGCCGAATTTGAATATATCCTAGAACCTTTCGTTCTAGTAAAGCTAAAAATGCAACACCAATTAAAACAGAGATAATCAAAATGAAATAAGAAATAACACCTATGATATAAGCATAATACGCTATTACCTGTACTCACTACATCCATATTAGATACTAAATTAAATGCACTTATCTGCCAAAGTAATTACGAATTATTTCTATTCCTTAATCATAAATATTATTAGTACTTGGTCCTTTCTTACTGAAGTATTATTTCAGGCTAAGAAATAGAAACCGATCTGCCTGACGCTGATCTGAACTCAGGTAATATAAGATTCTAAAGGTCAGACAGACCTATAATACTAAGCATCTGCACCTAGATAAATTCTTAATCCAACATCAAGGTCGCAATCTCTTTTGTCGGTATGAACTCTCAAAAAGAATTACCCTGTTATCCCTCACTTCACTTAGTCTAACAGTGATTAATAAAATATCATAAAAATACTAAAAATAACCATTATAAAAATAATTTATTTATCTTCTCGTCGCCCCAACGGAATACTTAAACAACAAACATATCCATTCCCAACTATAAGAATCATTGCTTAAATATAAAGATCTATAGGTCTTATCGTCCTTTTAAAGCATTTAAGCATTTTCACTCAAAAGTAAAATTCATAATCACAAATAAAGACAGTCTTCTACTCGTCCAACCTTTCACACAGGCCCACAATTAAAGAACTAATGATTATGCTACCTTCACAAGTTTAAACCCTCACTGGGGTGAATGGTATACAAAAAGTGAGTTAACATAGTAATATGACTCTCCTTGTACAAAAATGCTGTAAAGTGTTGAATTACAAATTTGCATCACAAACATTGGAATGCAAAACTTTAAAATGGGCCTTTCTCGGGGTGAAACAAAAATAAAGAAAATAGTACAAAATCTAGCACCACAACTAAGTAGGCCAATCGAATTTATTAATTCGTTTATTTGAATCCCGCACAATGGTATAAATGCTGAGTTAGTTAAAATGGTCCTTGTTTCTGATTGACACAAATAATAAGCCACTCAAATTTATTCCATCGTTTAGTTGGGTAGTTCAAAATGGTAGAGAAGCATTGAGCTACTTAAATTGGTCCTTCTTCGCCTCTTTTAGGTTGGTAAAAAGCTAAATAGATTACTCAAATTTATCCCTTCGTTTGTTTGAATATCACAAGAAGAACAATTCTTGCTTAAAATGACATTTCTTTGCTATTTTTATCGTTGCTACAAATTTGAATACGACACTTAAATCCCTTCGTTTGTTTAAATAGTATAATAAGGTATAAAATGTTGAACGAGTTAATAATGGCATTTTTTCTCCTTTTTGTTGTTTATACACAGGTAAATGGAACACCCAAATTTACTCATTCTTCACTTTTTTCTGCTTTGTACAAAACTGAATAAATCACTCAAATTTATTCCTTCGTTTATTTTGAGTAGTACAACATGATACAAAACTTTGAGATATTTTAAAATTACATATCTAGGTACAAAAGGAAATAGAAAATCCAGTATCACTATTTCGTTCATTTGAATAATACAAAATAGTACAGAAATACTGAGCTGGATAAAACCGAACTTCTTCGCTTCTTTCTTGTTGGTACAAAACTAAAATAGGTTACTCAAATTTTGTTCCTTCTTGTACTTGAATACCCAAAAATGGTACAAAATTCTGATCTCGTTAAAATGGACTTTCGCTCTGTTTCTCATTAGTACGAAAGTAAATAAGTCACTCAAATGTATTCCTTCGTTTCTTTGAATAGTACTAAATGTTATGAAATTCTGAGTTAGTAAAAATGATCTTTTTTCCCTTTTTCTCGTTAGTATAAATTTATTAATTCATTTATCTTAATAGTACAAAAGGTACAAAATACCAAACCTGTTATAAATGAGATTTCTTTTCTTTTTTTATCGTTGATACACAGGTAAATAAAACAGCCAAATTTATTGGTTCTTCACTCTATTCTGCTTGGTGCAGAATTGAATAGGTCACTCCAATTTAACACTTCGTTTATTTGAATAGCGCAAAAAGGTATAAAGAGGTGAGATAGTTAAAAATGACCATCTTTGTTTTTTTTTCTGATTCGTTGAAAGTGGAATAGACTACACAAATTTATTAATTCCTTTATTTGTACAGTACAAAAGTTATAAAATTCTAAACTAGTTAAAATGGGATTTCTTCTCTTTTTCTTCTGGTTAGTACTGACTTATTCCATCGTTTATTTGCGTAGTACAAAAAGATATAAATGTTTGGTACAAAAGTAAAGAAGCCACTCAAATGTATTGCTTCGCTTGTTTGAGTAGCAAAAGAAAAAAAATGTATAAGATGCTGAGCTTGTGGAAAATGTCTTTCTTCGCTTTTTCTGGTTAGTACAAATTTGTTCCTTTATTTATTTGTGTAGCTCTTTTTCTGTTTGGTTCGGAGCGAAATAGGTCAAAGAAATGCAACCCTTCGTTTCTCTAAATACTACAAAATGGTATAAAATTCTAAGCTAGTAAAAAATTGTCGCCCTTCGCATTTTTTCTAGTTAGTACAAAAGGAAATAGGTTACCCGCATGTATTTATTGATTTCTTGAAATGGCCTAAAAAGGTATAAAATACTGAGCTAGTTAAAATGGCCCTTCTTTGCTTTTCTTCTGATGGACACAAAAATCAAATAGACTACTCAAATTATCCTCAGTTTTATAAATGGAACAAAACGGTATAATATGCTGAGACAGTTAAAACGTACTTAATGATTGGTAAAAAAAATAAAATAGACCACTCAAATTTATAAATCGATTATTTGACTAGCTCAGAAAGATACAAAATACTGAGTTAGGAAAAAATATGCCTTCTTCGGCTTTTCTCGTAAGTAAAAATTTATTCCTTCGTTTATTGGAATAAGACAAAACTATAATGGTCCTTCACTTTTTCCAGTTGGTACATAAGGAAACAACCCACTCAAATTTTTTTCATTCTTCATTGTTTTTTTGGTTCGTACAATGCTACATAATTTATTTCTTCGTTCATTTGAGTAGTACAAAATGATACAAAATTCAGAATTTCATAAAATGTTCTTTTTCGCTTTTTTCTTATTCCTACAAAATTGAATAGTTCACTCAAGATTTATCCATTCGTTTGTTTAAATAGTACAAAATTGCTTAGAACTTCTGAGCCAGTTTATTGGTGTTTTTAACTTTTTACAGTTATTATAAATTTTTTCCTTTGTTTATTTAAATAATTGAACATGGTATAAAATACTGAGTTAGCTAAAATGGTCGTTCATTTTTTCGTGGATATTGAACGCAGAACACCTAAATTTATTCTTTCTATGATTGTAGTAGTACAAAATGCTATAAAGGTTTGACTTATTAATATTGGTCTTTCTTCGCCTTTTCTGGTTAGTAGAAATTTATTCCTTCGTATATTTGACTAGTAAAAAATCATATAAATGTTTGATGCAAAAGTAAATAGAACAACGAAATTTATTCCCTCTTAACCGTTATGTTATTGGCCCAAAACACAATAGGTCATATAAATTTATCCGTCCTTACGTTTACGAGTTACTCGGGTTTAAATATCTGACCTTTGACCTAGACGGTCAGTACTTTTGCGTCATATAGTAGTTAACGACCTAAATGTGGGAACACCACCTCAACATGTGACTCCATTTAAAAGTTATTCAGGTTTAAATATTTGACTTTTGATCTTGATGGTCAGTACTTTCGGTCCATGTAATTGTTGATTACGTATTACTACATGTGGAAACACCACCTCAATATTGTAATGATATTTGGAAGAGAGAATAAGAGAGAAAGATTTTAAAAAAAAAAGCAGAACTCGAGACTTATGATATTATTTCAGTTTCGCAGCGCCGTAGTGCCAGAAAATGGAACTACGATGTCTGTTGGTAGCAGATTCGGATTCGGGTTAAGATAGCTACTTAAAGTATCAGGTGGAACACATCGAATTTTGAAGCTTTGCCTTGTTAAATAGAATACGCATAGCTATGGTTCGAAGGGACATTAACGTAAGTGGATTAACACCGTGAAAAGAAACCTTACTTTTGAGTGTGATTTATATTCTGCGTTAAAATATTATTGTGTTATGTTCCTCCTATAAGGTTTCGTCATGAGACATTTTGTGGGTGAAGTTACATTCCGTATTGAAGAAATTGATTCTTTTCGAGTGATGTGATTAATGGTTGGCCAGTTTGCCTTACTTATTTGTTCGTTAAATAGAAATTCCACGACATATAGAAAAGAATTTTGTCTCTATTTCTCGTAAGAACATTTGATTCTATGAAGAAGTGTAAAAATATAATATTTAGAGAGGAATACTGAAACACCCATATATGTGTTGTAAAAGGGACAAGCAGTTTTACTCATTGGTAAGTGACTCAATTATATGCTTTGATAATACATATAGATTAAATTCTGTTGTATGAATAGCGTTTGTAATATATATATCTATCTATTCAAGTTGTCATATAAATATTTTCGATCATATACAGCTTTTTCTTTGCAATAAAATTACAATTAATATATTCATTTGACCTATGAACCCGATAGGTATTGAGTTAATTAGATTCGTAGCTTGTTATATTTTATTAAATCATATAATCATTATTCTAAAACAATTTAAATTCAATTGTAATTTCAGTGTAGTGAGTTTTGTAGGGCAGTTTTAATTGTTCCGGCTCACTTCCACCCAACGTCACTGCTATTCCATATTATATGGGACGGGGTACGTTGCACAGCTTTATGTAGCTATCTCTTCATGTTCGTGAGTTTCTGTCTGTCTGTTAAGCCGACAGAATACCATATAATCAGGTCATTGATTGTTATAGACGAGTGTACCTGTTATGTATATATATATTTAGTTAAGTACGGTCGTAAGTATTTTTGTTTAGCTCGATTGTTAAGAATTTATGCAATTTGTCTGCTAGTTTGCTTACGCTATTCGGCAGTAAAAAAAAAGTAGGAAAAGAAGCTACAAGAATAAAGTTAAGTTATTTCTATGAGTCATTGGACATCGTTGTATGAATTGGCGTGTCGATGTTTTGTCTTTCGTGGTGTGTTGACCTCAGCTAGGGTAGATAGCTTACATTCCAGATACGTAACAAGTCAAGGTTACTCGTTTCTGTCTGCCGATAAGAAGTGGGTGCTGTTATTGCATGTTTTTGCTCTGTTGTGAGCAGGTGTTTAAAAACCTGTTTCTTGTTTATATTAATTACGTGTCCTTGCAGCACCAGGAAAAAAAAATAGGTCAGCGCTGAAAAGATAGATAAATGCTATTTACTGTGTATGTTAGTTTTGATATTATCAAGCTACTATCTTCATAATAAGTTAAATTGTTTTTTTTTTTCATTCACATAAAAAAAGGAAAGAAATTAAAGACGAGAAAGAATAAATAGAGGAGGTAAATCCCTCTTACAATGGAATTTGAGGACTCTAGTATTAGTTATCCCGGTCAGCTAGTATTAAATAATATGCCCAATGGGGATCATGGTTATGTTATTCGACATGATAGTACAAATCCATTTTTTGATAGGAGTGATCTTTCGTTGTCTCCTTCAAGTGATTATAATTTGTTAGTTACGTCGGACAGTGACGTAAATGATATGACGCCTAGTCGTGTCAACCAACAGGTTCAAACAGATTCATATTTTAACACGGGTTTTGTACAATATAAACAAACATCGTCCCCAACATATTGTGTTGACATGAGTAATTGGTATAACACAGGGGGTAACCAAAAGCCCGAAGTTTCGATGCCAAAATGGGATTTGAATGATGAGGGAACAAATCCAATGCAATGCATTTATAATAGGGATGGAGACGAAAGTCGCTTATTAAGAGGGTTTTCACCTTTTATAGTAAACATGGATAAACTTACTCTTCGTGCTGCTGGTGAGAATTTCTCAAATTTATGAATGCAAACACCAATGTGTGATGGGTTGGATGATCGCCTCTTTTTTGAATTTTTGCTGTCTGTATATAGAATAGCTAAACGTAATATATTTCCAACTGAATCTCTTGTTATGGCCGCATTGGGTAAAACTGCAAATCCCTTACATTCTGAACTAATTTCACAAATATCTGTAACGAATGATTGGGTGCAAATTAGTAATGCATTGTTTACTAAGTTAGTTACGGGTGTTGGTCGAAAATATATAATGGATACTTATGTTTATTGTTTGCAACAACTACATGAGACTGCCATGGCATATATCGAAAAGGTGTGCGATAGTTATACCATTGTGAAAGGTGCTTTACATGAAAGTGTAGTGAAAGATATTATATTGAGTGGATTGAACCCCCAACTATCTTATGAGCTTTTCCGATATACTCCTCCAAATAGTCTTGGTGCCGTAATAGATGCTGTCAAGCAGCATATGTCGCATCTTAAAAATATTTCAACGTACTCAGCATTAGTAGAACAAAATAAAAGTGAACTTAAATTGAAGAATACACTTGGTAATCCAAGACCACAGTGTTTTGAATGTGGGGGTCCGCATCTTGTTTCGAGGTGTTGGGTTCGACGTCAACGAGTGTTTAATAATAGAAGTATTAAAACCAACACGAATCAGGGGAGCAGGAAGTCAACTGTGATAAAAGATAATGTTAGGATTGTCCCCAAGGATAATAATAATAGACAGATGGTAAACCAGATCACTCAAGGTGGTTACGATATGACCTCGAATGTGTGTGACCAAAAGTCCCAGGGTCGATCCCCGCAGGTGGTGTCGGGAACGTATTTGAAACCTAAGGAAGTGAATAATAGTGTTGATATGCCATCCAAAATAGATAAATCGAAAATGATTGCTGCATTTGTGCATGCATATATACTCGGTGGAACATTTCTTGGGAGTCTTGATTCTTGTTCTTCTGTTTCGCTCCTCAATGAAGAGCAGTTTTTAACATGGAATAATAAACTTAAACATCCGATTCAAATACTGCCTGATAAATTTAGTGGAGTTAGTGTGGACAATAATAAGGTTGAATTGGAGGGTGCTGTCCGTATACCGTTGAAATTTCTTAGTCGTGTGTATAGATTAAAATTCTTTTTGGCACCACGATTAAGACCAACATTTATTATTGGCATACCTGAACTTAAATATTTAAAAGCATCAATAGACATTAATAACAATCTATTACATTTAGGTATCGAATGTGGAGAAGTGCAATTAATATACGATAAATCTTCTTCTATACGACATCCTTTTCCTTCCACTAGTGGTGATCAGCAAGAAAATAGTTTTGACTCTGTTAATCAAGATTTATGTTACAGGGGGAGAGGGGATTTAATTTCACAAATGTTTCTTCGTGCGGATTCTGCGATTCTGACAGGAGATGAGTGTGGTCCAGATGATATGGATGCTGGGAAAACTTTTATTGTGAATTCATCTTCACCTCACATTAGTTGTGCGGAACAAGATTTCCTATATCCAATAGGATCCAATGGGCGAGTTCCATCCAAAGGTGCCGAGTCTAGTGGGATCATCAGTGATGTCAACCCATATGGAGGTGCCAGTGTTGCCATCTCTTCTGAGGATGTAGTCCGGTCCAAGTCTCAACGAGTTGTTAAATCTCCTCAACGTCGGAAGAGGATCCAAGGGATAAACCACTCAAGCGTCTCCAGGGTTGCCAGCCTTGATCGACCTATGTCTACCCATGGAACTTATCAAAGGAAGGACCAACCAGATGTTCCAGCCAGGGGTCAAGGAGTTGTCCAGACATCTCAACAATGGATGATGGGGCAGAGGAAGAGTCAGCCAAGGGTGTCCAGTGTTGCCATCCCAAGTCCGTCGGCTAGTGATACAGAAGTACGGAGTTTCCCAGGTGTTCCTGTTCAGAGAATCCATGGATTGGGACAAGAGCAGAGTATTCCACCCAGGGTTGCCATGTCTCCTCATCTGAACGATTTCTATCCAGGCATCTCCAGGATGACCAATGAGAGACAGAAGTTTTCCATAGATGTTGATCCAGCTCTTTTTGAAATGGATCCAACATTAGAAGGGTATGTACAATGTTTGTGTACTAAATATCCTACTGTTTTTTTCTAATCGTGTAGGTGAAGTTCCTAATTACGAACATCGGATCCAGCTTAAAGATTATTCACCTATTCGACATAAGGCTTATCCAATGTCGCGAAAGGCTCAAAGAGAAATGGATAAGATTCTAGATTCTCTTTTAGAACAAAATATAATACGCCCTAGTACTAGTGAGTTTTCTTTTCCGTGTTTTATGGTAGGTAATAGAGATGGATCCAGGAGACTTGTAATTAATTATACTGATCTAAATAAACGTTTAGTGTTGAATTCTCAATATACTCCTAGAATAGAGGATGTGTTTGCTGAATTATCTGATGGTGTGATCTTTAGCAGGATAGATGTAATGAAAGCGTACCACACAATTAGACTTAGTGAGGATTCAAGTAAATTTACAGCCTTTCTCACACATCGTGGTTTATTTGAATATCGTTATGTTCCTTTTGGCATTGCTAATGGGTCATTTCTATTAAGTAAACTTATCACAGATATCTTTTATTCTATGAAAGATCAGGGTGTAACATGGTATGCAGATGATTTAATCATAAGTAGCCCAGATTTAGAATCTCATAAACATACCTTGGATATGGTAATACGTAAATTGGAAGAAAATGGATTAACCTTGTCCATTGATAAATGTAAATTTTTCCAAAAGAGAATTTCGTATTTAGGACAAATTATAGAAGGTGGTAATATGTACATGGATCCATCAAGAGTTGAATTTATACGGAAATTGCCAGCTCCAAAGAATAGGCGTGGTGCAGTAGCATTATGTTCTTTCGCTCAATATTATAGTAGATACATTCCAGGGTTTCAAGAAGTTCTTGAACCAATCTCTAGGTTAAGATCTCCTAAGGTGTTGTTTGAGTGAGATGATGAGCAAAAGCAAGCCTTAAAGAAATTGAAAGAATTATTTGAAAGCTATGTTGTACTTAAGCTTCCTGATCTAAATTCGTGCTTTGTTGTGTCATCGGATGCTTCGACCCATTCTTTGGGGGGAGCGATTTCACAATATGATAAAGCTACAGGGAAACTAATTCCAGTGTCATTTTTCTCCCGTAAATTGCGTAAATACGATGTAAACAAGCCCATTTTTATTTTAGAACTTATGGCCGCATTAGAAACCATGCAGCGTTTCCGAACCTTTCTTCACGCACTTTTGAATTGCGTGTAGATAATATGGGATTAGCGTACGCATTGAAAATTTTGAAAAGGGTGAAAAAATACGGTAGCCTATTGTATAAATTATTTGAATTTAATTTTACTGTGAAATCTGTTCCATCCTCATTAAATGTACCAGCGGATTTTATTTCCCGCATACATAATACTGAAGATTTTGAGGATTTCCAGGAGGATCCATCCCTGGATGAACAAGTAATCAATATGTTGATGGTAAATTTATGGAATATGCCTTATGCGCAGTTATCGATAGAAGAACACCAAAAAAAGACCCAGAATTGAAAGCTATTTTTGATAGAATTAAGAATAAGGAGAATGTACCTGATTATAAGATTGTGAAAGGAATATTATGTAAGAAAACACGAGCAATTAAAAATCCTTACAAAATCTGTCTCCCCAAAAGTTTGACCAATAACATAATTGCATTCTATCACGAATCGATATTGCCGGGGGCGCATTTGGGATTTTCTAAATGTGTCGCGAAGATCTGTATGCGCTATACTTGGGAGGGCATGATACCGCAAATAAGAGAGTATATAACATCGTGTCCTTTATGCCAATTGAGTAAAAGTAATAATATGAAAGTTATGGGACAATTGGTCTCTAGTTTTGAGAAATTTCCGAACGGAAATTGGGCATGTGACGTCATAGGTCCTTTGGTAGATACGCAGTCTGGTCGCTTTTGCTTGATAGTGGTTGATTCATTTACGAAAAGGGTATTTTTGGAACCTTTTCGGAATCTATCCAGTCAAACAATAATTAATAAGTTATACAAACTAATGTGTCGACATGGATTTATTCACTCTCTAACCCATGATAATCACAGTATCTTTACGTCGTCTCGCTTTAAATATTTTATGTATGCTAACGGGATCCGAGACATAAGGATTGCACCCTATCATAGTGGTAGTAATCCCAGTGAGAGATACATCAGAGTGATCAAAGATTGTTTAAAAATTTACTTTTCGGATAAACAAAATAAATGGGATCGTGGGATTCATGAGATAGAATTTTCGCTTAATACATCAGTTCATTCCGAACATCAAAAGTGTCCCATGGAATTAGTGTATACATACGATGTATGCGACCCATTGGATATCAAGTGGAGGATAGACTCTACTGATATTAGACAGAGAGATCCTAATATATGGGTAAGTGCTCTCAAAAACATGGAACATGCATGGGAAAAGAGGAAGCGAAAATATGATAAGAAGAGGGTACCGACATCTTACCGAATTGGGGACAAGGTATTAATAAAAGCACAGGTCCAGTCCTCATTAAGTGATATAATAACAAAAAGCCTTTGTAATCGGTGGTCGGGGCCTTATTCTGTGGTCAAGATTTTAAATCCTAATACCATTCAAGTACAAGCAGTTAATAATGAGCATGATATTAGGAAGTCTCATGTATCATTAACCAAACGATTTCGAGAACCCCGTAATGTTGATTAGTGATAACTGTATAGCAACCTAAGTATGTTCTGTAAAATTTCTAGAAATGTAGTTACATTATCATTTGTAAATTTTATTAGGAAATTTTAGAGATTCATTCATCAAATCATACATATTCATAGATCTCATTTTTAATCATTATATTTGTGAATGAATGTGGTTGTGTTGTATGGATATTCATATAGTTCTCTTTTCAGATAAGTCCGATCGGCATTGTAAGTTTGTCCTTGTATAACCGATTGTAATCATCGTTCTATGTTGTATGTATTTGGATTGAATGTATCTTCGAGTATCGATTCTGCTGGATGGACGACGCTCAGGTCATGAATGAATGGAATATGGAATCATAGTAATCATATTATCATTATTTTTCTTTTTCCTACATGTCTGGAATTTCATAAAAATATACTTATGATCTAATGCTATAAGGCATAGTATATGTAACCAATTAATATATATATGTAGAGTGAATTCTATATTGAATGTTTTTGTTAGGGTGTTTCTTTATTAACTTGATCTTGTTTAATTATGAAAGTGAATTACTGTGACTTATGACTAATTAGACTAATTAACCTTAGTAGAAAGGTGAGTGGATTACTGTAGAGTATTTTTTTAGTGCACTTATTTTTTTGTTTTGAGGTAGTTAAATGGTCAAATAGGTAGTTTGAATACTAATATCGACAGTTGACTATGGTAATTTATCTTTCATAAAGTTAAAAAAAAGGTTATTATATATATATATATATATATATATGTTATGTAAAAAAAATATATTAGAATATTTTTTTTTATCCCCACAATGGGATTGTGTAACGATATTTGGAAGAGAGAATAAGAGAGAAAGATTTAAAAAAAAAAGCAGAACTCGAGACTTATGATATTATTTCAGTTTCGCAGCGCCGTAGTGCCAGAAAATGGAACTACGATGTCTGTTGGTAGCAGATTCGGATTCGGGTTAAGATAGCTACTTAAAGTATCAGGTGGAACACATCGAATTTTGAAGCTTTGCCTTGTTAAATAGAATACGCATAGCTATGGTTCGAAGGGACATTAACGTAAGTGGATTAACACCGTGAAAAGAAACCTTACTTTTGAGTGTGATTTATATTCTGCGTTAAAATATTATTGTGTTATGTTCCTCCTATAAGGTTTCGTCATGAGACATTTTGTGGGTGAAGTTACATTCCGTATTGAAGAAATTGATTCTTTTCGAGTGATGTGATTAATGGTTGGCCAGTTTGCCTTACTTATTTGTTCGTTAAATAGAAATTCCACGACATATAGAAAAGAATTTTGTCTCTATTTCTCGTAAGAACATTTGATTCTATGAAGAAGTGTAAAAATATAATATTTAGAGAGGAATACTGAAACACCCATATATGTGTTGTAAAAGGGACAAGCAGATTTACTCATTGGTAAGTGACTCAATTATATGCTTTGATAATACATATAGATTAAATTCTGTTGTATGAATAGCGTTTGTAATATATATATCTATCTATTCAAGTTGTCATATATATATTACAAACGCTATTCATACAACAGAATTTAATCTATATGTATTATCAAAGCATATAATTGAGTCACTTACGAATGAGTAAAACTGCTTGTCCCTTTTACAACACATATATGGGTGTTTCAGTATTCCTCTCTAAATATTATATTTTTACACTTCTTCATAGAATCAAATGTTCTTACGAGAAATAGAGACAAAATTCTTTTCTATATGTCGTGGAATTTCTATTTAACGAACAAATAAGTAAGGCAAACTGGCCAACCATTAATCACATCACTCGAAAAGAATCAATTTCTTCAATACGGAATGTAACTTCACCCACAAAATGTCTCATGACGAAACCTTATAGGAGGAACATAACACAATAATATTTTAACGCAGAATATAAATCACACCCAAAAGTAAGGTTTCTTTTCACGGTGTTAATCCACTTACGTTAATGTCCCTTCGAACCATAGCTATGCGTATTCTATTTAACAAGGCAAAGCTTCAAAATTCGATGTGTTCCACCTGATACTTTAAGTAGCTATCTTAACCCGAATCCGAATCTGCTACCAACAGACATCGTAGTTCCATTTTCTGGCACTACGGCCCTGCGAAACTGAAATAATATCATAAGTCTCGAGTTCTGCTTTTTTTTTTAAATCTTTCTCTCTTATTCTCTCTTCCAAATATCGTTACAATATGTAACTCAGGTTAAAAAGTATTCGGTTGTGCATATTTGAACCATGACCTTGGTTGTCAGTATTTTCGGGTCATTTAGTAGTTGATGACCTGTTACAAAATGTTGAATCATCATCTCAATATGTGGCTTCTTTTGCGAGTTATTCTGGTTTAATTATTTGACCTTTTACCTTGATGGCCAGTACTCTCGCGACATGTAGTAGGTAATTACCTATTACTAAATGTGGAATCGTCATCTCAATATGTGGCTTCTTTTGCGAGTTATTCTGGCTTAAATATTTGACCTTTGTCCTCAATGGTTAGTATTTTTGGGACATGTAGTAGTTGGTCAATGTGTGTAATTTCTGTTATTTTTCATAGTGTTTAATAAAAGGGAACGATTACACTCTTGTTAAAAGTTCATATTATCTGCTGTATTATATAGGTTTTTTAATCTGTGCTACGTTAAATAGTGATTTAAAAAATATGCCCCATTATTTTATACATAGGGGTTGCAAAAATAGGTGTTCGTAGTCTGTGTATATCTCAGCTATGTTAAAGAGGGGTACAAAATAAGTCAAACTCTATTGTTAGGTCTGCTACGTGTTCGTAGTAATATTTAATTCCTCCTATGTTACACAGATATTTGAAAATGTGTGCCTAGTCTTTTATTAGCTCTGCTATGTTCGTAGTATCTTTGTAATATCTGATTGGATTATGCGTTCATTGTATTAAGTATTTTCTGCTATGTTAATATAGAGGTTGAAAAAATGCTCATAAAAGAGAACGAATACACCCCTGCTATTAGTTCTTATTTTCTGCTGGATTAAATAGGCTGTGTAATCTGTGCTATATTAAATAGTGTTTAAAAATAGCCCATACTCTTTAATCAGATCTAGTATGTTTGTAGTATCTGTGTAATATCTGATTGGGTTGTGTGTGTTCATTGTATTAAGTAATTTCTGTTATGACACAACAGGGGTTGAAAAGGTTGTCATAAAATACTACGAATATACTCCCATTATTGTCTGTTATGCTGCTAGCATTTGCTATGGTAAATATGCTTGGAAAATGAGCTCATAGTCTTATGTAATATGTGCAATGTAAAATAGTGATCGAAAAAGTGCTCATAAAAGGAAACGAGCACAGCACTAATAAGTGGTCGTAAAAGAGGAACACATCCTCATAAAAAGGAACGAGTTTTCGAGGTGCTCGATTTTCCATGGTTGGACATTACGGGGGTCATGGCATATCATGCCACACTGGAAAATAGAGTCTTTGCTCTTGGGAGGTCCTGTAAAAAAAGGAGATTTTTCAACTACCGGGTGTGAAGTGACGCAGACTTACTATCGTTTACTTAGCTTATGGATAGTCTTAGAGATTGTGCTGTTTTTCAATGAGACGATAACAGGACATGTGTTATGAGACTCGGCGATGCCATATCCAAGAAAAGAAAACAAGACCTCATTCGTACCACTTAGACGTTTTGTTGATTCCCTATGCTGTTAGATGTTGTATGTGGCACCATATGCGCGCGGCGGTAGAACGTACCACACCATATGCGCGCAGCGGTAGAACGTACAAGGCGGCAAAAAGCTTAACTAAACTAAATTAACCTAAATTACTCAACTGTACCCTACTGTAATCTATTCCATTCTAAGCTAAATAATCCTTCTGAGATTCTAAAATTCGTTGGTGCTTTCGTTGGTGTTCAAAAATCAGGCGCACACACTGTAAAATATCATAGGCCTACGTGAAATATTAATGAACAGATCTCATGAAAATTAGTATATGAGGAAAAATTCCTAAATTTTACTTAAAATTCCTATAAAAATTCAAAACGAGGATTAAAGAGGAAAAAACTCTTAAAAAGGGTACAGCTGAATTGGCAATAAAAATATGGTTGAGGAGTATTGCTAATTTGTATTGTAATGTTGACTATTGCATAGTTAGTATATAAATACTAAATTGCTATTTATACAATACCTATTTTTTTAGTATGGCTGTAGTAAAAAAAAAGTTGCTAATATTCGTATGGTTAAAAATATCATTCACATTATTTATATAATCAGATTATTCAGTATTGCTAGAATAGTCATAGCATTTTGGTTAGAATGGCTACAACATTATAAAACTCTTGTTTTGGCAACAATGCGAAATCGAGCCTGTTACGAGTTTTGATTACGTAGCCGCCATATAAATATAAGTAATTGCTATTGTTATGGTAAGGTAAGAACCAATGTTCAACATTAACTGAACAACTGGGCTTTGAAAATTCTACTAATTAGATTTAAAGGTTGAAATAGAAAAAAACTTGACTGGGAGCAGGGTGTGCAGTCGCCTTCTATTTTGAACTGAATCTTCAATTTGATAATTTTAGTAACTACGAAATTTAAACAAAATGGATGAATTTTGGGATTTTTGCTTCATGTGTATGTATTAGGCTTAACTAATTCATATCGGACTTGCAAATAGAAACATCAAAGCAGTTTAATGACCATGCCTATAACAAAAACTGCCAGACACGACCCCTCTTCAGTTTTATTAGAAACAGAGATAGAAAGAATGAGGAGGAAGAGAAGAAGGTAGGAGAAAGGAAGAAAAGAGAAAGAGGAAAAGGAGAGAGGAAGAAGGAACTAGGGATAAAGGACTACTGCATAATTATACATGAATGGTAAAGAAACTTGCATATTTATTAAAAGGTGATTCACATTCGAAGGTTATTACTTGAGGATGAATTCCGGAATTAGAGACACATGTTCCCTCATATTATCATAACTTGCATAAAGGGAACTGCACAAGTGGGAGTTGCCCTAACCCAGCCCAGGTGACGAGAAGTTTTGATTTAATTGTTTGTTCATTATTTCGAGATGTTATAAAACTGTTTCCATTATTCGCATTCTCATAATGGAGATCGAACACACATTTGAATCAGCAAAGAAAATAAACATTGAAAGTAATGTATATATTCTTCACAAATAGAAGTTTTGAGATTTTTGAAAAAAAAAAACAGTCGTTACCCAGGATAATGCTGTTGTTTTGCCTTTTCTCCCAGAGCCGATTTAGTCTACTTTATAATTAGTTATCTTTCATGACCGCCGTCAGACAATAATACATATAACATATCATTACACATTTATTATGAACACTATCATAGTAAATCAATATTAAATGGTATCACTTAAAACAAAATTTATCATTCATTCACGCACACTCACATACATACAGGACAGTGTATGGACATGGGTAAAATATTTTAAAGAAACCATCTAACTACAATTGGCGAACATTTCTTATATCTATTAAGAAAGTAAACACAGAAATGTATAAACATGCAATAAATATACATACAAATGTATCAATCCACACACAAGATTGAAAATAGTAATGCTAAGTTATATATATATATATATATATATATATATAATAACGGAGAGATAAATAGGAAAGAAAGAAAAACATATTTTTATTTAACTTTTGGGAAATATGATATAAGTCCGTGAATAACTACGGTCTACAATACGATGAGTGAAAAAAAACTTGAGGTGAGGGTTAGAAATAAGTCTTTGTCTCATATATGAAAATTTAAAAAGTAATTATACGAGTCCCCTTTCGTAGCTCTAGATGAGCTATAATATCACATGTATGGTCGGAGGACTCTTTCTGATGATTACGCATTTAACTTTATTTCTTTTTTATACACACAAATAAAATTACGTTTACTAATCGTAACTGACACATATTCTGTTCGTAGAAGCAGTGTTGGGCAAATGTCACTTGAATTAACAATTAACAATTAATCTGTAAATTTAATTGTTAATTGCAATTAACAATTGAAGTAAGTAATGGTTAATTGTTAATTGCAGTTGGCCATTAATAATGGAGAATCAATTGCAATAGAATCAATTGCAATTAATCAATTGATTGAAAGTAATTGCAGTGGAAAGTAATTGCAATTGAATTCAGTCATTTAATTGCAATTGAAATTAATTGGCAATTAATTCAATTGCAACTAATTTCCACAACAATTACTTATAATTGATTGATCAATTACAATTTAATTTCACTGATTAATTTTCAACACTATAGTTCAGAGAGGGCGTGGGACAATGAAAACTTTAGCCACGACCAATTGATTCACCACCCATCGTGACCCGCGACCTACCGTGACCCATTCTGACCCGTCACCCACCATGAACCACACTCACCCGCTATGACCCACAGACCCACCAAACCCATTGTCATCAACTCTGACCCATGATTCACGCCCTCTTCTCTACTGACTAAAGAGTTTAAACTTGTAATAAAACAAGCCTATGAAATTATCACTCATCGGAGTCTGAATTTCTACGATCAATCGTTCAAGCACCGCTCTATTACAATAACTGCGGATCTGACCTTTCTCATATAAATAAAATAAAGAGTTTGTGTCTGTCTGTCTATTTTTGTGCGGCCTGTGGAGCAGACGAGTAGACCGAAACTTTTCAAAATTTGGCCACGGGTAGCTTGGTCTAGGCCCCAGATCAAGAGAAAGAGTTTTCTTTTTCAAATTTCAAACTAAGGGTTTCTCAGGAGGACGTTTCCGGGACCGGCCTAGGGACCAGACAAGCTGACCGAGAGTAACCAAATTTTGTTCACGGGTACCTTGGCCTAGGTCCCACACCAAGGAAAAGCGTCTTTGAGAAAATTCGAACCAGGGGGTCTCACGGGGGCGTTTACCAGGACATGTAAAAGAAAGAGAAAATGACCGATATTAGTGTCGATTTCATAGGTTTCGCGGTCGCTGAGATCAATTGTGAAACTTCGATCGCATTAACTTCCAAATTCACCCTATTCGGCTGCAGGCCGGGGGTCAGCGGGGAAGGGGGAGGGATACAGAAACGTAAAAGTAATCCAAAATGATCGATATTAGTGTCAAATCCATAGTTTTCGCGGTTGCTGAGATCAATGGTGACACTACCATTAGCAATGACATTCAAATTCATCCACCGTTGTATGCGGGCCTTGGGTCACCAGAGGGGGACTTCCAAGACATGTAAAAATAATCGAAAATGACCGATATTAATGTCAAGGGGTCGCTGAGCTCAATGGTGAAACACAAGACCGCGTTTATGTTCACATTTAGCTCCCACCAGCTAAGGAACGGAGGCATTATAAAGGGGATCAAGAGGCATGTTAAAATAATCCAAAATGATCGATATTAGTGTCAAATCCATAGTTTTCGCGGTTGCTGAGATCAATGTTGATACTTTCATTAGCGATGATTTTCAAATTTACCCACCATTGTATGCGGGCCGGGAGTCACCGGGGTGGGGAATTGCAAGACATGCAAAAATAATGGAAAATGACCAATATTAGTGTCAAATCCATAGTTTTCGCTGTCGCTGAGATGAATGATGATACTTCCACAGGCGTTGACTTTCAAATACAGCCCCATCGACTGCGGGCAAAAGGCGTTGCTTTTTGAAAATTGCAACCAGAGGATCATAGGGACTTTTACCGGTATATGTAAAAAGGAGTAGAAAATGGCAGATGTGATTGTCACATTCATAGGACTTGAGTATTGGATCGAGAAACGAGAAGAAGTGCGTTTGTTTTGCTCCTGAAAAGGAGCTCGGGAGTGCGAGAAAAAGTGTGTTTCGTGTGCAATGTGTGGTACTGTAGTGTGTGTGAATGTTTGGTGAGTGTTATTTCAAAAACCGGTGTAAATTGGACAAGTGGTTCATGCGTTATAAAAGAAAAACAATAATATTAATTTGTGATACAAAACATTGAAAGACAATTTACACGTATCATTTAAAAGACGAAGAAGTTTAAAAAGTAAAAACCTCAGCGTCATCATTTCCGGACTTGACAATCATTCTTAACATGTGGCTGTATGGACTATGTATAGGTGAGTAATTATTATTATTTTCAATCTTAAGGAGCAGATACGCAACCCTTTGGGCATTGTGGTAGGACTGGTTAGCATAACTACTAAGGCGCTTCTCCATATATGTAATAAGACTCATAAGAAAACATTTAATCTTAAGGTACAGACTTCATCTATGTAAGTAAAAGTAGGCAACCCTTCATACGTGAGTGTATTGGGGGTTATCCATAATTTTTCAGGGGACAAATTCGGTTTTTCGCGGCAACCGCGTGGTATGTTAAGATGATGCAACGTAGCCCACCCTTAAGTAGGAAGAGCTCGCAAACCAAGAAACAGGCAAAGAAGGATACTCAAATAGCGACATCAGCAAACCCAATGTCTATGACCAAGTCAGACGACGAAGAAGCTCGTAAAAGAAGCAGAGAAGAAAGCTCTCCGGAAATTCAAACAACGAAGAAACCAACCATGGAAACATATGGCTTTGACACTATAGACCAATACGAAGCAGAGCTGGACTACCTAGATAATTTACTAGACTGGAAGAAAGTTGGAACAGGGAAACTGGAACGCTTGAAAAGGAGAATGGTCGTTTGGGTTAAGGACCGCGAAGAGCTGGAAGGGAAACTTTCCCAAATGGAAAAAATCAACGAAAATCTTCAATCAAAATACGAAGAAATATTAAAAGAAAAGTTAATGATGGAAACAGAAATGATGTCTGGGCAAAAAGGATCAAGACTGGAGGACAAAAAACAAATAGAAGATCTTTAAAAGGTTATTGCAATACAAAAAACTGAAATAGAAGACCTTAAAAAGGAGAAATTAGAAATAAGATCCGATAGAGATAAGCACTATGACAGGATGGAAAAAGAAATCCAAGAAAAGACCAAGAAGCTGAGGACATTGGAGCAAAATTATGCTGATCTAGAGAAGGAAAATCATAAGCTTCAAGAGAAGATAAAAGATTATGCACAGACAATTGTCAAATTAGAGAGCAACTCATTAGCAGAATCAGAACAACTGACAGAGAGAATAGCTACTTTAAAATTGGAAAGACAATCGGATGTAACAAAAATATCTAAAGAAATGGAATACCTCACGAAAAAACTGGACGAGTTCCAAACCAGTAGAATGGAAGTAGACCAAAGCGGAATGATTATAAGACAACCAACATGGTCAGAAATTGTGAAACAGGATAGAACTATTACAGAAAAAGAAAAACAAATCATGCAGGTGGCAGCAAAAACTAAGCCGGCTATAATCATTCGACCTAAAGAAGGTGAGACAACGAAGGAAACAGCAAGGAGATTAACTGAAACAATCGATCCCAGGAAAGACAAATTAAAAATAACTGGCGTAAGAACGACTAGGGATCTCGTCGTCCTCGAAACAGCAACTAAAGAAGATCTACAGAAAATTACAACAAAAGAAGAAATTAAGAATAACTTTAATTTTGAGGAAAGTAGAAAAAAGAATCCCCTAATGATCATTTACGGGGTTCCGTCTGATTTGAAAGATCAAGAAATAATAGAAACACTAATAGAACAAAATTTTGAAGACAATCTCCAGGAGGAAGCCAAATCCATCAAACCAAGATTCAGAGCGGGAAAGAAAAAACAACAAAGATGTCACTTAGTTATAGAAGTATCTCCCTTAATAAGGAAACACCTAATAAACAACGATAAGGTATATATCGACTACGAGTCGCAAAAGGTTAAGGACTTTTTGGTAGTACCAAAATGTTACATATGCCAAGAGTTTGGGCATGTTGCAAAATACTGCGATAATAAGGAAAAACAGCGATGCCGGTATTGTTGTAGTCTACGCCACAAAGGAGATGAATGTGATGAAAAAGATAAAAAAGTATGTGTTCCGTGCAAACTGCGGCACAAGATTTGCCAGACTCCCAATAGTGAAGAATGTGTATCTTACAGGGTAGCCAGGGAGAGGATTATTAGTAAAATCAATTATGGATAGAAACAAAATTCATAAACAAGCAATCAGGAAGAATAAATCACCAAGTAAGAAAGAAAGGGATAAAAGAAGACTGGAACAATTCTTAGAAAGGAAAAGGAAAGGAACATCAAGTACTAAAGATAAAATAGTTCAAACAGAACCTCAAGTGGAGGACAATCAAGGTAATAACGAATTTTCTACCCTCTTAGAAAATAGACTAAAAAATAGACATAAGAAAAATAAAACTGAGAAATTGGACAATATCCCAAAAATAGAAGAATCCTTTATAATAGGCAACGAGCAACCTTTTCAACCAAATAGAGAGAACAACATACAGGACAATGCAGTTTCTTCTACGACTACAAAATTCCTAGGAGATGATCCAATCATATTAGGCCCTAGACCTCTATATGAAAATATGGATCACAAGTATAAATTAGCGAAATTGGAGGATAGACAAATTTTAACAATAGCTTTTAGGCAAATTGTGAGGAATTTGCACGAAAAAGGTAGAACGATAACATATCCATCTCTTGAGGAAGTAGACAGGATGGAATTGAGAATCTACGATCTTCCAGCTAATGGCTGGGAACTTATCGATTTGGTGAATGAAGTTTATGAAAGGCGAGGGATCTATTGGAGTATAGAAAATGTATATAAACAGCTAGTAAACGCACATGGCAGGGTCTACTTTGATTTAAGCAAATCAGGTAGGGAGGCAATAGTTCATACGAGGTATGCATAGTCGTAAAAAAATTATAAAAGTAATGCAAAACAATGCTCAGCGATCAAAAATCGCCACAATGGAACTCAGGAGACAGGCAGAAATAAATGAAGTGGATATCGTAGTTATCCAAGAACCTTATTTAGCTAAAAACAAACTTACAACTTTTCCAGCATCTTCAAGGATTTTAATAGGAGGAAATGAATCAAAAGTAGCAATTGCTGTATTGAATAATGAAATTGGGGTACTCAAAATCGGCCAGTATTGTGATAATTGGTTGATCTGTGTCGAAATTAACTACAATGGAAGAAGTTTTTGGCTTTTAAATTCATATTTTCAATTCTGCATGAACACTGAAATTTTTATTGATATAATACAGGAAGTTATTCAACAAAACCCAAATAACGAGTATATATTAACCATGGACGCTAATGCCAAATCTGTTCTTTGGGGATCCCCTGAAACTGATAATAAAAGTGAATTGATAGAGGATTTTATAAATCAAAATGGATTAATTATATTGAACAGGGGTAATAAGCCAACTTTTGTGGGTCCCATGGGCTCATCCCATATTGATATATCACTATGCTCTCCACAATTGGAGGCATGGATAAAAAATTGGATGGTACAGGAGAGAGTAACCACCAGCGACCATGAAGTAATCACATTTGAAATAGGAAGTGAATCAAACGAAGAGCAAATTAAGAAGAAATATAATATGAATAAAATCGATTGGAGCAAAATTGAGAAAAACCTAGAATTACCTGAAATAAGCAATTTCGAAGATATGAATGAATTGGTATCCTTAATAGAAGAAAATACAAAAAAAGCAATAGAGGCTTCTACTCCAGATTTGACTCCTAAAAGAACATATAATGGTTTTTGGTCACCAAAATTAGATCGCTTAAAAAAATTAGTCAAAGCTAAACGGAAAAGTTATCAAGCAACCTGGTCTACAGTCTTGAAAAGAAGAAGATTAAATGAATATAGAGAAATCAAACTAAAATACACAGAGGAAATATTAAAGGCCAAGAAAATAAGTTGGGAACATTTTTTAAAAAAGAATTTAGAAATGGATCCATGGGGATTCCCATATAAACTTGCTATGCAAAAAATTAATCCTCTGACCCTATCAACGTTAAAAAATGAAGATGGTTCATTTACTACTACTAGAGAGGACACATTGTCGAAATTAAGTAACAAATTTTTTCCCAAAGATAATCAGGAAAATGATACGGAAGAACAGAAAGAATTAAGAAGCAAATATTTGCAACCCATCGCATTGGCAGCAGAAGAAGATATCGAACTAACGGACAATAAGGAAGTTGAAACAATAATTAATAAACTAAAAACTAAAAAAGCTCCAGGATTAGATGGTATAGTAAATGAGATCTACAAAAATAAAAAGGATATTTGGACTCCATATCTAACAAAATTGTTCAACACACTACTTAAGAAGCAGGTATTTTCCTCGTTGTGGAAAGAATCGAAATTGCTAATTTTGTTAAAAAGTCAGGATAAAGATTTAACAGAAGTGAGTTCTTACCGTCCAATCTGCCTTTTGAGAAACATCTCAAAATTATTTGAAAGGATAATAGCAAATAGAATTCGAAAGTATAGGAATATTGAAGATGATAGTTTACAATATGGTTTCAGAAAGGGCAAATCTACGGAAGATGCCTTAAATGCATTTGTATATCAAGTTAAGGAAAGTAGCATGGAAAGAAAATATGCATTGGCCCTGTTTTTTGACATAGAGGGAGCGTTTGATAACTTATGGACGCCATCCCTCATTGAAAGGTTAAAATAACTAAATTTACCGCAATATTTAGTAAATATAGTTAGGGATTACTTCTTGGATAGACAGATCATCATCCATGAGAACCTGGGAAATATCAAGGTTACTGCACAAAAAGGATGTCCACAAGGATCGATCTTAGGACCATTGATGTGGGATTTGGAATTTCAGCCGTGTTTAGAAAGACTGAACCAATTAGAGGAAACTGAACGAGTAATTGCTTTTGCTGATGATTTGGCTGTAATAATCTCAGCAAACTCTAGAATAGAATTGGAGAGAAAATCAGCACGAATTATAAACGAATTACTTGATTGGTGTGGAAAGTCTAAGCTAAAAATCTCTGAGAGGAAAACGAAATACATGATTTTTGGAAGTAAATTATTAAGAGGCCCAATAATTAAAATAGGCACCAGTAAGATCGAGAGGGTATCAGTATTTAAATATTTAGGGATTGTGATAGACGATAAACTGAATTTTGGAGAGCATATTAATTATGTTACTCAAAAGGGTCATAAAGTAACAAATAAACTCATTTCATTGGCTCAAACAAATTATAGGCTACCGAGAAAATTGATTAAGACTTATCAGGAGGTAATCCTAAGCGCCTCGATGAACTATGCTTCCAGCGTATGGGCACATCGATTATTAGAGAATAACTCCTTAAAAGCAAAAATAAATCGCCCACAAAGAAACCTTTTAATTCGGCTCGGTGGCGCCTTCAGCACGACACCGCACAGCGCATTGTGTATTTTGATGGGTTTCAAACCAATGTATTTAATAGTAATCCAGAGAGCGGCAACGTATTGGTATAAAAAAGGAAATTTAAATAAGACGAAAGAACTCTTAGGGATCAAAGTAGAAAAACTGGATGAAATAGAAAGGCAAATCCAACAAAAGTGGATACAGGACTGGCAACTAGATAAAACATCAAGAAGGTTATTTACGTTTATTCCAGACGTTGGGACGCGACTTAAATGGAATTACTTCAATCCCAACAAAGGACTAATTCATTTCCTAACAGGACATGGTCCCTACCCAACCCATCTTTATAGAATCAACAAGAAAGAACATGATAGGTGTGAATGTGGAGAACTAGGGACACCTGAACACAGTGTTCTGTGGTGCCTGTTTTTGGAGGAGCACTTGTGAATTCGTGACCAAATTAGACAGAAGGATATTAAAGCTATTTTGGAAGATGAAGAGGATTATAGAATCCTGGCACATGTAGCAGAGGAATACTCAGAACTATGCAAAAAAGCATTTTACAGAGAAAACACAAGCTAAATGGACATAAAATATGGAAAATAGAATGAATGAGGATTCCTTCCTCCTGGACCGAAGGAAACTTCTGGAAGCGCTGGATCTCCGCGCCCCCAGGAAGGAGGTTGAGTGATGGTGTGTGAGTGCCTAGAGCATTCTCGGTCTTTTGACTGGTAAGGAACTCCGGATGCTCTGGGAGTTTGTGTGTGATGCGATGGTGATAAAATGAGTGGGAATAAATATACACTAATATGTAATAGAAACAATCATATATAATAATATACGAAATTGTGACATGAAGACTCGGAAATAGAGCATCATCTCGAAGCCGCTTCGCGATCCGGTCACGATAGCGTGCGACTTCCGGTCCGTGTGTACGCGGCGGCGGGACACAACTGACCATGGCCCGCACTAAGTGCTCCGAGTGGGTCCTGGGCCTCATGTCGATACTCACGGTCCGTTTTTTGATGTGCAGGATGAACCGAGATCAATGAATAATACAGCTACATTAACAAATACAGCCAAAATCATAATTTAATCATAATTAAAAAAAAAAATCAGAGAACCAACTTTGTCAGCATGACACTTATGTGCATTACAGAAAAGTGATGTGTTTAGTGAAGTGATGTGTGTGCAGTGTTTAGTGAAGTAATGTGTACATAGTGATTATTAACCACACAGAGGAAACCATGACACAGGAGAGGAACACACACACAGGTGAAAATCACTTAGGTGAGAAACCAAGATTAGGAAGAGAACAGCATTAAGCAGACACCGAAATTATCTGACTGGAGATCAGAGCATAACAGGAAAATTTTTTCGTGCTATTTTAATGAACTCTAAAATCAATAAGACGAAAATAGAAATTGTAGATTTTGGAAATATTAAGAATTATCAACATAATATACATGACGATTTAGGTAGGAGCTAGATAGCAATCGAATTCTGTTAAATATTATAATAGTAAAATTTGGTAGGATTTAGATAGTAATTAAATTCTTGTTAGTTAGCAATATTGTTGAGATAGCTCAAGTCCATTTTGTTTTTCTTTTCGTTTTTTTTTTGTTTTTCAAAATGTTTTGTTTTGTTTGTTGTTCATTGTTGTTTGATGTTGAGTGTTGTGGTTCCGTCCTTCCCACCCTTTTCCTTGTTCCCTTTTTCCCTTCAGTTATTGCAAATAAAGGATGATGAAAAAAGGATAAAGAAAAATAAAATGCGATGATGATAGCCCGTTTCGGTTAAAGTCTTCAGATGCCGAAACTGAAGAGGCGGATCTGAGCATTAAAAAAAAAAAAAAATGTCACATTCATAGTTTTTGCGGTATCGGCTGGGGACCAGAGGAGATTTTTTTCACAATTCGAACCAAGGGGATCTGAGGGGGCGTTCACCGGGACATGTAAAAGTAGTACAAAATGACCAATATTTGTGTCGAATCCATATTTATCGGCTTTGCTCAGATGTATAGTGACACTACCGACAGTGTTTACGTTCAAATTCAGCCCCCATCGGCCTTCCCAATGAAAACACATATACGTTGTTGCATATATATTGACAGAAAATATATCCAATTTTAGAAATGTTCCTTAATTGTTCTATCGTTGTTCAGTTTGTTTACATTGATATTTTATTATTATTATTGATTATTATTATTATTATTATTATTATTATTATTATTATTATTATTATTATTATTATTATTATTATTATTATTATTATTATTATTATTATTGATATTATTTCCTTGTTGAAGTATTGATACTTTTCAATTGAAAAAAGAATAAAATTTGAAAGTCCCAAATCAACGTAAAGCGCACCAACGTAAAGGAAAAATGTAAAATTTTTTTTCATATAATTAAGCATACCGTACAAACCTTGCGCTAAATTTCCATTTTTGTGTCGTTTTGTGAGCTTATTTCCCCGTTTTGTGCGTCACCGGAAATGGGTCAATGTTATCCTACAAAAAAGACAGAAAAAGACATATTTATTCCACATTCTAGAGGGGGCGCGGTGGCTCAGTGGTTGAGCGTTCACTTCCGCTGCTTGGGGTCCCTGGTTCGATCTCAGCTGGCGCCGTGTGGGCTTTCTGATGGACAAACACCGTGCTTGTAGGTTTTCTCGGGGCTCTCCCGTTTCATCCCACTTTCTCCATTCCACCATTTCACTTATCTCTCATCACCGTCTCCTTTAGCCTAACAGACATAATCGTGGGACGTAAAACTTAAAGATTTCATTTCATTTTTTTCATCATACATTTACGGACCATTTTGATCCACTTTCACTGATGCACAAAGTGACACAAATCATGCATAAAAAATTTGAAGGAAACGACATCGACATTCGAGGATGACGGAACAGCATTAAGTTATTCCGCTAGTTTTGTATGCCTTTTGACCCATTTTTGTTGTCGCACTAAAGTGGAAATAGGAGCACAAAACGGTACAAAACAGGCACTATACGATGCGAAGTAATGACATCCAAATTCGATAGTGGTGGAACAATGGCTCTTTTTCCTCACTCATTGATGGACCATTTTGACGCATTTCTGGTGATGCTCAAAACGTGGAAGTAGGCGAACAGAACGGTAGAAAATACACACTAAACTAAACGATGTGAAGGAATCGTCCTCCAAATTCGTTGTTGGCGGAACAACATTAACTTGTTTCGTTATATTCATAGGTCCATTTTGACCCACTTCCGGTGACGCACAAAACGTACAAAACAGGCACTAAACGGTGCGAAAGAAACGACCCCGAAATTCGATAGTGGCGGAACAGTGAGCCATTTATCTCCTACTTTAAAGGCCCGTTTAACTCACCTCGGGTGATGCAGAAGGCGAGCAATAGATGCAGAAACCTTTTTTTTTTTTTTTGAAAAAAGGTACTAAGCGATGCGAAAGAAACGAGCTTGAAATTCGATAGTGTGGGAACAGTAGGTTATTTTCGTCACACCTTGGAGGCTAATCTTGACACACTTCTGCTGACGCACAACGTAGAAATGGGGCACAAAACGGCACAAAACAGGCATTAGTCAATGCTAAAGAAGGATCTCGAAATTCGGTAGTTGTGGACCAGTGAGTCATTTAACTCCCACTTTGAAGGCCCGTTTAACTCACTTCCGGTGACTCACAAGACGAGGAAGTAGACACAGAAAACTTTTTAAAAAATAGTCACTAAACAATGCGAAAGAAACGACCTAGAAATTAGATACTGGCGGAACAGTGGGTCATTTTCGTCACACTTTGGAGGCCCATTTTGACACACTTCTGGTGACGCACACAACGTGGAAAAAATGCACGGAACGGCACTAAACATTCACTAGTCGATGCGAAAAAGGACCTCGAAATTCGGTAGTGGCGGAGCAGTGGGTCATTTTCGTCCCACCTTCGAGGCCCATTTTGACCCTCTTCCAGTGACGCACAACTCGTCGAAATAGACGCATAAAAGTGTACGCAGTGTGAAATAAACGACCTCGAAATTCGTTAGTGGCGGAACTCTTGGCCATTTTCGTCCCATCTTGGAAGCCCATTTTGACCCACTTCCGGTGACGCACAAAACGTGAAAATAGCGCTCAAAACGGCAAGATACTGCCACTAAACAAAGCGAAAGAAGCGACCTCGAAATTCGATGGTGACGGAACAGTGATTCATTTTCGTCCCACCTTGGGGACTCATTTTAACCCACCTCCCATGATGCACAAAACTTGGAAGTAGACACACAAAACGGCACGAAACGATGTGAAGGCAACGACCTCGAAATTCATTGATGGCGGAACATCAGTAACTTGTTACGCCATATTGGTAGGCCCATTTTGACCCAGTTTCCGTGACGTACAAAATGTGGTAATAGGCTCACAAAGCGGCCCAGAGCATGCAAAACAAAGTACCTCGAATTTCGTCGGTGGCGGAACAAGTTAATGACGCCGTGAGCACCAATTTAAGTATATACTGTAGTTCTTACCATCAAGGCTGAGAACTGCACGGTCTAATTCTTTTAGCCAAAGTAGAAGCCCAACCGGGATAGTGATGTCAACCGGCTCGGCTCGGTTCAACTGAGCGAACAGCTTGAGCTGGCTTGGTTGGGATGATCCATCGACTGGGCTCAATTGAGCCGATAGCTTGAACCGGCTCGGAAGGGACGAGTCATCGACTCGGCTCTATTGGAGCCAATGTGTCGAATCATCTCCGTTGAAACGAGTCCATAGGCTGGGTTCGAGTCAGCTCAACTGAGCCGATGGCTCGAACCGGCTCGGTTGGGGTAAGCAATCTGCTCGGTTCGGTTCAGCTCGTGTGAGCCACCGGCTCGAGCTGGCTCGGTTCGATGAGCTGTTGGCTCGGCTCACTTCTCTGTTCGGCTCGATAAGTTAATGAGCTGTGTGAGAGCCGCTTAAGTCGTTAACAACTCTAAACCCGGGTCGAGCACTTTGGAACATTTTTGGCTGGAGTCCTATAACTCTTAACAATTTTTGGCTCGAGCCCGAATACTTGCTCCTCCTCAACTCAAATCTAGAACCTCGTGACCGATGTCGTTGCCTCCTGAAGATTTCTTGACGACCGAGATCGACATTCAACTAATTTTTAGTATTCAGTTACAAACCACCTATATTCCATGTTTATACTCGGTGTTATAATAATAATTAGTTATAGTAGTAGTACAAGTATCATGGATAATTATATTATCTATGTAGGATACTTGAAGAGAGTAGTACTTGGAACTACACAAAGGATTTAGCTCGAATTGGCTCGTTTTGGCTCGACTCGACTGGAAACTCGATCCGAATTGAGTCGAGTTGGGGAAAATTTTTCGAGCCGTGTTCTCGAGTCGAGCTCAAAGATGTCTGCTTCGAGTCGAGTCGAGTCCATCCCTATTGTATGCATGGCGGTCATATAGAGTTCTTTCGAGGGGGATAGAATCATAAACATAATATATTTTTAAAATACTTAGTTTCACGGCTTTCTTCCCAGGGGAGCGAAGGGATGGTAGTTATCCAGCATTTCTTATAAGTGCCTTTTTTGAAATATGTAAAACAGTAACAAGTGGACAACACAATATACACATATCTTCTTATCTTCAGTTTTAATTGCTGATTTCAATTGCAATTAACAATTACAAGTTTTCAATTGTCAATTGCAATTAACAATTAAATGTTTCAATTGCACTATTTGCGATTGACAATTAACAATTAAAAGTTTCAATTGCCTGGTGACCAATTAACAATTAACAATTGACGAAAAATTAATTGCAAATTTTATGATTGAATTCTATTGCAATTCAAATTAATTACCAATTACAAATTGAAATCAATTGCAAATGATTTTCAGAACAATTACTTTCAATTGATTGATCAATTGCAATTGATTTCAATTGATTTTGCCCAACACTGTGTAGAAGTATTTATCGATATATTTCTTCCATTTCTGGTGTTAAGAGATCAAAGTTTTGTCACTAATACCACGTCGACTAATTATACTTATTCTCTCATTCACTTACAATACAATTCACTGACTATCGTTCAGTCCACCTTGTATTACCAGGTCCACACATTTAACGTTAGATTCAAACAATGTATAAAGGAACGATGATTTTACACGTTCAGAAGGATTTTCGTTTGGATTGACAAGACGACTTCTAAAGTGTAAACACTAGTCAAGTTTATGGATTCGTATGGGAAGGGTGGAATGGAGATGTAGTTTTTAGAAGGATTTCAGCTCACTAACTTCAGGGTAGATTTAATGATACATTAGGGTTACGATGACCTGCCTTAATCCCATGATGCACTTAGTGTAATACAGATTATGTTAGTTATTACATGTTTCCTAATAATATGAGAAATAACCAAGAGAATATATATATATATATATATATATATATATATATATATATATATATATATATATATATATATATATATATATAGATAGATAGATAGATAGATAGATAGATAGGTAGGTAGATAGATAGATAAATAGGTAGATAGATAGATAGATTGATAGATAGATAGGTAGATAGATGGATAATTAAAGACGGTTACCATTGTTGCATTCATTATATTCTGCATTTTTCATTCCGTAGGTGAAGGGGAATCCGTTCATTCTATATGATTATGAAACCCGAAATGTACGCTCCCACAAAATTCATTCCATTATGATTATGAAACCATTCAATGCACAGGGATACCAACCTTTGAATTTGCAATATTTCTTGCTAGATATTTTAGTTGTGGAAAACGACAGAGATAAATCAAAAAGAGTTACAAATATTTTTGTTTCTTTTCCAAGACTAAGACCAAGACAATAATGCAAACCTGCCGTTTAGCTACTTGAAATTTTTCCAAAATTGATCTTTTAAAAATTTGTCTCATTAATCCGTGTTATTTGATCAAATTCTCACCGCATTTTAAAAGAATATGGGGAGGAGGATAGCAACGGTTATAAAAAATTCTATTCTTTCTTAAATACGTCACTGACGTAGAAATTAGAACTTCTTTGTACTAAAACTTATTATTATTATTATTATTCCTTATACCTTCCATAGGCTTCCGAAGCAGGCCTATGGAAGGTACAAGGAGGAAGACGCAAGATTTAAAACATTGGAACCCCTGGTATACACAAATTACTATTTTCATATCCTCTATACATCCACATATTCTGAACTTAGGCTTTTTCATTGCTCTAAAACGGGTCGGGTCTGGTCGGAAGGAATCTTGACCTGACCCACCCGTTGAGAGCACTACTTTTTCTAATCCCGAGTGGATTGAATCTTCTTTAGAATACGTAAGGCCTGCAATTTGTTGTCTACGTATACCAGAGATTAACAACCTTTTAAATCCTACTCTTACGTCTCTCTCCTTAGACTCTCCATACTTCTTGCACCACCCTCTCTTTGTTTTCACAAATAGTTGCTTATTATGTGTACTCGTTTCGAGATTGTATATCTGTAATAATAATAATAATAATAATAATAATAATAATAATAATAATAATAATAATAATAATAATAATAATAATAATAATAATATTAATAATAATAATGATAATAATAATAATAATAAAAAGGTTCCAAGCACAAAGAAGTTCTATTTTCGAAGTCAGTGAAGTGTTGAATTAGCATTTCTAGTTGGCCTTGCTCTTGTTTTTCTTATCACTAATCCTTGTAGTGACATACATACAAAGTGGTCATGCACATCCAATGAAAGCCAAAATTCTTGTAGGACTAGAAAAATAAACTGTTCAGTAAGAAAAATTAATTTATATGTATAATTTTTTGTCTTGTTTTAGGAAGGTTAATACTACCGAACTGAAACAAACTTTTGTTGATGTTCGTATTTTTTTTTCACCAAAGTACGTTTTGTTAGAAAAAAACATTGCCTCGTTTTTTTTCTAAATTTCGTTTTTTTTTCAAATAGTTATTTGTAATGCATCTTACGTTTATTTAAGTATGATATATTTTTATGTAGATGTAATCACCCTAAAATGCAAGATAAATTAAACGCTAGATACTGATACGCTACAAATATTTTACAATATACATGAATACGATACCTATTAACAATTCAGGTTTTAACAGTTTTCATTAATATCACCTAAGAAATAAAAGTAGAAATGAAATGTTGTTCTTTCGTAAAATCAAGTTTTTAATAAGTATGCAAATAATGTCATTAACAGTATAAAAGTCAAGAAACTTGTATAAAGGTAAAAACTAATACTAATTTGCCGAATCGTATTATTCTAAATATCACTAATAAACAATTTGTGGACTACATATATATGATATGCAGAGCCGGCTCTATCGTAAATGCAACACGTGCATTTGCATGGAGAGGCAAGTTTGGAGGGTCCGGCAAAATTTGTCATAATTATATTATTTAAATTAAATATTTCTCCGTTTGGAAACAGACTTCATGATGGTGGTAGTTACACTTACCAAACTGACCTATTTGAATGCTACCATCATAAATTATGTTTAGGCTGCATTAGTTTAAAGTCTTATGGACAATGCTAAAGCAAATGGTCGAATAAATCCGAGCATAAATTGCTTGATTGTTGTCAAATGCAAGAATTCAATTCTCGAGTAGTAGCGAATATCTGTTCCCTTTAGTAAGCTATCACAGTTTTGATATGACAACTAGTCTTGATTTTGTCAGAAACAAGTTCCTTATCATTGAAGATAGAAAGAGGTTTAAAACATGTTTAACAGATGTAGAAGAAAAATAAAAAATAAAGATAAAAGAGCTAGTTGGACTGGAATTGCAAACTGATACATTGATATTAAAGCTCGATACTGAAATCTATAAAAAGGATTACCATCTTTCCTCTGCAGGTGTGTTTGCTTTATTTTTCAATAGCATAATAGATTAATATTTAAAGAAAAAACAGAAAAAACGGGATTGCATTTTTACTAAGTATTTAAGCCTTTTTGAGTGCGACTGCAGTTGCCCTTCCCTTTGTTGTTCATATGCTGGAGTAGCATACTTAAAATCGTAACTTTTAAGATTTGTTCTTTCTGGAGAAAGGGGGAGGAGGCAAATTATGCCATTGCACGGGCGACAAATTGCCTAGGGCCGGCCCTGATGATATGTATATACACGACATGGATATAGGACGACAATTTTAAGCAATGGAGGCTGTTTCAAAATTAATAGTTTTGAAACTTTGTAGTATATATTACAATTAACTTACAATTATAAATATTATATCTAATGAAAGAGCAACTCAAACAATTTGTACTCACGCATGTACATGTATTGTTTCCTCTGTCTGCCGTTAGAAAGAGCAAGTAGCAAAGATGGAGACTAGAGAGCAGAAAGCTTTTTGTGTTTTAGTAAAGACTGAATCTGTACAGTGCAACCGTCTGCGTGAAGAATGTGAAGGAGACGCTTGCAACTATATCCTTATCGTTTGTAGTTGCTACAGGTCTAAAGCCTACAGACAACGTTTACGTGCCAATTTTGCAAGTGAAATATTGCTGCATAACAATGAAGATTTCCTGGATCGTGTCGTCTTCCGTGATAAATCGACATTTCACCTAAGAGCTAATGTGAGCCCTCATAATGTTTGCATCTGGCCGTCTGCAAATCCTCAGAAGATGGTACAGTTGAAACGAGGCTCCCGCAAATTGAATGTGTTTTATGCAATATGGCGGAAAGTTTATGGGCCTTTCTCGCCTATCGACTAGATGTGTGCCGTGTTACTAATGAATCTCACATCCAAAACTTGTAGCAAAGACTCTTTGAGGTACTCTTTTACTTGATAAATTGCTTATAATTGTACGTAAAATGTAATAAATACTATGAAGACTTAAATCCCCTATATTCATTTTGAAACACCCTGCATTTCTCACCAACAGTGCTGGAACTAACATGGGCGTTGATTAGGGGGGGCAAATGGGGGGAAATTGCCTATTAATATATATAGTTTCATCCAGGGAAATTTGTATATTAACACTGATATACAAATATTCAGTTAATGTCTTGCCCCCCTTTTAACGTTCAATCGCCGCCACTGGGAACTAAGATGTAAAAAGCAGAGAAAATTTTCCTTATAAAGTTATTGTTTACAACAACGATATTATTATTAGTCGAGACTATAACTACAACAACAAGATGGGTTAGTAGTCAAAAAAGATAATCAAATGAACACTCGGTGGCCCAGGTGGCCAAAGTGGCACACACGGTAGTGTCACTTTTTTAATCCACTCCTGTGTGGACACTAATTAAGATATCGGGATATTGTTCTTGCCAAATATGGTTTGATCATAGTTTATCATATTAATTAATTTTTCTTCTGGTGTCCAATTTCCTTCTCAAATTTCACCCTAGTCAAATATTCGAAAATTTTCTAATTTCGAATTTCTTTTACTTCTTTTTTCCCTGTAGCTTCCTTCGTTCTAGAAAGACCTTAGACTTGCCAGGTATATACCTCGGATGGATTGTTGAAATCAATTGGACGGGACTGCGCGCAGTGTTGCCAATTAGGGTAATTAAAATTTCCCTAAATTTCGTGAAAAAATACGAAATTTTTGTTTTTAAATCCGTACCTATAAGTCCGAGTGCAAGTCAATTTACGCCAATCGAACATTTGTCCTTACTTAACAAACGCAAGTACAGATCGTTACAATGCGGTAATTAGGGGGCGCACGAAAAATTTGTATTTAGGTTTTAACCCTTGACTTTTGTAGCTTTTCGCTACTTTTCTGTTTACCGTAATGTATTTTTGGTAATTAGATGCTTTGTTCCCTAAATATCACCGTAACACTTGTAAGATGTATTAGTGGTGTACCAATGTTTAGTTTAAGACAGTTTCCTCCTGTCTGGTAGCAGTGTTGATAGCTAAAGAAAATTTTCATTCCAGATTTTAAGGGGAAATTTTGGGAAATTATCTGTTTTGTCTCTATTATTTCCCTCTTTGTTCTCTAAAGTGGAACAGTGTCTGGAAGTCTCGTCTTTGCTCTTCAGAACGCACTATATAATGCTTCAATAGCATAATTAAGAGAAATGCAATTGATGCCTACAGTTGACCTTGTTCTCTAATTGGAAAGATAACTGTGATTTTTTAAGGATAGAATGAGCTATTTTTTATTGACATGTTTACTTTATTATATATCGTCGCAATACTTGTAGGATATATTAGAAAGATACCATTTCGTATTTTCAGATGGTTTGTGTGTGTGGAGGGGGGGTCTGATAGCAGTGTTGCCAACTACAGAAAATTTTAATTCCAGATTTTAGGGGCAAATTTTGAAAAAAAAACATCTAGTTTCTATTATTTCCCTCTTGTTTGCTACACTCCAACAAACGTACCAGTCTCTAAAAGCCTCTTCCTTATCCTACACAGCGCAGCACAAAAAGTTCCACTATAACAATTAGGGGAAGTACATTTGAGGTTTATAATAAACCCTCTTCTGGAAATAGTGAACTTCTAAGGTAGAATGAGATATTTTTTTTTAATTTCATGCTTACTTTGTTAGATATCGACATGATACTTGTAGAATCTATTTTCGGAGTACTAAGGTTTATTTTTAGAAAGTGTTTGTCTGTCTGATGGGAGTCTTTCCAGCCAGAAAAATTAATTCCTGATTTCAAATTAAAAATTCAGAAAATTTCCATTTTCCCTTCTATTATTTCCCTCTTGTTGGCTACATTGAAACAAATGTACACTACCTGAAAGCTTCCTCTTTGCCCTGCAGAACGCACCATAAAGAGTTTCAATAGGATAAGGAAGTTGTAGCCCCGGCACATCTGTTGATTTTTGAATCTGAGGAGTCAAAAGTGTAAACATTTCTTCTGTATGACGACAGAAAATTTTTCTTTCTATCTTTGAATGGAAGCCAGCGACTTCAGGATTTCACTGTATGTTGTCAAGACACCAACGAATTTTTTATGTCACTTGGTCCCATATAGCAGCAGTGGTGCTAGATACAAAAAAGAATGAAATTCGCTTAGGGATTTTTTGTAAATTTTTACCCCTACATTTCCCTCAATAATTTCCTACCCATTGAAACACTGCAATGCAATCTACACCAAAAGAGAGCCACATCCATTTTCTAAAAAGCAAAGTCTTAACCACATCAATCGAATGAACGTTTTTTTGAGAAATAAGTCACTAACTGAGAATGTAGGAAAACGCCAAAAATGACGTGGGTCCGAATGGAATAATCACACAGTTTTGCACGTATAGGTACAAAGAAACAAACGATTTGTAGGAAAAAACATGAAAAGGAACGATGTTTTTTATTGAAGAACACTTCACAGAAAAAAAACGTATTTCTACAACACTAATTATGAGAAGAAAGTGATAAACTATGAAATAAATCCCGGGACTATGAATTTTCTAATCCTGGGATATGAGGACTAAGAAGCTCCGAAATCTCAAGTTTCAGGATCTCCGGATTACGTTCCCTATTCATTACCCTCTCTTAATGTACGTCTTCATTTCAGATTTCATTTTTCTCCTTCAGTGATTCAAGCTGGACATTTTTTATTACGTAAATATTTTGGCGGTACTATTGGATATCTCTACTTCATTTTTTTAAAATGCTTGTGTGTTTCCTGTTACGCAGCTTTCATGATAAACCTTTGAACCAAATTGTGTTTATTTAGTTCTACCGGCTCGGTGTAGACGTTCTTTATTACGAAAATACGTTGCCAACTTCATCCAAATTTTGCAATTGTTTTATCTTGGTGATAGATGATAATGCCAAATTTTTTTCTGTAGCTCGAACGGTTCAGTTTGGGTGTTCTTTGCATAAGGTGCTTAGCATGAGCATTTATGCACAAAAATTATACAAGTTAATTCCAGTTGCTTTTATATGTTGTCGCTAGGAATCTTGAATGTTCCGTCCTCTATCTTACCCATTTAATGCTAAAGAACTTAGCTGCAGTTTTGCATCTGAATTTTTGATGATTTCCAGCTTTCGAAGTAACTTTGACATAAATGCAATCCAACAGACTTTCAAGTACGGTTGGTTGAATAAAGCACAAGGAAACAATTTTCATTTTTTGTAGCATAAAAATATCCCCAGATAAAAAAGTAGATACTAATCTGTGATACGACCTACGTGATATTTCATAATTTTTCTATACTCAAGATATGAAGTGCCTTTCTGCAAATTATTGGGAAGATTGAAGAATAAGGTGAGTTAGTAAGTGAAAGAAGCAAAGTTCGAGGCTCAACAGCTCAAACATTGTTCAAGCTACGAATACAAAACTTTGCACACTTGCACATACTATATCTGCTAAATCTCTGTAAGTTGCAAATGCAATTCTCATATCGTTAAAATCTAATATTTTACGGCGATTTCGGCATGAACTCAGTATAGGACATTTTTGCGACAAATAAAAAATTACTGTAGCTATTTAAATACAAAGAATCATGAAAACGGAAAATCCAAAATTCCCTGCTGCTTATCATTGGCGTAACTAGGATATTTTCCAAGGGTGGGAGGCATGGACCCTTAGTTCTGAAAATTGCAAAAATCTTTTAGGAGTCCTTCATAAGATGTTTTATATATATATATATATATATATATATATATATATATATATATATATATATATATATATATATATATATATATATGTTCCTTCTGAGACCCCCTTACCCTGCACTCATTATCAATTCTGGATATTATTTAGTTGTCCTCACACGACACTGTCATGAAACAGTACAGTGGAAATCTATTATATCAAAAATCGGCTTAAAATTCTACATTCCCTATATTCTGTTGCTACTAAATAACTACTTAAAATCTACTGTAATTATGAAAACTCATAATGTTCTATTACTGTTTTACTCGTCAAATTCTGAGCGAAAATACATTATTTGTAAACGTTAACTCTCATGCTCTCAGTTTACTCTTACACAAGGGGTAAAAGTGGATTTCAAAAAGTATGGAGATGAATGAGGTCACGCCGTCCCCCATGCCTATCTTTGCTCATTGTATTTTTTAGGAAGCAGAGGGACGCAGTAGATAGTTTTGGAAGTGGGAGAACGCTGCCCTCCCGCGTTCCCCTTTAGTTTTACACCTCCTCTTACATCCAACAGAAACACAAATAAATATACAAGCAATGACAGTTTAAAATTATAACTTTCAGTCATGGGCTAATATTTATTCATTTCTGCATATAAAGTAAATTATAAAATCTTTTCATTTTAATAGAAGCACAGAGGCTCAGTGGTAGAGCGTTCATCTCCGGTGCTTGTAGTCTCTTCTTCCATCCCAGTTCGAGCCGTGTGGGTTTTGTGGTGGACAAACACCGCGCTCGTGGGCTTTCTCGGGGTTTTCCCGTTTCCTCCTACTTTCTTCATTCCGACATTTTACCCATCCCTTATCATTACCGTCTCCTTTAGTCTAACCGGCATAATCGTTGGACGTAAAACGTAAAGATTTCATTTCATTTTAAGTTTTAATAAATCATTGTTGTTTACTAGTGTTGAAACTAAATTACACAAACCTTTGCGAACAAAGAAATACAATCAATTTTATACACAAAATATTTTTAACTAAAAAAATGGTATAAAAACCAGCGAATCGGAGAAATATAGTTGGCTATTTTCTCGCACAACTTAAATATTGAAAAAAAATATAATTAAAGAGAAGCAGGTCAACAATTCGGGAGGAGAAGACTTGTAGACGGACTTTAAGAACTCGTTTTCCTATAAAAGATATTTCCCATTATCTTATCAATGAAATATTAAATTACATACCTTACAATTTAGAATTTTCGAGAACACTTACGACCAGTGGCCCTGATGGAGAAGCAGAAGTGATTGTAAAATTTAAAATTACAAACATTTAATGAAACAAAGATTCAACCAGCAGAATAAATTGATAATAATATTTTAACAGAGAGAGAAAGAAGAGAGTGAGAATATAAGTCAACTCTTATAATATTCCTGAATTACACATGATATTTTTAGTGTATTGTAGTAGTTACATCGTTAGCGTCATTCGTCGGCAAATATGATTGCAGCCAGGGGACACCCAAGAAGAGGTCCACATGACCCGGATCCTCAAAAAATCCATTTTTTTAAAAAAATGATTGAGTTTTGTCTGTACAAGGGAGCACTCAAAGAAAGTTCATCCGATTGGGACTCTATGAGACCTTAGTAACTTGACAGACATGTGTGCACTTCCTTAATAAAACTATAATACTTGATTTAACAGTGAAATTATTATTGGTTTATTTCTAGAGAACAAAGGAAAGTTTAAGTATTTATATTGGTCAATTTCCCTGGATTTTCACGTCATATCTAAAAATTCCCTTTTTCTTCTTCTGCTGAATTTACCTACGACATTTCTCTAGAGTAGGAAAATTTCCCTCAAACTACGAACACTGCTTGTTATTGCTGCAATACCCATGTAACTTTTACAGTATTAAACTAAAATGTCTGAAACATATTGTGTGTGTAACATAGCACAAATATAATCCCTTTTCGAAAGCAAAACATAAAAATTGTTCTTCGGGTGCGTAACGTCCGCTACTTGGAAATTGTTTATCGTTTACTCGGATGCAGAATAACGTCGTGTCTGTGTCTCAATATAATGTACCCCTCTTAACTTTCGACACTCTCTACAAAAATTTCTGGGTGCACATCTAATTACAGTCTATACCTTAAGAATTCAACTGCAAACTTCACTTCATAAATAATAATAAGAGGAAGAAGGGAAAGCAACAAACGATATTGAATTCTTACTTTTGAATGGGTATTATATGCATGTATGTAGAAGGAAATCGCTTGAGTTTAGCAGTTCTTTTCTTCTCTTTTATTTCTATTTTTAGTGTACCTTAATAATTTGCTCTAAGAATCTAAACTATTCAGACATTACTATGTTATAAATAAAATAATAACAATAAGAGTGAAGACTGGTTTATCCTACATATGTAAACAAGAAAAATTTACTACTAAGTCAATACAAAAAAATTTGCATAATAAAACCATCAAATTGAAAAAGACGCATATAGTAGAAATTGAGAGGTTGCTATACTGCCCACTATCACATTGCTCCAGGGGTTTTATTACATCCAGGCACTAGACCATATTTTTTATAAAAATAATTGATGGGCGGATAAGTATAGACATGTCGAATGCAAGAATCATTAAAATTGTTAAGCGCAAATTAAGGTAAATTAATAACATTATTTCAGTCCAATAGAACAATTCTGAGGAGGGCCAGCTTTGCATCTTGGGGACCGGCACCGCTTGGCCCCCGTCTAGTTCCGCCTATGCTACTTATGTGAGAAAAACATCGATTCAAAGACGGTTTCATGCATCTCTAGTTTAAATACTACTCAATTATACTTCTAACTGGTATACTTTCAAAACCCCTAATTCATATAAATAATAGATGCCTAAAATTGTTGATATTTGAGGCAGAATCAGTTAGGAATTATGATTTGGATTTCTGTTTGTATCCCTTGAGCGGGGATTTCCGTCTGTGACTCACGTCTTTTACAGCGTCAACCGAGCGGTTACGAATTCCACCGATGACAAGATTTTGCCACATGAAGTGCCTGAGTGCGATGATGATAAAATATCGAAGTTTGAGCAACGATCGAATCATCACTGGTGGATGTTTACGTCTTAGAAGTGTGAGAATAAAAGAGAAGCAGATGAAGAGGTGAAAAAAGGTAAGCATATATTTTACTTATTAAAATAATTATTAAATAATGAGGTACTGCCTTATGAGAGATAATGATGATTATGTGATGTTTTGCCCGAAAGCAAAAGAGGGACAATGGCTCAGTGGTAGTGTTCACGTCTGGTGCATGGAGCCCTTGGTTCGATCCCTGATCGAGCGAAGTAAGCTTTGTGGTGGAAAGATACTGTGTGTGTGGGTTTTCTCAGGGTTTTCCCGCTTGTTCCCATTATCTTCATCCCACCATTTAATTCATTTCTCATAATCACCGTCTCCTTTAGCCTAGCCGGCATTTGTCCGAAAACAGGTCTTTGACCCTTAGATCTTGGCCCAGGGGCACCATTGGATCATTGCTATTACCTTCGATGCGATGATGATGGCTTCCTAATTGTGGACTTAAAGTTTAACGAGGAATCCGAATCACTTGTGTCCCCTCTAAGATGGTCAGATGTCCTACTTTTGGCCGGACAGTCCGGGTATTAGAGGTCCTGTCTCGTATCCGACTTAGTAGTTGAGCCGGACGTCCATTTGTCCTGCTTTTCAGTTGTCTCATTATAAACATTTAATTTTTCATTATTCTGATGGCTCGATGACTCCAGACATTGCAGAATTTGCAAATTATTATCAGTACATTTTTGTAAGTTGTAAAGTAAGAAGAGTTTAGTTCCAAAATTACTAACTTTTCGAACGTGCGAAAATACCAAGCGAAAACGTTTTTCGAATTTAAAGAAAGTTGGTTCACAAACTCTTCCCCTACAAAGTAGTAATGCTTATTGCTAACGGGTATTTTCATTAATGAATGCTGCTTGGACAAAAGAACGAAACCGACTTAATATCTACAAAGTTGTCTGAACTTTAAGTTTGTTTCAAATTAGAAAAAAGGAAAGAAAGCATCTAACGTGCAGTGACATATTTAAAGAATTCTTACAGAACAAGCGTAATGAAAGCCGCTAAAGGAACAGATAATTTTAACATGTACTTTCCCAGCTTGCTTGAGCCAAAGATGCATAAATGCAATTAATGAATTCAATTGTCATGTGGGGAAAAAAGGTTTACGAAGTCATTAACGTCGGCTTTCTAAGTCAATTTGTCAGGCTTTTTAATCATTGTCTTCTAGTCACCCTAGTCCCTACCAGAAATCAAACTCCGGATCCCTTGATTACAAGCCGACGAGCTTAACCACTCATCCACCAGGAACACTATTAGCCATGATTTTTGAAAAAATGTGTCAATTCCGTTTATCTATTTATTCTTCAAGGTAAGGACACAAGGAGTTCGTGCCTACAATTCAGAGGTCCCATCGTCCTTTAGATAAGGCTTTGATTTGGGAGGAAGTGGCCCTAGTACCACCCCGGCAGTTGGCTGATGGAACTGAGGAAATTATGGAAAACCTAAAAACCTCTCGTTCAACCCAACTATATTTATCTACTCTTCTCCATGTTCATATCTCGAAAGTCTCCATTCGTTCTTTGTCACTTTTCGTAACGTCCAGCAAGCAAACACCAGGGTGCGAAATTGTCCCAACCTAGGAGGCGCGGAAGTGTCAGAAATGTCTCTTCTCAAATGTAATTATGGAAAATAATGTAAAATTACCCTTTTTCGGAGAATTGCCCCTCACCTCCCTGGAATTTCGTACCCTGTACAACACACATACAAAATGTAACTAACTTTTCTTTAGTTGTTTGTTCAATTTACCGATATTACAAAATATGATATTTTCGTTTGTGAAAGCTATATTTGCTAATATTAAATTTTGTGCCGTATTTTCTATCAGGTAACAAGTAGTCATCATATTTTGTAAGACTTACTTGATATCTATTAACTTAAAAATGCTATAGCTTAGTGTTTAAAAAACTTAATTAAATTAACAGAATGAGGTTCCAAAAGTTATTATTTTAGTTTCCTTATTAGCACACAATTCTATGCTTGTAATGAAAACTAATATTTATATACAAGAAAGAGCTGTATTCTAACCATATCATTTAAATAGCAAGTCAGTTTTATTCTAAGGAATTGTTGTTAGAAATAGGAAGAAAATAATTTCATTGTTCTGGAAAACTGTAGTTTTTAGGAAAACGTTTCTGTTTTCTATTTTCTGTTTTAATCTGTTCACGTTTTTAACTTATTTTAGTAAATCAAATTGTTATTTTCAGACAGATGATCAAAGATTACAGTGGAGATCAAGAGCAGAGATGCAGCTTGAATGCTCCAACTTACGAATCGACCAAAGGTTTAACAGCGAGAGAAATAAACACTTCATTGAAACACCGTAAGTTTATCCAATGATGTATATGATCTTCCTGTTGTTTCTTTCTTTAATTTATTATTTCTGATATATGATTATTATATTAAATATATAATTATCTTATATGATCCAGTGAAAGAACTTTACATTTCCAGGATTAACGATGAGTGCGTTCACTTTTTGGAGTTTTTCCTTGAGTGCGCTCATATTAAAAATGTGAGCGTGAACGTGAGTTTCACAATTGCCAAATCTGCGCTCACTTGGAGGAACCTCATTTAGGTGCTGACTGACTGCCCCCCCCCCCTACTGACTTTAAATCTAAAAGACATTAAAATCAGTAATAAAAGTGAGATGGAACTCGGGGGAAGTCTTTCCCCACTTCCAGAAAATATCTATGGCGTCACCCAATGGGCAAAGATAGACGTGCGAGACGGCGTGACATTATGCATCCTCTCATCTTTTCGCATGCACTTTTACTCCTGATTATAATATAACGCAATTTATTACAATTTGTGTTCCGGTACATGGTCGCTATAAATTTGTTCAGAAGCTGGGAAGTTGGGCAATGTGTTTGTTTGTGTCAACACACAATCTTCTAGAGCAGCGATGGCCAAACTACTATCCATTTCATAAAGATAGACCCCTGACTTCACGGTGCTGCCGTGACGTCCAGTCAAAACTTATATTGCATTGTCGTACCTCGTTGGAATCGTTGGTATTTTTTTGTATTATGTAGTGAGAAAAAAAATAATGAAAAAGTGCGTATTTTGTAGTACTTTTTTGGTAAATCAATGTTTATAGGACTATATCTTATAAAAGAGATCACGTGAAATAATTTCCTGTGTACAATATGTAGATGAATCCATTATCTGTTAGTTCTGAAAAGTTCAATTTTCATCACTTGATACTTTTTGTGTATTTAAAACAAATGCCCGACGCTCTGATCTCCTTTACCATGGTAGGTAGAGAAACGTATAAAGCACTGTCTGAAAATTTGGAAGTCTAGTATTCCAAATATTTGGAGCCATTAACAAAAAACGGGTTTAGTTGGTAGAGTATCTACTTAAAAAATGTTTACTTCAACATATTCTATGCGTTAAGCGGTGAGACATGTTGCAGCTAGTGATGGGCAGTGGGAATATTCCCGTTGGGAAGGAGAATAAAAAAGGAAATATTCACGTGTTTTTCCCATGGTATATAAATTGCCGGAAAGGAATTTATTTAAAATTCTTTATTTTATCTTCCAGATTATAAGAACTCTATGACTAATTACTTTATTTTTATTAATTATGATTTACTTCTAGGATTTAAATAATTTGTAGGTTAAAAAAATTAAAATTCGTTCACAGTACTTTATATAACTAATAATATGATTTATTAGTTCCATTTCCACTTGCACTAAAAAGTAGGAAAGTACTAATTTACAAATGATGAAATGGAACCAGTTTGTAAAACAATATAGAAATTATGTAGAAATAGAGATGAAGTACTATTAATACACCCCGAATTATCGTTAGTAATAGACGTCGGCCTTTCTCCTTGCTCTGACTCGAATTTCTGAAGAGATATTCAGACTTCTGTTACATATGAATTAAAGCATGACATTTCGAGAAATGAGTAGGAAAAAGGTCATATGTGGCAACGTTACGTGCTAAATTATAAAGATAGGTCAGTATTATGCAAATTTTGTGAACATAAATATGTATGCGCAAGTGTTGATAAATTGGTGAGAAATGAATCTTCTGGCAGTTGCCCAATCTAATTTGCATTTAAAAAAATAATATGTTTATAATATCAGTAGCAGAGTGAAGTATAGACAATCCACTTACTTATAAATTTAAACTGTGTAGGGGTGTAAATGTTTACTTACTATACATTTTTTTATATATTGACTTTCATAGAACATATTGTAAGTAAATATACATTTATGCGTACTTTCTAAATATACGAGGGCCATCCGGAAAGTGATAACCGCTTGCGCCGCATGAAGCGCTGACGACTCGGGGAGCCGCTGGGCAAGGTCAGACCGCGTCAGTGGCTTGTCTGCCTGCTCTGTGCGAGGTCGCGTGACACTAGCAGTTCCTGTGTTGTGTTCTGCTCGTTTATAATGATTAAACGAATTGAGAACCCCGCCAGTTATGAAGTGAGGGTCCTGATTAAATTTCTTAATGCACGAAACGTTCGACCTTGTGAAATTCATCGCCAACTAAAAGATGTGTATGGAGACAATGTGATGGTCGAGTCGTCTGTTCGGCGCTGGTGTCGCAAGTAGAACCTAGGGAGGAGGAGTACACACAACGAAAAGCGTTCAGGGAGACCATCTGTCATTACAGACGAACTGCTAAAGTCAGTAGACGAATGCGTGAGGAACGATCGGCGCGTCACAATTGATGAACTCTGTGAATATTCTGTCAGGAAGAAGATTTGACAACGATGAAGAAATTAAACGAGGCGTGACTATGTATCTCAATACGCTGGCGGCGGAGGACTATGATGCTGGAATACAAAAACTCGTCACACGGTATGACAAATGCCTGAATTTGCTTGGTGATTATGTGGAGAAGTAGTGTAAAGTATGCTCTTTCCAATACAAATTTGTATATTTGTTAATATGTACTACTGTGTCTATATTGGACAAACGGATACCACTTTCCGGATGGCCTTCGTAATAAAATCTTAATAAAGTAACATAGTACCGTTCAGAATATACATTTTAAAGAATCCTCTGGAGACGACTGTAATAATATGCTGTGATAAAAATCGAATTTAACTTTGAAATCATAATGTAGTAATAGAATGCAGTTTTTGTGATTTACATAAATTCCCGGGAAAAATTCATTTGGCGGATCTTCCCGGAAATATTCCCCGAGAATATTTCCGAAAAATATCTTCCCGGGAATTTACCCATCACTAGTAGCAGTCGAATCTTTAAATTCCCCGCGCCTATATGAAGAAACAGCATACATTAACTGGAAGTGCGGCAACGCTTGTAGCGCGAAACCTACTTTATAAGAATGTAACAAGAAAAAGTATTTATTATAACCTTTCACAATATCATAAAAATAATAATAATGCATGTACACTCATGTCCAAAAATTATTGTCGCATGTCTATAAATATGTTATTGTAGGAATATAATTTGATAACTAATTCGCCTGGTATTTCTTATAATGTTAGTATGTGTATAATCGGCAAAGACATGAATGTGGCAAATTTCATGTCAAAGGAGCAGTAAATATGAACAATAAAACGAAAATATTTTTAAATCAATTTAGCAACATTCTGTTCTACTCATGGTAATTTTCGTATTTATAATTATTTTTCTATGAAATTTACCACAAATATACATTTCCCGACTCCACATATAGTATCAGTATTAAAAGTACCCTGCAAAATCATTATCAAATTATATTCTTACAAGAAGACAGTTATAGATATGCGACAATGATTTTGGACATGAATGTACACATCTTAATGTAATAGAATTAAATCATTTGGAATAAACACATTCCAAAACTCATCTCTTAACCTATTTACTTCATTCACTTTCGTCATGGCTTTGTTGACTCATCGCTGCTCCTGCTATCTTCCTGAATACTTATTAACAATGGCTCAATTTCTTCCTTAAGATCTATCAGTATACGCACTTTCCAGCTTACGAACATGTTAAAGGGTAAACAGAAATGTACTTTAGCCTTCTCAATCACGTGTTCACCCAAGTTCTGCGATCAATTCCCCTGCCGAATGTACAGGGCAGCCGTGCACAGAATGGGTCCTTTGTTTTCTTTCAACGAAAGAAAACAATGCAATGAGAAGGTGAGGAGGGCTGTATTTGCTACTAATCACGTCGCACTGATTACGTCCTCAACACTTCCCTTCGTTTCGTAGGCGTCAAAAACTTCCACACGCACTCACTCATATGGGTTCATTGCAATGAGGCGGACGAATGGGCATTTATATTTTCCTTTGTATATCTCGTGCTTTTTGATTGAATATATATATATATATATATATATATATATATATATATATATATATATATATATATATATATATATATATATATATATATATATATATATGGGTATTCCTTTACGAGCGGCTGTATTACAAAAAGAAGAGGCAAAATGTTTAGCGGTAATGAAATTGTAGACCTAAATGTTTCAGACTCAGACGATTATGAGTTAGTAATTAATAGTAATGGCATTGATTATTTTGTGGTCAGTGGCGTATCCGGGAGTGAGCAAGATAGTAACTCTGTTTCAAGTAAACCTGAGGCTGCGCCGGGAAAGAGAGAGAGAAAAAACGCGTCGCTCTTATTCAAAAGCAGATTATGATGTAGCTTGGAGCGATAAAGTTCAAGTAAATGCAAAACTCCTGTTTAGTGGTGTCCCGGGAATTGATCAAAATGTACGTACAGAGTATTCCGCATATAAAGTGTTTCAGCTGTTTTTACCGATGACGTTTTATAGTAGAATAAAAAGAGTTGAGTTGATTTTGAGTTTAACGTCCTGTTCAGCAGCTAGGCTATATGAGACGTGGACCTACTGATTAACATGGAATCCAAACTACATGAGCTCCCGCCAGGAATAGTAGTAAAGGAAATGAATCAATACGCAAAACAGCAGATTGAGAAAAAGAACATTTACTAAAAGAAAAATATTTGTTTTCTAAATGAAAGCGTGTTACTTCAATTGAAAACAATTAACTTTTTACACTAATTATTCACATATGCCTTGTACGGAAGCAAGCTTTACGCAATTTTTACAAATCAACTACGCAATAGCTATTAGCATGTCTATCCAGTGGTTAAAGAAACTGTCTTTTCTGCTGTATGACGTATCACACATGTCAATGCTCACATACTGTACAGGAAGAAAGCAGGAAAACATATCGCACTTCGAAAGTTCTATATGAATGTAGCAGATAAATTGCTGCACTCAACAGGCATCGAAGTACAGGAACCTTCACCCGGTAAAAGGCTGGTAGCAAGGGGCCATTACCCATAGAGAGTTTCCCCACAAAATCTGCAAATTCTAACAGAGTAGGACAAAAGAGATGCAAAATGCGTAGCATCCGCACGCTGAAAGGATGTATTTAAAAAATAAAAATGTTAGTGTTTATTGCAGGGATGTAAACAATCACTCGCCCGGGGCGTGTGGTTCATCGGTGCGGGCGAGTATTTAATATCATACGGACGTTAAGTAAATTATTTTTATTATGGGATGTGGGCCAGTAACTTTTTTCTTGGGCGAGTAAACTTGTGTTGCTTATTTGCATCCCTGGTTTATTGTTTGATATATAAAATTGGACTTTGCTTGGGAAAGTGCTTCGAAATGTACAGTCCGCGGCATAAAATTTGTTACAAAAATTCTAAGTCCAAATGAATAACAAACTCTTGCCCAGCTTTCTTATGCATTCCCGCAATACATGTATCAATCGATTAGTTGCTTCTAGAATTTATTCAACTCCTCCCCGTCCTCCACCTCTCCTTGTCTAAAGCAGTGTGTGTGGCGTAGTACACTCTTTCCATTCAGCTGAAAAAGAAACAGGAATCAAGTTTACAACGTCATAGCTTTAAAACAATCTTTTCCATTCGTTTGTTCTGAAATATGTTTAAGAGCCTAAATTAAAGGAAAGTCACTCAATCTTCCCAGAGCTTCATAAATATCTTTAGTTTCATTCTTTTCTTTCTTTAAAGAGTGCAAGCTAGTAAGATGCTCCCTAAGAAATCTATGGAAATTGCCAAGAGCTCTAAAATATCTACGGACAGAAACGAGCTTTATTCAATGATTCATTGAATTTCTTTTCAGTAAGTGCAAGCAAATGTTTCAGGGGCGTCATTTGGGCAAGACAGGAGGGTGTAATTCCCCCCTCTTGAGCTTCATAAATACGTATTTTTTTTATCAAATGCATAGTAATACACTAATAAAAACTGAAAATCTTATGTTGCCGGAGAATCTCTTCCTTCTCCCCCCCCCCGAATTAATGTGGAGAACTCTTTTTAGAGCATCAGATGATTACGAAAGGAGAGAAAGATCTTCAGAACTGAGGAATTAAGATTTTAAAAAATCTGGTTTTGGCGACGGGTTTCGAACCACGAACCTTGTGGTAATCGAACCATTACTTTATCCATTCTGCTACGGAATATTCTATTACTCGTTCACATACGTTTCCCTTAGCTGCGTTGAAAGCTACCTTAAGGGGATATTCCAAAAGTTGACTCGGTAGATGCGCCGTTCAGTTAGGACGTAAACCTCTTGTAACTTAGTTACAATGTGCAAAATGAACTTCCTCTTCTTCAGGACACTTTTTAAAGATTTAAAATTTGTTACTATTGTTTTAATTAAGTGACATTTGATAGAACCATCTGATAAAGGAGTGCCAAGCCCTGTACGTCATTGTCTGTTAGGTGAATGGTTAATGTAAGTTACTCCTACGTGGAGGGTCCGAGCTTCCAATCAAGACCATTCTTATTGATTATTTTATTTGGGGTACCCTCATACTGTATATTCCACAAGTTCAATTTTGAAGTAATGTAGTCACAGCTTGTTTAATTCGAAATAATTTTCCAATATTATATTTGTTACTAAATTTACATGACACTCCTCTGTTTGTAGCCCTGCATAAATGCAAAATTGTTTTAAAAGTATATTTTACTTTCAAGTTTTTTTTTGTTTTTTTAATTGTCCTTCAACTTTATTTATAATTATTTTCTATTTCTTAATTATAACATATTTTCTATTTATATTGTATTCTATGTTACACGTTTATTATTTATATTTTATTTCTTACCTTTAAAGAGAAGCTTTTGACAAATCAGAGCAGCAGGGACATACACAGGATGCAGGTCTTGGCAATCAAGAGCTTTTTCCCCCACGAAATCACACTTTTTTTGTAAATTATATCTAATTTTAGAGATGATGATCGCAGGGGCGGATTCAGGGGAGTGCGTTCGGGCTATCACATCCCCCAGAATAGGGAACTTTTTATACTTTTTATTTTAAAACTAAAACATATCCTAAGTACTTTTCATCTTTGTATTATAAACTTAAATTAAAACCTATAGTAGATAGGCCTTACTTTCTTAAGGAAGTTAATTCTGCAGAAGAGCTACTTCCCCTTTTCTAAATTTGTTTCTTTTCTTTTTTTCTTTTTTCCTTTTTTTGCAATCCGCTCTTACCTTGATTTGACTTCGAACGACCGCCCCTCCCAAACAATCATCCTGGATCCGCCCCTGGATGATAGACATTTTAATAAAATATGCCCTTAATCGCTGAAATAAATTCCTGTCAAGCTTTCGATTGCAGAAATAAATTTCTGTCTACGGCCCTGCAAAACAGTGACGATTTTAAGGAGTGATCAGTTAGTAATCCTCCCTGGAGCAACGGCACTTCGTCACAAGTCATATCTCCGATAATTCAGAATGTGATTTGTGCATTATCACTTTTCACTCTCGGTGTCTTGAAACGCACCAAAAAGGAACTGTTCTAAAGTATTTACTGGTTCTCCCTATGACCCCATTTCAATATGGCCAACCTCGGACATATACACATCTGAAATATCACCTTTTATGTCAGTGATCCCGAAAACTACACAGGGCCGCATAGGTTCTGTTGTTTTTATAATTTTGAATGTTTTATATGTATTTGAACATGCTGAAACCGCAACTGGCACTAGTTTTCTCATATCACGTAAGAATTTCTTACAATTCACGATTTATATATGTTGATTACGGTATGCATGTTTAAGCGTAATTCAACTAATTGACGCTAGATGTCACAAGTACGTGCTGAAATTATCCAGGTGGTAATAAAAATGAATGTATTTTAAATGTAAGGAAGTTTAATTTAATTAAATTAACTAAAATTTCCCTTGTTGAATATTTAAAGTATTTCTATATCAAACCTTGTTATCTCATTTCAAATAAATTTCATATTTAATTATCGCAAATCTTAGATGTCCTTCTATAGTATGAAATGTCAATATGTTAGGCTAGTTCACATTTGGTCGCAAAGATCATAATGTCCTGGTTCAGATAAATAAAAATAATAAAGGATCCCTAACAATATCACTTAGCCCAACCATTGTTCCTCTGAACCTAAAAACTATCCTCTCACATCCTATACCTAAGAGAGGGTGTAGCCCACTAAAAGAATGCTAGCCTCCGGCTAGCCTTAAAAAAAAAAAAAAGCTAGTTCACGTCGATCTCAACTCAGCATTTAGAATCGATCATCGATTCAAGGTCTGAGAACGATTTCTAACGCTCTGCGAGCAACTAATACTTTTTGTTCATTCTGGGAGGATTGTTCTGGTACAGACAATCGACATCCCCTTGCAGTCCGTATTGTTGACTCAAGTGGGAGCCCGTGGCCATTATCACCTATTCTTTTCTTCATCTAATTTTGTTGAGGGCCAGTACTAGTACTGACCGACATCTCCGCGAGGACGTATTGCTGCCTCAAGTGAGAGCCACAGTGGGCTTCCCATAGCACCTCATCTCACTACATTTCCTCTCATCTTCAGTGTCAGTCGTCTAACATCTCAAGGGATGGCTTCAGGTGGCCATCCGGGACTACCGCCGCAACCTCCGGGTCCGTCTCTCGAACCTACCCCGGTGGGCAAGGGGGCCGACCGCCAGCACAAAACTTCATCTCAAGGCAAGAATACCGGTAGATCCCGCTCTCGCACTCCCGACAAAACTAACAGCACTTCTCATCAGCCGCCGTTTAAACGTCATCACACTGTTAGTGACTCCGAACAGTCTGTTAGTTCAATGAATCTAGACGACGACAAAGAATTCCCATCTATTCAGGATACTTCCAAACCGTGTCTCTATTCATTTCTGCTCACCAATTTTGACACCAAGTTTGACAATACAAAGCTAGCCTTCCAACAACTTGTAAAATATCTGCCACGGGCTTCTGTAGCACAGATAGTTCGCACTCGAAACGGAATCATTTTCAAATCTTACGATTCTACTTTCTTAACTACTGTGCGAAATAAGTGCAGCTTTGAAATTTTTGGTAAGCACGCCAATATGAAGCGCCTCGAACCTAAGACATTTCGTCAAGCACCGCCACCACGTAAAACACCGGCTCTTTCGGTTGTCGTTAGAGGGGTTGACCCTTCTCTAACCGACGACGAGGTCATGGAAGAACTTACTCTTGAGGGACACTCCATTCTAAAATGCCTTCGTATTAAAAACGATCAAGGAGCTACCTATATGGTACGAATATTAACCAATTCTCAAACCACTATTGATGATCTTCTTACTCATGGCGCCCTCATTTATAAAAAGAAACATCGCGTAGAGCCATCGAAATCGCCGCCACCTTTACCATTAAGGTGTGAGCGCTGCCAAGCATACAATTCACATCCGACATCGAAATGCACTCAGCCAAGCAAGTGTGGGTACTGCAGTGGAAACCACGAAACTAAAGCTTGCACTAACCTAACGAAGCCACCTGAATGCTCTACGTGCCCGGAACAACACCCCACATATAGCTATCGCTGTAAAGCACGGCCAACGGCCGAACCTTTAAATCCGGAGCTCACTGTTCCGCTACGACCCATCCTGCCTGACATTCAACACAATGTACCACCCCAACCTCTTGGCGAAGCAATTTCCATCCAACAACTCCTTTCATTCTTTACCATCGCATTGCAAAATATTCATCCTTTTCTACGTCAACATATTCTCCAGGTGGTCAATCACGCAGCCCGCATCATCTTTAAATATTCTTTCCAAGCTACCTACTCTGGACCTCATGTTTATTTTCATGCCACCCCTCTTGACGATTTACATGTCTCCTCCGCCACTTCCAACACTACTCCTGCACCTTAATCATGGGTATTTCATTACTGTTTCTTAATATTCGGTCACTTACTTCCCAGTACACTCTGTTCGAACAGCTACTTCTAGAAGAAACTATTCAGGCTTTCCTTCTGAACGAAACTCACCTTACTCCATCTATGACGTTCAGGATACCTCGCTATACCCTACTCCGTTCAGATTCTACCATCGCAGCACGCGAGCAAACGGGGGAGTGGCCATTGGCTTCCATCCTTCGATTAGTCACCGCCAATATCATCCTGCATTGATTAATGTTCCAGAGTATCTCATTCCTACGTTGTACTTCCACTCTCTTTACGTTACCATAGCTACCATATATGTACGCCCTGGACACCCCATCCCACGCTCATTCTTTCTTTACATCTCCAATAACTTTAAATATTATATCATAATGGCCGACATCAATATTCACAGCCGTCCAGATAATCAGAAACAAATCTTCCTTGACTTTATTACTACTCATACCACCGGCCATGTTTTTGATATCCCTAAAGCAACCAGACCCATCACGAATACCACACCTGACGTAGTTATTTCTTCTGGCAATCTCTTCCAGCGTTGCACTCTTGAAGTGCTCGATTCCATAGGTAGTGATCACCTTCCCATCAAACTTCATATCGATCAACCGCAGGCTCCTACTCTTCGTTTGCTCCCTGAACCTCGTCGTGTTCCACGATTTGATCACGCCAAGTGGGATGACTATCGCACTACTATTGCTGAAGATTTGGTTACCATCGAGCCTCCTGCTACCGAAGATGATCTCTACGCACGGGTCTCTGAAATCACTCATTCCATTCATCACGCTTCTGACCTTCATATACCCACAACTGAAATAACCAGGTACCAACCACGTTTACCGCCAAACTACCTACCTCTCATACATCGTTCTCGCGAATTCTTTCGCGAATATCAGCGCACTGGTAACCTAGAAGCTTTTCGTCATCATCGCCAACTTCAGCGCACTGTACGTAACTACGTCAAGGCACATAAGCTTCGCAACTGGGTGAAGACGTGTAACAACTTAGCTGAAACTTCACACCCTACTAAGTATTGGAAGCGATTTCATATGTTGACTGGGAAGCTTACTCGCACACCGTATCCGCTGTTAGTAAATAACCAACCATTACACACAGACGAAGAGAAAGCGAACGCCTTTGCAGACCACCTGCAAACTACCTTCACCCCACTCCCATCTGATTTTTTCAAAGACATCCTACTGATCGCTTGAACTTATCATCTTCATATCTACAACCCAGCGCAGCACACATTCTTCCAGACGACAATCCTCTCACAGCTCCAATTTCTACATCTGATATCGCCACCGTCGTAAACCGCAAGCGCAACACAGCTCCTGGTATCGACCACATAACTTATCGTCATATCGAAGAGGCTCCTTATTGTCTTCTTCTGCTTCTTTCATATATATATTCTTTTATTCTCCGGACCGGCTACATCCCCTGTGACTGGAAGACTTCTTCCACTCTCATGTTTCTTAAGCCCAACAAACCTCCAGATTCTGTTGCTTCTTACCGTCCAATACAATTAACCTCCGTTTTTAGCAAAATTCTTGAGCGCATCATTGTCATCAGACTACATCACTATCTTTCTCAATATAATCTCTTGCCTGTACACTTAGCTGGTTTCAGACCTAATTTCAGCATCAATGATCAATTGCTCAGACTTCTCAACCTAATCACAAATCATTATAACACTGCTCGGCCTTCATGCCTCATTCTTTTTGACCTAGAGAAGGCTTTTGATAAAGTGTGGCATTTAGCCCTCATGTTCAAACTTCACCGTTTTAGACTTCCACTCTGCTACCTCCGTTTCATTTTCCATTTTCTTTCTAACCGCCTATCTTATGTTACCATCAATAGTTCTTCATCACATCCGATCTTTATCCATTCTGGTGTACCTCAAGGCTCCGCTCTCTCGCCTCTTCTATACCTTCTGTTTGTAGCCGATATGCCAACCCTTCCTCCCAATGTTCATACTTTTCAATATGCAGATGACACTGCCTTTCTTTGCACAGCCAGAACTATTCAACAAATCAATTCTGCACTCCGCCTAGCAATAGACTCTTTTCTCCGATGGTGTGCTAAGTGTCGCCTTCATATAAACTCGACTAAGACTCAAGCTATCGTCTTCATACCACCTCGAAAACGTTCTCGAGTTCAGAAAAACCCCAATCTACTTAATCTAGAGGTTCATGGCACACGAATATCACCTACTAAACAGGTTACCTATCTTGGAATCATAATCGATCATCACTTAACTCGGCGGCCCCATCTTCAAACAATCATTCGTAAAGCGTATGCTCGGCTCAATTTACTAAAACGTCTAGTTGGTACCACATGGGGATTGCAACCCACTACAATCCTTAATACGTATAAGGTATTCTTACGTCCAGTTCTAACTTATGGTCATCCCGCTTGGGTTGCTGCACTACCTTTTTTCTATCAGAAATTACAAGTTCTTGAAAGGCACGCATTTCGTCTGGTTTATAGGATCAAGCTTCCCAGTCCGACACAGGAGCTTTACGACCGTATCTCTTTTCCTACCATTCTCCGTCATCTTGAACAGTTGCGACTAAAGTTCATCACAAACCGGTTTCAGCAACGTCATCCATTACTTCTAGATACTATGGATGCCGACCGCCACTATGATTTAGGATATCAATTTTCTACTTGCCCTCTATTACTACTCTTCGCTTTATATCTCAAAACCATTCCACCAGACCATCCAGATCATTTTGTCGCTTCAGCTTATTCTTCTGATCACCTTCCATTTCATATATCACCTACATATGCTGCACCGTAACCTATTGTGCTAACAGGGCTCCACTTGTCTACATTACTGTCCAGAGCAGCCCCTGGACAAAAAGATAATCTGCATTCGTCTCACTAACATATCCTTGTGTTGTCCTGTCATATGCACTTCATTGTCATTTTTTTTCCCAGTCCTCATGATTATGAACAAAGTTCATAATGTCCAATGAAATTGAATAAAATGCAATAAAAGCAATAAACTGAAATTATGATCTAAATAAAATAAATGATTCCTTCCGCTTACTCTTACTTCCCATAGACCACCTCCAATATCCTTCCTTCCCCAGTCTCAGCACTCCTCACCCTGGATAGAGGGCGTAACCCTCGCAAGGGAGCTAGCCTTCGGCTAGCACTAAAAAAAAGCTAGTTCACATACTTTCCCAGAGCTTGCTCTGAAGCGTTACCTTGTATATGGTGACGATTTTTGAATTAACCTTCTGTTTCCATATCCTGAGCCTCTTTCTCTGCTTCTTTCTAGAGATCCGTCCGTCAGACTCATCAAGCCAAGGGCGTCCGGATCTACGGATCGAGCCAGAGGAGCTGCTCCTCCTGGGCAACTATCCAAACGGGTTGTCCTACCTTCATCATATTCATCACTCACTACACTTCATCTTCGGGTCTCACGGCTTTCTCGATATCTATCGGTCTCTGCTATGGCAGATCAAGCTGCTTCAGGACCAAAGGTGGATGGACGGCACGGTGGTCTTCCTCCGGTATTTGTCACTCCGTCCGCTTCGAGCACGAAGGTGGTCAAGCGGAAGGACACTTGCAACCGGCAGCGAACCATATCCGGTAGCTCTACAGCTTCATCAGCTTCAAATGTCTCCACCAGGTCTAGGTCTCCACGAACCACACAGCTATATGCTGATACTATTAAGGAGCCTCGACATCAGTCGAAGAAGCAACACAGAGACAATATTTCAGACAACTCTGATATGGATGCAGCCGATGACAATAGCAATACACTCATTCCAAATTCTCAATCATCTCACACCAATAATCAGCCTCCTCATCGCCCGATTCTACATTCGTTCCTTCTTCAAAATTATGACACGAAATACGGCAATGAAAAGTTCATCATGTTACAACTTAGGAAATATCTTCCAAGCATTCCACTAGCAGAAATAATTAAGACACGTAACGGTTACATCCTAAAGTCCATAGATCCGCAGTTTGCTATCACCATCAGAAACAAGGGCTCGTTTGAGATCTTTGGGAAAAATGCTACTCTTACATCTCTCTCCTCTACTCGTCAGAAACAAGCACCGCCTCCAAAACGTCCACCATATCTATCAGTTGTCATCCGGGGGGTTGACCCAACATATTCTGACGCCGAAATTCATGAAGAGCTTCAACATGAAGGGCATAACATTCATAAGGTCATCCCCATACGAAACAATCAAGGCGCAACTTTTATGGTACGCATTCTCACCTCTTCCCAAGATACAATAGACGCATTACTCACTACTGGCGCATACATCTATAAACGACGCCACAGGGTTGAACCTTCACGCTCTCCAGCTCCTCTTCCAGTGAGATGCGAAAAATGCCAAATCTACAATGATCACAACACTGTAAATTGCAAAAATCAGCCAGTCTGTGGACATTGCACAGGACCACATCCTACGCGCCTCTGCACCAACCTTCAACAGCCACCTGAATGCCCCACATGCCATGAACAACATCCGGCCTATAGTTATAAATGCAAGAATAAACCTCAACCTGATCAACAACATCCTGATTTAGTCGTACCGCTCCGGATGCCAGACTCTCCACCTAAAACCGATCTTCAAACCACTGATCCAGTTACCATCCAGCAGCTTCTTCAATTTCTCACGCTCACCCTACAAAACATTCATCCTTTTCAACGCAATCATATTCTACAACAACTTACCAAAGCTGCTAAATCAGTCTTCAATGTCAACTTCTATGCCACCTATACCAACAATTACGTTCATTTTCATACATCCCGTCAAGAAACAACTGTTTAACCTACCCGTCATTATGGATTTAGTCTTTCTTTTCATGAATATTCGCTCCTTACCTACCAACAAAACCCTTTTCGAAGCACTGTTACTCGAAGAACACGTATCTGTATTTTTGCTGAATGAGACCTTTCTCACCAAGTCTACCGTATGTAATATTCCTCGCTACACACTCACTCGTCATGACAATACAGCTCCTGCGTTACGGGCCAATGGGGGAGTAGCAATTGGCTTTCGCAATCACATACCATCTCGCCATCACATTTGTCCTGTACCACACCTCCCTGAGCATATCATCATAACATTGTACTTCAAGTCAATCATCATCACTTTTGCTACTATCTATGTTCGACCAGGTCACCCCATCCCACTTGAATTTTTCAGTCATATTTCTAATACCTATAAACATTTCATCATTCTCGCCGATATAAACTTTCATAGTCGCACTCCGAATGAACGCACACGCTTTACAGATCATATCACCACTCACACTACCGGCATCATACATACTCTCCCATCTGCTACTAGACCTGTGTCCAATACCACTCCCGACATCGCCATCACCTCAAATACACTCGCTGCTAACAGTACCTTCACAGTTCTTGATCTTCTTGGTAGTGACCACGCCCCGGTCAAACTTTCATATCATTCTGGCACCACTCGTTCACATACTGCACTTCCTCCACTTCCTCCACATACAGCACTTCCTCGCTTTGATAAAGCCAACTGGAATCAATATCGCACATATCTTACCCATGCTGTCGCAGATCTCCACCCTCCTACATCATCTGACGAGCTATATGCCCACGTTTCTACTATCACTTCCGAGATTACCCGTGCATCCGAATTATTCATCCCAACTTCTAGCTCCACTCCATACCAACCTAAATTACCTCCGCACTATCTAGCTCAGATCAAACGCTCTCGTCAAGCATATCGTGACTACGTCCGGACACGAAATCCCGAAGCACTACGTCTTCACAATCAGCTCCAACGTTCTGTAAAAAACTATATTGAAGCGTACAAAAAGCGCCAATGGATTAAAACTTGTAACACTCTTGCAGACACAGCACATCCATCACGTTACTGGAAACGTTTCAATGCGCTTTGTGGTAAATTCAGCAAAACGTCTTACCCACTCATCATCAACAACAATCAGGCCGCTTCTGATCAGGACAAGGCGAGTGCGTTTGCCGACTACCTCCAAGACATCTTCACCCCTCAACCCTCAGATCATATTTTTTCTCATCCAGTCGATAAAGTCAACACAGCGAGTCATCTCTTCCAACCTAGTGTCAGCCATACATTACCGCCCAATGAACTCACTTCTCCCATTACTGTTGCCGATATCACTTCCGTTGTCCGGACTAAACGAAACTCTGCTCCAGGTTTTGATTCAATTACATATCGCCACATGAAGGAAAGCCCACCGTCACTACTCCTTTTATTAGCCTCTATCTTTACTTTCATCCTTCGAACATTCTTTTTTCCTGCCGAGTGGAAGATGTCTAAAACGCTCATGTTCCTAAAACCGAAAAAACCACCCAGTGCTGTATCTTCCTATCGCCCTATACAACTCACTTCAACTTTTAGCAAAATACTTGAACGCATTCTTGCTTCACCCTTATCTCAGTGCACGCAGTCTCATCCCATCTTTCCAAGCCGGTTTTCGCCCGTCATACTCCATCAATGATCAGCTCCAACGCCTAAGCACCCTTATCACAAATCATTATAATTCTGTACGCCCATCCTGTCTTGTGCTTTATGACCTTGAAAAAGCATTTGATAAAGTCTGGCATCTCGCCCTCATCTTCAAACTCATCAAACTTAAACTACCAACATCATACATCCGTTTCGTCTATCACTTCTTGGTTTGCCGCATTACATATGTTCATATTAACAATCATTTATCTCATCCAATCTTTCTACACTCAGGTGTCCCTCAAGGATCAGCTTTGTCCCCCTTACTCTACTTGCTATTCGTTTCCGACTTTCCACCTCTGCCTGCAGACGTACATATCTTTCAATATGCCGATGATACCGCCTTCCTTGCACTCGGCCGTACTATTAGACACATCAACCTAATATTGCAGGAATCAATTGACCGTTTCTCTGAGTGGTGTCGAAAATGGAAGCTCACTATAAATGCTTCAAAAACTCAAGCCATAGTATTTCTTCCACCACGCACACGCTCCAGAATTCACAGAAATCCATCACTTCTCTCTCTCTCCATACAGAATTCGCCAATTCGTCTCAGCAGAACAGTAACTTATCTCGGCATTATATTTGATCAACATCTTACTTGGACTCCTCATCTGAACTACGTTAAAACTAAAGTCTATAACCGCCTCAATCTCCTAAAACGTCTGACAGGCACGACATGGGGACTTACATCGCACCTCGTTCTAAACACGTATAAGGTTTTTCTCCGTCCCGTGCTGACCTATGGGTTCACTGCCTGGATATCAGCTCCACCTTCGTTCTACTTCAAACTGGCAACCTTCGAGCGCCATGCCTTTCGTATCGCTCACCGTATTTCTCTTCCCAGTCCGACTCGTTACTTGTACTCTCTCATAACCTTTCCTACATTGCTTTATCACATTGAATCTCTACGCCGAAACTTCATCACCATTCGCTACCAGCAAGAACAATCACTGCTTTTCGAAACTATGCATCACCTCGCCCTCTCATCTATTCGCCCCCGATACTACCATCTCCCACTTAATTTACTCTTCACACTATATTGCTATACCCTACGCCTAATCATCCAGACTTAGCACTTGTGCACGATCACCGCCTTCATGTCCATCTTCCGCATATCTACCCGTCATATCAAGCACAGTAACCCCTCTGTCATCTAACAGGGCCTCCTCTGTCTACATTGGCCTAGCGTCGCCCCTAGGCAGAAGATAACCCGCATTTGTCTTTATTAACAATACCTATGTGTTGTGGCGTGCATCGCACCTCATTTCATACCTCATATTCATTTATACACATTTGCATTATTTGCACAATAAATGTATCGTTGTAATCATCATTATTGTATTTATAACTATAAATGGAAGCTCACTCTCTCGAAAATGATTATAGTCGCAAAGACTATAATGACCGAGTATATACAGTAATAAATAAAGTAACATCTCTTAGCCCATCGATTATAACCTTTAATTCCTTAATTTCCATTCCATCCCTTTCCTTAAAGAGGGTGTAGCCCTCTACAGGGTAGCTAGCCCGAGGGCTAGCAAAAAAAAAGCTAGTTCAGACCATTACACGTAATAGATATCGACCATCCTCTTTCAGCACCAATCACTACACATGAACTTCAACGCGCACTTCATAAGAAACGAAATACTGCACCAGGCATCGATCATATTTCCTACCGGCTAATAAAAGAAGCTCCATTCTCTTTACTTAAACTACTCGTTACAGTCTACAACTTTATTCTCCGCACTGGCTTTTACCCTGCAGATTGGAAAGTATCCAAAATTTGTATGTTTCTTAAGCCTAATAAACCAGCACATTCTGTTACTTCTTACCGCCCAATACAACTAACAACAGTTTTCAGTAAACTGTTTGAGAAAATACTTGTCCAGCGGCTTCATTTACATATCCAGGAGAATAACTTATTGCCCATACATCAAGCAGGTTTTCGACCAGAATTTTCTATTAACGACCAGTTACTCCGGCTCTCTACAATAATAACAAATCAATATAACAAGGACCTTCCATCTTGCCTCGTCTTAATGGACCTTGAAAAGGCTTTCGATAAAGTATGTCACTATGGACTTATTCAAAAGTTACAGAAGCTAAACCTCCCGATCTGCTACCTACGTATCATATATTCCTTTCTAATAAATCGATTCGAATATGTCTATATAGGTACTGCTATCTCACACCCTATTTTTCCGTATTGTGGCGTTCCACAGGGTTCTGCCCTCAGTCCGCTCTTAGATATACTATATGCCTCTCATATACCAAAACCTACGGAAAACGTATTCTTATTTCAATATGCCGATGACACGGCCTTTCTAGCTCTTGGCAAGACCATGCATCAGGTCAGCACGGCATTACAATCCACTCTCAATGGATTTTTGCAATGGTGCAAAACTTGGAAACTTACTGTCAATAGTGACAAAACTCAAACTGGTCTTTTTACCCCCGAAACGCCGCTCCAAGGTTCATCGCAATCCGCGAAACCTTAAAGTCACCCTTAACGATCATTCTCTACAACCAACTACTACGGCCACATATCTCGGGGTTGTATTTGATTCCAAACTTAACTGGAAGGCTCATCTTGAGAAAATCTCTCAAAAGGCCAATATCCGGCTTAATCTTCTTCGCCGTCTAACTGGCACTAATTGGGGTCTAAACGCCACCTTGCTCCTAAATACATATAAAATGTTCCTTCGGCCTATCTTAACTTTTGGCCACATTGCTTGGTGCAACGCTCCTACGAAGTTCTATGACCGTTTGTCAATACTCGAGCGTCATGCCATTCGACTTGCACATCATATCAGGCTGCCATATCCCAACTTTCTGACTTACGAGCATATTGACTTTCCTCAACTGACTCAACACCTCGCCGATATACGCTTGAAATATATACTCTCTCGACTACCAGTCTCTCACCCATTTCTTCTCGATACCCTACAAGCGGATGCTGAAACTGACGCCCCATATAAATACTTGCACACGCCATTAAATATACTTATTACGATGTATCTTAATACTGGGCACCCTACCATCGACGAGCGTGATATCTTCCATATTTATCATATAGATGATCATCTCTGCACCATGTATAATTTCAGCACTAACACTGGGCTTTCCCCATGTCGCCATCAGTCTCGAGCCGCCCCGAGACAGAAGAACTAATCTGCATTTGTCTTCTTAACAATGTGTTTGTGATTGTGGCGTGCACGCACTGCATCTCATCTTTCACCGTCATCATATTTATTTCATAAAACACCTCACTAAAAAAAAAAAAAAAAAAAAACAAGTTCTACTCGCATTACATTTATGTGTTTTCTTTCTGCACTCATATTTAAGTTTTTGCACTAATCTTGTGTTTAGTTTTTTCTTTTTTTAAATCTTTGCTTTTGAACATTGCACATAGACCATCATGAAATTCTTTAAACACTAGTGTACAAAAATCTGTGCCAAAGAGAGGGCGTAACCCTCTAATGGCCAGGGTTAGAAATACTCTTGAAATTAAATTATGAATAAAGAACTCCCAAATTCCTAACCCTTTACTATTACAAAAAAAAAAGCTAGTTCAGATTTACTCATCAGCTTGACGTACCATACGTCAACAGCTGCCTTTTGTAACAACCTAGCCTAGCTGAGAATCGTTAACGTGCCTTCGAGGACACTGTGTTGCATACGCACAGTCGAGACCAGCACGCATACGCTCTTACTAGGATTGACAGCGCTTTTCAGTGCTGGAGGGTGACACACATCATCATCATCATCATCATTACACTTTGTGTCATTATTTCATACACTACACATCTCGAAGCGTATCATATTCTTTCATTTGGGCATCAGCCCAGGGGCGGATTTTTCGATGGCGGACTCACGGCTAGGATCAGGCAAAACGATGAAAGGCAAGCACACAGGATTACCGCAAGTTTTAGCTGGACCCACCGATAGCAACACGAAGCTGGGGACCCGCAGGGATCCAAGTCACGCTTCTTCCACAATCAGTAAATCTCAGCAGCAGCGGCGAGGTTCTCAAGCCTCAGTTGCCTCTGCACCTTCAGTCATCTCTTCTGGCTCTGTACGCAGCAGATCGCCACATACTCCAGAACAGACAGACAGTTATGCTGAACGCCTTCAGCAATCTCCACCTCCGAAAAAGCAACATCTCGCGTCTAATGGATCTTAGCCAAATTCCAATGGACAAAGCCTCATCTTCAAATCATGCTGACGGATCTACTTCACCTTCAGTTCACTCAATGTTGCTCACGAATTTCGACGTGAAATTCAACAATGCGAAGCTCGTTGCCATCCAACTTCGCAAGTACCTACCTCGAGCAGCTATATCACAAATAGTCCATACGAGGAATGGTATCATATTAAAAACACCGGATCAGACTCTTCTCACTACAATCAAAAACAAAGTCCCCATCGACACTTTTGGTTCCAATGCGAAGATTCAAGCACTGAACTCTTCCACACGTAAACAGCCTCCACCACCGAAACGATCACCATTGTTATCTGTTGTGATTCGGGGGGTTGACCCCTCTTATACAGATGAAGAGGTCCAAGAGGAGCTCAAGCTAGAAGGTCATACTATTACGAAAGTTCTAAGAATCCGAAACGACCAAGGCCCTACTTATATGGTTCGTGTTCTCACAAACCACCAAGACACCATCGATGAGCTATTGGCATCAGGAGCCTACATTTATAACCACAAACACCGAGTAGAGCCATCACGAACACCAGTTCCTATGCCTATCCGCTGTGAGCGATGCCAGGTTTACAATGCTCATCAGACATCTGATTGTAAAAACATAAGTAAATGTGGCTACTGTGCTGGCCCACATAACACCCGGACTTGTAACAACTTGCAATTGCCACCAAAATGCGCCACTTGTAATGAACAGCATCCGGCCTACAGTTATAAGTGTAAGGCAAAGCCGGACCCTATTCAGGACCATCCTGAACTCGTCGTTCCTTTGCGACCACCGACGCCAGTTCAAACCACTCCACATCCAATTGACGCTCCTGTTTCATTGGACCAGCTACTAACGTTTCTGACACTAGCTCTGCAAAATATTCATCCTTTCATTAGGCCTCATATTCTACAACAAATCATTATAGCAGCAAAAACAACCTTCCATGTCAATTTTACTGCAACATATTCAGGCAATACTGTCCATTTCCATAAATCACATGCTACTACTATCGATTAATATCATGGCTTTAACCTTTCTCTTTCTCAAAATCCGGTCACTACCAAAGAACAAAATTTTATTTGAACAGCTTCTTCTCGAAGAGCATGTAACAGTCTTCCTACTTAATGAAACATTTCTTACAAGCTCTCGCTCTTGTCGTTTACCACGATATACCATGCTTCATTTTGCAAACCCTCTACCTACACTTCGAGCTAATGGGGGAGTGGCCATAGGGATTTCTCCTCACATCCCTTTTCGCCAACATCACCTAACTGCAACAGCTGTTCCCGAATACCTGATTGCCACTGTTTACTTCAAAAATATCATAATCACACTGCCAACTATATATATAAGACCAAACCATCCATTACCTGAGCAGTTCGTACAATATATCTCCAACACCTTCAATAGATATATTATCATGGCTGACTTCAATATGCATAGCCGCAGCGATGGTGACCGGATCAATTTTGTTAACTTTATAACGACACACACTACTGGAATCATTCTTGATCTTCCGCAAGCTACACGTCCCATCTCAAACACCAAGCCTGACATAGTCATCGCCTCAGCAAATCTTGTCTCACACTGCAATGTCGAAATCCTTGATCTTCTGGGCAGCGATCATGCACCCATCAAGCTCGTCTATAAACCATATTTAGCTACAACTAGTTCTTCATTACCATTGCGAGTGACCTTGCGTTATGATAGAGCTAAATGGGATCAATATCGTACACATATTTCAGACCTCACCAGAGATCTAACCGAACCCACAAAAAGCGATGATTTATATCAGACTGTAGACACCATTACCTCTGCAATCCAAGAAGCCAGCAACTTATACATTCCAACCACCCAATCCGTTCCCTATCAACCTAAGCTTCCGCCTCAATACATCGCTATGATCCAACGTTCACGCCAGTTCTATCGAGACTATCTTCGCACTCGCAATCCAGAAGCACTCCGACATCATAAACAACTCCAAAGGACAGTTCACAACTACGTCAAAGCATATAAACTTCGCTCCTGGGTGAAGACATGCAACATTCTTTCCGAAACATCGCATCCTACAAAATTCTGTATTCGCTTTAATGCATTGTGTGGGAAGTTTACTACTATTTTATTAGGCGACACACCTATTACTACTGATCGAGATAAAGCGAATGCATTTGCAGACCACTTACAAGAAATTTTCACACCGTCAACTGACAACGCACCACACGCCGCAGAGAGACTTAACACCTCATCTCCACAACTTCAACCAAATATTACTCATATCTTACCTACTAATGCTGCTGTCTCTGCTCCCATCACTGTTCAGGAAATCTCACAAGTTCTTCATAACAAACGAAATACTGCACCAGGCCTCGATAACGTGACATATCGCCATATCAAAGAAAGTCCTATCTCACTTCTGCTTCTTCTTGCGAATGTTTACACCTTCATTCTGCGAACTGGCTACTTTCCTTTAGCTTGGAAAACATCCAAGACGCTTATGTTTCCTAAACCACACAAACCGCCGCAGAATATTGCATCCTATAGACCTATCCAACTTACTTCCACCCTCAGTAAGATCTTAGAGCGCATACTGGTTAAACGATTACATCTTTTCATCGCCGATCATAACTTACTCCCAGTCACTCAAGCAGGTTTTAGGCCAGCCTTCTCTATCAACGATCAGCTACTCCGACTCACAACGCTCATCACACAACATTATAATTCAGCTCAACCTTCTTGTTTAGTGTTATTTGACTTGGAGAAAGCATTCGACAAGGTCTGGCACCTTGGGCTCATATATAAACTTATCAAATTCCAGCTTCCTATCTCATATATCCACCTCATATAATTTCATTAACAATCGTATCACCTATATCTCCGTACGTGACAGTTTATCACACCCTATCTTTCTATTCACTGGAGTACCACAAGGGTCGGCTTTATCTCCTTTACTATATCTTCTGTATGTAGCTGATATGCCCCGATTACCAGATAAAGTACACCTCTTTCAATATGCGGACGACACGGCCCTTCTAGCAGTTGGAACAACTATCCAGCAGATCAATACTATCTTACAAACTGCTATCGAAAGCTTCTACACCTGGTGTACTCTCTGGAGGCTTACTATTAACGCAGCGAAAACTCAGGCCATAGTTTTCTTACCACCCAGACAAACTTCCAAATTCCGTAGAAATCCACGAAAACTCTCTCTCCAGGTTGATGGGGTGCCTATTCAACTCAGTAATGCTGTTACATATCTGGGAATTACATACGACCGCCACCTTACCTGGTCGCAACACTTGAAAAATGTTACTACTAAAGCCTATAATAGACTTAATCTCTTGAAACGATTGACTGATACCACTTGGGGCCTTAAAGCACACACCATACTAAATACGTACAAAGTTTTTTACGACCAGTCCTCACGTACGGCTTCACTGCTTGGTTAGCTGCTCCGACAAAATTCTACAATAAACTCTTAATTTTAGAACGCCATGCTTTTCGTACAGCGTTCCGTATTAAGCTACCTAGTCCCACAGAGGAACTGTACCGCCGAATTACTTTTCCGACCTTACAATACTATCTTGAAAAGCTGCGGCTAACATATATCACCAAACGTTTCAAAACCCGACATCCTTTACTTCAGGAGACAATGCGATATTTAGCACTTCACCCAACACCTCACCGTTACTATCATTCTCCACTTTCACTTCTCTTCACCTTATATCACTATACTCTACCGCCGTTAGATCCCGCTTTACTTATCATCACAGATTACGTCATTCATGAACATCTTCCTCTCATTCACCCATCATTTCCAGCACAGTGATTACCATTAATTACTAACATTGGCCTCATTCGTTTTCATCATTGCCTAGAGCAGCCCCTAGGCTGAAGATAAGCTCATTTGTCTAACTAACATCACGCACGTGTTGTCTTGTGTATGCACCTCACCACATTATTCACGCTCATTACTAGATCATCTGTATCGTACATGCTATACTTCATCCTTCGTTATGATCATTAATGTTCTTTGCTTATAACATACTGTCTGATTATTTCCTTATGTATTTTCCTTTATTAACAATCATATATATGTAAAGTAACGTTTCATTCATCTATTTATATAATCTATCACATCTTACTTTTGGCACTTCTATTGTTCTGATGTTTTGCTTTGTTTTCTCACTTATATATATATTCCTATAATTATCATATTCATATTTATGTTGTGTTCAATTATACTCGCTATTATATTACTGCCCTTATGTTATTAAAACTACACCTACCACTCAAGTATGATTATGATTGAAAAGATCATAATGTCCTAGTTCTAGTAATAAATAAATAAATAAATAAATAAATAAATAAATAAATAAATAAATTACTCTTAGCCCACCCATGCGTTACATTTTTAACATATTACCTTCACTTCTCACACCTAAGAGAGGGTGTAGCCCTCTAAAAGGGAGCTAGCCTATGGCTAGCACTAAAAAAAAAGCTAGTTCATACTTAACCAAGAAGCCTAGCCTCTCTTGTGTTTCTTACTGTGTCAGCGAGGACCAAGTATTGCAACACGTACTTGCGAGCATAACACAATTAGGACACTTAGGGGATTGACTAAAGTTTTCACTTTAGGAGGGCAAGCTTGCATTTTGAACATTATTTAATCATCTTCCTTTTCGCTTCCATCTTCATTTGGGCTTCGGCCCTAGACTCGTTAATCATCATGACTGACCTTGGCAACGCTTCCGGACCACTTCCTGTTAATATCGGACCAAATGGACGCCAGAAAACTCAACCCCGGATTGTTACCGGCACTTCACGATCAGGACTCAACACCTCTGGTTCGCTTAGTTACGCTGATTGCATTAGTAAAGGCCATCGCATTCGATCTCGGTCTCTCTCGGATGGAGAACAATCTCTGGATCCCAAGAAACAACGCATTAATCCTATAATCGATCAGGGTAGTAGCAGCTCCAACATGGATTGGGCATCAACTTCAGTCGATACTTCTAACACACGCAACCAACCAGAACCCGTATACAATTTTCTGTTAACAGATTATGACCAGAAGTATGATACAGTTCGCGCAGTTTTTCAGCAGCTTGCTAAATATGTACCTCGTCCTGAGATACGTGAAATAGTCAAAACTCGCAGAGGCATAATCATAAAGTCTAGCAATTCAAACTTTGTATCGCATGTGCGTAACAAGGCCACTTTTGAAATATTTGGGCCAAAGGCTAAACTAACAGCACTAACTCCTACCACACGCAAAACTCCTCCTCCTCCTAGACGATCGCCAATGCTCTCAGTAGTTATACGCGGAGTAGAACCGGACCTCACCGATGAGGAAATTTGTGAGGAATTACATCAAGAAGGATTCCCTGTAAAACGATGTATCAGGATAAGGAACAACAATGGTGCAACTTATCTTGTGAGGGTACTCACAGATCAGCCACAATTAATAGACCAATTGCTATCCACGCGAGCTTACATTTATCGACGACGTTATAAGGTCGAACCCTCTCGCACACCTCCTCCTCTCCCGTTACGATGCGAGAGATGCCAACTCTATAATGCACATCCCACATCCGAATGTACAAATGATATTAAATGTGAATATTGTTCCTTACAACATTCTACCAAGGATTGTCCCAATCAAAAGGCACCGCCTCAATGCAGTGCATGTCCTGAGAAGCATCCAACTTATAGCTACAGATGTAAGGATAAGCCACAACCTGAGCCATCCAAACCAGAACTTGTAGCACCCATAAGATCTGCTGACCGTCCAACTCCACCTGCTAATTCTTTACTTCATCCGGTCACTGTCGAAGATCTGCTCCGCTTTCTCACAATTAGTTTACAGAATATCCATCCGTTTCTTCGCACCCACATTCTCAACCAAATCATTCACGCAGCTAAAATCTTGTTTAATCTCCAGCTACATGCAACCTATTCTGGACCGACAGTCCATTTTCAAATTCAACCTCTTGAAGTCTACGTATAATATGGCAGCTCCTATTTGCTACTATTTCTGTATTTTCGTGATGACTTACAACTTATTATTTATGAACATTCGTTCTCTGTTGACACATCAAGTGCTGTTTACGCAGTTATTACAGGAAGAACATATATCAGTTTTTGCGCTCAATGAAATTTACCTGGCTCCTTACCTACGGTGTTACATACCAAAATTCAATATACTACGCCATGATGCTCCGTCCGGACCACGACTGTATGGGGGTACAGCTCTCGGCATTAGTAGTCGTATACCATACCGCACTGTTACAATACCCCATGATTTCAATCTGCCTGAATACAATATAGCAACTATCTACTTTCGCGGTCGCACAATCACATTTGCTACAATCTATGTTCGCCCCGGAAAGATTATCAATTACGATTTCTTTCGTTTCATTGATACACAATCTAGGCATTATATTATCATGGCTGACTTAAATTTCCATAGTCGAACACAACGCGACAAGCAGCTCTTCCTTGATTTTATACATACATCCACTACTGGGGAATTTCACAATTTGCCACAGCCTACGAGACCAGCTAGTAACACGACTCCTGACGTAGTAATAACTTCGTCTTCTTTATCTCCTCTTATCAACTTTGACTCAATCGGTAGTGATCATGTTCCTATTAAGCTGGAACTACAATGTACAGCAAAGCCAACAAATCCCTTACCAGCTAGGAAGATTTATCTCTATCATAAGGCTAATTGGGATCAATATCGATCTACCATCGATGATGCCATTACCGCACTCACTGTACCTACCTCGCAACATAGTCTTGATCACGTCATCACGGAACTTACTGACGCAGTTAAAGGTGCAGCAGATCATTACATTCCATCTACTCATGTCCATCCGAATAAACCTACCTTGCCGCCAAGGTATCTTACATTAATTTCTGCTTCACGTCGAGCTTATCGAGAATATCGAACAAGCGGCAACTTGGAGGCACTTCGTTTACACCGTCAATATCTCCGAATAACACACAACTATATTATAGCCTACAAGAAAAGACAGTGGATCCACACGTGTAACACCCTTAGCACGGAAACTCATCCCCGCAAATATTGGCGTAAATTCCATCAACTCACTGGCAAAACGTCTCGCACGCCCTATCCTCTTATTCACAACAACCAAGCTCCTAATACTGACATCGACAAGGCGAATCTTTTTGCTGCATTTTTTCAAGATATCTTCACTCCGCTTCCTGGATGGCACACACCGCAACGCCTTCAATCTTCGATCAACCGTCACGCTGATTCTTCATCTGCTCATTTACAGCCATCTGACCAGCATGTTCTGGAACCTAATAATCCACTAACTCAGGCTATAGACTCAGATGACATCAGAACTATTTTAGCAACTAAACGCAATACGGCGCCTGGATTCGACTCTATTACATATACTCTCATCAAACATGCACCTCCTTCTTTCATTCTGATTCTCAGTCATATTTACACGTTCATCCTTCGAACTGGCTTCTTTCCGCTCGATTGGAAATACTCCAAAGTTATTTTATTTCCTAAGCCAAAGAAACCACCATCTGATGTCCAGTCGTATCGTCCAATCCATTTAACAAGCTGTCTTTGCAAAGTATTCGAACGTATACTCGTTCGACGGCTTCACGAACACCTCCTTACATACAATCTTCTGCCAATCCATCAAGCTGGTTTCCGACCGCGTTTCAGCACACTAGATCAATTATTGCGACTTACCACTGCCATTTATATCAATACAATACGGGATTTCCTTCTTGTTTAGTTACATTTGATTTGGAAAAGGCATTTGATAAAGTCTGGCATTCTGGCTTGATATACAAATTGCATAATTATCTGCTACCCATATCTTATATACGCTTAATCAATGCCTTCTTAACCGGACGTATTGTATACATCTCTATCAACAACGCTCTATCACACCCAATTTTCTTACACTCTGGCGTACCTCAAGGTTCTTCTTTGTCTCCATTGCTGTACTTACTTTACGTTGCTGACCTCAGAGTCACTCCTCACGTCCAAGTCTATCAATTCGCTGACGACGCAGCATTTCTAACAACGGCTCGTACTATCCAAAGTATCAACAGACTAATGCAGCCAGCCATCGACTTATTTGTCCACTGGTGTGACGTATGGAGACTCAGCATTAACTCTGCGAAAACACAATCTATTGTATTTCTACCACCTGGTAGACGATCCAGAGTGCTTCGTAATCCAAATCTATTACACATTCATGTGGACAACACGCCAGTTCCTCTTTCATCTTCTCTTACCTACCTTGGGGTGATATTTGACACAAAGCTCACTTGGACACCTCATCTTAAGAAAATTATTACTCAAGCCAAGAACAGACTAAATCTCCTTAAACGCTTAGTTGGAACCAGCTGGGGTTTACGACCACCTACTGTCCTCCATACTTACAAAGCTTTTATGAGGAGTACTTTAACTTACGGCCATACAGCTTGGGCCGCTGCCCCCGACAAATTTTATAAACAATTATCAATAATGGAACGACATTCAATAATGGAACGAATGGCTTTCAGATTGGCCTATCGAATTAAATTACCAGGTCCAACTAGGCTCCTCTATGACCTCATAGATTTTCCACCATTGCTTACCCATCTAGAACAGCTTCGCATCCGTTATATTACGCAACGTTTTGACTTACAACACCCCATGCTTCAGGACGTAATACGCTATGACCGAGACAATGATGCACCACCACGATACGTCGATTCTCCGCTACAGCACTATCTTACATTGTACCACTTGCAAATAGATCCTGCCGACCGCGACCCAGAAGTATTTGCTATATATCATCCACGTCATCTGTCATCTTCCATATATCCATCATATGCACAGTAAATACCTACTAACATGGGCCTCTCCTGCCTACATCAGTTCCTGAATAGCCCCAGGAACAGAAGATAACCTCATCTGTTCACTAACACAACCTCGTGTTGTGGCGTCCAGAACAATTCATCCTCATTTCATCATCATTTCAAACAATTATTCCTATGAGTTCTATTATTCCTGCTGTTTTGATATTGACTTGATATTCCTTTTAATGTTTTTCATATTTGTTGTTATATTCACGCACTGAACCTAATACACTGCACTAATTTTGTTATTTTCTTGTTTCTTTTTTCATATTACTCATCGCCTCACTGCACATTTTCTGTTATTATTATTTTATTTATGTATATAACCAGTTCAAGTTTATTTCTAATGTATATATGTTCATGTCTTTAAAAATAATGAATAAAGAGAAAAACCCTTAGACCACCCATAATTGTTATAGCCTCCACAATATCAATGCAACACTTCCCCGAAGAAAGGGCGCTACCCTTTATACGGGTAGACTGTAAAAAAAAAGCTAGTTCTAAAAAAAATAGTTGACGACTTTGGCACTTATACCGGCGAACGATTACTTTCGTGCTCCCTCTCTGGAGGAAAGAGCACCTTAATAAACTCTCGACTTAGAGCTTTGCTCTAACACCAGAATATACCCAGGGGCCGTCACTACCCCTTTTGTGGTAAGCTGGCGCCATCTCCCACCTTAGTAATAAAGATGGCTTCTCAGAAGCCAGCAGCAAAATCAGATAAAAAAGTACAATCACCCCGGATTCCAGGTCTCAGGGGCAAAATAACAAAACCAACGTACAAACCGGAAGATTTTCTAGTGCCTTTAGGCAAAAAGAAACAAGCAGCCGCCCCAGCGAAATTAAAATCCACTGCACTTAAGCAGTCTAGCGCTTCACAACCATCCGCTTCGAGTAAGCCTGAAGACATGGACTTCACGGTAGTAGGAACGCTGAAGCGACGAAGGTCGTCTTTAGCAAACACCAAGACAGAACACCTCACTAATAGTGTCTCCGAATATCCACCTCTTCCACTCAGTAATAAGTTCGAGGTTTTGGCCCCAGCACAATCAGATAATGCAAGTACTAGCTCTAAAACTGCAACGACAAGTCAGCCACACAGTTTCAAGCCTCCTCCGATTTTCATCTACGGAATTAACAACACCTATACATTTATTAAGACCTTGTCCCGAGCATTGAAGGAGCCCCCTCTAGCTCAGCCAACTAAGGAGCGCATTCGGATTCAAGCGGCAAACAAAGATGACTACAATTCTATCAAGGCTTACTGCGATCAAACGAAAATTGAGTATGCCACAGGGGTAGCAAAAAACGAAAGGCCTATTAAGGTGGTTGTGCGAAAGCTGCCTATTGACACTGACTTAGACGAACTGAAGGATGAATTTATCCGACTGGGCTACAAACCAACAAGCGTTCATCAAATGTCTCGCAAAAGCAAGACAGATAACAAGAAAATACTAATGCCACTGTTTTTGATTGCTCTGGAACGAAGTGCAGCTATTAAAGAGATCTATGCTATCAACAACCTACTTCATTACAAGGTCCAAATCGAACCATATAAGCCTCCCTCGGTACTACAGTGTTACAGATGCCAACGCTTGGGGCATTCATAGGACACCTGCCAAGCGCATCCGCGCTGTCTCAAATGTGGGCAATTTCATTTTACCCAGTCCTGCAGTAAATCCGACTCCTCCACACCCGCCACTTGCGCAAATTGTAAGGGAGATCACCCGGCAAATTACCGTGGATGTCCCGTATTCAAATCCTATTCTGAGGCTCTTAAATTGCCGGCACAACAACCAAGAAAACTTCAAGATAAAGCGGAGAAAACTGTCAACAAACCAGCAGCAGAGACAATTCCCGATCCCACTATTATTAATGTCCAACCTATGGCTACGGACAATGAAGACGCTGAAGCCCCTCCTGCTTCCCACATCCAACCAGCATCTGCCGAAAAACAGGAGAGCCCCAAAGAAGACCTGGACCTAAAGTCTATTCTTTCATTCCTCAAGGGGTTACATTTCCACAAAATCATAACGCATATTAAACGTGGTATTACCCGTTTCCGTCAAGCAGCAGATTCAGCTTCCAAGGCTGCAGCAGTAATAGAAACAATAGCAGAAATGGTTGACGATGGCTGTTTCTAACTCCAGCGTCCTACATCATACACTTATCCTTGCTACATGGAATGCAGATGGTCTCGAGGGGCAGAAACAAATGCTAATTAGATTTCTTACACACCATAGAGTTGATGTCATGTTTGTACAAGAAACACACTTTACAGCTCGGATCACTACTTGGCGACTACCCAATTATATTGTATATCGGCAGGATAGAGTCGGCAGACAGAAAGGAGGATTACTACTTATAATCAAAAAGGCTTTCCCAGTCAGGTTGGTTACAATACCACCTCTACTTACTTTGGAGGCACTTGCTGTTGAGCTAATAACTCCAGGCGTTCCATTAATATTGGTTACCGGGTACAGATCCCCGGCCACACAACTAGAGCCCACAGACTTCGATGTCATCGCAAACTTAGGGCCAAAGGTCATTTTAGCTGGAGATCTTAATGCTAAACATGGAGAATGGAACTCAATTAAACCTAACGATGCTGGAGACGATTTACACCAATACCTCCTCACGTCCAACTTCAACATCAGTGCTCCGCCAGACCCAACTCATTATCCAAAGTTCGGCGGACAACCCGATGTGCTTGACGTCGCTCTTTGTAAAGAAGTATCCTTTACTCTCCATCCTTATGTCATCTCAGATTTAGACTCTGACCATGATCCAGTCATTTTTCACGTATCACACCGCAGCATTGCCCATTCTGCCCCTATTTTTAAGCAAATAGAAACTGATTGGGATATCTTTAAACAAAAACTAAACACTATGATAGATCTCCGAGATCGGCCAGCTACCATTGAGGACATCGACCAAGCGGTTTCTCACATCACATTAGCACTTCGAACAGCAGAGGCAGCGAGCTCTACTACCAAAATCTCTCCAACACACACGGGACAATGTGACAGTCTACATCTGCAGATCTATCTCCATTTAAAACGTTGGGCTAGACGCCGATGGCAGCATACACTACATCCAGCATACAAAACATTATGGAATAAACTGCGTGCGAAACTCAAGATGCTCACACATCGACAAAATCAACAGTACTGGGAAGATACCTTTCGAAATATCACACCAAATGATAGAAAAATATGGACATTCTCTAAATCCTTTCAGCGTGCTACAAATGCTTCCAGAGCTAGAGTTATTCAAGGCCAACAAGGACTGACTCAAGACCCACAGTCACAAGCGGATATTTTCGCTGACTCCCTGGAAGAACAGTTCCAGCCTAACAGATCACGTCTTGATCCCTATCTCAAACAGCACATCCGAACCACACTACATAGCCTAACTACACAAAACCCTATACATGACATCATCTTAGTTACACCTCGAGAAATAGAAAGACATATCAAATGTCTGCCGGCGAAGACAGCATCCGGACCCGACAGAATTCGATCTGATATCCTAAAACATCCAACCAGAAAACTACTGGTCTTCCTAACCTATTTATTTAATGCCATCTTTCACTTATGCTATTTCCCGAAGACCTGGAAGGAAGCTCGTATTATCACCATCCCCAAGCCCGGGAAGAATCCACTTCTCCCGGAAAACTATAGGCCAATAAGTCTTCTGTCACACCTAAGTAAACTCTTTGAACGTGTGTTTCTCTGGAGGCTGAAACAGCATGTAACTACTAAAGACCTTCTACCATTTCATCAGTTCGGGTTTTGTGCACAACATAGCACTACTACACAACTCGTGCAAGTATTGGATCATTTAACAGTGGCTTTCAACAGAAAACAACACACCCTTGGGGTCTATCTGGATGTCTCAAAAGCCTTTGATAAAGTATGGTTAGCTGGACTTTTATATAAACTATACACGCAAGGTTTTTCAGATCGTCTTCTGCATTTACTGCGTTCCTACCTCATTGGCAGAAAATTCCATGTGTCTGTTGACGGAGTTAAATCCACGTCTAGACCTATTAAAGCAGGTGTTCCACAAGGCGCTGTACTTTCACCGCTTTTATATAATCTGTACACAGCAGATATCCCGACCTTACCCCATTACTTTATTGCAACATACGCCGACGATACTGCCTTTTTCACGACCAGTAGCTCACTTGCACAGTGTTACATATACATGCAACGCCAACTCATAGGTTTTCAAGAATGGGAAAGACGTTGGAGAATCAAAATAAATGCAGACAAAAGCTGTGCTGTCATCCATAGTCGGAGACGCATCCGCGTCCATCGAAATCTAACCTATGAGAACACACGCATTCCTCATGCTACGCACGCAAAATATTTGGGTGTAACTTTAGATCGTGGTCTAACGTTTGCCGCACACATCAGAGATATAAAACAGAGAGCATTACGAAAAATCTCAGCGTTGTACCCCATCTTGCGCTGTAGCTCCCTTTCTCATGAGGTCCGAGCTCACATCTTCAAAATGATAATCCTGTCTACCATCTCTTATGCATGCCCTGCCTGGCAACATGCTTCACATAGTCACGTACAAACTCTCGAAAGTGTGCAAACTCGAGCTGGTCGTATAATCACTGGTCACGACAAATATACACGAAACAGCCAGATCCTGGAAGACTTAGAGCTACCCACTGTCAGAGACGTACTACGGCATCTCCACAATAAGTTCTGGCGTACTTTACCCAGACATATAAATCCAGCTATAGCTAATATCGGCACCGAATGCGCACTGCGGAACGTCCATCGAACACCACGCATTTAAAATCTCTCCAGGACTGGTAAAGAATTCATAATCAGCTACTCTGCGACAGTTGCAGATGTAGTCTCCCATACATACCAAAACAATAGTAACATCCAACAAACCACCAGCACATCTTGATATATTCTTTCTAACATATTACTCATGGAGTCAGGGGCTCTGGCCCGATACTCTATACATAACCACAAAATTACCGTGACCATGACCGTGACCGTGACTAGTTCTTTTTTGTAGTTCCTTGAATACTGTGTTGCCATGGCATCTCGTGGTTGTAAGAATAGACCAGATTTATTTTGTTACAACTGTGGTGAATTTGTTCCACACAAACAGAAACAGAAAGTTACAGATTTTGTATGAAGGGCATATTTCGGATACTTCCGTATGGAACTTGGAGATCAAGATAAATTGTGGACTCTACACAATCTGTGTAGATCTTGTGTGGAATCGTTACAAAAGTGGAGCACTGGAAAGCGGTCATCTATGCCATTCGCAGTACCAGGGCTGTGGAGAGAACCCAAAACCACAGCGACGATTGATACTTCTGTTCCTGTGAACTTGTAGGACACAATACTCGAAACAAGACAAAGATAGTGTATCCCAATATTCCTTCTGCAATGAGACCTGTGCTGCACGGCCTAGACTTGCCTGTTCTGACACCTCCATCAAGTCTTGAGTCCGTAATAATCCTAGTTCGTACAGTGATTCAGTGGAAAATAGTGAAATTGAAGATGAAGTTTACAACCTCCCTAGCGGATCTCGTGACCCTATACCACTCACTCAACGCCAGCTCAATGATCTAGTTAGAGACATAAATCTGTCTAAAGAATCTGCTGAACTTCTTGGTTCCAGACTTAATGAAAATAACTTGCTGGCCTGTGGAACATTTTCCTGGTACAGATATCGGGAAAAAGAATTTTTGCAGTATTTCTCAAAAAAAAAAAGTTCTGTCGTGTTTATTTTGATGTGTCAGGTTTGTTGATCAAGTTAAATTTCCCTTGCCTTTCTAGTGATTGGAGATTATTCATTGACTCGAATAAAACAAGTTTAAAATTTGTTTTGTTATATAATGGAAATAAGTTCCCCTCAATTCCTATTGCTCATTCTGTGTCACTGAAAGAAACATACGAAAATGTGCAATTTATTTTTAATAAAATTAAATACGACGTACAAGGTTGTGTGTGGAGATCTGAAGATTTTGAGCATTGTATGGGCATCAAGGTGGGTATGCGAAAATACCATGTTAAATCTGCGAGTGGGATAGTAGGGCACGAAATGACCCTACTGGGGAAGGAAACAGTGTCCATTACGGAAAACACTGAACGCGGGATCAAATAACATCATTCAACAAAATTTAGTCAGTCCTGAGAAAGTTATACTACCTCCCATTCACATAAAATTAGGATTGATGAAACAATTTTTTGAGACACTCGACAAGGAAGGCGAATATTTCAAGTTCATATGCAACAAATTTCCTTCACTTTCATGTGCCAAAGTGAAAGAAGGTGTCTTCGTTGGCCCAGAAATGAGGAAGTTAATGAAGAATGAAAACTTCGAGGCAACAATGACTAATGCTGAAAGGGATGCTTGTATACATTTAAAAGCGTGGTGTTGAACTTCCTGGGGAACCAAAAAAGTGCTGAATACAGAGAAGTTGTTGAGAATATGTTAGTTAAATTTCAAGAACTGGGTTGCAATATAAATCTCAAGTTGAGTTCTCATCTTGATTACTTTCCACCAAATATCGGAGAATTAAGTGAATAACAAGGAGAACGTTTCCACCAAGACATGAGAGATATGGAGAAAAGGTATCAGGCACTTTGGAGTGTTAGCATGATGGCTGACTACTGTCGCACACTGCACACAGAAACTCCAGAAGAAAATCACAAGAAAATTAGGAAAGCTTATAAGAGAAAGCTTGCTAAATGGATGTGAAAAATATGTATGTTATATTACTGTGTTGATTTCCATTTTACAACTTATATATTTAAGTATATATTTCCATATTATATGTATATATGTAGTAATCTGTATGTGTAGAGAATCTTATATTCTTTTTTTTTGTCTATCTGCATTCACATTAAACAAAACATGTTCAGTTATTTATCATAATAAGCTCTTTAGTCTGATAGGAGATAAGAAATAAGGTATAATATAGCAGTATTGAATACTGAAGAAGGCCCAAATTTTGACATTTATTTGTAAGAAAACCTTACGTGACAGGGAAAAACGAATTCATTATTCGCAAACAGCTAGGAACAAAGAATTAAATTCACCTATTAATCAAAAAACAACATGAACTTTTTTTTCAATTTGCAGCCCTGTGCCATTCAACACAAATATAGGATATTTTCGATTCTTTATTCCTGTCACCCTCCCACTGTCAACTCGAAGCCAACCAAGGCTTATTTTGGACTTACGCAGCATCCACAGTGTCACTTTTCATCTTTGCACATGAATTCGACACTAATTTCGTTCGTATTTGACTACTTTTACATGTCACCTTCACCTCTTGGTAGGGATTTTTTCATTATCTCGCCCCCACAACTATGGAGAAATTTCAACCAACTAAGTATAATTATTAATTATCATCTGAAACACAACAGTACGGGTGATCTTTTTCGCAGAGGAATTCGTTAACTACTGTTTCAATATCAATGTACTGGCTTTTTTTTGCTCTGCATGCTGGAGATTGCCAAAGAGCTAAACTTCATTCTGTACTATTCTGCTATGAATATAGTGGTTTAATTCACTGAATACTCGCTTAGATGATGCTCTCGTCACAGGAAATCTGAGATACAGTTATAAGAGAAAAACGAAACGAAATATTTAAGTGTTACGTCCCACGTTATGCCGACTGCGCTAATGGAGACAGTGAAGGTGAGAAACGAATGAAAACGTTTAATGAAGAAAGTGGGAGGAAACTGGAGAAACCCGAGAAAACTCATGCACACGGTGTTTGTCCATAATAAAGTTCATTCAGCGCGAGCTGGGATCTAACCATCAACTTTATGCACCATAGGTAAAGTTATAAAAGAATAGGCGTCTAAACAAATACGGAACACTACTATCAATGAGAGTTGTATAAGATTAGATTTTTATTTATTTCATTCTAAGTTGAAATTTCAATCAATCTTGATCTTCATTACCGTTAGAAATCCGGACCAACCAGTATTCCCTACTAGGGTAAAGATTAATTGATCGCCAACAGAAATCCAAAATCCTCTGTATAACCCCACGTTCCATTATTCCATATACACAATTAAGAGTCCAGCGTAATCTACCAGTTAATACGTTTTCTTCTTCTTATTATTATTTTTCACACCTCAAAAATATAGGCTTATAATTGAACCACTGATTGGAAAAATGGAATAAGTATAAAGGGAATAAAAATATTTTTTCCGCTTTTAAGCTTTTCTCACAATTGTAATGCTACAATACAAGATTCTTCTTCTTGTCTTAGAGTTTGTCAGTTCTTTTGCTACAATTAATCAGTTATAAACGTGTTGAAACAAATACAAATACGCCTCGGGAAGGTTTTTTAGCGTTTCTGAAAACTTAGGTCTGATGTAGTTATTCCCTTTTGCTGGAAATAGTTGCTGCAAATAGTTGCAAGGACGTGATAAATATTTTCGGTAGACTTCACAGTCTATAGCTCCTTCACAACTTCCTTGTCATCTAAGGCTAGGTAGTTACAATTGAGACATTGAGGACAAAATGTGAAATTAATGAAAACCCTTCAAAGTGGAGTTACGAATCTTCAATGGACCCCATTTTGCTGTTGGCCTCGCTCAACGCACTCCCGTCATTGTTCATGGTGCACGATGGAGTTTCTCCCTTTTAAGAATACTTTCTAAGACAGTACTAGTTTTTTTACAGCTGTTTCAATTGAGTTGTATTTGCTAGAACTGTCGGTTAAAGGAAACAAAAGATCCTATACTCAAACACAAATCATCTCTCTAGAAGCTCTAATGGAAAACGAAACGAATCGTCGTAATCATGTTACGTTCTTGAAGAGGAAAACAGCAAAACATTGATTGCACCAACGTATAATAGTATAATTTGCTTGCAAATTTAAAACTTATAGAAGTTGATGGCTTGTTAGGTGAACATGATTTTTGTACTGGTGGTCCAGGGTTGGAATCTCGTCCGTTCTTCTTACGTTTTGTTTCTTTAAGCGACACTGAGTTTGTTCATTCCAATTCTTTAAGCTTGAATTAAATCTAATACCAGTTAGTGAATTAAAAGTAGCTAACATTATTTTCAAATACGAGACGTTATTACATGCTTGTCACTAGCTCACAATACTCAACTTTGATATAAACTCTTGCAGCCTTCATTTAACTCATTTCTTGACGTGTTTTGTTACAAAACTCATGAATCGTGGCGAACAAAATTGCTTTACCAGATAATGGTGACTGCTTTAAAACCAAATGACAAATATGAGAATTAAACGTATCATATCTGTAGTTTGGTGTGGAGAAGAAACCAAAATAGCGAACGAAAGGTTTAAGAACAACCACGTTATTAATATAAACTATGCCAAAGATTATTGCCTTATATGATTAAAAAAAAATCGAAATAAATTTTGAAAGAACGAAAAATACTAACTTAGAATTTTATAACTCGAGTCAAAGAAATCTAATTTAAACATACTAAAACATACCATTTAGCGCATATAGAGCGTGGATCTGTGCTCAAGGCGCTAGCTAATAATCTGACTAAAATTATCCCAGGTTCTCAGGTCGGAACCATGTGTGAATATTTTGTTTAAATTTAGAATTTTTGTGATCATTAGTCGGCGATGACACACGTTTAATTGTCTTAAGGTATTTGAATATTTTGATTTTTCAATATCTGAATGATCAAATCTTCAATACTACTACTAATACTGCTACTACTACTACTACTACTAATAATAATAATAATAATAATAATAATAATAATAATAATAATAAGTCCAGTGGCGGCTCGTTTCTGAACTCAGCATGGTATGCGCAAAATGAATTAGCAATTTGCTTTGAAGCTATCTGGATTCAATATTCTGATGGACTGTAGGATATAACCATGTTCTATTCGCTTGGTTTGTACAAAATTAATGCAGGAATTCGGGAACTTTTATTTTGAGATTTCCGTGATAATAAAATAAGCTTTGGCCCCGCATGGCGTAGTCGCTAATACTCTTGTTTTTGGTGGGAGCGGTCCCGGATTCTATTCCCGGTGGTGACACTTGGTCGAAAAACTGTAACAGCTTTTCCAGGCCAGCCATTTTGAGTCATGTTTTTCCTTAGTTTCCCTCATTCGCACTAGGGAAATGCCGGGATGGTACCTAACATAGATAGACCTCCCAGGCAGCTTTCTCCCTTTCCATTCCCCGGATAGTGTGCTTCCCGAGGGGCGTCACTCTTATACGTGGGAGGTAAATGGCCATAGATGCCGACAGCTCAGAAATCTAATCCCTAATAAAAATACTGGTTGTATCCCTTGTTAACATCGTCTGAAAGCTTATTTTTAGTAGATTGTAGAAATTATGTGTGTAATGTCATAGGAAATATATATGTGTATTCATCTATTTTCATGCCTGAGACGATAGGAAGCCAAAATATTATACCATTTTCCAAACTCTAATGCAGCCTAACTATTTAAATTCGGTCGCAGAGGACCCAAAACAAATTGAAACAATAATGAAAGTGAGATATAAATTATGATAATGTAAGTGAGCATACAATAGAAGGTTGTTTCTAAAAATTCTGTCGTAGTGACTTACTCTTCGAGGATAGAAAAGATCACTAACGTTGTTCGGTTGTTGCACACTACAAACAGAAGCTGAACCCCGAAGCAGTTCTGCGAAAAACAACACGAGAAGTTACAAAGAAACCACGCGTTGATCATTCGATTGTAGTATGACATTTTGAGAAACTAAAAAAGGTGAAAAGATGAATGAATTGATCAAGAACCAAAGAAATCGATAATTTACATCTGCTTTACATTCTGCTACCTATGAGCGACGAAAGCGATACATTTTTCGAACATATTCGCACAGGCAAGGAAAACTAAATATTGTATTGTAAGCGACATCCCCTATTCATACAGTGTTCGAAGTGGAAAAAAAAAAGCAGAGACGGTATGTTTTATTACGATTTTTACTCGACATACCAGATATCTAAATGTTGAAATACAGTGAGGGTATGTTGTCTAAAAAATTGCATTTATTTACATAATGACTGAAAATCATTGGAGAGATTCTATAAGTAATGGGGTAGGAAGACATGGAGAAACTTTGATCCCCAGCCAACAACTTTCTGAAAAAAATATATTCCCTTATGTTGTATTAGAGAGAATTATGCACGAAAATGCTCAGAAACCGAGTTTTTATCTTAATTTCCTGCGGGAGAATCCCGGACCCAGCCAGTCGACTGAAGAATATTCTAAATTCCTGTAAGATCCGCCTTCCTTAGCAGACAACCCCTAAATCCGCCCATGCTTAAAACACAATATTTATATACATTAAGACAAGAAGACACACACATACATAAGAAAGAAACAATACATCATGTTGCATCAAAATGTAAACTAGATGAACTTCTTTAAAGATATATAGGAAAAAGATAACAAAAATGGTGTTGTCAACATAGAAATTATGTCTACATAAGAAATAAAATATTTTTACTTGCAAAGCTATTTGTCAATTACTGTGTATAAATGGATTTATTAATGAAATTTAGCATCTACGGTCCAGAGACGGTATGTCTTGATCACTGAAAAACCAGAGGCAGTGTGCCTTCATCACTGAAAAATCAGAGGCGGTATGGTATACCACCGCATACCGTCTCACTTCGACCACTGTATCCATGTTTTAAGTTATGTGACTAGTCAATCTTCACCTCGGTGTTGTCAAAATTCAGCATATATCAATAGATATTATAAGCCACACAGCTAGCTTCTGAAATATCCTATATATATATATATATATATATATATATATATATATATATATATATACAAAGATTGTAGGCTATATTCGTCTCTTATAACTGGAGGAAGAATAATAGGAATTTGGGATGCCTGAGAAGCAAGTTACTCGAGCCATCAACCCGGATATTAAAACAGTAAGATATATAATTGAACGATTGGAAGTAGGAGGGGAACAGGGACTACAAACTAAAGCGAAACTGAGTAGACCACAAGTGACAACGGAAACACGAAAATGTTTTGATTATTGAGGCTGACGCAGCGAACCCTTTCGCTGATGCAACAAATCTGAAGACAATTTTTGAATGCAGTGCAGAGACATGTAACTGCAGTCATATTACTCGTTCTGCCTTGCAGGTCAAACTAACAGATGCATATACACATGCTCGCTTAGAGTTCGCAAGGATGCGTACCAATGAGGAAACGTCTTAAAACGTTCTACGAGATGTTGTTTTACGAAGATACATGCTCAAAATGGAAAGCTCAAAATTCAAATATTCGCAAAATATCTTACCTCTGTGACCTATTGTCCCCAAGATATTCTGAAATCTGGACTTGGGGATCTGGGGAATGGTGGCCAGTTTGCCAATACCATCGGTTACAATTTTGTACCAAAATGTTCGCCTTATGTATTGATCAACTATCTCTATGAGTTACGGTTCCCCAGATATGACTCCTTAATTCTCCCGAAATCGTTATGAGATGTTATGAGGTGTTAAATATGTGTATTGTTAACCAGAACAATAGCAATCCTTTAAGACCAATGGCAGGCCTCTGAGGCACTTCTTATGAGCACTAGGGGCATGTTTAAAAAACTATATTAAAACTCAATGCTTCGCTATATATTTGTAGACTTTTAACATTTTCCTAGCATGTTCACGGTTTCATTTTCATTTTAATATTTTCTGTGGTCACTCAATGATTTTTGTTAGCTGCTTCTACCTGATACCTGTCAAAGGAAGCGATCCTCAATGAATCTGAATGCTCGTTCAATGCTCACAGAGACTGACTACTAGTCACTCTTTGTCGTGTCGTCTTGGGTCTTCGCGCACATGGTAAATCCCTAGAGGATCTACTATACGTACAAGTAGCTCATCTCCCAATAGAGATGCTAAGTGAGGAAGATCAGAAGACTCGAAACAGACTTCCGCACGTATCACGAGAAATGGTGCCGGAGAACTCTAGAAAAGATACAAACCTAGAGTTACTACACATTTTTTGTCATCATCTGATCCGATAATTTCATCGCTTAGACCCAGTGTGACGCCGGATTCAAAATATGGTTACATTGCTCTTTATTGAAGGAATTGAAAAAGGCTATTTTGGATTAATGTGCAATTACAGGACGGTTTTCTCTTTTAGCTTATCATGAGCTGGTAACAGAGAACGGAACTACGCAAAACCTCGAAGGTGATTGTGGTTGTTTTACTGCGCAAAAAGGTCATAGGATGTTTACAAATTTGTCAACGTGACCCCGCATTTGCGGAAATTTTTGGTTAATAGTTAAGAATCTCTGGACCAGTCATAGATAAATGTGGATAATTCTGGAAATCCTGGTATTGAAATCTTCCGGCGGTAACAGTCACGCCATCCACGTGTGTGCTGGATCACGCCATAAATTTGGGTGCGGTTACTTGCTAATAGCCAATCAGAATGCAAAGAGCAATAAGTTTCCATATTTGTGAATCTGACGACCAGGATGTGATGACTGATGTGCGGTTTGGGAGTGGCCCTTGCAAAAATAATAAAAAGGGACCTCAAGGTCTAGATAATAATTCATTCGGGCGGCAACGACGTAGCGACGACGTGTATAAGAACTCAGACCTTCGGGACACCAAGTTGCAGGGTGTAACAAGACTTCTATTCAAGGTATGTACATGCACATTTGCTATTTTGAGCTCAAGTAATAATATGTCAGTCAGCACTGCAAAATGATTCATCAGTTGATAGTAAAATTCTCACGAATAAGAGTAAACGTCGCATACTCGTAATTCATTTTTTTTTATCTTTGCTAACTCAAATACTTGAATGTCTATTTAGTTCTTCAAATTATGATAATGTAGTCAAAGATCACTAAAGAGGCAAATATCACTACTTTTACTAATTAATTTTGTAAAATACCTAAATTAAATGTTGATGTATACTACCATTTTAGTTGTATAATAAACTAAATAATTTCAATTTATGTTGTCATTCTCCCCTAGGTTAATCCACTTTTCCCATGAAAGTCATGGTGTAATTTGTTTATAATACTTTTGTGACATCCACTAACTTATAGTGCGAGCAGATCTCATCTTTGTGTGGAAATTACGAGCTAAATAATTAAAAATGGAGTCTGCAAATCGTCACAAATGGGGGCTCGTCCAAAGCTTTTCTTCTTTTTTTCATTTTTCGGGACGAAAAATTTTGTGGTGCTGCTATGACATCTTTCCTTTTCTATTTTGTGTCTTATGTTTAGGTTTTGATATTATGTTCATAGTGCATGTTAATTTAAGTGAATTATGTAAATTGTCGCATTACTGCAATTGTGTTATTTTGGATTCTAATGGAAATTAATGATCTGATTATATTGCTCATAGTGAAATACCCCCCCCCATTATCTTTTTGATTTGAGTAAAAAAAAATAGTGAAAACAGTAATTCGAAATGTCTTCCCATTGGTTCCCCTTTTTCAAACCTAAGAAATCCCCAGCAAAATTTCATGCTTGGTATATTGCCAAATCGGGTGAAGCAAATTGCAAATTTTGTAGGAAATCTCTTGCTCAGGCAGGCTTTGCGCTCCGAAGTATGTCCCCTGGCAAAAGAAGCAACAGATCTGCCCGTGCAGCAAGCCAGTTTCCCAGTAGCCAGTTCGCCTACTTTACTTGAACCGCGGTTAAACCATCCACAGCAGTATAGTTTACCGGATTCTGTGGATAGGCAACCGATAACACAAACGCAGCGTTATAAAGAAAATTTAGCTAAGTTTGAAGAAACTTGTAATAAAATGTCATCCTTGACTCCTTTGGACAGTACACAACATAAACCGGTGGTCGCGAAACGGACAATTTTTCTTAAGCCAGAACAACTGACTAAACCTTCTAATGAAGATGCAGTTAGTTCTTCCGAAGAATCCCCTGGTATTATGACGAGTGATTTTGAGTTTGATCCTAGGTTTGTGTCGACACCTTTAAAGACCGAAGCACAGCAGCAAGTAGTTGCTTCAGAAGCAGTGAAGGATGAAGTTTATTTTCCATTTGATATACCACCTCATGTGGGCGAACCCTTGAAAAGTAAACTCCCAGAAAATTCACCACCTGAATCAAGTAAATATGATTCAGAAGATGAAATTAAGCAATTGGCAAAGAAGGAGCTCTATCAGGAAAATACTGTACATGATGTACTAACACCAAGTCCTTTCTCATATGAATCAAATGAAGAATTCAAAGATTTTGCAAATGACGAACCTTGCATAGAAAATCTAAGTTTTCCTAAATATCCGCAAGTTGCTTCTCACCCTCCTCCAGTGAAATATTCCCCCACTGCCGATAATGCACTTGCATTGTTGTTATATGAGAATATTAGGCATGAAATATTAGATAATCGCGATATGAAGACTCCCTCAGAGGATTCATTACAATTGGACGAGAATAAATCTATAAAAGTTAATTCACCCTCTCCGAAGGAATCCCAAGTAGAAAATGGGCAAAACCTTAATGAAACAATTGTACAGGAAGAAACTGATAATCAAGTAGCCAATGTCCCGGTATTTAAATTGCCAAAATTTAAAGGAAACCCTAACGAATCGGTTACTAAATTCCTTGATGAATATCAGACCATACCTCGTGCCTTAAACTGGGATGACCGGGAGCAGCATATATATTTAGTGGCCTGTCTTGAAAATTCAGCTCTTGATTGGTTTTTATGTCATAAAGATGCCATCCGACAGATACAATTTCGGGAATTAAAGCAAATGATTTCTCGAGCATTTCCTGATGATTTGTATAAAGGTCAGCTTGAACAAAAGTTGAAGAGAAAACGACTTCCTCCTCGTTTTCCACCTGATAACTTCGCGTATACTTTAATACGGGATTGGAAATTCGTGAGACCTGAAATTGGAGAAAGAGAGTTATTACGCCTACTATATAAGGCATTGCCTAGTAACTATGTCCAAACTTTAGTCTTAAAGGAAGTATCGACCATAGATCAAGCTATCCATGTGCTGCGGTTATTGTACTTAGCTGACGTTTATACTGAATCTCATCGGGAAATGAAGAAAAAAGGTAGAGAATTAAGACCACATCATGTAAAACCTTATTCGTTTGTTAAAAGAATGTGGACATATAGACGTGAAATCGGGAGAGATGGTAGGCCAATTGAAGTGAAAAGAGCTCGAACGAATTTGTGTGATCACAGATTGCCCACGATACCAATTCGTATTTTTAATAAAAAGGTAGATGCTTTATTAGACAGTGGTTCCCAAATTTCGGTTTTAGCTGAAGAAATGATCCCTCAAAATTTTCCAATTGCTAAGCGAATGCGTGCCACTATTCGTTTGCGCACATTGGGGGATAAGTTAACTGAACCACTCCCAGTGGTTCGATTAAGTTTCCAAGTTGGAACTTATGGTCGAAGATCGCGTCGCTTGTGGTTAAATGTGGCCTTAGTTAAACAGTCTCAATTAGACGAGAAAATGGTTCTAGGAATGGATTTCCTTCAGCGTTATACGTATGGCATTGGGTTACAGTCCATTCTCATTAAGGGTAATCACAGACATCCTAACATGAAGTTTTATGTCCAGTATTTGCCAAATCGTAAGGAGCAAACAGTACTTAATTTATCGCATGTTCAGTTTTATAACAAAAATGGTAACTCTAGGACGAATAGGAAAGTTAGTTCAACATTAGTATCACCTACGAATATTGACGTGCCTCAAAGTAGTTTAGAACTTCATGAGTCAATTTGCCTTTCTGAAGACGCACATTGTGGTTCCCAACCTGAGGACGAATGTCCTATATTGAAAATCAATTGTATTGAGCAGCAAACCTCTCGTAACTTGATCACAACTGCCGAGCGCATGCGAATACCTGCTGGGAAGGTTGGGTTAGTGCAAGTTAAACCAAGTTATCCTATAACTGGAAACCATTATGTTGAACCGAATGATGTTTTGCATCGCACCTACTCATGCTTAATACCACCTACAATGTATGAAGAAGAAAATGGATATGTTAGATTGCCTGTGTTTAATTTGAGTAAGCGGGACGTCACTATTCCAGATGCTCAAATCATAGGACATTTAGAGGAATGTGTTCCAACACCAGAGGCAAGAGTGAATTTGGTTAAGGCCAGCTCACCTTCCCCTGAGAAAGTAAAGGAATCGAATTCTAAAGTACAACACGATATTGGTAAAGAAATTGATATTTCTTCGGACCTGTCCCCTGAAGATCGAAAGAGAGTAGTAGATCTATTAACTGAATTTCAAGATATTTTAGCGTGGACAATTGACGATATGACCGTCACGCATGAATATGAACACTCCATTGAATTAATTTCCAACATTCCGGTATCTTCACCTCCTTATAGAGAGACCTTAGAGACTAAGAGAGCCATGCAGGAAGAAATAGACAGATTGCTCAAACAAAACATCATATTTCCTTGTAGATCCCCTTATGCGTCTCCGGTCCTATTAGTCAATAAGAAAGATAATACTAAGAGATTGGTAGTGGATTTCAGAAAATTAAATTCTATAATATCTCCAGACTGTTATGCTCTCCCGTTAATCAACGATTTGATAGATCTATTCGCAAATATTCAATTTGTAAGCTCCGTGGATTTAAGATCAGGATTTTTCCAAATCCCCTTAAGGGAAGAGGACAAATTGAAAACAGCGTTCATCTGTTCCGCGGGCCTCTTTTGTTTCCACGTTACCCCACAAGGACTATCCACTTCCCCCGCAGCATTTCAAAGAATGATCGATAAAGTATTTGCCGGTTTGAAATTCGATATCATGGCCTGTTATATGGACGATTTGATTGTGTTTGGGAAATCAATAGACGAGAAGCTAGATAGACTTAGAAAAGTATTCACTCGGTTGCGAGAAGCTAACTTAAAATTAAATCCATCAAAGTCCCACTTCATGTATTCTGAACTACCTATTTTAGGATTTGTCGTAGGACGCGACGGGGTAAAAATAGACCCTAAGCGAATCGAGGCTATTGCTAACTTCCCCGAACCAAAAACAGTTCCTGATGTTCGCAGCTTTGTCGGGATGGCTAGTTATAATCGAAGGTTTACTAAAAACTTTTCTGTTATCGCGAAACCTCTAATAGATTTGACTAAGTCCGATGTACTCTTCCATTTTGGAAATAGAGAGCGTCAAGCCTTTAATACCCTAAAGGAAAAGTTAATTACTGCCCCTGTATTAGCCATCTTTGATCCGGAAGCAGATGCTACCGAGTTGTATATAGATGCATGCGAGTACGGAATAGGTGCAGTATTAATGCAGATCAAAAACGGAGAAAAAAGGCCTATTGCTTATTATAGTCGGAAAATCTCAGACCATGAAGCTAAGTCCTTGACGATTCGAGAAAAGGAGACAATGGCCTTGGTACAGGCTGTGTTGCACTTTCATGAATATCTAATAGGAGTGCCACATTTCACGGCATTTACTGATAGTTGTTGTGTATGCTATTTGAGGAACATGAAAAATCTAAAAGGCAAATACCTTCGTTGGTTAATCCGTTTAAAATCTTACAACTTTTCGATTAAAGCGATAAGAGGTAATCCCTCTAATCGTCATTCCGATTGTATGTCAAGATATCCGACGCAAACCTTAAGTGAGGAAGAAAATGCCAATCGCGAGGAAGGACTGTGTATAAACACGATGAAAATTGACGCGACTAATGTAGTCAAAGCACAGAGAGAAGATGAATATTTTGGTAGAATTCGTGAGTTAGTGAAGTCTGATCCTACTAATAATGAGGCTCGTCCTTATGTATTAGTAGATGAGGTGTTATATCGTAAGTCCAATAATGATTTAAAACAATGTGTTCCTCGAAGTCTAGTTCCTGAGGTGCTATATGCTACACATACTTCATGTCTAGAAGGCGGACATCTTGGAGAACGTAAAGTATTTTCTCGTGTTAATGAGCGATTTTATTGGCCTCGAATGGGATTCGATATCAAACAGTATATTAAGTCATGTCGCGAATGTGAAGAACTTAAAGACCCAACAACTAAACCATTAGGGTTGCATGAACCAATTAAACCAATAGCTCCTTTTCATACTCTAAACTTAGACGTGTTTGGCCCACTGCCCTCCTCAAACGGTTATAAGTACGTCATCACTGCTGTTGATCTGTTTTCAAACTATGTAGTAGCCCGACCGTTGAAAACCATAACAGCCAAAAATGTCGCAAAGTTCTTATTGGATGATATAATTTGTTATTTTGGGCCACCACGTCATCTTTTAAGCGATCTTGGTTCTAATTTTGTCGCAGAAATGATGCGAGAGATTACTGGTGTATTGGGCATACATCAAAAGTTTAGTACTGCTTAACATCCTAGAACAAATTCACGAGTGGAGAGATATAATCATACGTTAGCAAACTATTTGAGTAAATACGTCTCCACTTCCCAAAAGGATTGGTCGCTATTTGTTAAAACTGCTTGTTATGCATACAATACGGCAAGACACGAACATCATCCTTATTCTCCATATGAATTGGTGTTCGGCAGAAAAGCTGTATTAGGTATCGAACTCGAAACACCATGTCGAACTCCATTTGGAAAACTTGTGAAAAAGAATTTAAGTCGAATAAGAAAGCTCGCTCAAAATGCCCTAATTAGGCAACAGGGAAAACAAAAAGTCAAAATTGACAAACATAGGAAGGCCCATACGTTTAAAGAAAACGATTTAGTCCTCGTTAGGAATTTCGCCACTAAGCCAGGATTATCTCCCAAGTTAGTAAGGGCTCGATATGTAGGCCACTATAAAATTGTACGTATATGTACTAAAAACGTATGCGAGGTTCTGCATGTGAATGGGAAAAGTCAGCCAAAGAAGGTTAATGTTGAACGAATGAAGCTGTATTATCCAAGTTCTCTGGTTCCGAATCGGATTGATTTTAGTTGATCATCTATTGCAAAGTCCAATTAAAAAAAATGTTATTTAATAAGTTATCGCGATAGGCGTAGAAACTTCTAACGTGAAATTCTATATTGAAGCAGGCTTTCTGAAAAAAATGATAGAGTAAATAAAAAAACATGAATAATAAATAAATGATTGAGTCCATAAGGAACTAACTGATTTGTAGACAACGTTGTCATAATAAGTAAAGTGTAAGGTCTAAGTTAGGTAAAAAAATCCATTAATGGTCGGAAACCCTGCAATTGAATAAAGGAACAAATTAAACAACATGAATACATTAAATACAACTAAGGAAGTTAACCGCTTACCTTGGCAAGGTATTATTTTCCTGGTGTTGACTTATAAGACAGATGGCCAGACAGACTGACAGACAAACCCATAACACCAAGTGAAAAAAAAATAAAAATAGGGGAGAAACTCATCTCCCTCCGTTAGAAAAAAAATAATAATAATAAAATCAGCGATAGATGAATACCATGAAAGAATACGCTTAAACTAGCATGCGCCTTTCGTATTTTGTAGGTCCGATTAAGGTCAATACTATCATCCGGATACACCAATACGGATGTCAAAGGATTCTTCATTTGTTCGAAGTCCAATCAGGACAAGAAGTAAGTGTAATAACAAGTGTGTAGAAAATCAATTCCCTTCTAGTTCTCTCGAGAAGGAAAAAGTATTAAAAACAAAAGTGGAAACACAATCAGAAATGGCTGGTATAACTGTAAATAACAAACTGCCCTCCATCACAATTCCGCCCTTTTCTGGAAAATTAAATGAGGACATATCTCAATTTCTTGACGCGTATAAAACATGTGGAAATCTTTATTCATGGAGTGATAGCGAGATGAAAAAGTTTCTTCCCGCGTATTTGCAAGGAAGTGCCGCTGACTGGTATCATATGAAAAAAGAATCATTAGTGGCGTTAACAAAATTTGAAGATCTGGAGGTTCAGCTAAGAAAGGCCTTCGCAGCCTCAGCTGAGCTTGGTGAACCTTTTGCATTACTAGCGAGACGAAATAAAACTCCCCATGAAAGTTTTTCTGAATATATTTATGCAGTTTTAAGACTGTGTAACAAAGTAGATCCTAGTATGAGTGAGACTGAACGCAAACGACATATATTAAAAGGATTGGATCCGCGTGCATTAGAGTTCGTCATCACTCGTGAACCAGATAGTGTGGATGAAGTTGACAGGTTGCTTAAATTGTATGAATCTGCTAAAGTTCAAGCAGGCCTACGTGCCCTTTCTGATGCACCCTTGGAACTCCCTGAGGTGGAAGTTAATCAACCGAAGTTCGAAGTAAATCGACAGAGACTACAAAATCGTGTAGGACAAAGATTTTATAACAATAGAGGTCGTGGTACTCGAGGCCCTCGTCCTAATCTGATTCGAAGATTTCAGAATATAAATATTAATAATATACAATGCTACGCATGTGGTAAATATGGTCACTTTGCTCGCGAGTGCCAAATTCGACAAAATCAAAATCAGTATAGGGATCAATCTAATAGACCCCTCCGCGGAAATCAAAATTCAAATAGACCGATTAAAAGAGGACAATCTTTTGGAAGACGCCCAAATAGAGGAAGACGAATTAACAATGATAGAACTCAAAATGTAGACAATTCAAATAACACTCAAAAATAAGTATGTATTGAAGTTCACTTTAAGTGTATTTTTTTAGCGAATGACAAAAGCGATAAAGTATACTGACTAGAGATTGGCACAATAATTTATATACCCTTATATTGTAGGATAACCAACTATGAACTACTATACGATTCACCCTCGAATAGGAGAATTAGGAACAATTCCGAATTCCATAAGGTCATTAGTAGAGCATTGGTTGAAGGATATCTTACGGCTATGTTTCGAAGGTATCCCAGAAAGGTATGTCAAGTTCATAGTACCCCTTGAATTTTCGTCAATCTTAGCCACTGAAGCATACTTAAGGTATGCACATTTTCGTTCCGGATGTCTATTTAGATTTTGGTTATATAAATCAAAAAGACGATTAGTATCTATAATTCGTAAACTTCGGAAAAGGTATGGCATCGCCTTCAAATTAACATTCAGGATAGATAGGAGACTTCAGCAAGTAATATTATTAGTAGTATCTAGAAAAATAACATGGCATGAATTTTTAATTGGTAATTAACTCTGTTCTTTACAGATGGGATTTCTTGTAATAGGGTCTATTCTGATCAACTTAGGGTTATTAATAGATGTATCATCACCGACTTCAGGTAACCAATTCACTGTTTCAATCACAACAGGTGCATTCTGGAATAAGATATCAAAGGTAATTCCTTATGAGGCTACAATTCCATTAGTTTACCATCAACAGGTAACCACTATACCCCCTGATGAAGATCAATTGGCTTTAATTCATAAGATAACTCAGGAAGTATGTTCTCAGCCAGAGAACGTAACTTTTTCATATTGTTCAGTAGTCCAGCACATTAATGAACTTGCTACGCTAATTAATGAACATGATATGACACATCTTGATTATACAATATTAGATCAAAGAGTGAAACGCGGCATAGATTTTCTCGGCTCTGCTCTTTCGTGGTGTTGTTCAGTAGCAACAGTCTCGTTGGTAGATAAGGTGGCTGTTCGAACCACGGAAATGGAACGAGTCATTGAAGGAATTAAGACTGAGATATATCGAGACCATAGAAACATAGTACAGTTTGTGAAGGCTGGTCAAAATTTTAATTCGCAGTTAAAAGCTACCATATCTAAATTAGAAACCCAAATTAAGTTGACTCAGAAAGCATTAAACCGTGAATTAGAGGAAGGCATTCCAGAAAAACAATTGTTGCTAACCCTACAAGTCGCCGGGCTACACCGATTACTGATTCGGATTATCAAAAGTAATGAAGACCAAACAATATTAGCTCATTGTATGTCACAGAGAATACCTCCTACTATGATTACCCCAGATCAATTAAAAGCAAATTTGACTAAATTACAAGCTAAATTAAGACGTTATTCATACATATTAGCTGTACCATTAACGGATCTGATGAAATATTATACATTACCCATTGAGTCTTGCCACTATGAGAATAATGATTTAAATGTAATAATTAAGGTACCTATTACTAGAAATCCGGGCAATGTCGAAGTATACGAATTAATAACAGTACCATATAAGTTTGGAAATGCTACTTGCTTAATCTCACATCAACCATCTATCGTTGTGAAACGTGCTAACGATATTTCAGTATTGGCCACAGATCGGTTATCGGCATGCGATCCTAAGAGTAGTGAGTTATGTTACATTCCAAGTTATCCCGCGGATAATTTGCGTTCACCAGGTTGTGCAAGAACACTATTTCATACTGCCTCAGTAGCAGAGATCAGTAAATATTGTGTTTTTCGATGTGAAGAAACGAATGGATTATTGATCACTGAAGTAAGACCCGGACTATTTGCTTTAACCAACCCCCCTTCTGAAATTTATATAGAATGCCCCAAAGTAAAACGAACAATGCAACTCGATTCTACTATGCCTGGAGCTTATCAGTTATCATTGCCTTGTGAATGTAAAGCAATTATTACTGAGACTCATGTGATATCCCCTTCTTTTCCCTGCCCAGAAATTAATGATAAGGAATTGGAAATGAAAATCATAATTCCCGCTTCTTGGACTCAAGTTTCCACTTTAAAATTGAAAGGATCAACCTTTGAAAATTCTGAATTCACACATCTCAGTCAGTGCTTAGATCCAAACTGGACAGCTCGCGTCCCCCATTTCACAATCTCGACCACGTTATCTTCAGTTACGCCACTGACCACTCCGATCATACCCTTTGAAAAAATTCAATCTACCAGACCGTATTTAACAATTCTGTTTGTATGGAATGTCACTATCTCCTTAATTATTTTATGGATTGGGTATAAATTAAGGAGCCACTTGGGCATAGCCACCCTTATTTTATTGAGGCCAACCCCTACAGAAGCCACACTATTGCACGACATAGCAGAAGTAGTTTCATACACTCTTTTATCAATTGTCATATTTGCACTATGTCTTTACATATTGTATAATTCTTGTTGTAAACATCTGTGTCCCCTTCTCGCTCAAATGAAGTCGCACAATAATATAGAAGCAGAAAACGTAGGAGACACAATATCGGTAAGAGCATTAGCTACCCCCGTAGCTACCCCTAGAACGGCGAGGCGAGGACTTAATCCATCAGACAATATGGCTACCACAGCGATATGACTAGTAACGTTGCTCAGTGTTATCAATCATCCTGTTCAGTCATTATCAATTCCTACGTTAGCGCATGGTGGATTGTCAATAGTTCCATTTGATTCACCAATTCTCTATGAATCAGCAGTAGTAATTCTCACAAAATTTTCTTATCCTCCAACTATTACGGAACAATATGAGTTTGAAACTTTTGATCAAAATATTTTATCCGAAACTATTTCCGCTGATGACCCCTCAACCGGATCATTCTTTCATACAATTACTAGACTACATACTAAGCGACTGTTGTTGACTAAGGACAATTTGGATTATATTCATAACAGAATATTTCAATATTCGGATGAGCCTTGGTTTTTCCAATTATCTAATCGGCAAATAAAATCAGAAACTGAATTTGAAAAATTATTAATTGGTTGTCAGCGACGAATGGTTCATCCGCAATTGATAAAGGTAACTGAATTGTCTTATGTAATAGAAGACATTCAATATAAGTTACAGCAAAAAGGAAAAACACTGAAAATAATACAATCAGACCCCGCTTCTATATATGATTATCCATTGGCCGAATGTCTTATATCGCCTCAGTATGCAATGCTAGGGATAAAACTTCCGGTCACTGACTTATCAGCTAATGACAGTGCATACATCATTTCCCCTCTTGCCTTCAGGCGACATCACCAAATTTGTCATTTGGATGTACCTCCTTTGTTTATAGTTTATCGTCAAATCACCAACCAAATTCTTTATACTACACACACTGATTTATTATGTCTCGTGACCACTCCACCTGTTCACATGTTACGGTATATGGAATGTATTAAGGCCCAATTAAGTGGAAGAACAAAGGATATTGATCAAAATTGTAAATGGAATTGCTTTAATCATTCAAGGGATATGTCAATATCATATATAAACTTTACTACAATATCCTTATTGATAGCTGAAGAGCAAGATTTTACTATTTCATGTCCAACCGTAGATATCCCGTTGCATTCCACCCCCAACGTAGGCTCTGTATTTGTACATCTAGGTTGCGATTGTAAACTAATGTTCGAAAATACGACATTAACTTCTAAATTTCCGTGTCTTTCATTGCAAACATTAATGGCCAAGGTGTCACATATAGTTCCATCATCTTGGTTAAGGCATAAACCGGAAAAAGTTCCAACCCCCATAACAAATTATGAGGTATTAGACAATTCAGAAGGTATAGAAAATTTTAATGAAACGCATGATGAAAGTTTAGGATGTATCATAACGTTAGTCGTGGGATTAATTATTAATATTATATTAGGTTGTCTTTTAATTGTATCCGTCTTCTATTATAGAAAATTGAGAAAACTCCCTCGACCCCCTAAGACTCTCCCCCGACCTCAAAATGTGCCCGATGAATATGAAATGCCTCGCACCTTTCATACGAGACCCGAATATTGCGAAATATTGCAATAATAATAATAATAATAATAATAATAATAATAATAATAATAATAATAATAATAATAATAATAATAATAATAATAATAATAATAACAAACCAATTTCGTAAGTATACGTCAGTTCGAGTATAAAAAAAAACAATAATCAGATTATTACAAATTATAGTAATAATTAAGAAATTACAGCTAAAATTGTCACTATTAACTACCAAGCAATATACTTATAACTACATTTCTTTTTACTATAGGAAACGAAACAAATTAAATAAAAAAAATATGGCTGGACGGGAAAATTGTATGATCTGCTCAGACGGATATATCAAGGAAGGTTGTGTGTTTGACTCACTAACGAGATATCTCAATCAAGTTGGCATAAACCCCCATACCACAATTGAGGAACAGCTACATGAGGACTCACAGAACGAGGAAATGATCTCGAAATGGAAGGAAGTATTCGTAAACCAACATATTCATGCTTTTTCTCCTTCCTTGTTGTTGAAAGCATTCCAAGGAATATTGAGAGATCGCTCATTACTAGCTTCATTGCGTTCATCTTCTTACCCACTGCGAAACTCTCCTTCCCAACCAACCTTCATAATTGATATCCAAGGCTTCTTATTAGGGAAATCGTATTATTTGCGTGAATTGGGAATCGCAACCCCAAATAGCACATTCCTTTTCCACTGCTTAATCAACTTACCTATTTCTTTAGAATCCCTATTAGAAACGGATCAACGCCGAGTCCATTTTCAAACAACTCGCATTCATGGTCTTGAGTGGTCTCGACCTGAGGGGATTGCCTTTTCCACAGTACAGAATATGCTGTCCACATTAATTCCACCCGACAGCAGAGTTTATTGTAAAGGCAGTAATAAAATTAAGTGGCTCCAACAACTATTCGAAATTAAAGCTGAGGATTTAGAAACCATAGGATGTCCTCGATTAGAACACCTTCCCCGCTCACGCCAGTGTTGTAGCTCGCACGCACGAGTAAGCTCTGCGAGATGTGCTCTAAGCCAGACTAAAGCCTTATGTGAATGGTTTACGCTTCACAAGATCAAGGCTAAAACGGAAACTGAAAGCCACCCCTCTGGAAGCACACATAAAGAATGGCTTGTCTTAGAAATCAACCCCTCTCCTGATGATTGGGAATAGATAACCCAAAATATATTCTGACTAATGGAATGAATGCTCGATATACATAAATTTAGGTTAAAAAAAAAGGAAACAAGGATACATTTACAATTTGACTTATTTTTTTTCAGACCTTTAAGGAAATCACACGCGGAACCTTAAACTTTCTGTAAGTATGGCTGAAAAAGCAATATTTCCAACCTTCGGCTCGCTATACTTTATGCAAACTTCATTAAATCTCCGCAAGGAAGTGGACAGACGAAAAACATTTTGTAATTGGCCTCATGTTTTTCTAAATCCCAATTTTCTGGCAAAATACGGTTTTTATTTTTCCCACCCCCCTGATTTTGTAAAGTGCATATTCTGCCAAGTTACATTAGGTAACTTTCGTCAGGGAGAATTTTTTCTACCGGTTATATTGCACCCCAAAGCAAATTGCCCCTTAATACTACGCCGCGACACTCAAAATATTCCTATTGAGGAAGACTCTGATTTGACCATTGCGCCATTTCATACCATTGCATCAATAGGTCCCAAACCCATTCCTCCGAAGATTCATTTGGACCCCTTGTATGTCATCGAATTGTATAATACACGGACTTATCTATATAGCCCTCCCCTGCTTCCAAGGTATGCAACCGCGGGATCGCGATTAGAAACGTTTCTCACATGGCCAAAAGGGACTGGTCAAAATTCAAAAGAACTTGTTCGATCTGGATTTTATTATACCGGAAATCATGATTTGGTTCTATGTTATTATTGTGGATTGGGATTATTTAACTGGAAACCTGTGGATAATCCCTGGGTCGAACATTCAAAATACTCTCCCACCTGTTATTATTTATTGTTGTTGAAAGGAGCCGAATTTGTTCGACGAGTTCATCAGGAGTTGGAATCCTGTCCAAAATCCAACTATTTTGGTTCCCGTATAGGCGCTATGCCATATCCTCCAGTTCAAACTGACCAAAAAGAATTAAATAATGAAGAACATGAGTCACACATAAGTAACACGAATCACAATTCGCCTTGTGATATATCAGACAAATTTAAATGCAAGGTGTGTTATCAAAACGATCTCAACACTTTAGCCTTGCCTTGTAATCATTTAGCCCTATGTAACACATGCGCAGGTTCGGTGAATCATTGCGTAATATGTAGACATCCGTTAATTGGATTTAGACGAATATATTGGAACTAAATTGTGTTGTGTAAATTCAGACAATTAATATTACTGTAGTGATTTACTGTTGTTTACCTATTCTTAGAGGTAAAATGAGTGACAGGCATAATCAACGACGACACGAAGCCGTACGCCGAAGAGAACGAACAGAAATTGAATCCTTTCGACACAGGAAAATGGACAATTCAATGGACAGTCATTTTAATTACGTCTTATATGCAGAGCATTGTAAGTTACTGCCAGAAATCCCTTGTTACAGCTTAGCAGATTTTTCAAAGGCCAGAGAGATCATAACTTCTTCAAATCATTGCTACTTCCTTGAGCTTAAACCCTTACAGGATGATAAATACGATCTCTTCCTTTTAGGAGTCAGACAGGTTTCTCTATCACATATGACTACTCTCTTTAAACGCTCCTCCTTGTTCATGACCTTCATCGGCTATGTAATTGTACATAAAAACTTTTCCTACAGACTAGCTTTTATTATTTTTACTGAATTGAATTATGACGATGTGCAATATCGACTAAATCGTCTTAAAAACAAATTTGCATTAAAGCACTTTATCCCATTAGTCAGAACAGAAAGTGTGCTCCAGAGGTTTCACTTTTATGATAAGAAGGCTTTCTTAGTGGCTTCACAAAGAAGATCACTTTTACGCACAAGTGCATTCTCACAGACCGCTATAAATTGGTTGAGACGCCAGGCCCATGAGTAAAAACTTCCCTTCTTGCCAGCTTGTCTATACTCGAACTGATTTTTCAAACTTCAACTTTCAGTCCTTTTATCTATGCTATGTGCCAGTTTCGCTTTTATATTTCTTGTAAAGTAAAAATAATGAAATAAATAGTAATATATAATCGATATATAATAGAAATATATAATCAATTATGTGTATATATCTATATGCAGTAGTTATTAGGTATATAATCGATATATAATAGAAATATATAATCAATTATGTGTATATATCTATATGCAGTAGTTATTAGGTTATTTGATTTTCAAATATTCAGTATTCATTAGTTTGTTTTAATTTTCAATATACTATAGTTATTAGTTGTTACGTTTCCGTATTCAGTAGACATTTTAGATTCTTTTAGTAAAATAAAGATATTATTATGAAATAAATAGCAATAGATAAGTATGAAATAATATGTGTAATCATTTATATGTATTTAACTACATGCAGTAGTTATTAGGTTGTTTGATTCCAATAATCCTTAGTTTTCAGCTTATTTTATTACCTTTCAATATCCAAAGATTATTTAACTCACTTTAAGCTTAGTATTCAGTAAATAGATTTGTTTTTACTATTCAATATTTTAGGTTATTATATTATTGTTGAGTTTTTAGTACTGTAAGATATTTAAATGTATTAATGTTTAGTATTTACTAGTTACTCAGTAGTTCTAACTTTCAGTTGTATTATCTTGTAGTTAATAGTTGTTTAATTTTTCAGTTTTTAGTAGATATTTAAGTAGTTATTATATTTTGGAATTATAATTATATTTAGCGCAATTTTATTATTTTTAGACTACTATATATATATATAATTGCACATTGGCATGATGTATCTTAGTAACACTCCATATAAATTATATGATAAATCCTTATTAAAGATAGTACACATCTTGTATAGTCTATAGAATATATAAAGATACAATGCTACCATTCAATTGAAAATTGTTAATTAGTACATTATTCCTTATGTACATTATATCTATATATATATATATATATATATATATATATATATATATATATATATATATATATATATATATATATATCTAAATCATTATATTTTTTTAAATAAATTTATTCAATATGTCTAGGTGTCAACTAATTACAAGGGGGGAGCGCGGAGGCTCAGTGGTAGAGCGTTCACCTCCGGTGCTTGGGTTCCCTGGTTCGATCCCAGCTCGCGCCGTGTGAACTTTGTGGTGGACAAACATCGTGCTCGTGGGTTTTCTCGGGGTTCTCCCGTTTCCTCCCACCTTCTTCATTCCACCATTTCACTCATTTCTCATTCTCACCGTTTCCTTTAGCCTAACCGGCATAACCGTGGGACGTTAAACTTAAAGATTTCATTTCACTCTTTTTTTTAACTAATTACAACTAACTAATTATGTGTAATTTCTATAGGCACTTTATTTTAGGTTACTAACAGCTTTAAAATAAAATAAAAACTCGGTACGTACATGCATCATGCAATCACCCTTATATGACATATAGTGAGAATAACTACACAAGGCAAGAAACAGTGACAATGCCTTAAAGAAATAGTTGTGTCATTATGCACTCTTATCTACCAATACAACATGCTACATTCCAATGATCATGCTACATTCCATTTAGTTACCCGAACACATATACCTCATCCCGCATTAGTGCCTTCCTAGTTAAGACATGCTACTATTATGTGTAGATCCATTGGTGAGTCTTCAATCCCTTCTTCATCCATTTGGTCGAAAACATGCGAAGCAAATCAAAGACACTCCATCAGGAGCCAACTGGCCTAACGATATGAATGAAAAACGTTAGGTCTGGTTGGTGCCTTACAGAGGTCATTGGTAGTCATGCAAATAGGTCAGGTTCCACAACCAAAGAAATCCTTCTAACTCATGCAGCATCGACGGGGATGAATCTCCCTACCCTCCATTACAGGTATCTGTGTACAATTGATATAGCTATCTACATTGCACCCCTATACCTGAGATGGCCAGTAGTTTCGAATTGAATCTTCTTGTGTAGGATTCATAAGTAATTGTGCGTACCATCTTCTTCCTCATGTGCCGTTATGTCGACCTAGTTTTCTACGACCTCATTAGTGTTTAATCTTAATGATTAACCCATCTTAATAATTAAGGAGGACCAAAACAGTGTGTTTGTGTTTCTCGAGATTCTCCTGTTCCCTCCCACTTTTCTTATTTTTATGTTCATTCTCATTCATTCTTTATTACACGGTCTCTCTTAGCCTCACTGGTATAATTATGAAAAAAAAAATTTTTCTCCTAATCTACTGAACTTCTTCACTACTTTACAAATTCTGGTACAAAATAGTATGTAACAACAATAAATAAAGTGACTCTGATAAATAATGCAGTTTTCTCTTTACACAAAAAAAAGGTTTGATTGCCAGAGCAGTGAGTATAATTAAATTATCTAAACTGTATTCTTATTTCAGCGTACATTTGACTATTATCTTTAATTGTATGCTAAGAGGCAAAGGTATATTCTTGTTAGATAAAAATCAAAACTAACCTCGTAGATAATTCATCTTATAAATAGAGGCTTATGTTCATTAATGTTCATTCATGTTCAATTAATTGCATGCAAGCAAGACACATACACCACACGCACTTGAAAAAAAAAGGCTTGTGGTAGGGTCCTTTATCTTTTGCTTAATAAAATAAATTAATATAAATTCTAAAGCACATAACTCTACCACTATGTTACTATTCTGCTAACAAATAACATTATTCTCTCCAGCCTTGAATTATGTAATGATAAAACAAAACAAAAGGAAGTCGTGCACAAGTTCAGCCATAGCTGATATCAAACGAACAAGGACATAGAGATGAATGAACTTTATATTTTTAGATACATCACACCACTGTTAAGTAAAAAAAAAAAAAAAAAAAAACAAGTTTTTCATATATATATATATAGATTATTGAATCTTGTTAATAATAACTAATCCTTATTAAAATATATTAATAATTGGGAGTTGTTGATTAGGGTTAATTAAGTGTATTTTTTTAATATTACTAATAATTATTACTAATTTTATTATTATGTTTGTTTCATGAGTAATTCTTGCCTACGGCATGTGAGACTGCGTTGGGAGAAGATGCTTCTGAACGATTGGTAAAACCTTCAGAAACGTAGTACAAGTATTGGAGGAAACTCACGGACGCCTGTTTCATTACTGGATATGTTCACTGGATATGATCAAAGTAACGTTAAAACTTAACAAAAAACAAACACGCAAATATAATATATAATGTAAAGTGTAGAATAGAGATATACTTATCTAATTAGTGAAAGTCTCCTTCTCACACCTAAGAAGTCCCATGTCCCGTATAGACGTACTTCCAAGTATCCGCGCACAGAATTGAATAAGTGAAGAACTAATATGTCCCGTATAAACGCCCTTCCTGCTAACGCCCTTCCTGCCACTGCTCACTTGCAAGAACCAATGACATTCTAGATTTCCTAATTTCAACCCATATTTGGCAATTGGAATTATTTCTCCGATTCGTCAACCTCCCAATTATGCCAACCGGGTACCTATTCACCAGAATGGGAATAACATAATTCAGAATTATAAGAATAGCAAACGTAGCAAATTTTAAAACTCCTTCCTTAGCTCACAATCACTTATCACAATGGAAACACTGTTCTTGTTTCGCAGTAGCAGTATTCATACAAGCTTCCTGTAATATTATTTTTAATATCATATCAGCGTCAACAGGAAGTCAGTATCAGCTTCTTGTGGTTTTGTCCACTGCGTGGCACATAGTGATATTCAACCAAACTTTCCTCTATAAACTATTTATGCATGATATGCACACTAAACATTGAATGCAAGTACCCTGCGGTTCGATTCTCCTTCGTCACAAGATCGACAAGCTAAAATCCTCTCTTCTCGTTCCGTTCAGTACAGAATGGGAAAAAGGAGAGACGATTGCCCTTCATACGAAGAGTTACAAACCCGATTATTGCCACCCCACCCCTGCCCCCCCCCCAATAATAATAAAAAAAAAATATGTAAATGCTTACGACCAGGCGGAAGTAATACCACCAAGTGTGGAATTTCCAAATCTACCAGGTATTGGTTCATTCCTCCGAAGTCCCAGAATAATAAACAACAATCTTTTTCCTTCCTCGCTCTTTTTTTTAATACACTTGTAACCTCTTAAAATGCACAGAAAGAGGAGAAAGGAAAGAGAAGAACTCACTCATTATATTGGGTATAAAAATAGAGTAATCATAACTAAATAGGGTCTCATGCCATGTAGACTCAAGGCGTACCAAAGGGCCACCTTCATTTTAAGTCTTGTGAATTGTCTGTTTTGATAATTTTTCAAAATTTAAATATAAATTGTACTTTAAATCTATTGCCATAGCCTCCTTGACTCTACATGTTAAATCAATAATAATAACTCTCTCACGTCCCTCATGGACAACTCAAGTCTGTAAAATTCTTATTGCAATCTACCAATTGACTTTTAAATTTATATTCCTGGTTCTTTACCTTCAATTGGACTATATTGTAAATATTCATTCATTCCTGTAAGCAACTGAATAAGGTTAATTTCCTTGTAAGGCAAATCAAACTCATTATTTTGTTATAGCTTGTAATGTTATTTAAATTGCTAAAGTTATCGATCTAATAGTCATTAATCTCTAATCAATTATTAATTCTTGATCAATACCTTCATAATTATGATATTGGTACTACCATGAAAATATATGAAAACAATGGAATAATATTAAACTAAAATTAAGTAACTGTGTTCCTGAGTAGTTCCGATTCATCTTTAATTGTGTATCGTTCAAACCTAATGAGACCCTATTTCGTTTAAATTGAACTAACATACATCTCACTAAGTTATACATATTTAACCGTATACAGACTTAACAGTCCTAACAGAACTAAGTTTGAATCTAAGGTAGCGTTATAACTGTATCGTTAGGACGATAATCCTGATAGTTCCTTGTTATGACTAATTAGTCTAATTTATTAATTATCGTTACTTTTGCCCTATGCCCTCTCCATGCACAGAACAGTTCACTTGAAATGTTGATGTTTATCGATTCACTGATTATTCTCAATTCAGTTGTAATGAATTTTGAAAGACATGGAACCTGTTAACTATACTGACCTTCTGGGGCATTAATAGATTATTGTACTATTCACTTTTGCTAATGACGCATGATTCAAAATATTATTGATTTTCAATATATGTAGTACTAGCAGCGTTCACCCCGCTTCGCTGCGGTCACCCCGGAACGCAATAAACTTTTTTACTTAGATAATTTTTACTTTTTCGCTTTCAAGTGATATGATAAAAACCATAGAAGATTGCAGTAAATGTTAACATTATATCGCCTGTCATTTATGTTAACCCGCCCCGCTTCGCTGCGGTCACCCCCGAACGCAATAAACTTTGTTACTTAGATAATTTTTACTTTTTCGCTTTCGCATTCAAGGGATAAAAACCATTATAACGCCTGTCATTTATGTTAACCCGCCGAGTGACACGGTCATGCGGGTTGCATATACATACGTTTATTTTTATACCTATGATGAACTAACAAAGGATTTGTACGTAATGGACACCTGAATGGTCAATTACCTCAAGACACTGGTAATTGAAAATTAAAGTGATATGATAAAAACCATCTAGGGTCCAAATCCTAATAACCCCCCAAAAATAAAAGAAATTGGTTCAGCCGTATTAGCGTGATGAGCGGACAAAGGATTTGTACGTTCTCTTTTATATATATAGATTTCAGTTACGTGATTTCTTGCTAGGTTGCGTATTCGACCAATTATTAATCTTATTAACGTATAATGTGGTAATTTCATTCAATAACTTATATGCATGTAGCAAGCAAGTTATAACTGTTCTTTTGTTTTATTTTTTTTAACCTTAATGTAATAAGTCAGTGCCATTCAGTCACAGTAGCATGTTCAAATTATTATCAACTCTTCATTGTCTATGTAGTATTTTGTTTAGGACCTTAATTGCAGTTGTAGAAATTCCACATGTTTCAACACAATGTTCCAAAAGTTGTTAACCATTATTCTTAAGATCATACTTCCTTAACTTAACACAGCAGCAATATGTTATAACAATGTGCCACTTCCATATGTTATATGTTATGCCAATTTTTATGATTATTCACTTGATGTTTTTCATGCCTAAGTATCCGTCTATTGAGTCATTTTCATGAGAAGACGGACAATTATCATTATATTGCACATGTACCTTATTTTATTGTATAAATAAGGTGAATTACGACTATGACGACAACAAACTCATATTAGTCAACTCATATTATGTGCATGACATACAATTCACATATTTTGCAAAATCTTCATTTCATACGAGGGTCATTCGAAAAGTATTGGTTACTTCAGCCTGCTTGAGCGCTCGCTTCTTGATGATTTTCGAGGACGAAAATTATGAAGCAGTGGGAATGTGACGCCGGATTCAAAATATGGTTACATTGCTCTTTATTGAAGGAATTGAAAAAGGCTATTTTGGATTAATGTGCAATTACAGGACGGTTTTCTCTTTTAGCTTATCATGAGCTGGTAACAGAGAACGGAACTACGCAAAACCTCGAAGGTGATTGTGGTTGTTTTACTGCGCAAAAAGGTCATAGGATGTTTACAAATTTGTCAACGTGACCCCGCATTTGCGGAAATTTTTGGTTAATAGTTAAGAATCTCTGGACCAGTCATAGATAAATGTGGATAATTCTGGAAATCCTGGTATTGAAATCTTCCGGCGGTAACAGTCACGCCATCCACGTGTGTGCTGGATCACGCCATAAATTTGGGTGCGGTTACTTGCTAATAGCCAATCAGAATGCAAAGAGCAATAAGTTTCCATATTTGTGAATCTGACGACCAGGATGTGATGACTGATGTGCGGTTTGGGAGTGGCCCTTGCAAAAATAATAAAAAGGGACCTTAAGGTCTAGATAATAATTCATTCGGGCGGCAACGACGTAGTGACGACGTGTATAAGAACTCAGACCTTCGGGACACCAAGTTGCAGGGTGTAACAAGACTTCTATTCAAGGTATGTACATGCACATTTGCTATTTTGAGCTGAAGTAATAATATGTCAGTCAGCACTGCAAAATGATTCATCAGTTGATAGTAAAACTCTCACGAATAAGAGTAAACGTCGCATACTCGTAATTCATTTTTTTTATCTTTGCTAACTCAAATACTTGAATGTCTATTTAGTTCTTCAAATTATGATAATGTAGTCAAAGATCACTGAAGAGGCAAATATCACTACTTTTACTAATTAATTTTGTAAAATACCTTAATTAAATGTTGATGTATACTACCATTTTAGTTGTATAATAAACTAAATAATTTCAATTTATGTTGTCATTTTCCCCTAGGTTAATCCACTTTTCCCATGAAAGTCATGGTGTAATTTGTTTATAATACTTTTGTGACATTCACTAACTTATAGTGCGAGCAGATCTCATCTTTGTGTGGAAATTACGAGCTAAATAATTAAAAATGGAGTCTGCAAATCGTCACACCCAGTATGCCCCAATTCATAACAATATGCTGAACGAAATGCTACAACTTTTAAATAGTCATCGCCAATCTCATGTTTGGGCACCAGAGACTGAAAAGTGGTTAATTTCACATTCGAATTTTGTGATTTTTGTTGTGATTGATTGGTCAACTCCCTATTTGTTTTCAAATATGTTTGTTGAGATCAATGGCGTAACTACGTTTTATGGCCCCCCGCAAGAGAATACCCATTGCCCCTCGCCTTGATAACACTTTTTGGGAATGATAGATAACATAATAAATAACTATACTTCCCTGTATCTGTGAATAATGAGTTAAATGCATGCAGCTACTAGGCCTAAATATTTATAAATGGAAACCACTTTCTTATACATATAATTTATTTAATGAGCTTCACAGTGGAAAATTGACTTACTTCTTTGCAGTCAATGAAGTTAGTCTTCATGAAGAGTAGCAGTAATTAATCGAATGTTTTCTTCTTGCTTTCCTGCAGTGCCAGGCCGTGGAAAATCAGCACCCGGAGCGAGAGTATACGACGGCACCTCCCCCCCCCGCACATGTGAGTGAAGTTGACAAACCAGTCAAGAAGCGCAAAAAAAATAAAATAAAATAAATTAAAATAAAGTAAAATAAAAATAAATCCTGCTTTTCCTTGATTTTGAGTACTTTTTATTACTTTTCCTTCCGTTATATATATATATATATATATATATATATATATATATATATATATATATATATATATATATATATATATATATATATATGTCTTGTCTTTTTTCCTCCCAAATTTTGCGCTCCCTTACTTCGGGGCCCGGGACCGTCGCTCCGCTCCCCTCCTCCCACGGCACGATACTACTTTCCTGTCAGCACAATCCTTTACTGTCTTCCCTACGACATCCATCTCTTCAGCTCGTCCGCATTTATTTAGAGCAGTGCTAGATTACTTAAGTTATTTTGGCCCATTCTACTTCTCACATAGTTTCATATTAATTTCAAGTTTAAGAACGACCTCTCCGCAGACCTGACAGAGACAGGGAGCGTCAAATCAACAACACGTGGTAACAATTTCTGAAAACCTAGACGTCAGTGACTTATATTTCACAATTATTAAAAGCCTTAATTGTCAAATGCGAATACTGAACACTTATTTCAGATTTCATCTGTTTCACAAAGCAAATTCCTTCCATCGGAAACGAAGAAGCATATCACAACTGTATCTGTTTGAAGTATCTGTGCCCTTCTTAGAATTTCATAATCAGTGAGATTAATTATATTGGCAGGAAACAAAAAGGAAAATTTGGATACTGTATCACGTAAAGAAGTGAAACGACAATGGAACTGCGAATTTAGCTGGCAAAAAGTTTAATGTAGATGTTAATTCTAAAATTTGATTCAATATCTACCGCCGAAGAAAAATATATAGGCTACAAAAGCCGACCGAACCGACTTTCCCACATTTTTGTTCGCCGTGCTTAACCTACACGTCAAGCCTCTTAAAGATAGTCGAAAAAAGGGGAGGATGAAAGAACATTGCCGACTAATACAAAACTGAAAAGCATGTTGATTCGACCTATTAAGATACTAGGGTGAAGGGCATCCTTGGAAGTGTCGGGCCAACCCGCATTGCGGGCTTTTGCGCAATAGTAGTTACGCCACTGGTTGAGAGAGTTTCGTTTCTGTAATTATTTCTTACACAGACTGGCTTTTTGGTTAACTTCATTATTCTTGTTAACATGTAGTTTTTCGTCACTGTCCAAACACATGTTTAACTTGTTTATAATGAGATCATCTCTGACATTTTAATAAGAATAACGTTACCACAAGTTCTAAGTTATTTTTTTTTATCATAACGACCAAAGATGCTGTTTGTAAACCTGATTTTGAAAATGTAGACTTCTTATTGCCACTGTCAGGCAACCCACATTACTGACCATAAACGGTAAATTATTGTCCACATTACAGCAGAACAATCGAAAATAGCCTAATGTGCCTTCAAATAATACCATATGGACATAAACGCGCTTTCAATACGCCCGCAAATAGTTTCGCCACGTTTTCTCGTCATTCCAACCACTGTGATGCGAAAAATTACATTACTTTTTCGGATAGATTTTGATGCTCTATCGAATGGAGAGCTCAGAGCTGAAACCTTCGCAAACAACAGACGCACACAAACATAGAAAAGTTCATTACTGAATGCTCTAAGGTCGTTGACGACAAATAATTGACTGAAATTCTCTTATGTAATGAATGCTTTTTCTTTAATTGTTTTTTTTTTATTTGTGTACATTTCTTCACTGTTGAGTTGTGTAGTGTCGATACAATTTAGCCCCGTAAAGCCGTTTCTACATCATAACTGGAATGCATTTTAGTTCGTTGCATGGTGCCTTACCTCCAAGCTACCTTCAAATTCCTTCCACGCAACCCACGACGAAAATTCTGCGGATCGATTATGCACGACATGTTTTTGTTGCATTAAGATTGGTTTCCTGTTCTGAACAGCTTTTCTTAAAAAGTTGGAGCAACAACCTACGTATGTACAGTTGTTCACTTAGTCATATTCTCTCTTCATCCGGGCCTTGGTCCTCATTCGTTCTCCATTCCCTTCGCAATATGATTAGCATACTATGTACTATCTCGAATACTTAGCTTATTTCACTGTGTATTTTATTTGTGGACGTCAGTAACACCTCAACGTTTCTGCCTTGCCCAACTATGGAAGTCAGTCAAACTACTCCCATACATCTACAGCTCCTAACACCGATAATAGCCTCTCCCAATATTCACTTAAGTCATTTTTAACTCGAGAGTGTATTTACCGTGGTCAGTGTTATGCAAGAGGACAAGACAGGAAATAATACTTAACATAACTCCTAGTGTGTAATAACGTTAATAAATATAAAGGATGTTCTCAATTACATAATAACAATAAAAATGTTCTTAATGAAACATCATTTGTTTTATGATCATTGAAAGCAGATCTGAGAATGTCATGAGGTATAACCAAAACGCAACAAAGACAATAGTCACATTGTAGATGAAACTAATGCCATATCTTGTGTTGAAATATCTATTTTGCTAATGATGATTCTCCAGTTGGTAACAAGTCACAAGTTGTTGGTAACAAGGCATCTTAACTGCATATAGAAAGAATAGATCAGGTGAAAAATACATTCTTTTTTTTTAAAGAACAAATGGTTATTAAGTTTTCGCTTTCTCTTTGAATATGTAAGTTAATTCTTAGCGTAAGTGCTTGAAAGTTACATTATCAGCAAAACAAATAGATGATAACCCTCTCACGGAAGAGCACATTTTGTGCTTCTCTACCTTTGGAGAAAAAATCGTGTTCACAACGATTACACCTACATTTCTGTATTCTTTGTTTCTTTACTTCTAGGTTGAGAATGACAAATATTAGTATTTAAACTAGGAAAGTAAAATAAATGTTGATAAGTGCATAAATTCATAAAATAAACTTTGATGTGCTGTACCGTGTGCTTGGTTTTCTCGAGGTTCTCAATTTGCTACTACTTTCATCTTTCGACCGTTATTATCAAACTCATTATCACACTTTACCTTAGCTTCGGTCCATAATTAAACTAGATATTTCGTTCATTTCATTTTTGTTTCATTTACACAAATCTAAGAGTGACAAGAGCGAAGTCAAATCATTAGATATTAAAATTTTATCGCTTCGAGTTGGTGGAGAAAATTTATCTAATAAATTCATTCTTTATACGATGGGATGCTGAAAAAGGTACCGGTAATGGTATATTTTTTAATGTGAAAACGGTTGATGTTATAAAACAAAGACGTGTACAGTATATTACTAGAACTTTAATCTACAGAGCAAAAATACTACTTTTTATATCTTAGGATACGCGCCTTTGGGGCTGGAGATCCAGATTCGATTCCTAGTGGAAGCTAATGTTTGGATCCCATGTTAAGCTGTATCTTCACATCTCATACAACCTCATTGCTAAAAGGAACAATAAATTTGAACTCAACCAACTCATATGGCTAACCCACTTCTGACAACGTATGATCATTTCATAATCTCGTCATTCTAAAAGAGTCCATCTTCACGGTACAATCAGATTTTGACTTTCTGCTTCATTGCATCGCCAAAATCAGAAGGAGGTCCCTTCAAGCGTTCCTTAAATTTCGGTGAAAGATGGAAATCTGATGTAACCAGATCTGGATTGTATGCAAGATGATATTTATAAGTAACAAGACGCCAAATCTTTTCAATTGCCGTGAAATAACGAGAATGCGAGCATTGTTATGCTGAACGGCGGCCTCAATTTGTGGGCGAACTCTTCGAATCCATGCTTTCAGTTTTGTAAAAGTCTTATAGTACTGATTAGAATTATGGTAGTGGCCTTAGGCAGGAATTCACTATGCACTGTACAATGATAGTCCTTGAAAATACTAGTATGGTTTCGTTTGCCGATGGCAACATTCTTGGTGAAATTGATCTTTTATTGCTATACTCCATTCAGGTGCTTTTGCTTTCAGGGTCAAAATAGGGTATTCTGTTTACGTTTCATCTCATGTGACAACGTTGTTCAAGATTACATCACGTCCATGGTGCTGAAGCAACTGTTCGCGTATGTCCATTCTGTTTCATGGCAGAAGTAAGCTTTAACAGCACCCACCGGCCACAAGATCCGTTATCAAAAATTGCGATTATTCCTTGCACTTAGTGTTGTCTACAAGACGAGGCGAGACGAGAAATAAGTTTTTGTTTCGTTTTGATTCCCCAAGTATTTCTCCTTGTTTCATCTCGTTATGCAAATTAATGTACAATTTACAATGTCGAGATTTTCTTTTTAATATCATCTAGAAGTTAAAAGAATAATTCTGCGTCACGAGACACCCATGAACGGTGTGTATGATAACATCATTTAAACCATGTTTATTATAGAATCATATTGTGGAACGAGTTTCTGTATCCTTTATACAGTGATTGCACTTCATTGTGTTCGTACAATCACTTTGTCAATTTATAATTTTTACTATGAATTATGTAAACTAAAACAATGTTTGAAATTCAAGATTTGGGTGAACTAGTGTTACCCACCACACTTGTGAAATTTCTCATTTCACCTTGGAAATGAGATAAGAATTGACATGTTTCTCGTCTCGTATAGAATTTGAAAATGCACCTCTTGTCACATTTACGAGACGAGAATCAAAAAAGTATTGTTTCATAAGCAACACTTCTTGCACTCACTCAGTGATAAGCCACATGAAGTGTGCCTTATCACATTTTATAGCAAGCTATGCCTGTGTGATGCGCCGGTTCTCTCCGCAATCAGTTAATCAACAAGATTGTAATGTAATTTGTCCGTTGTAATACGTAGTTCAACTTATCGTTCGTTCGTGTGTATGGTTTTCTTCAGAATTTTTCCACTTTCTTCATTCCTCCATTTCATACATTCCCATCATCTCCGTGTCCTTTAGCCAAGCCAGTATGACCGTGGGGACGTAAAACTCAAATATTTCAATTCATTTTTCTAGCTGAATGTTAATGGGAACAAAATATCGCACTGTGAGAAGTTCGACCACCGTGCAATATATCAGTCGCACCGACATGGTGATGTTACATGTATAGCCATGTTTTCTTCTATAGATGTTGGATCCCGATGATGATGAATTTGAAACTTGTCATATATCAAGAGAAAATTGTAATTAATGTACTGCATTCTTACTCGATATCAGATATTAGTTTAATCTTAGAAAACAAATAGAAGGTTCAGCATGATCTCATAGTAGTTATGTTCTTGTTTCTTCGCATATAAATACCATTGGTATATACATAAACTTTTAAGGTATTTTAGTATTCTTTTGTCAATATATATGTTGCTAAATCACCAATTAAAACACTGGAAATTAAAACAAATACGATATTGCTCAACCATCATTACAGTATGTGTCTTACAGACTTATTGAGTTGAATATCAGTTTATTGTCCCTTTCAGCAGCGAGGCTATATGAGACGTGGATCTACAGCTCAGTATGGGATCCGAACACGAGCTCCTTCGGGAATCGAACCTGGGTCTCCTACTAAAGACGCATACACTAAGCGCTTAGCAACGAGAGAGCTCTCTTACAGACTTATTGAATTTGATTGTAAGTACTTTACTCAACACAATGAATTCCAGACGCTTAAGAAGCGAAACTGCAGGATTTTGTCAAAAACAATTTTCTTTGGTCATTCCTTAACGTATTCACTCGCGTTTAATTTTATAATCGGTTCTCTAAATCTAATTTGATTACATACGTACTAACATACATACATATTATCAAAGAATGTAATTTGAGATATAAAAACTAAAAGTAAAACGCTAAGTAGTACAATTTTGTATGTATTTTTTAATAGTCGCTAACTTGTAAAATAGCGACATTTCATGGCGCATTGAAATTCAAATATGCTTTCGTTTTCGATAAATTCTAAAGAAAAAGACTGACTAACTCGACTATTCTTTAGAGTATTAAGACTTGCATCTACAGTTTAACGTAGGATCTATATGACAACTAACGGATGCAAAAGTCCTCGTCCCTGTAAGTCAATACATAACACTTTTGAACTAAATGCAGCAACTTATTGGGCATGTTTACGATAGCTGCATACCAAGCTAACAAATTCGGTGTGTTGGGTTATCTGGTTTTCTACACTGTTCCTGTCACCGGCAATGTAATGCAAGCGAAGAATGTTTTGCTAATCTTAAAACTGATGTGTTGTCTGCCTATTCCAGAGTGCTAAGCAGCAACTTACAAGTAACGAAATATGCAGGGTGCGGCGCCCTCCCTTTATTCTCTCCACTGGATGAGGCCATACCAAAGAGTATACAAAACAAAGGAAGTTTGTCACTTGTGAGTACTGCCAGGCGTTTCACTAAACTGTTTGCACTTAAACTGAAGGCAGATGTTAGAGAGGAACAAAAGAGAACAGATGATCAAGTACCGCTCTATTACAATAACGGCAGATCTGACTTTTCTAATATAAATAAAATAAAGAGTTTGTTTGTGTCTGTCTGTCTATCTTTGTGCGGCCTGTGGACCAGACGAGTGGACCGAAAGTTTTCAAAATTTGGTCAGGAGTAGTTTGGTCTAAGCCCCAAATCAGGACGGAGAGCTTTTTTTTCAAATTTTGAACTAGGGGGGTAAACGTCCCTGGCCTGGGGACCAGACACGTTGACCGAGAGTAACCAAATTTTGGTCACGGGTACCTTGGTCCAGGTCCCAGACAAAGGCGAAGAATTTTTTACAAAATTCGAAACAGGGATGTCAGAGGGCGTTTACCGGGACATGCAAAAATTGTAGTAGAAAATGACCGATATTAATGTCGATTTCATATTTTTTGCGGTCGCAGAGATCAATGGTGAAACTCCGATCGCATTAACTTCCAAATTCACCCTATTCAGCTGCGGGCCGGGAGTCAACGGGGGTGGGGCGGATACCGAAAAGTGAAAGTAATCCAAAATAACCGATATTAGTGTCAAACCCATAGTTTTCGCGGTCGTTAAGATCAATGGTGAGACTACCATTCGCGATGATTTTCAAATTCATCCACCGTTGTGTGCGGGCCTTGTGTCACCAGAGGGGGAAATTCAGAAACATGTAAAAATAATAGAAAATGACCGATATTAATGTCAAATCCATAGTTTTCGGGGTCGCTGAGCGCAATGGTGAAACTCAAGACCGCGTTTACTTTCACATTTAGCTCCCACCAGCTAAGGAATGGGGGCATTATAAAGGGGATCACGAGACATGTAAACATAATTCACAATGACCGATATTAGTGTTAAATACGTAGTTCTCGCGGTTTCTGAGATCACTGGTGATACTTTCATTAGCGATGATTTTCAAATTTAGCCACCATTGTATGCAGGCCGAGAGTCACCGGGGGTGCGGAATTGCGAGACATGTAAAAATAATTGAAAATGACCGATATTAGTATCAAATCCATATTTTTCGCTGTTGCTGAGATGAATGATGTTACTTCCATAGGCGTTGACTTCCAAATACAGCACCCATCGGCTGCTGGCCAGAGGCGTTGTTTTTTTTTTCTAAATTTGACGCAGATTATTATAGGGGCTTTTACCGGAATATGTAAAAAGTAATAGAAAATAGCAAATGTTAGTGTCACATTCATAGTTTTCACGGTATCGGCTTGGTGCCAGTGATTTTTTTCACAATTCGAACCAAGGGGGTCTCAGTGGGCGTTCACCAGGACATGTAAAAGTAGTAGAAAATGATCAATGTTTGTGTCGAATCCAAAAATGAAAATGAAATGAAATCTTTAAGTTTAACGTCCCACGGCTACGCCGGTCAGGCTAAAGGAGACGGTGATTATGAGAAATGAATGAAATGGTGGAATGAAGAAAGTGGGAGGAAACGGGAGAACCCCGAGAAAACCCACGAGCACGGTGTTTGTCCACCACAAAGTCCACACGGCGCGAGCTGGGATCGAACCAGGGACCCCAAGCACCGGAGGTGAACGCTCTACCACTGAGCCACCGCGCCCCCCTTGTCGAATCCAAGTTTATCGGGGTTGCTCAGATGTATAGTGACACAACCGATAGTGTTTACGTTCAAATTCAGTCCCAATTGACCTTCTCAATGAAAACACATGTACGTTGTTGGATATATATTCACACAAAACATATCCAATTTTAGAAATGTTTCTTAATTGTTCTCCCGTTGTTCAGTTTGTTTACATTGATATTTTATCTGATCAATACCCAAAGTACAATGAATTCAATTATATAGATACGGTAATTATTGTATTTATCATTGATAATTATTTCCTTGTTGAATTATAGATACTTTTCAGTGGAGAAAAGAAAAAAAATTGAAAGTCCAAATCAACGTAAAGTAGACCAGCGTAAATTTTCCATGTCATTAAGCCTACAGTACAAACTTAAAATTTTCATCTAATTAAGCTAAATTTCCATTTTTGTGTCGTTTTGAGCACCTATTTCCACGCTTTGTGCGTAACCGAAAATGGGTCAATGTTATCCTACAAATATGGCGGAACAAGTTTATGCTGTTCCGTCAGGAACGATTTCCAGGTCGTTTCCTTCACATCGTCTAGTACGTATTTTCTACCGTTTTGTAAACCTGTTTCCACGTTTTGTGAATCAATCGTAGCCTGTCGAAATGGGCATTCAATGTGGGAAGAAAAATGACCCACTTTCCCACCAGTATTGAATTTCGAGGTCGCTTTTTCGCATTGTTTAATGCATGTTTTTTTACCCTTTTTGTGCTTATTTTCTAGTTTCGTGCTCCACCGAAAGTAGGTCAAAGAGGACCTACAAATATGGCAGAAAAAACATATTCATCCCACTTTCAAGGCCAATTTTGACCCACTTCCACTGATGCACAAAGCGACACAAATTGTGCATTAAAAAATATCAAGGAAACGACTTCGACATTCGATGGTCACGGAACAGAATTAAGTTATTCCGCTATACTTGTAGGCCATTTGACCTTTTTTCGTTGTCGCACTAAAGTGGAAATAGGATCACAAACTAACTAACTAACTAACTCTATGGTCTATGGAACCCGGAGGTTCAGTGCCGCGTTCACAAAAGATATCCACTGACTTCTATCCATAGCTAATTGCATCCAGTTTCTACTTTGTATTCCTATCTCTGCGAGATTCATCTTAATATTGTCCTCCCATCTGCGCTTAGGTCTTCCTAATGGTTTTTTCCTATGGGTCTACCAGTTAAGACTTTGAAAGCGTTTCTACTTTCTTCCATTCTAGCTACATGACCTGCCCACCTAAGCCTCCTAGACTTGACGACCCTAACAATGTTGGGTAAACCGTATAAACTATGTAGTTCCTCGTTATGAAGCTTCCGCCATTCCCCATTCTCGTTCCTCTTGGGTCCGAATATTCTTCTCAGGATCCTGTTCTCAAATACTTTCAGTCTATGTTCTTCCCTCAGAGTAAGCGACCATGTTTCGCAACCATACAGAACAACATGCATGATTATCGTTTTATATATTTTAAGCTTCAAATTCCTCGACAGAATTCGCGACGACAAGAGATTTTGAACCGAGTAGTAACACGAATTCCCTGCTTTTAGTCGACATTTAATTTCTTCGTGAATATGATTTTCGTCTGTTAATATTGATCCTAAATATTTGAAATATTTGAAACGCCTCCACAATTTGCCGTATTACGGTCCCGACGCACTTCCATGTATTTAGTTTTCTCTGCATAGGATCACAAAACGGTACAAAATAGGCACTATACGATGCGAAGAAACGACATCCAAATTCGATAGTGGCGGAACAATGGTTCTGTTTCCTCACACATTGATGGACCATTTTGACGCTTTTCTGGTGTTGCTCAAAACGTGGAAGTAGGCGAACAGAACGGTACAAAACACATACTAAACGATGTGAAGGAAACGTCCTTCAAATTCTTTGGTGGCGGAACAGCATTAACTTGTTTCGTTATATTCGTAGGTCTATTTTGACCCACTTCCGGTTTCGCACAAAACGTACAACGGCACTAAACGATGCGAAAAAAACAAACACGAAATTCGATAGTGGAGGAACAGTGAGCCATTTAACTCCCACTTAAAGGCCCGTTTAACTCATCTCGGGTGACGCACAAGACGAGGAAGTAGGCACAGAAAACTTTTTTTTTAAAATGCACTAAACGATGCGAAAGAAACGATCTAGAGATTCGATAGTCGCGGAACAGTGGGCCATTCTCGTCACATTTTGGAGGCCCATTTTGACACACTTTTGGTGAAGCCCTAAAAGTAGAAATAGGGGCACGAAACGGCACGAAACATTCATTAGTCGATGCGAAAGCAAGGACCTCAAAATTCGGTAGAGGCGGAGCAGTGGATTATTTTCTTTCTTTCTTCGAGGCCCATTTTGACCGTCTTCCAGTGACGCACAAAACGTCAAAATAGGCGTACAAAAGGGTACGTGATGTGAAATTTGCGACCTCGAAATTCGATAGTGGTGGACAAGGGCGCCGATTCTGGGGACCAAGGGGGTCCCGGTCCCCCAAAGCTCATGTGGCCCCCGCATTTTTTATGTATATACAATATCTGGCATAATTGGAATTCGATTTGTCTTAAAATCTTCATATATGCCTCTTGCATCTGAATGCCCCCTTCAAAAGTTACAGAGAAATTGGCACCTTGGTGGCGGAACTCTTAGTCATTTTCATCTCATCTCGGAAGCCCATTTTGACCATTTCCAGTGACGCACAAAACGTGAAAATACGCGCTCAAAACGGCAAAAACTGGCACTAAACGATGAGAAAGAAGCGACCTCGAAATTCTTCGGTGACGGAGCAGTGATTCATTTTCGTGCCACTTGGGAACTCATTTTAACCCACTTCCCATGACGCACAAAACGTGGAAGTAGACGCACAAAACGGCACAAAACGATGTGAAGGAAACGACCTCAAAATTCATTCGTGGCGGAATAACAATAACTTCTTCCGCAATATTTGTAGGCCCATTTTGACCCACTTCCTGTGGCGCACAAAATGTGGGAATAGGCGCATAAAGCGATACAAAACACGCACAAAAGATGCAAAACAAAGTACCTCAAAATTCGTTGGTGGCGGAACAAGTTAATGACGCCGTGAACACCAATTTAAGTATATACTGTAGTTCTTGCCATCAAGGCTGAGAACTTCACGGTCCAATTTTTTAGCCAAAGTAGAAGCCCAACCGGGATAGTGATGTCAACCGGCTCGGTTCGGTTCAACTGAGCGAACAGCTTGAGCTGGCTTGGTTGGGATGGCCCATCGACTGGGTTCAATTAAGCCGATGGCTTGAGCCGGCTCGGAAGGGACGAGTCATCTACTCGGCTCGATTAGAGCCAATGACTCTAACCAGCTCCGTTGAAACGAGTCCATAGGCTGGGTTTGAGTCAGCTCAACTGAGCCGATGGCTCGAACCCGCTCGGTTGGGGTAATCAATCAGATCGGTTCGGTTCGGCTCGTGTGAGCCATCGGCTCGAGGTGGCTCGGTTGATTGAGCTGTTGCCTCTTTTCGGCTGAATAAGTGAATGAGCTGTGAGCCAGCCGCTTGAGTCGTTGACAACCCTAAACCCGGGTGGATCAGTTTTGAACATATTTGGCTGGAGTCCTATAACTTTTAATTATTTTTTGGCTCGAGCCCGAATACTTGCTCCTCCTGAACTCAAACCTAGAACCTCGTGATAGATGTCTTGAGATTTCTTGACGACCGAGATCGATACTCAACTATTTTTTAGTATTCAAATACAAACCGCCTATATTTCATGTTTATACACGGTGTTATAATAATAATAATTAGTTATACTGGTAGTAGTAGTATCATTGATAATTATATTGTCTATATAGGATACTTGAAGGGAGTAGTGCTTGGAACTACACAAAGGATTTAACTCTAATTGGCTCGACTCGACTGGAAACTTGATCCGAATTGGAGTCGAGTTGGGGGAAATTTTTCGAGCCGAGTTCTCGAGTCGAGCTCAAAGATGTCTACTTCGAGTCGAGTCGAGTTTTAAAGAAAACTCACTCGAACTCGCTCGTTCCCATCCCTATTGTATGCATGACGGGCATATAGAGTTCTTTAGAGGATGATAGAACCATAAACATAATATGTTTTAAAAATACTTAGTGTCTCGGCTTTCTTCTCAGGGGTGCGAAAAGATGATAGTTATCCAGCATTTCTTATAAATTTCTTATTTGAAATATGTAAAACAGTAACAAGTGGACAACAGAATATACACACATCTTCTTATCTTCAGTTTTAATTGCTGATTTCAATTGTAATTAACAATTACAATTAACAATTACAAGTTTCAATTGTCAATTGCAATTAACAATTAAATGTTTCAATTGCACCCTTTGCGATTGACAATTAACAATTAAAAGTTTCAATTGCCTTGTGACCAATTAACAATTAACAATTGACGAAAATTTAATTGCAAATTTTATAATTCAATTCAATTGCAATTGAAATTAATTGTCAATTACAAATTGAAATCAATTGCAATTAATTTTCAGTGCAATTACTTTCAATTGATTGATCAATTGCAATTGATTTCAATTGGTTTTGCCCAACACCGTTGTGACCTCATGCTGTTGTCAAATCTATTATCGACAGCATTCCGGGTTGAAGACTAGCCATTAAAATATGTAAACTTTGAGTTGGCTCGTTCTGTATTCGTATACAAGAAGACATCTCCATATATTTTTAAGAAAAAAAAGTGAATTAATAATAGAGGACCCACGTGACTCTGATATACGGCAGCCTCTGTTCAGAAAGAAAAAGTCATCGCACACCGTTGGTCAACTCTGACTGACAGTGTTCTTTCCCTCAACCACCATGATCTTGTGTACGAGACATCTACAGGTACGAACAAGGAAGATATTCCTTTTACTTTTGCTTTTTAATAAATTTTATTAACACTGGAGAACTTTTAATTGTGACTGTACTTAGTGTTTCATTTTGTGTATGTAATTATTTTATTCAAAGTTATTTGAAATGCATTTTTAATGTTCATTGAAACCTTTATATGATATAAATAATTAACAAATCAGTTTCGTTTCCTTGTGTGAAACTACGGCCCTAGACTTCCAAACTATGCGAATTCAATATTCAAACTTCATCTAGAACATCTGTAACTATTTGAATAGAGGAAAAATATCCAAGAAACTACCTATTCCTCGGACGCTAAATCCATATCAAAAATTAATTACTCGCTATCCATTATTGCCTTTGTTCTATAACAATAAAATCTGAAACCGGAAATCGTTAATTTAAACCACTTCCAATTTAAATAAAATATTATAAGAGAATATAAAACTCATTCTTAAGACGCAAAATCGATTGCAAAAAAAAAAAAACATTCTCAACATATCTTACGTTTTTGACGTATGGAAATAAGTATGGAAACCGGAAGTACTTGTAAAGTTATACTACTATCGGTTTTGGTAAAGTGTTTTGCCTGGAGATGGTATGATCTTGTGCGACGATGAATCAGATGTTAAAGGTCGCTTCTCGCTATTTATTACCGCTTTAGTTCTATGGCGATATATTTTGAAACCGGAAATAGTTAATTTTATCCACTTCCTGTTTAAATAGAGGGTTAGCAGAGGAACTACCTATTCTTATGACGTTCTATCAACTGAAAAAAACTTCGATACACCATACATTTTTTTCTGTCGATATCAATACCGAACCGGTACCGGAAGTTCTAGTAAATTTCAATGACTTCTCGTTTTGAGTTTATCGAAAGACATGGAACCCATTGTTGGGACGCACGGTGAATCACAAAAATCCCCATATCGATATTTCATAAGGTTCTTGCTCTACTGAAATCAGGAACCATTTCCGGTTTCGTAAAATGTGGGCTGTACTTATGTGTTCTCTTGAGACTGAATCGATTTGCGAAATTATTAAAAAACAAGAAAGACTGTCATTATATTCACCATTTTTATTCAATGACGACAAAGGTTGAAACCGGAAACGGTTAATATGAACCATTCCAGTTTGTAACGAAACAGATGGAGTTGATTCTCGGGACATTGAATCGATTTCAAAAATTCCCATCTCGATATCTTACCGTTTTTGCTGTACAGAAATTAATATTTAGACTGGAAGCAATAATAAATTTGAACCCATTCTGGTTTCGTGGAGTGTAGCAGATATAATATGTTGTATTCAGACCCTTTATCATTTACTAAAAAGCTTCTTGCTATCTGATACCGTTTTCGTTCTATGGAAACATGCAATTTCAAATGAAGCACTTCTGGTTGGAATAGAGGTAAATAGCAGAGATGGAACCTGTTATTAGCAAGCTGAATTGATTGTAAACAACCGTTTCTCAATCTCTTACAATTTTTGTTCTTATACATCTCGACAGACAGACAGACGGACGGACGTAGCTATTCTAAGACTTCCGAAACTTACGCATAGCATAATTCGGAGATCTAATAAAAATATATAAAAATTAAGCATATATAAATTCCTGTTTTCGTTCAGAAAGGAAAGGCGCATAGCGAGTAGACTAATTGTCTTGTTGAATATGAAAGCTATTTTTTTCGCTTTGAATTATCTTCCAAGTAGCTACTTGTTAAGTGACGATGCACTCAGGCGGGAGTGATCGCGGCGGGCATTCACAGTCATTTGCAATGTAGATAGGCAGAATCAATGCCAAACACAACGTTTGATCAAAGAGGAGATTGAGGTGCAAGAAATTATTTTCACTTTAAGACAACAGTAACTTCAGTGTAATATCGATAAATCTTAATTTTTCCGTGTCTTGTTCAAGAAGAGGTTTTTTATTCCGAACTCCGAGCTCCACCCTCGTGTTTACGTCATTGGGAAGAACATTAAGTAGCATTGTGAGATACATATGAGAGATAATGGTCACTGCATTATCGCAAGTTGATCGTCAGTAGTGTAGTGATGGGCCGAATCGAATTTTTAGGGAATCGAATACGTATTCGAATACTGTAGAAACGAATCGAATTCGAATACTACGAATACATCCTATATATATATATATATATATATATATATATATATATATATATATATATATATATATATATATATATATATATATCTATGTGTGTGTGTGTGTGTGTGTGTGTGTGTCACTAATTAATATTGCACATTCATAATCATCTTAATGGATTTATGGGGAAATTATTGAAGAAATAGCAATAGATTATTTGTATTGGAACGTTTTCATGGTAGCTTCTGTACACATACACGCAGTTGTTTATTATTGCTTTACGATTCTTTATCAGTTTTCACAGCTGACTGGGTAAATAGTTAGAATGTAGATGTAATAATATTTATTGAATTTATTAAAGACAAGATGAGGTTGAAACCACCTTTCCACTACAAGCTCTCATCTCACACTGAGAACTCGGATTCGGGCAGCTGGACGCTGGACTCAGAAGAACTCGGTGAATTCGAATTCACGGAAAGAGATGGGGATAGACGAAGAGTATTTCAGGAAGAGGGTTCTTTCACGCGCGACGTGGATTGGTTGGATCGTTGAACTATTGTTTCTTGTGCTGCACGAGAGTGAACCTTGCTGCCTTGACAATAAGGGATAATTTTGCAAACAGAAGGAGACGTTGACAAGTAGGTCAAGGCGGATGGAAACACCATGAATGAACCAAGTTCTTACTTCTGCTAGGCACCGCGTTTATTGTATTCGGTGTATTCGATTCAAGAAGCGAATTCTTTACCCGAATTCGCAGTCTTGCGCTGGCGGAACGGGAGTATTACCAACGATGGATAAATTACAAAAAAAAAAAAAAAAAAAAAAAGTATAAGCCAAGAACAGTTCTTTAATTTCTCAATAAAAAGGGAGATCAATCACTGCGAAAGATTAGGATTAGGATTTAGATTTCTGGGCTTTCGGCATCTATCATTTATACCAATTTAAAACTAGTCTATATACTTTATTAAGTTCCATTTAGTTACATTGTTATAAAAATAGCAAAAATAAGATCTTTGTTATCATATTCTCGGCATTTTTTAAAATTTTATTTCCTTACTAAAGCTCATAACCTCGGCCTCAGCCTGTCAAGTCTGATAGATTATGTCCTTCGGCGATTACTCTTTCGGGAATAGGGATGAGAAAGGCAGCAGTCCGAGCCTTTTGTGAGATAATCACACTGGTGCAAATCCTGGGTGATGTCCTTCGGCGTGTGGTACAATCCGCGGCAAAAAAACTGCAACATAAGCATATAAGTTTATTGTGAAATGACGAAGTCTTTTGCTCCAAAATAAGTGTGCACGGGAGAAGGCCGAGTTTTATCCTGGCGCGATTCGTTCCACTTAGACGTTATGTTCATTCCCTGTGCTGTTAGACGTAGTTTCACAATAAACTTACATCCTCATGTTGCAGGTTTTTTGCCGCGGATTGTACATGCCCCCCCAATCTTGGAACTGTGGGGCTGTCCCCCAATAATCCGATTTGAAAAGTTTTTTGGGGCGGTGGGGGGAAGAAATGTGATTTGTACCCAACTGCCACAAAGGACAGTGAGATGAAATTAATGCATCTTGCTTGTTTCATTTTAGAAAAGAATCGTATTCGTTAATATTTCAAACTGAACTTCGTGTCCTGGCGCATTTAGGTCGCATCAATCTGTATTAATCTAATTCCGCTAAGGCTATTTGGACACAAATTGCAATAAGTGGCAATGGAGGATATACCTCATGCTGGAAAATTGTCTCAGCTGTAGATACGGGCTCAAATCCCGGGGAAATGGGAGACGTTCCCCCAATATTGGAACTGGGGGGCTTCTCCAATAACATCTCTGTTTCCCTTATCCTCCACAGCATTGTTTTCCAACTCACAAATATTTTGAACATCGCTTAAAAAAAGATTATGGGAACGGTCTTATGGGGAGAATAAGAGAAAGATAGAAAGAGGGGTCCCAAGAATTAGAGAAATATTTCTAGGGGACCCAAATACGCGTATTACTGCTCGCTCCCCAGAAAAAATCTAAGTTACGGCGCTGGGTAAATATGTAATGAATTTGTATAAAATACAAACAGCGTACGAGTCGGTAAAATTACTGTACAAGAGGAAGGGCAAGAAGAAATGTATATGTGTGTAACATTTTGTTTATCGCATTCTTCTGCATGGAGTACGGCCTGGACCAAGGTTCGGCCTGGACTAGTGTATTCGGTGAATTCGATTCAAGAAGCGAATTCTTCACCCGAATTCGCACTCTTGCGCAGGCGCAAGAGGAACAATGTTGCCAACGATAGCTGCACGAAAAGGAAAGAAAGAAAGAAACGACTAAAGCGAAAGTCAAAAAATATTTGTTATTGTATGTTAGCGATCGTTTCTTTCGTTTTTGTATTTTAAACTAATGAGGTCTAGGAACCCTGTAAAAGAATAAAAGTCATTATTTCTTGTAGCTGAATTAAGATGTGGGGTGATATAGATAACCTAAAGTATGACTGAATTGGTAACACTGCAGATGAATTCGAATACTAAAGTATGCGAGTCTTCTCTATCTGCTTTGCAGCTTGCTTACATTACAGTCAACTTTATCAGTGGAAATCTGTTGCTTTTTCGGGCTGGAGGCAAGTAAATGACATAACCATGTAATTCTTTGTTAATTGTGATATTCTCATTATGGAGATTTAGCGTGGTACGGAATATTAAACAACACTTTTTCTTCCGAAAATAAATTGTGAAAGAATTAGTACAGCACAAAGTAACAAAAGCGAATACAAAAAGAATTCGAATTCTTTTTCGTAGTACTCGAGGTATCCGAATTCTTGGGAGAATCGAATGAATCGAATTCGCTGTATTCGATTCGGCCCATCACTACAGTAGTGTTGCTGATTTTTGCGGTTGGTTAGTACACAGGCTGATGCCTGCAACCATTGTTGAATAACTCGATGTAGAATTATTTAACGGAGACATAAAAAAGAAATCTGACAATTTGTTATACAGTTACAAAGGAAGAGATAAAAATAGTAAAATACATTATGAATCAAAATTTGTGATAATTTCCATGAAAAGAAAGAAATGATATCGGTATTGTTTAAAACTGCAATAGCACAGCATAATTGATAGTCTCGATTTTCTTTTACATATGTTTGCCATGAAACAGCTAAACACAATACAAACTGTAAACAGCGCATTTTTCTCCTTATCAGATTTGAGTTTTCCTATCAAGATTCTTATATTTTCAGTTTTGGTTTTATACTGCATTCTAAATGATTGTTTTAACTGATAGTGGGGTAACTTCTTATACGACTGGAAGTGAAACAAACTAGTTTTATTTTATTTTATTAACATAAAATATAAGAAATACCACATTCGTCAAATTGACATTTGTCTGTGTAATCATCACCTGAAACTGGCAAAATATTTAAATTGAATTTTCTTTCTACTGTATTCTTCTCAGAATCTGCAAAAAAGGTGAAGTTTTCTGTGCTAAATAAGTCTTAATTTAGAATAGTTGCTGTCCATTATGAAGAGGTAACATGCTAGTAACATGTCGTGGAGGGAGAGAAGACGGTCCGTGACAATATCGGAGCAACTGCAACATTAGAAAGATCTCGCCCGTAGTACAACGTTGGACATTTTTACCGGAACAAGAAATCTGTCCACATTACATCTGTATAATTAGCATAGTTTGTTATTTAAATAAAGTTAGAGACGAGTAAATGGTGACTGTTCCCTTTCATCTTTAGCTCAGGTACCCGTGAGCCACAGACTTTAGGTTTGTAATCACTGATCTCATACATTGAATCCTCAAAATAGAACAGCGTTTTATCCCAATTGACTGTAGTTCAAACTTTACAATCAGCTTAATGCCCAGCCACAGGAAGATGAGACATTTTAGACATTAAAAATCGTAAATTATTTGGGTTACTTACATTGTTGAAGCATTTGGATATTTAGTCGCATTACGCATTCATACTGCTTCATAGTCTCAATAGAGACACTTAATACTATGAGGAAACGTTTTTATCCATATCATTTACATTTTTTGTTGCTGAAGACCAAATTCTAACTAACTCTATGGCCTATGGAACCAGGAGGTTCAATGGCACGTTCACAAAAGCTCCCCACTGACTTCTATACTTAGGTAATTGCATCCAGTTTCTTTGTGTTCCAATCTCTGCGACATCCATCTTAATATTGTCCTCCCATCTGCGCCTAGGTCTTCCTAATGGTCGTTTTCCCATTGGTCTTCCAGTCAGGACTTTCAGAGCGTTTCTTCTTTCTTCCATTCTAACTACATGACCCGCCCACCAAATCCTCCTAGACTTGTCGACCCTAACAATAATGGGTGAACCTTATTTAGTATATCGTTATGAAGTTTCCGCCATTCCCCATACCCGTTCCTCTTGGGTCCGAATATTCATCTCAGGATCTTGTTCTCAAATACTTTCAGTCTATATTCTTCCCTCAGAGTAAGTGACCATGTTTCTCAGCCATACAGAACAACATGCATGATTATCGTTTTATATATTTTAAGCTTCAAATTCCTCGACGGAATTCGCGACGACAAGAGATTTTGAACACGAATTCCTTGCTTTTAGTCGACGTTTAATTTCTTCGTGAATACGATTTTCGTCTGTTAATATTGATCCTAGATATTTGAAACTATCCGCTTTATCAAAAGGATTACTTAATATTTTAACGCCTCCATAATTTGCTGTATTCCGGTCCCGACGAACTTCCATTTATTTAGTTTTCTCTGTATGTACTTCTAAACCCATGTCCCTGCAAGCGTTTAATAAGATCCCTGCATTTCTTTCTACTGTTCTCCTATCATCTCCTATTAAATTTACATCTTCAGCATATGCCATAACCTGGTGAATACCGTTGAATAGTAGGCTTGTGTTGCTATCTTTGATTTTTCTTATAGCGTATTTTAGAACGAAGTTAAATAATAATGGCGAACACGCATCTCCTTCCTTTGGGCCATTTTCGACGTGAAAGCTCGTGGACAAAAATTTTCCTACTCGGACTTTACTTTGGGATTCATTTAAACATATCTTAATTAATCTAATTAGCTTTCTTGGTATTCCAAGTTCTGTAAGAACGTTGTATAATGTTTCTCTCCTAACCGAGTCGTACGCCTTTCTAAATTCAATAAATATTTGATGTACCGGGGTATTGTGTTCCCACTTTTTTCGAGTATTTGGCGAATGGTAAATATTTGATCGATAGTTGATCGATTTCGTCTGAATCCACACTGATAATCTCCAATAATTTCATCTGCGTATGGGGTTAGTCTTGCTAATAAAATATTTGAAAGAATTTCATAGGATGTTGACAGAAGAACAATGCCTCGATAATTATTACAACCTTTCTTGTGAATTAGAACAATGATGCAACTCTTGTGGCAATTCTTCCTTGTTCCAGATAAGGAAATTAGTTTCTGTATCTGGTTGCACAATTTTTCGCCTCCAGCTAAAATTAACTCAGCCGGAATTTCATCTACACCCGGAGATTTGTTTTTCTTTAATTTCTTTATAGCGGTTTCTACTTATATTCGGTTGGGTTCTGGAATATACGGTTCTGCTGTGTGTATCTCCTTTTCTCCACGCACACTAGTTTTTGGTTGCGTGTTAAGCAAATCGTCAAAGATATCTTTCCATCTATTTAAGATGTTATCCGTGTCAGTGAGAACTGTACCGTCAGATTTCTTTAATATATAAGCACGAGGTTGATAGCCTTTCTTAAATTCATTGATTCCCTTATACATGTCTCGGATGTTTTTATTTTTACTATTATCTTCAAGTTCCTTAATTTTAGATTTCAGAAAATCGCGTTTCTTTGTTCTAAAAGTTTTGGAAGTTTCCTGCCTGATATCTGCGAAATTTTGTGTAGTTATTTCATTTGGGTTTTGCAGCCAGCGTAATTTTCCTGTTTTCTCTTCTCTGCTAGTTTTATGCATTCCTGGTTGAACCATGGTTTGTTCCTGCGTATTTCTGCGTGTCCCAATTTTTCTTTTGCTGAAATTTTAATGCTATCTCTAATTTCAATCCAGGTATCCTCAACACTAGTGTACTCCGAATCTTCTAAAGCCGAGAATCTATTCAAACTTCAATCTGGTATTTCTCTCTTACCTGGCTCTCTTCTAATTTCATTAAGTTGAATCTCTCCGTTTTCGGACAACGAATATTGCCTCTCTTCAACGATAACCTCTCTTATCATCGCTGCTACCAGGTAGTGGTCAGTGTCACAATCAGCCTCTCTAAACGGTCGGACATCAATTATGTTAGATTGCCTTCTTATATCTACTAAAACGTGATCAATTTGATTATGTGTTTTTCCGTCTGGTGATGTCCAAGTGTATTCATAAACGTCGCGATGTGGGAATTTTGTACTCTTTACGATTAGGTTTTTGGATGTTGCAAAGTTCACGAGTCTAACACCGTTGTCATTAGTCTCCTTATGCAGACTTTCGTTCCCTATAATCGGTTTGAAAGTATCCTCTCGTGCTACCTTCGCATTGAAATCCATTGATAGAATTTTCATATGGTATCGGGGGAGTTGGTCAATTATCCGTTCCACTTCTTAGTAAAAACTGTTTTATATCGTCATCCTTATCTTCAGTTGGGGCATGTACATTTAAAACAATAATATCACACCACCGTCCTGTAAGAGGAATAAAAGAAAGTTTGTCAGTAACAAATTCAACCCGTTTAATTGCTGGTAATATACGTTTATGAACGAAAAACCCTGTTCATAACTGGTGATTTTTATTTCCTTCCCGTAAAAGAACGTAAAATTTCCGGAATTCTCAGATCCATTTCCTTCCCACCTAACTTCCTGAACTCCTACTACTCCATCATGTACTACGTCTAACTCACTCGTTACGGATTTTAACGCGCCTGCTCTGTAAAGACTCCTAATATTCCATGCTCCAAATCTCATTTCCACTTTCTTTTGCTGAGGTCGTGCCAAGTTATCAGTCCTTTCCGAGGCTTTTGTAAATATTTCTGAACAAGTGCTTTTTTACAGGATGAGGTTGTTAGCCCTACCCAAAACCCCAAGCTGGAGGACCACTCCTAGTCGGCTGTCCGCGACTGCTTATTCAGTATATTCGCAGCTAACATCTATATCTAGAGGCCTTCCCCTCGATCCGGATTCTACATCTCGGATTCCACATCGAAATTAAAAGAAATTAATTAATTGAATTCCGTAAAATTTAGTGTGAATTTTACTTTGAGACTATTACTGTAAAATGCCAATTATATTCATATACGTGTTCTGGTATTCGATTTTTGCTAGCAAGTAATTACACACTTTTAAAATTAAATGTTTTAAAACATATGTATGTATTTATAAGTTACATTTTATAATAATATTTAAAAACATTAATGTTTAATAAAATACCTCAATTATACTATTCAACCTGCTTGTGTGTTTTCCATTAAATTCCTCACATATACTCTTTCTGCTCACACGTGTGCACACATATTTACTGTTTCTGTTGTTTAGAAAGTTTCCCATATATTCAATTTCAGTTGGTAGGTGTCTGTTTCTTGGTGTGTGTCAAGATTCTTGATTTTGAGGGTAACGTACCGGCTGTCCTCACTTTAACGGATTGTACCGATGGCTTATTTTTAAGGATAGAGGAATTTGGAAACCAATTTCATTATCAGCATCACGTCATGAGTAAGAAAAACTTCGATTTTTGCTCTAGGACCGTTATTTCTATGGGTTCCTGTTATATAGGTCTGATGCTCATAACCCCGGAATGTAGCAAATACAAACCTTAGTGTGTGTGTGTTTGTGTGTGTGTGTGTGTATCTAGCTGTTTAAAGTATCACAATTTAGAGCCAGATGTACTTGTGTGTATTTTTTTTAAAAAATGGAGGAAGGAAAAAAATAGAAATAAAGTTAATGAATAAAACAAATGTGGTTCGAATTTCCTTTAACGTAGCTAAATTAATTTTATAACTCCTGCGGAGACGGATCTAGGCCGGAACGGAGGGCCTAGGCCCATCCTATCATTTTGGGAACAATTATCGGAAGAAAGAAATTAACGCTATCTCGTTACCTTTCCAAATAGTACCTATGTTGTTAAACATATTTTAAAATCCAATACGTTTTGGAGGTCCTTCACAAAGGATCGTTATTTGAGATTCTACACAATAATAAAAAAAGTCTTCAGGTTACTAATTTATAAGTTGTCTTTGATCACAGAAACTTTTACAAAAAAAAATCTAAAATAATATTTCTATAGAGCAGGGTTCTTTATCCTGTGGGTAGCGAGGGGGTTTCATAGAGGTCACGAAGATAAGCGGAAGAGATAAATAATTAGAATTTTATACCGGAAAATAATTTTAAATATTTTTTTGAATTTTGTTCTGATAGGCATATTTTTATTTTTATACATACTGTTACGAACAATAAAAAATAGGTCTACTAAACATTTTCAGCAAGTACAGAGTTGTTTAAAAATCAATTTAAATGAAAGAGGTATGGTATGAAACTAATTAGAACTGCATAATGAAATACCAGAAAAATACAAATGCAACAAAACCTGCATATTGAAATACAATTAAAATTGAAAGCTAATGAGATAGTTGGGCATGGTGTGATTTTATTAGTGCGACAATATCTGGTTCAAATTTCGTGACTCACATATCAAGTCATTTTCAACTGATAAGCGATTTCTTGTCTTTGGTTTAATGCTTACCATAGAAGAAAAACCACTTTCGCACAGGTACGATGTTGTAAATGGAATTATTAGTTTTAAAGCAGCATATGCCATACCAGAATATTCTTCCCTCCTCTTCTGCCAGAATTTGTCAGAGTCTTCGTTACAGAAAACCAGTTGTATGGACTTCCAGTACGATAATTGTATTAGTTGGTCAAGAAGTTGTGGGCTTAGATCAGTTACTTTGATAGCCTCTTCAATGAAGTAGTTTAATGAAGTCTTGAACCAGCACTTTCATTGTAGGGAATATATTACTGTTTCTGTATCCACTATACACAAGAAATGGTTTCTACTATTATATACATCGATGGATCTACGAATATAGCTATATTAAAAATCCACACAAGCTTACTAAAAATCAGAAATTATCACTGGCAAGAGGATGTGATAAAATAGGTGGTCGTAATATGAATTAACTTGAGAACCACTGCCATAGAGTAACCAATGAATGTAATCGCGCGTATAATATTTCAAGTATTGAACATATGCATCAAACTCACTTGTACACTTCGCATCAAGAAATTGCGACAGGTAACGCCGTGCAGTTAGGCCACTCTATATACACCTTCTTATCCCATAATCGTGTCATTTCTCTCTCCTCCTTTCTTTTCTCCTATACTAAAATTAGCTAGCAACATGAGCGCAATTCTTGTTTCAAACTACCCATGTATAAGTTTCGACAAAATGAAATAACGAAACCGAGAAAAAACTAGATTCATAAGTTGATGTAAGGAGAAACTGAAACACACACAATGAAAAACTAAAACCAATCAATGTCTATTAAACAAAGATACAGAAATGAGGCAAAGAGAGAGAGAGAGAAGAGGAGGGAAGAAATGAAAGAAAAGGAATAACAGATAAAACTGTGGAATTCAAACGTAGTAAGAAAAGAACCTAACCTTATAAAGTTCCGTTTCCAGAAATACAAGAGTAATATAGAAATAACGTTTATTTTTACATACTTTTTAGAACTATTCGAATTTATAGAGGATGCTTTAGACATTCATTATGTCCCTTTCATAAGGGATAGCATACTCAATTTCAGGTACAACTGTAGAGATCCGAGACACATCGAGGATAATGTCAAAAGTTTAACACACATGATTTGTTTCCGCGTTGTTCGATTGCAAATTCGATAGTGTTCATTGGATGTACTGTTCCAAAATACATTCTAATAAACCCAATAGACAGCGTTATTTTATATCCTCCATTTCAGACTACTGATGCAAACAGAACAAAAAACAAAAAAAAGGAAACGAAAAGAGAAAGAATGAGAAAATAGAAGATCTCTATTTTACTGATAAATTTCTATGAGAAATACAATATATTAAAAGTCCAAAGTGTACCGTAGTGAAAAGTTACAAATATTGGAAAGGAAAAGTTTCTGTTGCTCATACATGTAGAAAGTTTCATATTTCAATGTAAAAAAAACACACTTTGATTGGAAAAGTTAATGTGTCGCAGAAGTATAAATATAATTTTGTTTTCAAATAACCAAAGAGGTTACCATTTTCTAGTCTTTTCCGAAGATCTTTCGTTGATTTCATATCTTCCGGATATAACGTAATTTGCAAAGATAAAATGAACACTTTAAAAGCCCAAACGGATCATCGTGTCAGTCGGATGATGTTAGTTAGGTTATAGACCACACTGGGACAAGGATTCAAATCTGTAGTGAGGCGGGAGCTCATGTGCTTCGGATTCCACGTTAATTAATAGGTCCATCTCCCACATAGCATCCCTGCTGAAAAGGACGTAAAACTCAAAATCAATCAATCAAATCCGTAGTGAACCGGTAATCCGATTGAAACTCGTAAACCCAGGAAATAAAAAAGTGATTTTACTTATTCCCTTGCGTTTAAACAGTATTTTTGTCAGATATGACCAGGACTGGAGATGTTATCCCCGGAGCACGAAAAACACGACGCCGAAGTTAACAGTTAAGTAGATTCCCAAGAGCAGGCATATCGAGCTCTTTCTCAGTTTTAACTTTGGAACATGAAATCCGTGTGTGTGAGGGAGGGGGAGAAGTCAAAGACGCAAAAACAGGATTTGGAAACGTCTAGAAAGAGAGCAAGAGGGAAGAATATAAATATGAAACTTGCTTATCATTGAAGTTTATGATCCAAAACGCACATAGTGTTTATTCGAACTATTGCCAGTGATGACTTGTAAGTTCTCCATCAGAAGATAAGTTTCTGCAGCCATTATTTTATTGGAAAATATCATACAAGCTAATGGGGAATAGAACCAAGATTTCCAATTGGAAGTCTGGCTCCTAACCACTACACCATCGATTGCTTTACCCAAACTTTGTTTATCAAATAGTGTAGTGTTTGGTTCTGAGAACGATAACACGAAAAGTGTATATTGCAGATCAATGATATTTTTCCAGTGACCTGGTAATTCCCTTGCCCTATATCAACCAGCATTCGTAAATCGTCTCTATCGTGATACGGTGTTTGCTTCCACATTCTTATGTATTGCCTGTCCAATATGATAAGTCGATTCTTCACAATCACTTTGCAAAAGAATTAACGTTGGCGTGAACAGGATTTGAACCTACGTTCGATAGATGTTTTATTCATAAGACCATTACGTTACCCCTACACTATTAGTTTTATTATTTCCTTACAGAAATTACAAACTGGAAACACAACCACGTGAGTCAAACTTAAACAACTGATAATTAAGTACAAAAGGAGGTTGAAACCTGCTTACTATATTACATAATAACACATATACTATATATCACATAAAAATATTATATGACAAAAAAATTGCCATTTGCTAGTCTTAAAGAGAGGAATGTGCGTTATTGCAAAACCACTTCTAAAAACCGGCTTAAAAAGTGCCGGTTCCTGTCCGAGGTATGTATCTTTCGTCGTGTGCGTTTAAAAAATTCAAAATACGTGCGTGCATCTAACAAGGTTGTGAAGCGCCGAAAATTTACGAAAGTGCTGGCAACAAGAAACAGCACCGCTCGATGTTTGGTGGGGGATAAAAAAGAAATCAGAGAATAAGATATATTGTACCGTGAAGTGTGAAGGCGGGCGACGGGTGATGCATCCCAACCCCTCCTGCATGGTGTGCCAGATTGCTTGTGAGCCGACACAGTGTGTATATCCATAAGCTAATGTGTCCTCTTGCTGTCAGTGTTCGCACAAGGCATCTGGGGCTCGTTGAATCTCACACAGACGCACCCGTGTTGGGAGAAGTTGGTGTACTACCTGAAACCACAAAACCTGCATGTACTCAGGTACAACCGTGTTCGATATGTTAGACCACACCTGCGGCCAATCTACGTGTGGCTACAGCTGAGCTAAAATAACGGTAGAGGAAGAGTGTGCGGTGAGTGTCCTATATAACAAGCGCGCATTGTGTTGTTGAGTGTGGAGGAACCTCCCGGAATAATTCCAATATCGAATAAACGTCTTGATATATGCTGGACACTGCTCAACAAATTGAATAAAATTAGGGCTTTGCGGTTGACTATAATCCTTCCAAAAATAACTTACCTAATTATTAGTGATAGAGCTGGGAGATGAGAGCCCCGCATAATTGTCAGCCAGAAACAACGTTTCGTATTTGATACGAATATTGACTAAGCCCAACCCACCAGTGGAACGAGGCAAATAAAGGGCTGTACGGGGAATGCAAAATTAAAATCCTCGCCAAATATGCCTAAGGAATATGGATTCAAATTCTTTCGCATGAATTTCTGGGAAAGGAAAAACACGCGCTCTGTACCACTAGTTAGAAACAACAAAATGAATACGGTGAAGTAAATGGAGCCTACGGAAACGCTGTGAGTAGAAAACTTACGTAGTTGCGTTAAAAGGGGAGCTGGGAGTTGTGATACATACTTCATCATAGTTGGGAATTTGGTTAGACGTAAAGGGGATGCCTAAAATAGTGAGTGAAGAAACATGCGGTAAGGCCGAAGAACACAAAGGGTCCTCTGGGTGCTGTGTTTTCCTGTCCTTATACTGTAAATCCGAGCATCGGGAAAAAAGTGTCAGTACAGGAGACACGCCCTGTAGTGAGACAGGGTCAACTCCGGTTAAGGCCAAATCATCGGCATACCCAAAAATGTTTTGACTGCGGAACAGGGAGGGTCCATTCGAAGACAACATGGCCAAACGATGGAGAAGCGGGCAAACCACAGCAAAAAAGAACGATGCTAAGACAGCACCCCTGACGCAGTGCGCGTCGTAAAGAAATGTTTGGGTATAGAAGTCCATTTACTTGCAAGCGGACCTGAGCCTGATCATATAGATTATGAATTACCTGTCGGAAATCAGCTGGAAAACCTTAAGATTCAAGCGTCAGGTGGAGAAACTGATGGTCTACAGAATCATAAGCTTGGCTAAATCCACGGCGATTGCGCTAGCGAAGGTCATAATACGCAAATAGATATCGCATTGGAGCGAAGCGTGTATTTGATGTTATGCGAGGCATGTAGCAAAGCTTGATACGGGCTAATGTGTTTCTGAATAAAGGACGGTGTCTGGCAGCAAAACTTTCGTAAATAATTTAAGGTCCACTGCGAATAAGGACAGCGGCCTATAATCGGTCACGATTTCCGCAGGGGAGGACTTTGGAAGGAGTACCACAATAGCTGTGTTTTGAGAAAAGGGGTCCCAGATAACCATGCGTTAAACAGGGAAACTATTGTACGGCTGAGAAAAGACCAATAACGTTCATAAAAAGCAGAACTCAGACCGTCAATCCCACGGGAGCTACGGCCTTTGGTACCTTTAAGAACAGAAAAAAAGTCATCCGCTGTGATAGGACATATTAAGGCTTGAGAGTCAGTCTCTGTCAACTTCTGAGACAGAGCAGACAAAAATTCCGGGACGTTAGAGATCCGGGGTCTGTACACTCGTGAAAGCTGTATAATGCCTTATGAATTCTTGGAGTATTTGTAACGAGTCAGGAACGACCATTCCGCCCGACGTTAGTAGGGAGTCAATGTACGTAGCTTTACGCTTCCGAAACAGAAGATCAACTTGGTATATGGAGGCAGTTTCTTCCAGGAAACAATGATAAAAATTCTGCGAAAAATATGTATTTATGCATGTGAATCTACTTGACGTAACCGACTCTTAAGTTCCTGAATTCGGATCCTGTTAGCCAAGGTCGGAGGGGCAGCCCATAACTCGCTGAGAGCTCGATAGAAAGATTCTGATAGCGTACGGTCTTGCTGTTGTGTCAATTTACCACGCCATTGAAAAAAAAATCTACGAATTTTAGGTTTACCGTATAAATGCCACCATGTAACAACATTGGGGAAATGTCATTGAATCTTACACCAATACTCAAAGCGTGTCACAAATTCGTCGATCACGTCCTCATGAGGCAAAAGCGCGTTATTAATCTTTCAATACGACGGACCTGGTCCAGCGGGAAGAGAAAAGGAAGCTTAAAGGCTACTTCAACCGCAGCATGATTTGACAAAGAGGGCAAGAGGGTTAAAACATAAAGCACTGCATTGCATAAAGGATCTATGACATACACTCTGTCGCGGCGGTTCTTAATGGACAAACAGCAATACCTCAACACATGCGGAGAATTAGAAACAAAAACAGCATCATTTAGCTTCATGGAACGCACATGCTCAACTAGTTATGGGCAGGAGGGTAAAGGGGTGAGGAAGTCTCTAGGACCTATCACCGCATTAAAGTCGCCCAGCATTATACATTGATCGACACCAGGTGGAATCATAGATGGTTTGGTCGTTGGAAAAAACTCATCCCTCTCTCTAATTTTAAGAAATCCAGAAAAAGCATACACTAAGATAATAAAAATGCCTGAGATATAACATGAAACGATCATAAACTAAACCTTTTCTTAAAGTATCGCGACTCCTCTGGTTGCTTCACAATTAATAATAGCGTTATAATCAGGGAGAAAATCGAAAGAATGAAAAGTCAATTCAGGGAGACGACATACATCAGGACGGCGGCGCACTATAAACTGCTTTAATAACGCTAAATATGGTGCTGAGCTAACATTAATATTAAGTATTAGAAGGGCGAATGCATTTAACATGGGCATGCTTTGAGGCACTATGAAAAAACCCACACTACAAAACTTACTTGAAAAATCCTTAGAAATATTGGGAGAAAAGACCTCATCAAAGGCAACAATCCGGCCTAAGTGTAAACAACTAGCAAGAAAAAATAAAGAAACCAGAAAACCACGCATAACATGCGAATATGATTCAACACAGAAACACCGTTTTTATCGTATCGTGGAAAGGAGGCGAACTTTTAACACACACTGCAGTTCAGAGTCAGATGTGGATCGGTCTTGCGATAACTGGTCACGTGAACTGGACTGTTTTGATCTTTGTGAAACACAAAGGAAAGCAGTTCGTTCATTCTTTTTAGTTGCTGACCTTGAAAGTCTGCGACGTTTCTTGTTTTGAGAGAGAATCAGACTCCTCGGAAATAGCACTCTATGAGAAAGTAGGGATAATAAAAGTTCCACTTGTCATAGACTCTGCCGAGATCATTGTAATAGTTTGATTTGAAAATTGCACTGACATCTTCGAAACTTCCAGTAGCGTATCTGTAGGTTGCTTCGGGGGCGCAAGGAGTGTGGGCCCTTCCATCTCAGGCTGCAAAGGTTTGTATGACGAAGGATCATCTGAAAGGCGAGGTAACTCAGGAAAATCATCATACTCAAGGTTAGGATTAACCTGCGCAGAGCCGGACGGGAGGTCCGAGGTACCCCCGCCAAGCGATCCACAAATTCTAGGGTAGGAGCAGGACGCGTCACTTTCCCTATTTCCATCATCTGAACAGATACAGCGTTAGGTTTCACACCCAGTGAAACCGATTTTTTCTTGACTGGGCAGTTAGACACTGTGTGGGAGACACTCTGGCAAAAAAGGTGATAGGTTGTCCCTCATACGAGACGGTCACTTTATAGCCCTGTACGATTACACGGGAAGTGATGTGTTTCGTCAGTTCCATGTGTATAATTCTACCACCACTGTCGATTCCAGTAGGAAATGGGGCGGTCCAATATTACTTTTCCACTCGGCTCACTGTACCATAGGCCCGAAAATGATCTTCTAACACAGTTAGAGGCACTTCAAATGGAAAATCATAAACACGAACCATTTTCACTGGATATTCAGCTGGAACAATGCGCACAAGGCTTGTATTACCATCGGCATGCTTAAAGGGCACTGTGTCCGGAACTATCGATGAAAACTGGTAATAAGCCGTAATAGATTTAAATTTGATGTAGATACTATAAGACTCTTCGTGGAGCCGTAATGCATAAATTTGCTCAAAAATACCTGGAAAAGTCTTAGTTAACCATTGGTAGACAAGGCTCGAATGGGGTCGAGAGCTCCGGCATCGCTTATCAAACATGAGTTTATATTGCATTTCCTTCTTATATGGCATCGCACTAGAATAATTACGAAACTTGAACGAACTTCACTGGAGTATAACAACACCAATCAGCCAAAATAGGCCTCAACTAACGTCTATTAACAATTCACAACAAGTTTGGATAAAGCAAATAGTCACTTCCAGCACTCCTGCGATCTGCACTGCTCGAAGGCTCGAGCGTAACTGTTCTATCATGCCATCTGTATTTACAAGGCAAATATTACTTTAGCCCTGATCTTTGGAATAGTCCGGCTGCTTTCTGTAAAGTTAGTTGCAGCAAAGTGCACAACGAAACTGATTTATTCGACGTTCTAGAGAGGAATTGGGGTCAACTGATAAAGGAAAAACATACAATCACTGAAAAGATAGAGAAATAAAACATATTTTGCAGTATTTTCGCCATGCAAGTTCAAACGTACGTGAATAATAGTAATAATAATAATAATAATAATAATAATAATAATAATAATAATAATAATAATAAAGTAATAATAATAATAATAATAATACCTATATTGTAATATTGAAAGTAACTATGTTTCGGACTCCTAATCTCTTGAACCACCCTACCGATCTCGCTCAAATTTTCAACATTGATAAGAATCGGGCCCTGGAAGCTGTTTTATAATTTCATTTTAACCTTAAAACTTAGGGAAAGGAGGAGGGGAGGATGATTGATATATAAAAATGAATAAAACGTAATAACTCTTGAACTACCCGATCGATCTCTATCAAACTTTCAACATAGATCAGGTTCGGATCTGGGACGGCTTTTGCCATTTCAGTTTGATGGTGCAACTTAGGAGACGGAGAGAAGGTGATATATGTAAAAAAATGAAAATGAAAGTGATTCTCTTTGTGACTTTATCACTCTTGAACCACCAGACCGATCTCGATTAAATTTTCAACATTGATCAAGTGCCATTCATCTATTTACTTTGACGATATAATTTAGGGTTGAGGTGAGGGAGGGGTTAAAACAATAAAATAAACTTGATAACCCGTGAAACAAAGGGCCAATCACGATCAAATTTTGAACATAGGTGAAGTTCGGGCCTGAGATGATCTTTATCGTTTCACTTTCACGTGAGAATTTGGGGAGGGGAATGGGAGAGGGAGATATTTAAAACTAAATAAAACAAAATGTCTCCTGAACTACCAATCTTGATCAAAGTTTCAACCTAGATGAAGTTCGAACCTGGGATGATTTCTGTCATATCACTTTGACGGTGTATTTTAAGAGATGAGGAGGGGGAGCCACATTTATGAAAGAACGAAGAATTACCGGTGTTAAGAAGTGAATCTATAATTTTTGCAGTCGCTGAGATTAACAGTGACATATCTGATGCTGTTTAAATCCAAATTAATCCCCACAACTTGGAGGAGGGGGAGACATGTAAAAATGATCTAAAAAACAATACCAGTTTTCGATTCATGGTTTTCCGGCTCGCTAAGTTCAACAATGGTACTGCAGATGCCGTGCCCACAACATAGGATGGAAGGGGTTATACAAAAAACATCGAAAATGACCGATATCAGAAAGCACTTTAGTAGTACTAACAGTGACTGAGTAACGGAATATATTACTATTTTTCTCAATTTAACCCAACGAAGCGGGTAATTGATATTAATAATAATAATAATAATAATAACAGTAATGATAATAATAATAATAATAATAATACTGTACTGTGAATGAACACTTATTATTATTATTATTATTATTATTATTATTATTATTATTATTATTATTATTATTATTATTATTATTATTATTATTATTATTATTATTGTACACGTACATTTGAACTTACATGGCGATATTAATGCGAAACATGTTTTGTTTCTGTAATTGTTGCCGGATTGTATGCTTTCCTTTATCAGTGGACACTAATTTCTCACTAGGCCGTCGAATAAGTAAATTTCGTTGTGTTCTTTGCTTCGTTACAAAGATCACGGCTAAAGTAAGTAATGTATGGATGATAATTTCAGGTGAAATGATAGTGTAAGGGTAACGTAATGGCCTTATGCATAAGACAGCAATCGAACGCAGGTTCAAATCCTGTTCACGGCAACATTCATTCTTTTGCAAATTGATAGTGAAGAATCGATTTATCATACTTGTCAAGCAATACATAAGAATGTGAAAGCAACGCCTGTATCATGATAGAGACGATTTACGAATGCTGGTTGGGATAGGGCAACGAAATTACAAGGACATTTCAAAGACATCATTGATCTGCAACATAAACTTTTCCTGTTATCGTTCTCAGAAACAAACACTACACAATTTGATAAACAAAGTTTGGTAAAGCAATCGGTGGTGTAGTGGTAAAGTGCGGACTTCCAAACGGAAAATCTTCGTTCGATTCCCCATCAGGTAGTATGATTTTTTCGCATAAAATAATATCTACAGATATTCATCTTCTGATGGAGAACTTACAAGGCGATAGTTCGAATAAACAGTATGTGTGTTCTACATAATAGACTTCAATGATAGTATGTTTCATATTTATATTCGTCCCCCTATCTCTCTTCCTTGACGTTTTCTTATCCTGTCTTTGCGTCTTTGACTTCTCCCCCTCCCTCACTCACACGGATTTCATGTTCCAAAGTTAAAACTGAGAAAGAGCCCGATATACCTTGTCCTGAGAATCAAATTAACTGTTCGGCGTCGTGTTTTTCGTGCTCCGGGGATATCTTGCGACATCTCCAGTCCTGGCCATCTCTGACACAAATACTGTTTAAACGGAAGGGAATAAGTAAAATATCTTTTTTATCCTCTGGGTTAACTATTCTCAATCGAATTACCGGTTCACTACGGATTTGATTGTTTGTTTTTGAGTTTTAGGGATGCCGTTCAGCAGGGATGCTATAGTAGAGGTGGACCTATTGATTAACGTGGAATTTGAACAATATGAGGTCCCGCGTTACACAGATTTGAATCCTTGTCCCAGTGGTGGTCTATAACCTAACCAACATCATCCGACTGGTACGATGATCCGTTTGAACTAATTACGTGTTCATTTTATGTGTGCAAATTTCGTTATATCCGGAAGAGATGAAATCATTGCTGGCTCTTCAGAACAGATAAATCTTCGGAAAAGACTAGAAAATGGTAACCTCTTTGGTCTTTTGAAAACAAAATTTTTTTTATACTAATTCGACAAAATTTGTTTCCATGCTGTCATTTTTTTCACATTGAAGTATGAAACTTGTTACATGTATGAGGAACATAAACATTTCCTTTCCAGTATTTGTAACTTTTCATTACGATAAACTTTGGACTTTTAATATTATGTATTTTTGTTAGAATTTTATCAGTAAAATAGAGTTCTTCTATATTCCCTTTCTTTCTCTTTTCTTTTCGTTTCGGTTCTTTTTTTAGTTTTCTGTTCTCTTTGCGTTAGTAGTCTGAAATGAAGGATATGAACAACGCTATCTATTGAGTTTATTAGAATGTATTACGGAACAGTAAATCCAATGAACACTACCTAATTTGCAATCGAACAACGCGGAAAAAAATCATGTGTGTTAAACTTTTGACATTATCCTAGATGTGTCTCGGAGTTCTACAGTCCTACCTGAAATTGAGTGTGCTATCCATTATGAGAGGGATAAATGAGTGTCTAAAGCATCCTCTATATATTCTAATAGTTCTAAAAAAAGTATGTAGAAAGAAACGTTATTTCCATATTATTGTTGTATTTCTGGAGACGGAACTTTTAATATTAGGTTCTTTTGTTACTATGATTGAATACCACATTTTTATCTGTTATCCTTTTTCCTCTTCTCTCCTCTTCTCTCTCTTTGCCTCATTTCTCAATAGACATCGATTTGTTTCAATTCTTCATTGTGTGTGTTTCAACTTCTCCTTACATCATCTTATGAATCATGTTTCGTCTCGGTTATGTTATTTCATTTTGTCGAAACTAATACATATGTAGTTTGAAATAAGAATTGCGCTCATGTTGTTAGCTAATTTTAGTATAGGAGAGAAGAAAGGAGGAGAGAGAGAGGGGTCTCTTGACCTGATACGATTATGGGATAGGATGGTTTATATTGGGTGGATTAACTGTACGGCGTTTTCTGTCGCAATTTTTTTGATGCGTAGTGTACATCTTCATTTTGGAAGGCGTTTCTCTCTTTAGTTCCTTGCATAGGAGGACTCATGGGGGCATGGGGGCATTGTCCCCTAACTTTTTGCCAAAAAAGTACCACCTATAAGATGGTCACATACCAAGACGGAAGAAAAGGTCTACCTCCCACTCTCCCCCAATCCCAGCAAACAGTTCCTAGCTCCACCTATGGTACATTGTTTGGTGAGAGTCTTACTTACCTAAGTTCTTTCCAGTATAAAAATTATAATAGAAGGGATAGTGTCGGCCTGGCCAAGTTGAGTGCCCTTGGCGCGTGTCCTTTACGACCACACTCTATGTTTATAAACTTGACACGTCAGTTGGAGAACAGTAAGTTACAAAACCATATTTTCTGTATTGAATAAATATTTAGTACAAAAGAGATGGCAAAAAGGTTACTGATGGTAGTATGTATATGAACGGTTTACGCATGAGACAAGAGGTGAAAACGAGTTCATGGGGCCGTTAGGGACTAGAGGGAACCCTTGCTAAGTACGAAGTTTTAGTGCCTCATGGAGCCGTACTAATATGAGGAAGGGGCCCAAGATAATTTCTATCGGAAAGACGAACTTAGGGTCCCGCAACCTTTTTGGTAGGAAGAATGGAGAAAACATTTGTGATTGCGAAAATTAGACCAACACCTATAGATCCTCGGTGCAGAGATAAGAAACGGATTCTCAAAATTAAGAAACTATTTTTAAGAGTGTTGTTGCTTTAGATATAAATACTACTACTAAATATAAATACTATTATATAAATACTAGAACACAATAACGTATTCTATTAACTGTTTGTTAAAAATAAATTATGTAAATCTGAGAAATTTTCCAGACGGTAATTGCTCGTTAAACGCATTTTCCAAACTTACACAAATAGTTACCTTCATTTTAAATCAAATATTACCTAAGGATGAAGAACAATTGATAATTGCATAAGTGTAACTTAATGCCTTCCCCTGTCCAATTAACGTTATAAATCTCGTTTTTTTGCCTAATGTAAAATGGTGTTGATTGGAGTGAAAATAACCCATGATGATGTTACGGAAATAGGGCTATAGGGGAATGAAGAAATGCGGCTATAAGGTCATCGTCATGGGCATTCTGTATTGCTACTAACTCTCTAGCTAGCATGGTGAACGCAGGTCATTAAGTGCTATTGGTAATAACTATTGCTCGCCAGTAGTCACCGAAATCTTTAATTTTGTATGAAGAATAAATTATTTAGCCAAGATATCACAACTCTCAAAATCTTGTGTATTAGATAGATACGCCTTTACTGTAATTTTAATGTGCACATTGTGTACCAAGAATGTCATAAATATCAATTAACTAATAGTGATATTTTTTTATTTTCTTTTTTGCTATGATCAGAGTTCTATCCGGTATATCTGACACTTATACTAACAGATAACATATTCTGTTTCATGTAATTTTTAAGGAAAATAGCTTTTCCGGCATATGACTTTTCTGACTTTTACATGAGTAGAATGGCTGCCATCTGTTGTTCCTACGTTCACTATGTGCTTCTTCGTTGCCGCTTATATTCCGTTCATTGTAACACTTTTATATTATTTTTATTATCTTTATCATTTCTCTAACAGTAATGTGGATTTGATACGATTTTTTAGGTAAAGGTAGCTGTTTGGAAACTGCAAGTAAAACAGTACGTATGATGTGGTACTAATCATGTCAGGTAGTGTATTTAACTGCTACTACTTCAATATTTTACTCCAAAGTGCAATGGGATTGAACTAAAACGAAGCTTCTTTCAAAATTTGACCCAACTCGGATGATACGGAGGCATTGTGTTGAATTAACACAATCATTTGAACTTCTTTGTTCGTTGTGCAATATAAGCTGAACGCCATGTACTGCTACATTAGATATGGAGTGATCTACGACTATGTACTTCATATGTCGTAGTGAAATGCTACTTCCTGTCGGCTAATTTAATCGACATGAACTTTGAAACTTACAACCTGTAGTTTCTCGGCCATTGGACAGCTTTTAATGTTGTTCCTCAAACTTTGCAGGTTTAAGTCTTGTGACCCCGTATTACTAAACACCCGCTACGCAGACAGACCAAAGTCCTTAATAGCTACCAGTTAGCATCTGGTCGAGGCAGTCTCGCGATTGAGTCAAGGCCTACTAAGCTCTAGAGGTATGACAAGCTCACCTCCTGACAATGCGACCAGTAGCTACCCGCACTGCGTGGTTAGCCACAGCCCGGAAGAGTTCAACCCAACCTGGGAGTCGCAGACATGCCTGAGGGGGCTTGATTATTCCCGGAACTTTCTACCTCTATCATCCAATTAACACTTTCTTTCGCGTAGAGGTATCGCAAACCGTCTAGATAGTCCCCTATCTCTCCCGGTACCCGATCTAATGGTACGTGTTAGGTTAATATCTAGGTTTAATGCTAGTATCTTAGAGAAATTCCTGCCTTCCACTGGAATTGGAAACATTTACCCAAATACTTGGAATCGCCAGCTTTTTCTAGTAGCCGTTCGCCTCTTTCCAGGTAGTAGACTAGCATTCCCTCAGTAAAATTGTCCAAGAGAAGAAGGACTGTCTCTAATTAAAGTAGATTACGAGAGTCATTGACTGATATAGACTGTCTGCGAACAAACATTATCATTTTGGAGTTTCTGGAACCTACCTTAGGTTTAAGTCGGCCAGAAAAGAGAACGCATGAAGGAGTGAGATGTAAAACTAATCATAGGCGACCAATTTTATTGCCCAATCCATAGTTTTTGAGGTAATCATGAGAAAGGAATGAAATGGTGGAACGAAGAAAGTGGGAGGAAACGGGAGAACGCCAAGGAAACCCACGCACACGCTGTTTGTACACCACAAAGTTTACTTGGAGCGAGTTTGGATCAAACCAGGGACTCCAAGCACCAGAGGTGAACGCTCTACCACCGAGCCATCGCGTCCCCTATCGGAAAAGGAGATCGGGGTTCAGACACTTGAGATAAACATTTTCTTCCCGTGCATACAACGTGCATTTCACAGAGTAAATATTGGGCCGCATCTGCGATATAGAGTTTTTGTGATTTCACTTATTCTGTTACCCAAACTGTCGCCACGATTCCAACGATCCCTCATTTATTAGTTGAGGCATTTGAGCTTCACACTGGAACTGATGGACATGAATGTGTAGTTACATATACAGATACTGACATCCAAATACAATACCCTCCTTTCGTCTTCTTCGCAGTTGGGAAAAAAGCAGTAAATAATACGTACCTGTGTATAGATGGAAGTACCCGATGAGAACAATGCCGCATTTACAAAAGTTCTCCACTGAATTCTATCCTTACCCAACTGGTTTCAGTTTCTACTTTGTAATCCTACTTCTGCGAGATCCATCTTAACATTGCCCTTCAATCTGCACCCAGTTCTTCCTAATAGTCGCTTTCCGATTGAACTTACAATTAAAACTTTGAAAGCGTTCCTACTTTCTTCCATTTTAGCTACATCACCTGCCAAACTAAACCTCTTAGATTTGATGACCGTACTAGTGAGTTTGTATGTTGAATGTTTGTAAAAAGATTTAAATTATGAAGTTTCCGCCATTCCCTATTCCCGCTCCTCTTGGGTCCGCATATTCGACTTAAGATCTTGCTCTCAAATTATTTCAGTTACGTTCTTCCCTCAGAGTAAGCGACCATGTTTCGTAACCATACAGTACAACAGGCATGATTATCTTATATATAAAAGAGAACGTACAAATCCTTTGTTTCCTCATCACGCTAATACGGCTGAACCAATTTCTTTCATTTTTTGGGGGTTATTAGGATTTGGACCCTAGATGGTTTTTATCATATCACTTTAATTTTTAATTACCAGTGTCTTGAGATAATTGACCATTCAAGTGTCCATAACGTACAAATCCTTTGTTAGTTCATCATAGGTAAAAATAAACGTATTTATATGCAACCCGCATGACCGTGTCACTCGGCGGGTTAACATAAATGGCAGGCGATATAATGGTTTTTATCATATCACTTGAAAGCGAAAAAGTAAAAATTATCTAAGTAACAAAGTTTATTGCGTTCCGGGGTGACCGCAGCGAAGCGGGGCGGGTTAACATAAATGAGAGGCGATATAATGTTAACATTTACTGCAATCTTCTATGGTTTTTATCATATCACTTGAAAGCGAAAAAGTAAAAATTATCTAAGTAACAAAGTTTATTGCGTTCCGGGGTGACCGCAGCGAAGCGGGGTGAACGCTGCTAGTCGTTTTATATATTTTAAGAGTGAAATTCCTCGACAGGATTCGCGAAGACACAAGATTGACGATAGTAACTGGAATTATAAAACGGGAACTGTGGTTAAATGGAGCCAGTGTTAGGCTGATGATTGTGAGGTGATACCTTTATTTGTGTTGAATTTTCTCTGAAGGGCATAGGTGATTTTAACTGTCTTCGATGTTTCTGTATACGTGTTCCTATCTAGTCTGGTAGAAATTCAGCAGTGTCAACAGTTACTAAGAGAAATATAAATTGACAAGTAGAACTGTCAGAAGTCTTTTTCTTATTATTTCGATAGCAATAGAACCTTTTTTATATTCGGAAGTAAACCTAACATTGAATCAGATCCATTCCTTTAGTAAAAGAATGAGTAGCTTCCAAGAATAGTACTTTCAAACCATCGAATTTTCTTGATATTTCCTTATGATGTTTATGCTTACAATAATGCTAATAATCCCTCAAGCACTTAAGAGTAAACTTAATCTCTTTTAGAAAATTCGTATATAACATTCTCTTTTCTTCCAATGTTTTCCAACAATGTTTTCGAAATTGCTCACGAGAAGTTTACAGTGTTCATAAATGCTTTGAAAATTCTTCAAGCAGTTGCTCTCAAATGATTTGAAACTTCTTTTGTACGAGATATTATGGGATAGTTTACGAGATATTATGAACGTGTTTCGCAACAACAATCAATGGTCAGAAACCAAATATCAAAGCTTTAACTATTTAGTTTACATTAAAGTTTATACTGCGTTCTACTACAAAGTTATATTGAACTCTAAAAGAGAATCGCTCAATTATAATTCACTGGAATAAACGATTATTTCCATGGCAAGATTAAGAACATGCAAGATTAAATATATTGTTCCCTAACTAGCGATGATTCCATACCGAGACCAAGTACCTGGAGGAAACCTATATATCGTCTGAAAGCTCTTGCCATGAGAAGTACGAAACCGTTTTCCAATCACGGGGAAACGTGCAATTTGACCCTATAAGGATCCGCTTCGTTGGTTTTGTGTCCCTATGTAGGGCATATTCGACAGAATAAAAATGAATGATTTGATGTATAACACAAAAGCGCCTGAGACCATTAGACGTATACCTCTCCCAAGTACTCCAGTTTATCAGTGTTGCTAACCATTTTCTGTAAAATTGAGAATGTGTAAAACAGGTTCCCTACCATGAAACGTTTATACGCCAAACTTATCACAAATATCACACGACATTATAGCAAAAAGATCTTGAGTATTACCGTATCCCAACCATCCTAGGTTGTCAGTGTTATTAACCAAATGTAAACATTATAATGATGCAAATGATGTGCCATTGAACGACCATAGAACTAATGTGACAGCTGCAATATTGGACAACCATAGAACAAATGTGACAGCTGCAATATTGGACAACGGAAAACATTGTGTGAATGAATATCTCCGTCTCCCCCCCCCCAAAAAAATAGTTTGACAGTGCTGCCATCCAACGCAAACATTTAATATTTTCATGGGTATATCCATAGAGGTAGACACTATATATTTAGCTTTCCAAAGTAACTTTAAGTGAAATATGTTGGGTTTCGTAGAATATAACAATTCAGGAATGTTCAATTCAGGAATGAATCTGCAGATTATATGGAAGGCTGCTTTCATCTCTGTAACTTTATTACATTGGATAGAAATTTTACACGTCACTGCCAATCTACTCGAAACTTTGAAATTGTAAATTTAGATTGACGCAGAGAGAAAAACAGAGAGAGAGAGAGAGAGAGAGAGAGAGAGAGAGAAACGGAAAATGGAAGGTTGAGAAAGAGAAATAACACTTTTTACTTTACATTATTTTTATTGAATATGACCAATAAGAAAAGTCTTCGTTAGAATTTAAAATTATATAGATTTCTCTAGACGTTTTACTTTACTTGTATACCTATTCTTCAATAATACTATTAATAAATTCAATATATTTTGAAACTTCTGTATAGACACCAGGCTTTCGATTGAATGCACAGCTGTCTCCCCAGGAAACAATACCATACTGAACACCATCTCGAATAAGAGGTCCACCACTATCACCCTGAAATAAAATAATTTAATATTATATTTTCCAAAGTTCATTGTATTAAGTAGGTTATACATTACACATTGCTTAAATAATATTATTAAGGCTCACCTTTACGTAATTAAATACAAATTAAATGATACTTGAAGTATGTTAACACTTCAAGAATATGCATATTTTTTTCTTTTACTCCTTGAATACAATTTTACTACGAATTAGAATTGACGTGATGCTATTGTTTCTTTGTATCTTCACTTTATTCGGTGCTGATTAAACCTAAATGTTTATAAGGAATATATTAATTTTTGAATCTCCATTGGGGGTAGCCAACAATTCATAATTATGGAATAACTAATGCAGACTGACAAATAATCCCGAAGCAGTCATTCAATTCACCACTAACTATAAGGCCAATCAACCACTAAGTAAAGTTGAGCAACTAAATCTCTGTCCCTTCGCTCCTTCGCAGTATACCACATCTAATTAATTATTATATAAATAAGTCATACAAATCTTACTTACACGAACAATTCCTTATGTTCCTACATACTACCCATTGTAACAACTCACAGCCAAGTATGTTCAGAATTTCTAATTAATTTATAACTCAAGCATAAATAAGTTATCGAGAAATTCCAAAATAGGTGTTAATTATACTAGTTATTATATCTCATTGATTTTCATGTATTACTTTACTTAAAGAACAATGCGTTGTAAGGTGAAGTTGCCACTTTATTTATGAATTATTTATATTCGAGAACAGACTTCATTATTACTTCATCACACACTTGTTAAACGACTTTGTAGTACGCAGAAGTGCTTTGACATCATTTCGTGGAATGTAATTCAAAACGTTTGCTGCACCAACATTACCCAACAAAACTTACTGGCAGGAATTTCAGGCTGCATACTTGTATATAGTGAATGTTGTATTTTATTAGATAATATTAAATTAGTTCCTTTATTAAAGTTCAAATTTACATTAACCTAAGTAACATTTATAAAACCATTCAATTTCTTTATTTGGAATTTTTGTTGGACTTAACGTTATGTATCAGTTTCATTATGCAATCATTTTCATCTTACTTTTCGATATCATCTGCCTAGTGCATTAGGGGAATTATTATGATTGGTTTCATTCTCTAAGCAACTATCCTAGATTTACAGAACAGAGAAGGGAGAAGTAATAAGATTTGGATGTCTGAAAATAATAAAGGATCGGAACAGTAATTAAATTCCGGATAGAATAATGCAATTTCTTTTTTGTTTCGGTATTTTATTCTAACTAATTTTGCATCATAAAATATCTATAGAAAACTATATAGTAATGCAAATACAGCAACATATACCTTTCAAGTCCTACAGGTCAACTGTTAGATGCAATCTCAATTACAACTCTGCAAATAAATTTACTTGGTGCTACGTTGATATGATGTGTATAGTTCTCAAGTCATGCTGATATCATCGGAAATCGGATTACAGCCCTCTCTCTACCAAGCGGACGGGTACATTTGGTCTCTAGAAACATGCAAAACCCTACTCTGCTTGTGGCCAAAAAAATAGCAGATGAATATGTTCCTACATCACCAAAACCTAGGAATGTCCAATTTGACATTTCGGAAGATTCAAGTCGTGAGCGTGAGCTTAATGGAATGAAGAAATCATGACCAGAGTATTGTTATTGTAACTTTTAGGAATCGAACAGCTCAAGTTTGGGTTACGCACATGGAATCTACAATATAATTATTATAATTTTGTGACTATGTAGTAATGATTGTAATGGGTTACATAAGTACTTAAGTGGCACAGCATCCAAATTATACCCACTATTCACAGCGTTTACAAGGCTTACTTTATTACTCAGTGGGGCATTTTTGATCAATATTTGGCAGCTACTTAGAATTGATGCTATCAGAATGTCAGTGTCAATAGTAGCAGCACTATTCCCATGTATTTTCAATGAGATATATTAAAAGACAAAGTATCCACTAGATAAATCTCTGTTTTAGAATATTTGGTTATACTAATTATAAACAGCTACTAGGTCGCTATTTTCAGCTTATTGTCAAACACCCTATTCGTAGTTTGCTTGCACACAATAAGAATGGATTAAAATATCCACTTAAATACTGTAATGCTTTATTAAACAAATTAAAGACTAAATTGTAGAAGTGACGTTGCTTCGTGTGTTGAGAACAATAAACGGTGAAATCAGTGCTATCTTATGGCCGAAATTAAACACTCTGCCATAAATTCTGTTAGGAGACATTGAGTCAAAATTCAGGGAAAAATTGAAAATTGCTGAACCCTTGTTTACCAAGTGGACAAAGATGCATTGTTTCAAAGGTTCTAGGGATTTGAACTGGCGTCCTCTAAGGTAATTGTCCAAGGAATGAAACAGGTGATAAGCGGACTGTGCAATATCCGCAGAGTATGTAGGATGCAACAGTGTTTCCCATCTAAGGTATTGAATGTTGTCCCGGGAAATTCTAGACATCCTAGACGGAGTTTTTCTAATAACGCAATATTGGAATTTGAAAAAAAAATGTTTTTTGGCGATGACTTGCACCTGTAATTAATTGGTTGTGAACAAGATTTTTACTGCTACGCTCAAAGTAGTTTTTCAGATAATGAAGAAGTATTATTTTTGAAGCATGTAAATCTTTTTTTGTCATTTTTTCTTACCGTCCTAGCAAAACATGTAAATAGTTGTCCATTGATAGTAAGTTTCCGTATGAGTAAAATATATTTCTCCTCTCATATCCCCATAGATATACAAATATGTAAGTCTATTTCAAGGTAAAAAGAAAACTTTTTGTTATTATATTCGCCTGCTTTATCTGCTTATGTCCTTGGGAACTTCAAAGTTATTACTTTGCCAACCAATATGCCAATTGACTCTCATCTTCATTATTGTACGTCATAGCTATGAGAAATAAAATAGGAAAATTCTTGTTATTTTAATTTTCTCCTTGTATACACGTCCACACTGCTTGTTTGTATACTTATGTGATACAACTCACTCATAAAAAACTTTAGAGACAATACCGTAAGTCTTATAAGTTAATATCATAATTATTATCTTTCTATTTAATTTTTGCTGAAATATTACAAGATGTCTTTTCAAAATTTCCAAACATTCACTTACAAATAAAACCAGAATTATATTTTCTACTTTCAAGAGACATTTGTTTTTCACACACAAAAAAACTGCGTACTTTTTCAAGATATCCCAATCACTTCTATTAACTCCTTATAGAAAAGTAGAATTTTATACATTTGTTATTAATTTTTTGCTTCTCATTACTTTTTACATTTACTTTACTACTAGTAATTTATTACTTTTTGTTATGTAACGAAATTTTATGAAACAAATCCTTACAGTAGTAATATTGTTACATACTACCAAAATTCTAATGGTTTTATTCATTTGTTTACTTTATACAGTATTATGTACCCATTACATATTTGAATCCTTAGGTACATTATAAGGGTCAAATTTACCCCTGCCTCCTTCCTTCTTGAGTTATTTGATTATGTTTAATTCTTTCCTAATGGCTTTTTGTGACATCTTATAAACGTAATCTTTCAATTATTTCCCAATCTCAGTTTTTGATTATTTTGAAATTGGGAGATGGTAAAGTTTGTGTCATTCGTTTACCTCGAGTTTACACTTCGAGGGTCAATTTGACCCATAATTTGTATGACATATCTGAAGTTGTACTATTGCAAGTTTTGCACGCATAGGCACAATATGTCGGATGGTATACCATGATATTACTACAGTAAAATATAGAAAAAGAGGAAGAAGAACAAGAAGAAAAAGAGAGAAGTTTTATTTCAAGGTTGTGCTGTGTTCAATCGTCGAGTAATGCTGATCGTTTCTCTTTTATCACTCATAATTCTTAGAACACGTATCATGTTTAGTGTTTATCGTAAAAAAATGAGTGGACTTACAGAGAAGGAAATAGTGGACGATCTGTTACTTAGCGATAATGAGGATGCCTGTAGTGAGACCGAGGACGTGTCACAGAAAATTGATTCAGATTCTTGGAACGGAAGGGATTATTGCGGAGAACAGTCAAGTACTGGACAGATGACGATAAGCCACTTGTCTTTCAGATTGGAATGAAGAAATCAGTTACACAAGATAGAAATTTCATATCCAAAGATAGTACCATTTGGAACAAGAATCCGCCAAAAACTTCACAAACGCGTAAATGTAATGTGATAAAGAGCGTCTCAGAACCAGCCAAAAATGTTACCGCTTCATCGTGGAAATCTGCATTGGATATATTCACTACTCCTGGCCTGCCCTACGAGATAATATTGTGTACAAGCTTAGAGGGTAACCGGATATCAAGAGAAAAAACATTAGCTGAAAAGAAATTAATGCTATTGAACTAACTGCTTTTATAGGTTTGCTTTTGCTTGAGAAAAATTGGGACGTACCTGTAAAACAAACATTTCTTGATCGACATTCAAACCAAACGTACAGAGCAACAAGGTCTGTAAACCCTTTATTGAATATACTTCTGTTTTACGGTTTGATGATAAACGTACTAGGACAGCAAGATTACAGACAGATCGCCTTGCACCAATCGGTTTTGTGTGGGAAATATTTACAAGAAACTGTACATGGGCTATGGCACCAGATGTGTATCTTACAATTGATTAGCAATTGGTGTCATATAGGGGTAGATGTCAATTCATTCAATACATGCTACAAAAGCCTGGAAAGTACGGCATTAAATATTTTGGGTATGTCGTTTGAATTCAGGATTGCTTACAAGGGAATTGTGTACACAGGCAGAAAACCAGGCTTACCACCATAAACTAATTTGTCCAATAGTGTTGCCATGGACCTGAGTAGTAGCATTCAGAAATCTAATCCAGGTCAAAATGTAACAACAGATAATTACTTTAAAAGTTTGGATCTGGCTCAGCAGTTGCTAGCCAGTAACATTTCTCTAGTGGCTATAATGAGGAAACACAGAGAGGAGGTGTTAGCAAGTAAATCACGTGCAAAACATTCCTCTGAATTTACGTTTGTTCATGATGTGACAATGGTTATTTATGTTCCCCCCCCAAAAATAGAAGAGTGGTTATTTTGTCGTCAAGGCATCATAGTCCTACGATTGATTCAGAAAGTGAGAAACAAAAGCCCGAAATCATTACATTCTGCAACAAAAATAGGTGTTGATACAACGGATATATTTGTAAGAACATATACAACAAAGCGTCATACTAAACGATGGCCGATGGTATTGTTTTCAATATGTTAGACGTAGCAGCATTCAATGTATTTATTCTATATACAAGCATCAATCCTGGTTACAATGTAAACGTTAATCATAGTCACCAACTTTTGTTGAAAGATATGGTGGACGAAGTGGTGAAATCTTTCACAAAAATGCGTACCAGTATGAATAGTTTGAGGAAGAACGTCTTTTGATGCCTTAGAAAGATGCGATGTGACAGTGTCTTTGTAGCAAAACGACCAATTAGGAAAAAGAAAAAGGAAAAGTGTTCGATGTGTCCACATTCAAAAGATAAGAAACCTTCGACGGTGTGCTTCAAATCCCAAAAGTATGTTTGCCCACTTCACACTCGCTGATTGTGTGTAACTTCAAACAAATTTCCAAGCACACATTCATATTGTTGCTTTTCTCAGCAAATTGATGTAGTTTGAAAAAAATATACCCTTGTACAAAATTATTATTTATAGTATATTTTTAAGAAATAATTCGGAGTATGTTTGTCTAATTCACGCTTGCTCATTGTATGAAAACTGTGTGTAACCTGAAGCAAGTGTTCACGAAGCATTTAAATTGGTGGATTCCTGAGCAAACAGATGCCTAATGTTTAGGAGATTTCGTAAATTGAAAAATATACTCTTGTACAAAACTGTATATTATACTGTGTCTTTAAAAATAATTTTGGAGTTATTTTTTTTTGTAGTCACAAAATTCATAACTAATATCCACACTTTCTCTAAAATAAGAAATGTAAAGTGTACTAAGATAGGTATATTACCTTCATAAAAGTTATCGTTTCGGTTTTAAATAATTATTACAGTTACGTGAAGATGTAATCTCTTGTACAAAACGGAAAACTATTTAACAAACTAAGAAAAGCAATCTAAAGTCTAATATCTGAGTAGGCCCGCAATCTTTTGTGTGTATTCTATAAAAATAATACTGTGTCAAATTGACCACCAAAGTGTAAATACGTAGGGAAAGTTTGAAGTGTATCGAAAGGTTAATTTCGAGTTATGAGCTTGTTCATATTTTCTCTCTTAAAAGAGGATTTGTTACGAAACAGTGTTATAAAAGTGCCGTCGGTCAAATTGTAGGTTAAAATGACATTTCAGAGAAGCGATACTTCAAATGTTCATCCATATTTGTCCACCATATTCTCTTTAAAATAGAAATCACAAAAACTCTTAAAATTTAATACATTATGTTTACTTTAGAACTTATATATGGAATATTTCTGGTTAGAATTACGTAGATTATTAAAATTTATATTTTTTGTTAAGCATTTGAAATTTTACATTATTGAAATATAAAGTCCATATGTTCAGTAATTCTTAGAGAATTCCTCACCAACTTTCAAAATGGTACGGAATTTCTTATATTTTATGTTTCTAGTAAGTAGGGATTCTTCTTGATATTGTAAACATTGTTACTTCTAGGCACTTGAGATCGGAATGTGTACTCAATTCCTTCATCTAAGACTTTAAGTGATAAATGCTATTCCTTCAATTTAAGCGAATAATTTAAACGGCTTTTTCAATACATTGGGGTACTTAATATTATTAGAATGCCAACACTATTGTTTTATATAATCACTCATGGATAAAAATTTCTGGAAACAGTTATAAGTAATTTTACTTAAGACTTCAATTATCATAAGACTTAAAAACCTGAATTTGTACAACACAAAATTAGGAAAACGCAAGTGTTGAAGAACATATATCAGCTGTGATGGGAATATATTTTTGGAGAGAAGCTTCCATTTCTGAAAAACGTCTCTCCAGAAATAATATACACTATGTATTATTTAATATGATTAATCTATAACGTAGATTTAAGTAATGTATAGGAAAATTAAGTAACAGTTTATTATAATTATGTGTTATCAACTTTTTGTAACTGGGTTATTGTAAGGGATATTTCATAATTGGTACACACTTCTATGATGTCCCTATTATCTATGATGCAAGCCATTGCTAAGACTAATGTTCAAATTAAAAGGTTGTTTAATTTCAATACAATACTACAAAATAAAAATATATTAATTGTTGCTCTAAATATATATCTATTTCTGTACAAACAGTGATTTGCTAATTGGAACACACGAAGAATTTTTTCACATAGTAAGTCCTGTTAGTCTCTGTATCTATGTACCTATCTTTCTAACTATCTTTATACATAATACCTACCATAATAACTAGCGCGGTGGCTTAGTGGTAGAACCTTCACCTCTGGTGCTTGGAGTCCCGGGTTCGATTCCAGCCCCCACCAAGTGAACTTTGTGGTTTACAAACATCGTGTGCATGGATTTCCTCGGGGTTCTCCCGTTTCCTCCCACTTTATTCATTCCACCATTTCATTCACTACTCACCACCACCGTCTCCTTTAGTCTAACCGGCATAACCGTGGGACGTAAAACTCAAAAATTTCATTTAATTTTCTCCTAATATCAGCTACATAACCTGTGTCAATTAAATTCCAACGGCAATTGTTTCTAGTATTTGCCTCTACAGAGAGGAATGAGATTCCTTCAGATTTCTCCATTTTATTTGTACGTGTACTACGAACTCACATACTTCTTATTGAGATGATAACTATGCACGTAAAAGGAATGATTGATGTGTCGCCGTGAGCCAGTATTTCAGGCAAACACGTGGATGATACGCCGCATCATAAATTGTACTTGTGTAAGAAACAATATGCTTTTCGCTTCATGAAATTTAGTGAGACTAGCTATACGTAGTTTTCAACAGAGAGTTGATTCTTGCTTCTTGCCCACATTATATCTATAGTGATTTTTCGCTTGTGTGTTACATTATGATTTTATCATCAATCTTGAATATGTACTATTAACTCCAAACTATCCCATCTAGAAGGGACTCCGAGATAGGAAATTCTATCTTGTATGGGTTTGATCACTTCCTGCCAAGCGGACGGAAGGATGGCGACTTTCCCTCATTTATTGTTTCATCTACATTCAGTTGTTGGGCTTGAATAAAACTTGCATCCAGTTTCATTAAAGAGCCGCCATTATTAGCCTGCTGCATTTGAGACTCGATCTGAAGGTGCGATGTCATTTCGTAGAAAAAAACCTTGTGACTCTTCTAGCATAAGAGGTAAATTGGTTTAAAATCTAGATAATTAATGGCAATAGGCATATATTAGAAACAAGAAGATTGGGCTTATACGCATATAGGGTAATATTCTACAGCGAGTCAGGAGACAAAATGATATTAGTGTGCACTTTATAGAAAAACCTTAAATGACTATAAACACTTCAAAGACAACTCTTAACTGATTAATTATTTGTCTACTTCTTTGCATAATGGAAGCTGAAACGCACTAGTGGGCCTTATGCAGAGTCGTTTTGACGGATTGATTAACATCTTACTACGGGGTTTACTAAAGGATGGTTATCAAAATTGTATTCAGAGTCTCTGATTAGGACGTAGTATTGGACGAAGTTAATAACATGTGACTAATTAATCTAGAGCTAAGTCTAATCTTTTACCCACGATTTAGCGTGCGACACAAGATTTCGTATTTCGTAATTTATGTATTGTCATTTTTACAAACTACGCTTGCGCTTATCTACTTTTCCTTAGTTGTCACATTTATTTTACTACTCACCGATGCATTGGTGTTCTGCAAGTTAATCTTACACAAATCACCATTTTAGTTATACTAAAAGTTGACTCTGAATACCAAAAAGTGCATCTTTCTTAGTAAAGAGTTAGTATGCTTATTAAGTAGTCTGTGACTAACCTTCGATTTACGAATTCTCTCTTAATACCGCCCCATGTGTGTAATGTTCATTCTTATCAACACTCAGTAAAACAAACAAATAAGGGAAAGGAGGTCTGAAGCCTTATAAATTTGAGTGAGCCATAGATTGAAGATTGTAAATGAAGTATTACTTCGTGTAATTCAGCATTATTGTTTCCAGTTTGTAATGGTCGGCTTCCTTCCAGTGTCAACCGTGCTGTTAACAATCATGTTACACGTAGAAGCTATTCTTATTTACCCATACTTGATGAGTAGGGATGAACCACTGCTTCTATTCCCAACACGGTCTAGCTAGCCATGTTCCGCAATCCACTAACAAATTATTGGAGACAGTCGTCCCAACCAACTAGCTCATTCCTTACTACAGGCATGCGTCCACTGCAACAGCTAGTAAGATGTGCGGGACAGAGAATGCTTCGTTTCCTTCTTTCTCTCTTTCCTCCTTACTTTTGCTACACTTCTCTCTGAAATCAGTAACACAGGTTTCTAGCGAATTACGTCTCTGGCTTTTAGTTTCCTGCTTCTCGCAGCCATGCGACGAAATTTCTTTATTTTTCCTTCTCTAAAATCATCTTTATGTTTATTACAAAACAAACACAAATAATATTTAAAAATAGTTAACGAGGAGACCACAAAATATGGTAAGTCATCAATTACTGTTGAGCTCACTTTTCTATTCCCTGCTTTAACCTAGATATTTGTGTAATTTATGTTGTGGCCATACTGTAATTTGTATGGATGTCAACACTAGAAATTATTCTGATTCGTATTGCTGTGTGCAGAATAACATAATTTATTATTGTTATAGTTAGATTTCATTATCACTTTTCACTTACGAAAAAAGAAAAGTTAGCAGTGTGCTAGTTTTTGAATGAGTTTTAGTTGTCTGCTCTTTTAAAGCAATGTTTCTCACGTATTATACATATAACATAATAAAGGATTAGTTGCTGATAATAAATAATAGAGGCCTATATATATAGAAATATTGTGCTTGAATCTACACTGCAGCCAGGCCTCAACATTTAGTTATAGCTAAGGCAATACTCGCCAGGCGAAAATTCTCAAAATGGTAAATAATATGGAATTTATTCATTCATTAGCTTTAATATGATCGTGATTACCTCAGAGTTTTCAGATTTTCATCCATGGTTTCAGTAAAGATCCCCGCCTTGGGGCGAGTTTTACCTTTGAGCCTTAGGGCCGGAAAGATGCAGTGTGCTAGTAAGTGTTAGGACTCGTACGTACTCTTAGAGACGCCTGTAATTGTCTAAGACTGGATGTTCCCATCGAAACGGGTTTATTTCGAAAGGCTTGCGAATTTGGCCTTTGGTTTCCAAGCACTAGGTATCATGGAAGAGTTGTGTGAGACTCCATCGTATTTAAATTTGAGGTCCCACGTGAAATAGATTTGTTGGTAAGAGGTTACAGTGTTTCATGATTATTCTTTTTTGTCGGAAGTAATGAGTCACGTGATGTGTGTGTGTTTGTGTGATGCTGTATACCTAAAGTTATAGGATACGTGATGAAAAGTAGCGATTAAAATTATGATGTTGTCGTAAACTGAATGTAGAGCGTAGGCGTATGTGTTGTGTAAATCATTCCATTAACAGCTGTTGTCAAGGAAGAATCGTCAAGTTCGTGATCTCATCGTCAATGAATCTGTTAGACAATCCTAATATGCCAGCATTGGAACCCTTTACAATGTGGTGTGATTTATAGATTGGCGTACCATTTCGCATCTTAAAGTGTGACATAATTACAGAGATATATAGCAGAAAGGCATGTGTGTAACATGCACAATCTCGAATTTACTGAATTGTTATCTTCATCGTAAGGGGATAGGACATGCATAAACAAGATGAAACATGATTTTTCATCTACTTGTTCCGCACTCTCTCCTTCTTGCTTGCACATACATCTGTATTGACGTTATTCTATGTTGATCGTCTACTGGAGTAACATACTTATGAGTGCTTGTGTATAAACTATGGATACTAAGAAAGTATGCATATCAAATGTTGAATGGTCTTAATTCAATGTAAAATGTTAATTTGCATTGGACTGGGTAGTTACACATTTGAGCCAGTGATTCTTATTGGTAAAGGACTTGTGTTTGAAGTGAAGTTAAATTTGAGAGGGCTGCAGAAACGTGTACATTTGACTCAATTTATTTCGGACTATTTGAACTCTAATGTAGAAATTATATTTATAAATTGTCTTGGACCGAATAACGAACTGGTGGTCCAAAAAATTTAAGGGGTGAAAATTTAGTGGTGTTAGAGAAGAAAGGAACACTTCATGCTCCTCGAAACACTGTGTACTTAAATTCAAGTGATTGTCTTTATTTCTTAGAAATTTTAAAGGGTATTGAGCATGCTGTGAAAAACTGCAAAACTTGCAATGTTGTGCTACATAAATATTTTCACTTGTGTATAAATACTATTCGAAATCATGCACTTGGAATGTCTTAGATGTAGATGACTTGTTGCAATTCATAAATGTGTGGATGAATATATTATTATTAATAGAACGAAAATAATTTTTACAAGCATGTCTTCATAATAATAATAATGCTGATGTGAAAATTGATAGTGAAAGATTAAAATGTTAACTGAAAGTTTTTTCGTAAAGAAAAAACTAATAGATTCAATTGCAGATGAATTATTTGACAGTGTACAAACACAACACTGGTGGGAGAAATTCAATACCCAACATTTAGAGGGTATCAATGAGGTGGACTTCTGTTAATAAAGAAGAAGGAGAAAATTATATTATTTGATTTATTTAGAGGAATATAATAATAAATTAAGTAAATTTAGTAATAAAATTGAACTTTTCTATGTAAAGTAAATTTTTGTTCTGTGTTCTTTTAATACACTTATATATGATGGGATTTTTATTACTCTCCTAATGTTTTTATTTGTGAAAGGAAATCCTATCATATTTTCATTATATACTATACGTATTATGTTAATAATGAATCCACACACTTAGATTGTTTCTAAACAAAAGAAAATCGTTCGTATTTCAATTCGTAAACTGTCTTAAGAATGATAGACCATTATTTATTTTCAAACGACTTTGAATAATAATTAATCAATTTTAAAATAAAGTCCTGTTATATCACCACAACTATAAGATTAACATACATACATACGTGATGCGATACTTGTTTTAATTTACGAAAAAAAAACTTATTAAGTATTTAATTATATATATCCCATAATTGGTCATATTAAGTATTTATAAGGAAATGGAAGAAAACAATAAATAAATCATTTTTAGAAACAAAAAGAAAAACACAAACTATTTTTGACGATGAAAATAATATTCACACAGAAAATGATTGTAAGTGTGCTACATCTTCTTCTTATAAAAGTTTTTAAACACAGCACTTAATTAAAACAGTCTTTAAAAAGTATTTCATGTTCACTGTGTGAATGAATTTAATTTAATTTTAAATCGTCACTTTACACACATACACTATGACATTGATCCATTTTACATTTGAAATTTTCGTATTGATGCTGACTTTACACTGTCCACACTAAGTTTCATATTGATGACGAAAGGTAGGAATCTCTCATACTGTACAATGATGCCGACCATACACACGATGTCGTTCTTTTATTCTCTGAAATAAAAAAATTAAAAACATAATTTAAGATTTATTTTATATATAATAATGAACAATAAAGAAATAATAATAATATGTATACAAAACCAACGAAGAAGATAAAGGAATAGCAGATTTAATAATGAAGGAATGATGGTATGAATACAAAACAAAGAAGAAGACGAAGGAGAAATGATTACCTACAGTAAGAGTAATCGAGGATCATACTTCCTTGGGCTCATCATAATGCAGGGTGAAAATAATTTAAGTACTTTTCTTTAGCTTTAAAAACATAGAAATAAGTATGAATATAGAACATAGAAAATGTCCACATAGGGACGATTTAACACTTTGAATTTGTTTATTGTTGATTTTATAGTAAAGATAATTTCTACGTAGAAATTGAATATGTTGCATTACATGTGATGGATATTCCCATGTACCGAAGTATTCTGTATTAATAGTGAATTAGTGAATTAGTATTAATATCCACGGATACCTAGTGGGTACCAATTTCAATAGATGGATAGACGATTTCAGTATTTATGATGATATCTGTCAGTAACTGAAGATCTAATTCTAATTGATTGGCTGCAAGTAAGTCTATGTAATGATTTTAAAATTAAAAAAAAATGTTTAAAATGCATGTAGCGATTCCAATGTAGACGACATCATATGTGTATAAAAATTCACACATGTATATATATAAATTGTGGTATTTAAATAATAATAGTAATAATTTACCTTTAAAAATGCATGACGATGTTCCTCTGATGATCCACTTCTAAAAGAGACTGAAGTCTTTATATGCGATTCATGAGAGAGGCGCTCATAGGGACTTCTTAAAATGAGCTTCCATTGGAACACAGCTTCGTCTAATGAGGGTCGAATGCTGTACAGCGCTATCTTCTCCATCTTGCGTAATGTCGAAAACAAAGATAGTGCACCCTTGTGGAAAGTCAAGGCTGGGTTATTGTTGCCATGATTGGAAAAATGAATGGAATGGAATGGAATCTTTAAGTTTTACGTCCCACGTTATGCCGGTTAGGCTAAAGGAGACGGTGATTATGAGAGATGAGTGAAATGGTGCAATGAAGAAAGTGGGAGGAAAGAAGAGAACCCCGAGAAAACCCACGAGCACGGTGTTTGTCCACCACAAAGTTCACTTGGCGGGGGCTGGGATCGAACCCGGGACCCCAAGCACCAGAGGTGAACGCTCTACCACTGAGCCACCGCGCCCCCCTTGGAAAAATGAATTCTTGATCTACAGAATAAGGTGTGATATGAAGAAACGTAAATGTTTTTTTTTTCTTTTTAAATTTGGTTGTAAAAGTTTTGAAGCTACAAGTTTTCTACCAATGAAGAATGAGAAGAAATAGATATAAAATGTCTGAAATTAAACGGATTTGAAGTTACCAGGTATCGTTTAATATGCATGTATTTCTCTTTTAGCTAATCTTTCTCACACCGTGATGATGTTCCACTAGCTTCGGTTTTTGATTTCACGAAATTGTTTATGTATTCTGCAAGTAATCCGCCACTTTTTGTTTCTTCATTGTATTGAACAACATCATGAGCCCAAAATCTAATGAATATCTATTATTTTGTACCATTTTTCCAATGCTTTTCTTACTTTATCTGCTATCCACGTGCCATGTAGAATTCGTTCTGCATCACTGTGATTACAAGTTACATGATTTAAATCATCGCAGCATGTACGAAAAAGTGGAAACATTAGCCTGTTATTTGATTTATAAGTTTACACTTCGTGGAAGAGCATTTTTGGAGGAAGAATTCCTAACTCTACTAGTCCCTCTACATCTTCAATGCTGGAAAAATTTGAATCTCAAGGCAAATATATAGATGAATGACGGATTGGAAATTTCTTAGTTTGACAAACATAGGGTACACGCTATATACGTCGACATAATTTACAGTTTCTTCAGGTTCTTCTGCTTTATGTTAAAAGCGTATGGCATTCACAGATCCTCCATATAAAGCGTCACAATTACTCAATTTGGTTTTATTTGTGTATGGGACATTTGTAGAAATAAAACTTCTTAATCTCGTCATTTCCTGCCAACTGCTTTTTAAATTCACAATCTTTTGTTTATTGCGAAAAGAGTGACTATGAAGCTTCCTTTAATTTCTTTTTTAATTTAAGTGTATTAAATTGAGAATAAGTTCTTAGAGCTTTGCTCTGTGCTCTGAACTTCACATAAAAATCATTTAATTTTTGAATCTTCTTCTTTGTGCCTTCATATCGAAATTTCATGGCGTCTGTATTTTATATATTGTTAAAGCATTATTATACATGGATTTATCTCGGTCATTAGGATAACAAAAATATAGCAATGGGTAAAGCATACTTAATATTCCCACACATCTATTTTTCCTGTATCTTCGTATATCCTGTCCATTCACCCTCTACTTTCATTGACGCAATTCGTCATACTTACTACATGCAGCATTTGTAATTTGAACGTTTCTTGGTTTTTCTTCCCAATACCAATATTGAACTTTTTCTATTGACTATACATCTCTTTATCAAAACCCGCTCTTTGGTTTTGACAACAAAAATATATTCCTTTAACGATTTTTTAATACATCAAGTTACATGCACTAGCGTTTGTAATACATGCAATTAATAGATTTACATTTATTTCGGACTAAAATGTATTTGTAAACGACATACATGCTTGGCATAAAACTTCGATATCCTACAAACAATACTTTATAAGTTTTTCTTTCGTTTAAAGTTTCCATTGCAATGTTCATTATACCATTCCAGAAACTTAAATCTTACATCTACTTGAATCGTATATGTTCGTATTACCTAATGTGTGGAAATGTATCTACAAACGTCACGTTCGTATGTCTATTAAAAGTGTGGGAAGTAATCTTTGCATGATTGAAGACCAAAGGAACCACTTAATTTACTTAATGGCGTAGGTAGAAAACTTAGTGAACCTATGAAAGTTATATTGCATACTCTAGGAGATAGAATTATCACCGCATTCATGAACACTTCTCGAGTGCAATTCATCTTCTCAACCATTGTCTTTCCGATGAAATGTACATTATAACCTTTTGAATTATGGACAATGTACTTTATTGTATTAATGTTTGGATGCGTTTTTCGTAGATGTGTTAGGAAATCTTTCACTACATTTTCTCCATCAATATATCTTCACATTATCCACAAACGATACCTTCACCTTTCATGTTGTTATGTTCATAACAACGGTAGTATGCATGCTTACTAATCAAGCCATATATATGTTCACATATGGTTGATTCATCACCTTATATTTTAGTATTTTCTGTACATTCAACATCATACCAACCAACCATAGCTTCCTTTTCCATGATAATCTTTTGATTCGTTTTTTTAAACTTCTTTCATTTACTTTCATGTAACATCCGCGATTAGGTGGTACTATTGTATAACAAATGTTCAAATACATTTTACCACATACGTAAGATTCCTTTTCTCCACATAAATTTTAAAACACAGTGCACAACTTTTCCCAATGGAACACATACTCTTTCAATTTTGATAAAGACCTGACTTGTGATAATCATAGCATTACCGATCGTAAAATTCTCGATTACAACCGTTGAATGTAATACGGCCTAACGTAAAACGCATGGTGACTTGTGATGACATATGTAACACACAGATATATATAGTTTTAAATGCGTATTCTTGTAATTCTTTTCGTAATTCTTGTGACAACTTTCTCAATAATACTTGCAGCTAAAATGTTGTCAAGCTTCCAACCACGTTGTAAGGATTATGAAAAGTAAATTTAAGTTATCGTTCGGCGGTGCTTCAAACATAACATTACTCTCTGAAAATTCCTATACACTGTGATAATATAATTTTTAAATGCTATGAAGTTTACGAACTTCACAAGTTACATGACTGAGGTCCATATCGGTAGCTTCAAAATTTTCTTCTGTTTTTTTCCATTACGTGTTTACGATTGTTTACGTATCTTCTCTGTTCGGTTTGATTTCTCCTCTTGTGTTTTTTTAATCCTATGGCAAGAAGAATTGTATTCACTCAACATCTTGAAAATTTGCTCATAATTGTAATAATATAGCGTTTTGCCTCTACATACTGACTGGTATTCATAACATTTTCTTTCAAATTATCTTGTTATCTTGGCATATGTACATGATGGAAGTTCACTATACAATCTTCGTTTATAAGAAAAGATCCATTAGTTGGGAGTATTTTTCATAACTCAGTCATAGCAAATCAGCTAAGATTTCTAGCTTCTCTAAACGATAACAAGAAAGGAAAATGTCCTTCTCTTTAAATTGTGATTGATATTCGTGTGTAATAATGCTGGTAAATAACACATATTCAATAATCTAATAGAACCGGTAAACTTGTTTCATTCGCAGTAAAAAATTTCCATAAGTACGCAAAGGGCTAAGAGGATTCTTAGCATTGTACTCTATTATTTTCTGAACTTTTTTCTTTGTTCTTGTTTGATATTGAAACTATTGTTATAATTACGACTATATATTCCAAATCCCACTTGTACATTTGAGTTTCGTTCTGTTTTAATTTCATATAACAAATCATTTCTCCATTTCGTCTAAATCAACTTCTATTTCCTCATGTTCAGTATTGGTCTGCGTTGGTATTTCAATAAAATGGATATATTTCTTTTTTTCTTCATAATTTGGAAATAAATCGTTAAGCCAATTCTGTAGTTCATTTTCGCAAAATTCTTCTATTGTATCCTTTTCTTCCTCAGTGTAATACTCTGCCATTATCTGTGAGAACGTAAGATTTAACACCTCTTCCTCATTCACCCTCTTTCACCGTCTTCTTCTGCTTCAAACCATGCCATTATATTTCTATACAATCGACGGCGTTACTGGCTTCCTTTTTTCTTTATATTTTCTTTTTCATCAACTTCTGTTAATATTCTGCTTTTATTTTCTGTTATTTCTTGTAATACTTCATATTTGGCTTCTTATATATCTTCTTCAGTATGTGCAAATAATTCTTCAAGCCGAATCAGTATATCGTTTAGGCAAGATCCTTCTTATTCTGCACTTTTTGTTCATTATAATCCTCTTTTATTATTGGTGAGAATTTTAATTTCTTAACTCTTCAACGGAGTCTTATTCCATCTTCCTCTAGTAACTATTTTTTGTATAATTCTTATGTTTCTCCTTTTTACCTATAATTCTACTAGCTACATTTTCTAATATATCTAATTATTTTTTATATTTATCTTCTTCTTCTTCTGCAGAATTGATCATTTCTTCTTCTTCTTCTTGTTAGTCTTGTAATATTTCAACATTACATTAACTGCATCTCTTGCCTCTCCTTCTTCTTCAGCAATTACATACGTTCGTAATCTTACTTCCTTATTATTTTTCACTTCTTCCTTATGTATTATTTTATTCTATTACTCATCATCTTCTTCGTCCTTATGAACCCTCCATCCCTTAAGTGATTATCATACTCTTCTGCTACCCTTATTACATCATCTATTTCCATTAGAATGTCTTGCGTCCCTTTATTTCGTAACAATTTTCATCATCTTCTTCTACATCTTGAATAGTGTGCAATATATTTTAATGTTTCTTGTGTACTCTTCTTGTTTACCATTTCTGTGCAGACCCGTTTGCAGAGGAGCTCTAGGGGGCCTCCCCTCTAAATTTTTGCTGGCTCCCTTAAAACTTTCAAGGAAGACTTGCAAATGAACTATAATATGGTGATTAACTATAATATGGTTAGATCGGGTTCCCTAACTTCAGCCGGGCCGTCCTACATATTTGGGCTGGCTACCGGCATGTTTTATCATATGTTTATAAGTATTTCAAAGGGATATTTTCTATATCTATATCTATCTATCTATCTATCTATATCATTTTCAGTACTTATATATATATATATATATATATATATATATATATATATATATATATATATATATATATATATATATATACATATAAGTATTGAAAATGATATATAAACATAAGTATTTGAAAAGGAATTACAATAACGATAAAGATAAGAAAAAAGGACTAAACACTGTTTGTTTATTTGTATTTTTCCTAAAATGAGAAAAGAAATTAATCTCGTTATCTCTAAACACATTTCCAATAACTATAACACAATGTATACACACACAGACTTCAAACAACTATCAAACACTCTATATAATAATAATAATAATAATAATAATAATAATAATAATAATAATAATAATAATAATAATAATAATAATAATAATAATATATACTTTATTGTACTTCACACGTAAAGGCAATTACAAACTACAAAATTTTATACACAACCATCAAGGGATGTGCAACACCAAACATACATATAGTTAGTATTTAAACATGAAATTACAATAAGTACCAGTATATCCTTTTTCCTTCTTAAGATTATAACAAAAAACTAATCTACAATTTATCAATCGACATCTCAAAACACTTTTGCTTGAAAGACTTAAATATATACTAAAATAAATCTAATGACAAGCCCCAGCTCTATAGGCCGCATCCAATAATTTATTCAATGGAGAATTTTTGTTAGTATTTATCCTGTTATCAGGCATGCAAAAGTATGTCTTCCTCTTAGACTTTTTGAGGAAATAAAAAGGTAACGTGCCTAATAAAAATATATTATCTTTCCTAGTATCAACCAACTTGTAAGATAGAATACTTCGTAAGAAATATATTGTATTTGTTTGTTTGTGTATTGTATTGCTTCGTAAGAAATACAATTCTAGCATTTTTAAAATAATGACTTGACCTCTTTGTAAAAGCAAGCATTTTTAAAGCTTCATTAGTTGCTATATTTATGTGGTATTTGAATACCAAATTCATATCAAACCAAATTAATAGATCTCTTCTAATTTCCTTTCTTTTTAAATACTGATTTCCTATAGTATATTCAGACAATATTTGTTGCTTGTTGAGTGTTTAAGACATATCATTTAGAAATATTAAGTTGGAATTTGTTTTTCATATACCACTCATCTAGGCTATTTATACACACTCTCTATGTTTTGATTTCATTATTCAATTTTGTGTATTCTGCCAATACCAGACATGGTGTATGTTTCAAAACTTCTGGTAGATCATTAACTATTAAGAGAATAAGTAACTGACCTTAATTTGATAATTCAGTTACAATTGAATATACTGAATATTGCTTAGATTTTATATTATTAAAGATAACATATTCTATTATTTCCGTTAAATATGAATAAAACAATTTCATTAAATTCCTCTATATATCAAACATTCTCAAGAAGTACGCTATGGTCAACCAAGTCGGAAGTTGAATAAAGACTGTACATATTGCAGCTACTTGTGTCTCTCTATTGAAAGAGTCATTAATTACTTGATTATAATCAATAAATTTGTTGTAGTTGATCGATTACACCTGAAAAGATAGTGAGAGTTAGACAAATATTTACAAACGTCATTGAATAGATTTTATAAATAATTGCTTCAAATATTTTAGAAATAGAAGGTATCATATTAATTGGTCTATGATCTTATATCAATCTTACTGGATAAACTTTAGGAACTGGGCTTACCACAGAAATTTTAAATTTTGCTGGAATTTCTCCTTGATGCAAAGACAAATTGAACAAATAACTCAATGGTTTGATGAGGAATTATTCACAACTCCTAAAATTATAGGATGGTATAATATTATAACCACATGATCTTTTATTTTTTATTTTATTTATTGCTTCTTCAACTTCAAATTCATATATATTATATAAAACCATTGAAAATATGAAGCAAAGCCTTCATATTTTATTTTATTATCGATAATTTTATGGTTGTTGTACTCAAGGACAGAATGTTTCTTAGTCAGACTTAGATATTTTATACTTAGATATTTCCACAATAACTTATGTTCTTTACTGATGTTCTCCTGTATTTTTTGAGTATAACTTTTATAAGCCAGTTTAATACTAGACTTAATTTGCTTGCTAATGTTAACAAATCGTATACAAACAGAATAGCCTTGAGATTCGTTAAATGCACGTCTAAGACATTCTTTCTTCTTAAGTTTTTAATTATATCAACACTAAACCAAGGCGGGTATATATGTTTACTCTTTGACATTTTGGGTACAATTTCATCAAGTACTTTCTGTTTAGAATAAAAGTAATTAACGCATTCATCTACATCTTTAAGTACATAAAACAAATCTCATCTTTTAAATCACCAAAAGCTTATTTAATTTTAGAAAATCACATTTGTTAGAATCATAAACCGCATCACCAAGTTCCGTATATATTTAGCAATTTTTAAGGAATTGAATACTAATATTCAAACACGGGTGATGTCTATCTTATTGAATAAAGCAAACCTCCGATTCAAACATTTCAACATTGGGTAAATTACTCACACAACATCTAGAATTCTGTCGTTTATATTTTTAACACTGTTTAGCTGTCAACAATTTAAGAAGTTTAATTTATACATCACATTATTTCTAAAATTCTTAACGTTACAGAATAATTTCCATTCATATATTTTGTTAGCAGTAAAAGATTGAAATCACCTATTATTAAAAAATTTGGCATAGTGATAATTCTTTGAATCATTCAATGTTCTTAATATATTCTAAATAATGTTCCTCTTTACTGTGCGGAGGAATATATATTACACAAATGTATATATAGTTTGATCCTGATAATTCAATCGTAATCCACACATCTTCATAGTTCTGTAACTCAAATTTAGTTAATCTCTCTGAAGTATATTTATTTTTATTTGCCAAGAGCACACCTCCCATATCAAGCATTCCACAATGTTCAAACTTTCTATCCTTCCCCAAAGTTATATCTTTAATCAAATAATTCATAACTAAATATTTCGTTTTGTTTTGAAGACTCAGTAATAGGTATTGTAAATTGCCATCTTCGTGAGGAATGAGGCCAGCGAATGTGGACGCGTCACAAGTATAATAAAAACTAAAAAGGAAGAAAGTCAGTGTATATTAGATTGATTAAGTTCAAATAATATGTAAGAGTCACTATGCAGTATGTTAAAATCTTTGGATTGGTTTGATTTGTTGTTCTTTTGAAAAAAGAAAAAGTTAAAAAAAGTAGAAAGAAAAATCAAAAGGTATGTGGAATATTTAGTTAATAGCAGTTGGAAAGGCTGCTGAAGGAAATGGTAGCTGTCGCGAGAAGGATTATGGTTAGCGTTCACCGACTCAATAAGCTAAAGAAGGTTACGCACCTTCTTTACTTGTTATTCATATGTTTAGCCGGGAAGGTTCTCCTTTCGGTTCGAGAGGGTTTATCTGTTACGGAGAATGGTTGATCGTCGTACTGTTTATTAATGTAGTGTGTGTATATACGACTTGGATCGATAAAGTCCTGTTGCTGGAATGTCAGTATTATATTATAAAAGTGATCAGTGAAAAAGGAATATTTTATTCCTTGGTTCTGCAATTCACAAAAGCTAAGTTAGTAGAGTGTCAAACAGGCACTTTTTCTTTTCTTTTTGTCTGGCTACTAAGCTATGATAATGATACCGAGTGTAAGATCTATCTTTAACAGTGGTTTAAAGAGCTGTGAATTGCTAGCACAGTTAGTGGTTTGCGTGACTACTTTATGTTCTCACAATTTTTCCATTCTGTAAAACAAATTTTGCAATTAAAAATAGCGAAGTGAAGGGTCTTTCGTTCCAAGTGAGAACCCGATTCGATCACTCGAAAAGTAATTCCTATTGGGCTTTAGTTGGTTTGGTTTGCAAGAAAACCAATTAAAATTTCATTCGTGCTTATATATTTTTGTGTGGATACGAAGGCTCGATAGATTTTTTTAGGACTTACATAATATATGATACTGACGTATTCCTACTAATTAGATTTTGTTCGATAGCCAAAATAGATCAGACTGATTCCATATTACTAAGAGAGGAGAGGTTAACACATTAGAAGGTAAATTCCGTAACTGAAATAACTAGAGGTGAGTGAAATTTCCAACTTTTTTTGCTAGTAGTCATTGTGACTTGTCACATTGGTGTTTGTGTGGTTGTGAAGCTCGTTTTTCACTCCAGGTCGAATTGCTAATGAAATTTCAGTCTTTTCACTATTTCGTCAAATTTAAGAATTTTTCTAATTTTTGAAGTTTCGCGGAGTGCTAAGTAGAACTGGGGAACAGTTCGCGATTTTTTGATAAGATAACAATTTTCCAATATTCCAGATTATATTGGTTTCTTTTTCAGTTTGCAGTGTTTATGGCTTATAGATTGATTTTCTCGAGTATTTTGATCATAGGAGTTGCAGATTACAGTTAAGTTTTCCTCCAGCATTCTCATTGCACCTTTGCTCAAATACATGCAAAAATACAGTAAATTATTAGTTGAGAGTTGGATGAAACGGTTTAATGAATGTTTAAATGAATTTGAATATCCAACATTATCATTCCACTGTCTAGAATTTAGAATTTAGAATTTAGAACTAGAATTAGTTGACTACGATAAAAATCTTTTTGGTTTTGTGCGATGGAAAGAAGCGTAATCGGTTGAATTATCGCGGGGATTTTGTTGATTCACTTCGAAAAGGATTTAGGTCTGGTGAACAGATTATTCAACAAGGATGGACGGGTGGAAAGATTCGAAATCAACTGGGATATCTTCTATGTTCGTTAGGGCAGATTCTTATTTAATCTGACATAACGATAAAAGTGTACAATGTGATCTCGACCTTCAACATCTGGAAAATCATCTTTTGACCATAAATGCTCCTGATGTTTCGCAGCTTCTCGGGCTACGAAATTTAATCGAAGGGGAGTTTAGGAGAGACTGTAGTAATGTGGACCAGCGAATTCGGCGGTTGGATACAAAACAAGTTTGCCCAGAACGCAGTTGCATTAGCCATGAGTCAGTGGATAGTGGTAAAGATCTTCTGCATCGTAGATCTTCCGTTGACTTAGCAATGATTTCTACAAATGTGGGTGAAATAGAAGATATGAATAATGCAAAGATAATTTGAAGTGTGACATTAGTCATCAGACTGATCCAGATTTAAACCATACAGAGGTGGGTCCCAATGTTAAACAACAGTAAACTTCGAGGAAGAAGTCAAAGAAGAAGAAGAAGACGAAGGAAAACAGCAAAGATAGTTTAAATGAAAAACAGACTAAGAGTGATCCTAGTGCTGTGATTAAAAAGGAAAAGAAGAACGTTGTTTCAGTCCCTTCAGTGAATTCGCAAGTTAAGAATATTGTTCCATCAAGTTCTTCGGAAGATTCTGACGTGGACGTCAAGCAGTCAAAAAAATTCCACGCGTTGATAAATAAAAATAAGAAGTATATTGCGGAGGATATTTATCGAGACTCGGTTAATAATTCTAATCGATTCCCACAGGTGAAAAACTCAGAATATATACAGGTGAAAAACTCGAATCGAGAATCATGGAGTTATCGGAATCCTGAAATAGATTCTTTCATAGGTTCGATTAAGGATCAATACTCAGATGTAATAACTAATACAATCGGATATATTAAGGGTTGTATAGGCAAACTTTATTTAGCTGAAAAAAACCTTTTAAGCAAAATCCGTTCCGTGTTTCTAAAAATAAAGAGAAGGAATTTGATGATCAAACCTCTGAATTTTTTAATGAGGGTATTCTAATTAAAGTTGACCATTCGAACTATGCCAGTAGTTGCTTCTTAGTGAAGAACAAACACAACAGATATAGAATAGTTGGAAACTTCGTTAAAGCTAACGAATTGATTGTAAATGATCCCTTTCCGTCTCTGAACATCGAAGAATGTTTGGTTGGTTTATCAGTTAAGCAATTCTATACGAAAATAGATCCAAAGGAAGCATATTTCCGAATTGTTTTGGATCATAACTCACGTGATATCACAACAATTGTTACTCCGAAGTGTCTTTTTCAGTTTACGAGATTCCCAGTTGCTATTAAAACAGAAGGTAAATTTCTTAACCATGTGATGCACAAATTACTCTGAGATTTGGAAGGGGAAAGAGTAAGATCATATTTCGACGATGTTCTTATATTTTCCGATACTATGGAACAACATAAAGCTACTATAATAAAGGTTCTTGAAAGATTCAGAGAATTTAATTTTACAATATATCCTTATAAATATTTGTTTTTCCAATCTAAGATTAACTATCTAGTGTACATTATATCCGGAGATCAGATGGAAATCTACCCGGCTAGGGTTTCAGGTATTAACACATACCACCCCAACGAAAAAGGAGAGGTCTCATGTAGATCTTGGGGCTGTTCAGCTGTTATGCTAAATTTGCTCCTGAGTTCCAGGATCTAATGGGACCTCTTAGTGAATTAAAATCTCCTAAGAATAAATTTGTCTGGAGTCCGGAACATCAAAGGATTCTAGACAAATTAAAACAAAATATTAGTGGAAAACATTTTCTTAAAGACCCCAGATCTAAATAAACGCTTTATCTTACATGTAAACGGATCAGGAAAAAGCATAGCTGTTTGTTTGTCTCAAGCAAATAGTAACGGGGAGATTCAACCTGATTGTTTCTTTAGTAAGAAACTATCAGAAGCAGATAAGCATAGAAGAATATACGAAATAGAGTTCATAAGCCATGCCCCCATTTAAGCATTATTTGGATAGAGAATTTAATGTCCTGACAGATAATGAGGCCCTTACATGGATATTAAGCAACTCAAAGCGATTACTAAAGTATGGTCCTCATGTTGAGACTTTGTGTCAGTTCTCCTTTAAGATTAAACATGTTAGGTCATCAGATAACGTTATAGTTGACACTCTCACAAGGATTTATGACCCTTTCGAGTTTAACTCAGTTGATGGTCCTTTGGGTTTAGCGGTCTTTGAAAGCAACTTGCGTTAAGCGCATAGATGGAAGTTGCCTCCGATGCAGGAACCCATTGAAGATCTTTAAAGAGAAGACCCCGAATTGAAAGCGATAATACATAGAATAGAAAATGGCGACAACATTCCAGGTTTTGTATTAAACAAAAAGATTCTCTTGAAAAGAACTAATTCTGTCCATAATCCTTTCACGATCTTAATCCCTAAGGCATTGAGAAGAGTTCTGATAGAGTATTATTATGAGGATAAACTCGTAGGTCATGCTGGTTCATATCGGACTCTTAAGAAATTAATGAAACGCTTCACGTGGGGAAACATGAAATAAGAGGTTATTGTATTTGTACGTTGTTGCCATAGGTGCCAGCTTACTAAGGAAGAAAATAAAAAGAAAATAGGTTTACTTATATGAGAGTACAGTAAGAGAATCGGATCTCACTGGTATTTTGATATTATCGGTGTATTGCCTAACTCCAAGGGATTTAAGTATATCTTAATCGGGGCTGACAATGCTAGCCGCTTTGTCGTGCTAGAGAAGTTAAGATCGTAATCTTCGGCCTCGATTGTGGACAAGATGTCAGACATCTTCAGCCGACTAGGATATCCAGGCTATGCCTTCCGACAACGCTTCTGTGTTTGTATCTGAATTTTTTAAGAAATTCTTCTTCGGACTGATGATAAAACACATGACTCTAATTCCATACCACCCTGAAGGGAACGTTGCGGAGCGTTTTATCAAGACGCTAAAATCCTCCATCAGAGCTTACTTCTCAGATAAGCAACATCTTTGTTCGTCTCTGATACCAGACCTTCAATATACGCTAAACATAAGCCAGCATATCGGCCTTAAGATGTGCCCAATCGAAGTATTCTTAGGACGTCCTTCTTACACCCCACTGGAAAATCGATGGGACACCTCAGATTCGGATATTGCTGGTAACTCAACAAAAACTTTGTGGTTACAAGCCATGAAGAATACGGAGGAGAGCTGGATTAGAAGGAAACGACTAATGTTGCAGAAAGGAAGAGAAGTAGAGTTCCAAATAGGCGACAAGGTTTGGATTCGATCTCACGTTATATCTTCTTTGAAAGATAATGTTGCTAGATCACTTAGTGATAAATGGCAAGGTCCATTTATAGTCAGGAGGTTCTTGGCACAAAATAGTCTTAATATCGGACGAGAATGATACTCCTGATTCCTACAAGCGGAGCCATGTCCTCAAATTAAAGATTTGTCGGATCCATAGAAATTAAAGTTTAAATGAAAGACTGGAAGAGGAAAACAATGGAAACAATGGAAATAGAAAAATTGTATATGTTAAAAATTGTATACAGTAAAAAATTGTAGAATAAGTACTACTACTAAATTGTAAATATTTTTTCTTAATTTTTAATCATGGCCGTATATTATCTAAAAATCATGTAAATTTAGTATTGTTTATAATATGAATTTTATCTGTTGTATATAATGTATTATAGTAGTTCGGCTTATTCTTGTATATTCTTGTGAATATTTAATTATATATTTATTTTATGCTAATCATATTTTTCCATATTATAGATTTCCATTAGTAAAAAATTCTGGATCAGAATTCTTTTGTGAAAAGGCCGGTCGATGTAACGTGTTATCTTCGTGAGGAATGAGGCCAGCGAATTTGGACGCGTCACAAGTATAATACAAACTAAAAAGGAAGAAAATCACTGTACATTAGATTGATTAAGTTCAAATAATATTTAAGATTCATTATGTGGTATGTTAAAATCTTTGGATTGGTTTGATTTGTTGTTCTTTTGAAAAAAGAAAGTTAAAAAAAGTAGAAAGAAAAAATCAAAAAGTATGTGGAATATTTAGTTAATAGCAGTTGGAAAGGCTGCTGGAGGAAATGATACCTGTCGCGAGAAGGGGGTATGGTTAGCGTTCACCGACTCAACAAGCTAAAGAAGGTTACGCACCTTCTTTACTTGTTATTCATATATTTAGCCGGGAAGGTTCTCCTTTCTGTTCGAGAGGGTTTATCTGTTACGGAGAATGGTTCATCGTCGTACTGTTTATTAGTGTAGTGTGTGTGTATACGACGTGGATCGATAAAGTCCTGTTGGTGGAATGTCAGTATTATATTATAAAAGTGATCAGTGAAAAAGGAATGGTTAATTCTTTAGTTCTGCAAATCACAAAACTAACTTAGTAGCGTTTCAAACAGGCACTTTTCCTTTTCTTTTTGTGTTTCTATTAAGCTATAATAGTGATACCGAGTGTGAGATCTTTCTTTAAAAGTGGTTTAAACAGCTGTGAATTGGTAGCACAGTTAGTGGTTTGAGTGACTACTTTATGTTCTCACTATTTTTCCATTCTGTGCAAAGAAATTGTGCAATTAAAAATCAGTGAAGTGAATGGTCTTTTGTTCCAAGTGAAAACTCGATTCGATCACTTGAAAAGTAATTCCTATTGGGCATTAGTTGGTTTGGTTTGCAAGAAAACCAATTAAAATTTCTTTCGTGCTTATATATTTTTGTGTGGATAGGAAGGCTCGAAAGAATTTTTGAGGAATTACATAATATATAAATACTGACGTATTCCTACCAATTAGATTTTGTTCGATAGCCAAAATAGATCAGACTGATTTCATACTACCAAGAGAGGAGAGGAACACACTAGAAGATAAATTCCGTAACTGAAATAACTAGAGGTGAGTGAAATTTCCAACTTTTTTTTCAAGTAGTCATTGTGACTTGTCAAATTAGTGTTTGTGTGGTTGTGAAGCTCGTTTTTCACTCCAGGTCGAATTGTTAATGAAATTTCAGTCTTTTCTCTATTTCGTCAAATTTAAGAATTTTTCTAATTTTTGAAGTTTCGCGGAGTGCTACGTAGAACTGGGGGACAGTTCTGACCTTTTTGGTAAGATAACGATTTTCCAATATTTCCAGATTATATTGGTTTCTATTTCAGTTTGCAGTGTATATGGCTTATACATTGATTTTCTCGAGTATTTTGATCGTAGGAGTTCTAGATTACAGTTAAGTTTTCCTCCAGCATTCTCATTCCACATTTGCTCAAATACATGAAAGAATACAGTAAATTATTAGTTGAGAGTTGGATGAAATGGTTTAATGAATGTTTAAATGAATTTGAATATCCAACATTATTATTCCACTGTTTAGAATTTAGAGACATGGTTATACATGAAATTCGATTCATTCATGATTATTAGTTTTGACATTTACATAATTTGACTAAGAACAAATTTAGAGAATCGGCTCATTAATTTGAATGTTATACAGTGTTTTCATAAAGCGAAGTAGTAAGGAAATTAGTAGAGCGCTCAAAATTTGTTAAATTGTTCACTTTGCTTTATGAGGTCAGATTTAAAAGTGATATTAGTAGTGATTATATTATTTTATTGATAATAATATTGAAGATTTTTGGAGGACAATATTTTTCTAGAAATATTTATTCAAGAAATAAAGCACTTGTTGAGGATTAAAAATCAGAGAACCTTTTTATATAGAATTATTGAGAATAAAAATTAAATTACATTTTATATTAGGAATTTTCAGATTTTTCATTAGTATATTTTTTGAGTATTTACATATTTTTGTTATTTTGCTTTTGTTAGTGTATCTACATTATTCTATCGAAATAGTTTAAATGCACAACCCTAGTTTCGTTATCTTTAATAAATTCTTATTTAAAATTGAATTCTTATGGTGTTTTTTATTTATTATATTATATATTTATTTCCTGTATATGTTTAATTTCCCTATTACATTTGGCAATATTGGAAAGATATTTAACTTGTGCGCGGATGAACGAAGCGTGGATGAACTGAAACTTCAGGCCCCAGTCCCATCGACTAGGTGTCATTGGATTGTATCTGGATTGACAATCATTATTATTCTCGTTATTATTATAATTAATATTATTATTATAATAATTATTATTATAGTGAATAGTAATAGTTCTCAAACTGGAGACTTCCAGCGATACAAGGTGGAAGGGGCGTAACAACCATGATTAATCTTTATTAGGTCGTTCAAAACTATAACAATATTGAAAATATAAGGCAGTCTTCATATTTTATTTTATTATCGATAATTTTTATCGTTGTTGTACTCAAGGACAGAATGTTTCTTAGTCAAACTTGGATATTTTATACTTAGATATTTCCAGAATAACTTAAGTACTTTACTGATGTTCTCCTGTTTTTTTTGAGTATAATCTTTTTAAGCCAGTTAAATACTGGACTTAATTTGCTTGCTAATATTAACAAATCGTATACAAACAGAATAGCCTTGAGATTCCTTAAATGCACAACTAAGACATTCTTTCTTCTTAAGTTTTTAATTATATCAACACTAAACCAAGGCGGGTACATATGTTTACTCTTTGACATTTTGGGTACAATTTTATCAAGTACTTTCTGTAATCAGAATAAAAGTAATTAACACATTCATCTGCATCTTAAGAACATATAACAAATCTCATTTTTTAAATCATGAAAAGCTGATTTAATTTTAGAAAATCACATTCGTTAAAATCATAAACCGCATCGCCAAGTTCCGTATATATTTAGCAATTTTTAAGGAATTGAATACTAATATTCAAACACGGGTGATGTCTATCTTATTGAATAAAGCAAACCTCCGATTCAAACATTTCAACATTGGGTAAATTACTCACACAACATCTAGAATTCTGTCGTTTATATTTTTAACACTGTTTAGCTGTCAACAATTTAAGAAGTTTAATTTATACATCACATTATTTCTAAAATTCTTAACGTTACAGAATAATTTCCTTTCATATATTCTGTTAGCAGTAAAAGATTGAAATCACCTATTATTAAAACATTTTGGCATAATGTCAATTCTTTGAATCATTCAATGTTCTTAAGATATTCTAAATAATGTTCCTCTTTACTGTAGGGAGGAAAATATATTACACAAATGTATATATAGTTTGATCCTGATAATTCAATCGTAATCCACACATCCTCATAGTCCGGTAACTCAAATTTAGTTATTCTCTCTGAAGTATATTTATTTTTATTGGCCAAGAGCACACTTCCCGCATCAAGCATTCCAAAATGTTCAAACTTTCTAACCTTCCCCAAATTTATATCTTTCATCAAATAATTTATAATTAAATATTTCATTTTGTTTTAAAGACTTAGTTATTGTCATACAATATCAGTCATACAAAATTGAGCTCAAATAAAATTCATTAACTTTGTTCTTTAAACCGTTAACATTTTGATAGTAAGCATGGAATGTGCTATAACTTCTGACATTATTCAGGAACAATTTTGTAACAAAAAATAAATATTAACGTAAATTATTTTCGAACTAGTTACTGCTACTTACTCATTCATTATTATACCCAGTGTAATAATGTTTTTATTCATACAATTATATTTATTATTTGAATACAAATGCGACTGATTTCATATCTTTTTTGCAATATCCAAAATTACCAACTAATTAGTACGTATGTCATTACATCCTTCATTGACAGAATTACGAAAATCTTTATATCCACGTCATATTTTATAATCATTACCGGACTATTTTCATTTCTTCTAATTAAAATGGACAACTCAGCAATATTTGTGTTGAGTGTTTCTCGCTGCATTTCGCGTTCTGCAGAAGAGTTGTCTATTTCTAATGTATAAGTTAACATTTATATACATCTTTTCATCGTCACATTCAGAAACTACGTTGTTACTAACTAATCCTGAATTTCTTTTAACTACCCAACTATGCATCACCGATCGTGTCTTGAACTGTACAATTACTGGTTTTCTCTTATCTTTACTACTTACATTTAATATTCGACAACATAATATGGCGATCCTCACAATTTAGTCGTAATTTGTCTGACAAATCAATTACTATATGTTTTAATTTCTCACCAGAACGCTCTTGAATTCCATGAATATCAATGTTTTGTTACGACCGTACTAGTTAACCCGTAAGTACTATGGACCGTCTCTCAGACCGCCGCGACTTTTTGTATAATTATATTTTCTACACCCCTACCACTACAAGTGGATCTTCTCGTCTACCTTCCTGTCTAGCAAATAGTTACATATTGTGAAGTTTGTGTTATAGTTGATCCCCTGTGCGCGGTGGTGAAGGGGTCTGCGGTCTCACAGACGTACTATAGTAGTTACGTGAGTGTTTTACGGTTCAGCAGTCTTTCGTTCTCTGCCAATTATTAGCAGGTTGTGTCTTACCATGTGGCTCGTCCTGCACCATAGATCAAATAATGAGCCAGAGACTGGAGAAACCTGAAATAATCATATCTTACAACATGACTAAAGGCAGAGTGGAAACTCTAAACTAAAAATGTACAAATTACACTTGAAGTCTTCGAACAAGATGATGGCCATTGACAATTTTCTTTATGCTGCGTATGCTGGATGTTGCGTATGGTGTCATTGCGTATATTTTGCAACAAGTCTACACTAAGTCGGCAGTGATGACAAGAATTTATTTCATGAAAATGTTGGCTAAAGGACTTCTTAGGCATCACATGGAACGTAGTTCGTTCATCGGACATCTGCCACAAACGCTGTTTTTCAATCAAGACCATACTGCAGATTGAAAGTGAGCTTTCCACCATTCCGCACGAGGGAGAAGTTCGAGAAGAGGAAATTGTTGCCTTCTGTCCACTACGTTCTAAGCTGAAAACAAGATATTCATGTCACCTGTGTGGGGTGCAGATGTGCTTTCAGTACAAAAAAAAAGTTCCAAGTGCCTACCCGAAGAAAGTGCATGAAGTCAGAGAAGTTAGTACAGTGCTTCCTTTACCGATAAAATATATTTTTGTTTACTTTCGCCGTCATATAAGAACGAAAAATTAGTTTTATTCATTACTTTTTCACTTAACAAAAATAAACAAATATTTTCTACTAGGTTTCAAAAACCTACAATTCCATGTTTCTTTTCTTCGCTTTTACTGCATTTTTTATTCTCAGTGCATCTATAAGAACAATATATTTTGGAGTAGTGTTATTTTAATTATATAGAAACAGAGAAATAAATTGAATATTTCAACAGTTAAAATTTTAGAACAACAATGAAAGCATTGTTACAACTTTTGACTGCGTTTTCTTTCTCATTGTTTTAAAAATATACAACCTTTTTCCATAGTGAAATTACTATGTTTTATTTTTTTATAGCCAACTAAAATATGTAGGATAGCATTTTTAAAAATATTTAATAAAACCACTTTTCAGAAAATGTGGAAGAACAATGCGGTCTGACAGACCGCTCCATAGTAGTTATGTGATTATTTTCGTCCATAGTACTTAAGGGTTAAGAGCATTTAACTCTATGGCCTGTTGTTCTATTTGACTTCAATATTACGTTTTCTGCTTTAAGTTTTTGATTGTATTGTCCCGTTTAATACTTTCCGTCACCCGTACCCAATTTTCTTAGTAACTATTAATATTTACTGGAAACAAACTGAACACTTCTTGTGACATGTGCAATCTCATCACACAATTCATCAATTTTTATTGCTATGTCTGTAAATTTAGGATTATTAGTTGATTTTGAAATACAATAAACTTGAGCTCCAATTAAGGCTGCATTGTTGACAGATGTAGCCTCTTTACTTTAAGGTAGATCATAATTTGTGAACTCATTATGAAGAAATTCTGTATTGATACCAGATTGATTCAGATCAGCATACATTTCCACCGACATATTATAACACGATATATGAAACAGTTTATTACACTCCTTTTTTGAGCACTGTAGTGCATCATCGTAATGATTTATTTTTTAGTTGCATCTCGAAAAGGATGACATTGTAACTTTATACAAAGTAAATCTCAGGATTCAAAATGGCGGTTAATAACAGCAAACTAGACCTCCAGGAACTGGCAACCTGTTCACCCGAACAAAACACTGTCACAATGCAATGTAAACAAAGTACTGACTCAAATAAGTCTTCTTAATTATCACGATATTATCGGCATTCCTTTTAAGGCAACGTGTGTTGTTTCTAACTTGTTGATTATTTAGTATAATAATAATATTTTATTTATACAAATCTTATTCTTTACTTACGTATATACTCCGATTCTTTTACTAGCCTTCCGACGCCAAGCAACCACCTTCAACGGAATGTTTGTTTACAGTTAGAAGTAACAAAATTTTCAGTTCTAGATATTCATGTACCACTATATTAAAATCATAGACAATTGTTATAATCTGTAACACTTCACGTTCACGTCACAGTCTTCAGTAAAAAAGAGAACATGGAAAATTCACTGAAACACAAAATAACACAGAGCTCACACTCCACACATCCTCTGACCAACCTCAGTTGTATGTGATAGTGTGCGTGTGGAAAAAGGTAAGACCGAGTTCATGATATATAGGGTATATAGGGAAAACGTAAGACAGACTTCATGATGTTGAGGAAAGGAAACTAACTTACTTACTCGAACCAATTCCAGTATGACACATCCAGTAAAAATACTTTCTTTTACATCTGCGATAGAAATGAACATTTTATTATATTCATAAAATAAACACGTGAGAGGATCAAGTGTATGGTCATACTTTCCTTCAAGTATGTTTTTTGATGGACAAACACTCTGTGTGTGTTTTGTTCCACTTACTCTTCCGTTTCGCAAATTTGGTTTCCATTCGATTCCCTCGGTGATGCTACATAGCCTCCTACATTGATTATTATAGTTATATTAATTGTTCTAATGGAAGGAGTGACTCAATGGTAGAATGATCATTTTCGGCACGTGAGATTCCTGGTTCTATCCCAGCATGAATCAAATTATTTGAAAAAACACTATTTGATGGGATTCTATAATTTAACATCTAATTCGTCAATATTATCAACTTAGTTCCCTTAGTTTCAAAGCATAATCGTTAAAACATATTGATTTACCACTAATATCAGCCACTATGGATTATTTTACACGTCTCGATAACCCTACGTTAGAGGCTGTTTCTTAACTCATGTGGGAACAAATTTAAAGTTAACGTGAACTTGAGTTTCACCATTATCGTCAGCGACCCCGAAAACTATGGATTTGGCACAAATATCGATCATTTTGTATTATTTTTACGTCTTGGTGTTTCCACCCCCAATGTCTTCCTTGAGACATCCCTCAACTCTTTGGAGTACCACTCTGGCGTTTGCAACCGATTCTGTGTTAGAGCAATGGAAAACACTTATCTTAAGTAATTTTTTCAGGCAATATTTAAATTGATAACATCCGGTTCATTCTTCTGAATTCCAGGACTCACACAGACACACGGGCTGCCAGACATGCTGTTTATTTTATTTACATAATCTGAACTCGAATTTACAATTGAGCTCAGCTACAAGAAATCTATGGGTTTGACACTTATATCGATAATTTTGAAATATTATTATTCCGCGTTTCGATACCCCACCCTTGATTATGGGCGTTCGTTAACTCATGGACATGCATTTGAAAGTAACATGACCTCGAGTTTGCGAAAACGCTTCGTCTTGGTTTGAGACCTGAACAATGTACCCGTGACCAAATTTTTATATTTTTTTGTTCACTAGTCTGGCCCCAACCGCCGTGGACCACCCATACTCATAATCTAATGTAATGAATGCGATTAGAGTTTCACTATTAATATCAGCGACCACGAAAAATATGGATTTTACACTAATATCGTAGGTTTTGGATTATTATTGCTTTTACGTTTTGATAATACACACACAATTACGGATGTTTTTAATTCATGGTGGATAAATTTAAAAGTAATCTGAATTCGAATTTTACTAAATGTTGAAAAACCACTTGACCTTTGTCTGAGACTATCACCAAATTTAGATAACTTCCGGTTCATTCGTCTTGTCGCCAAGCCACATAGAGACAACAGGATGGACGGAGAGAAATGCACTTTTATTTTTTTATATTACATAAATACAGGGTGATTATTTTTCAATGTTAGAACATGTTTCTCAATGTTGGTATGTACCAAATTTCTTAGAAGTACATTCCCACGTCAAGCGAGTTTGCATATCCCGGCTTCTAACTATGAAAATATTTACAATCACTACAACTCCAATTATTACACATATTCAACCTGTTGTATATAAGATATTAGGACAAAAAATTGAATGTAATTTATACGAAAAAGACTTTTATGCATTGCAAGACCTCTAACGTCCAAATATTCACCACAAACATATTGTCGTATCGACGTAAACACACACACACAAAGTGGGGAGGAGGAAAACAATTTATACAAAAGTCAAAAGAGGCAAAGAGAAGGCACACGAACTGGTCAACCTGTTTTGGCCACTAGTCTATCAATCAGAGGTGTATGTGTTCAGACCCTGTAGGAAGTATTCGTTCTTTTTTCATAAAAGTGTGTTTTATTTCCGTCACAGGACTGAGAACATTTCTTTGAATAAATCTTTGGCAAATATATTTCTGTCAAATTGAACTAGAAGGGAACATTAAATGAATTGCAAATTTAAAATCCACAACTGAGAACAAACTATTATGTAAGTTCAATATTTCATTCTTATCCTTTGATTTGTAATGAGACACTAATTATAAGCATTGATGATTTCAGAAGATTATCACCAGAGGATGGTCAATATATGAATGAGAGAAAACAGATAAAATATTATAAGTCCACTTTGACGATAATCGAAGATAACTTATGGCCACGAAGGGAGAAATTTATGTCAACAGGGTCTTAAATTCTACCACAGATCATGCCCTGAATTCATCACTGTAGAAAGGTTTCTTTAACAAATAGAATATTACATTTATTTCTCGTTCTACGTTTTAAAATGAAAAAAATCATAATTTTAAAGAGAATTATAAAACGATAAGGATAAGGATTTAAAGAATTAATGAAGTAAGTATTCTTTTGTAAATTATCGATTTCAAATCGAATATTCGTCTGTATCGCACTTGAAAGTAAATTCTCTCTATATATTATTGTTACTGGAAAGCATGCTTAGCTCCAATTACTTAATTAATATTTTTAATAATATATTTTATTGTACTATTTTAACTATTCATTGTTGTATACACTTCATTTCTGAAAGCAAAACCTCGGAAATGTATGGTGGACTAGTAAAGATTATGAAATAAATTATCATTTAATTTGCGTAAACACTACATCGCCCGATTTCAAACTTCGTACTTTGAATAATAACAATAATAATAATAATAAATATAATAATAATAATAATAATAATAATAATAATAATAATAATAATAATAATAATAATAATAATAATAAAATCATAGCTATATCTTCATCAGAATTTCAGGCTTTCTCAATAAATGAATTCAACGTGGTCTCTGTTTGAAGTTTTATTTAATGGAATCCGATAGAAATACAAAGAGAAACTTCGAGAACAGTTAAAAGAAAAATGTTACTTTGGTGAGATTGGGAATAACCTTTAAGAGTTCTTTACAATATACAGACAAATGCCTCAGAAATCTTTTTGTTTTCTTTAAGTTAACTGTATTCATCAAACGTATCTGAGTAACTTGTCTCTATTTCCTACTCGGTTATACACATTTTGCAATCATTTCCATTACCTTGAACGACAGGAACACGAATACAAAAACATTTAGGACAATTAAAATTCTGAACTTCTCCATAGGGAATCGAATCTGGGACCCCGGACACCTAAGTTACACGTGCTAGCCACTAGACCAGCGGAAAGAAGGAATGAAATGTATTTTGTAATGTCCGAAGTTTATGCCTACTTTCCCTTATATAATATGACTATTGATGTTTCTGTATACCGTATTCGTTACTTTGAGGAATGATATATGTTATTGATATAGGTTCTATTACATATTCGTCCATAAATATTATTTAAATTATTAGAATTATTCATGATCCTCCATGGAAATTTACTTGCGCGTGCGCAGTAGAAACAGAAGAATGCAGTTTACTGGTATCAGTCAGAATGTAACAGGCATCAGAATTCCTTAATGGAAAGCAGTTGTTCGCAACGTGGGTACGCGCAGTTTTCTCCTGAGTAAGCATGAACAGGGAGTAAGGGGGCGAAAGCTACTGGGAGAAATGAATTCTAAAATAAACAAATAAATCACCACTTATAATGACTCTTTGAAAGTTAGCTTGAAAATTTTATAATAACCCTTTAAAAATATAATACTGCACAAGGAGGGGATACAAAAGTCTTGCTAGAAAGAAATATAAATTTCTGAAATAATAATAATAATAATAATAATAATAATAATAATTATTATTATTATTATTATTGGTCTTCCACTTCTTGGCCAAGATGTGAAATACTCACCATCTTTTTTATACCGCTAAATCAATTTCATCACTGTTTTCTCGTCACAGCCCTTACTCCTAACTATCTGAAAGGCACTTTGTCCCATTGTTGCCCGACCTATGATTTTTCCTCGCTTATTAACAGATGTTATTCTACACCATTTAGAGCAAGGCACTTTGACAGCCTGTAAAAACTTGCGTTGTGATTCGTATTAGCAATGACAGTAAACTGGATCTTTATCTTTCTACTGTGCATCATCAGCATCATTATATCACAAGTATTCCGCCTTTCCGGTCATTTTCCGCAGCTGTGAAGCTGGCATGCTCCAAGATCTTATGTTAACCTTTCCATCTTCACATACAATTTTTCCGGTTTTATTTCGCCAATAGCCTAATGCTGTTTCTATATAGTCTAATTCGTCCCCTCCCTCTTCTTCCTGCCACCATACCCTCTAGAATATCCCTTATGATACAGTTCCTTCTTAACCAATATCCCAACCAGTTTCTCTTCCTCTTCTAAATAATATTTTTATTCTTCCATTTCTAACACTCTGTCATTCATTTTCCTCTCGATACACCTATTTCTCCCCATTCTTCTCCACGCACAAATTTCGAAAGATTTGAATTGTTTCTCATCATTTCTTGCGTAATGTCCATCTTTGTGTCCTATACATACAGTAAAATACAGTACACGAAGCTTTTTATGAGTCTTTGCTTCAACTGTATTTAAGGTAACACAAAAAAGTATTTTCTTCATCCTAAAGGCTTCTATCGCCATTTTTATCCTTGCTTTTATTTCACGTTCTCATTTCATGTCATCACTAATAATAGTACTCAGATATCGAAAATTAGTCACCTTTGTTTTTTACCCGCTCCTATTTCAATATTTGACACCGATCGCTACGTTTCAATCACGATGGATTTTGCATTTCTAACATTTATTTTCATCCTATATTCTTCACAAGCCTCTCTCAATTTTTCTACATCTTATTAATTTTCTTTTTAAATTTTGCAAAACAACCATATCAACCCCAAACCTTATATATATATATATATATATATATATATATATATATATATATATATATATATATATATATATATATATATCATCATTCTATCTCCTATGGAAATTCCATCTTCATTGTGTAGACTCGTTTTTGCTATCTCTTCTACATAGTTATAAATATTGTCAAAGAAATATACAATATCTGTTGAACTTACCTTCCAATTACACTGTCTTGCTACTGTGCATGCACCAGTGATTTTCCGTAGAAGATCGTGAATAATTCTGATAATTTATATAATATTTATGGACGAATACGTAATAGAACCAATATGAATAACATATATCATTCATCGAAGTAACGAATACGGTAAACATAAAACAACATTAGACATATTATATCATGACAAAGTAGGCATAAACTTCAGACACTACAAAATACATTTAAAGCGCTCTTCCCGCTGATCTAGTGGCTAGCACGTGTGCCTTAGTTGTACGGAGTCCCGGGTTCGATTCCCAATGGAGAAGTTTGGAATTTTAATTGCAATAAATGTTTTTGTATTCGTGTTCCTGTAGTTCAAGTTTAATGGAAATGATTGCATTACGCGTATAACTAAGTAGAAGATAGAGACAAGTAACTCAGATACAGTTGGTGAATCAGGCAACTTAAAGAAAAAAAAAGTGTCTGAGGCATTTGTCTGTAAATTGCAAAGAACTCTTAACGGTTACTTCCAATCCCACCAAAGTAACATTTTTCTTTTACCTGTTCTCGAAATTTTTCTTTGTATTTCTATCGGATTCGATTTAATAGAACTTTGAACAGAGACCACGTTCAATTCATTTATTGACTAAGCCTGAAATTCTGATGAAGATATAGCTATGATTTTATTATTATTATTATTATTATTATTATTATTATTATTATTATTATTATTATTATTATTATTATTTAAAGTACAAAGTTTGTAATCGGGCGATGCAGTATTTACGTAAATTAAATGATAATTTATTTCATAATTTTTACTAGTCCACTATACATTTGCGAGGTTTTGCTTTGAGAAAATGAAGTGTATACAACATTGAATAGTTAGAATATTACAATAACATCTATTATTAGTAGGGTATGTATGTATGTTTTAGGACACTTTTCCCCCCTTGCACCCCTAACTGCCAAAAAAAATTATGAATCCACCACTATGATACTTTAACACAGAAGAATAACCCAAAGTGAGATTGCATAGACTTTTATAACATTTAAAATCATAAAAACTTATATCTAAAACTAATGACTTATAACGCTGTCTTTGGTTGAAAAAATAGTTTTTGTTTGATCGAAATCGGTCTACTAATAGCTGCGTAATATGAACTTAAAGTTAAATATGTTGATTCACTGTTACGTACATATATACACATTCGCCACACGCACATACATATATTCAGTTGAGAGAAGCACGAACATACATATATGTATTAGATTTATAGCCTCTCTCTTTCCTTCTTAGAACCCGACATGTAACCCGATTTTTTTTTCTTTTCCTCACCAACATATTTTCTTTTCTCTTCCATCAACAGAGCTTCTAGCGAGTAGATGCAACTAGTTTTCTTTTTTAGCAGCTGTTTGGGCTTCAGCCAAATATAATTCACACGTTCTTCCTGCTCACTTTGAGAAAGATTTATCTGAGACTTAACTCGGGACAGTTTTTGTGCCGGAGTGTCTGTCTTTCGTTTCTTGATTCACAATCGTTGTTCATGCAAATTTCTGATTGGACAACTTCAACAATGCAAATTAAAAAAATTCCGTGTTACTTAGCTAGCATGAATGAGAAACTGTTTATATAAACCGCCAGCAAAACTAATGTTTTTACCATGCAGTGTTTCCAACTCAAATTTTTTTTCGGAACGTTCCAGGATTTTAATTTTTCACGATATCGCTTTAAAACATATAGAGATGAATTCACCCCATTACTAATAAATTTTTAAAAGTGAGTTGGCAACACTGCAACCTCACCCCAGATAACCTTAAAATTTAATAGCTCGGTCCCTAATTAACCTATTTCAAAAATTCAAATGACAAATGAATAGTAATAACATAACCATTTTTATAAAATGCATAGATGGTTGCATAACCTAAAGAATATTTATCCTTTTTTCAATACATCTACAAAATTTCATAAAATCGAAAAAATGAAAACATCAGTGTATTCTACATTTAATTCTAAGACTTTTTTAAAGAATAACATTTTTCCAAAAATTCAAAATTAATCCCGTAAAAATTCCCGAAATTTTGAATTTGTAATAATTCGGCTGAGTACCAACAGATTTTCAAAATTCAAACGAAATTCAATAGAGAAATAAATTTACTATCTACTGAATGTCTTATAAGTTGCATAACTCTAAGGATATAATTACAAAAAATCTAATAAATCCCTTATTTATACATGTATCTTTAAAATTCAAATGACATTGCGTTCTGCATAGCCAAAGGTCTTAGTTTTTATAGTAATGGAACCATAACAACACTTATACACTTATAACGTACTTATAACATACTTAAAATTACAAGTTCGGATATTGATAATGGAATCTTCTGCTCACTTCGTTCTCTATAGGAAACAATAATTTCTTATACTCTGTCCACTGATCATAATTCAAGCTGAATAGACAGCCGTTAATATCAAAAACTATTTGAATTTTGTTTTGCACATTTTTCACAATTACATTGAAATTATTAGTAAGAATGAAGTTTTTTTGAGGATCCATTTTAATCCATTTTTTTACTTCTGATGACATATTTTAATCATTCTTTTTATTTTTTGGATTCATTCCTAAAGTGAAACTGATGTATTTTATAACCATTATCTAATCTTTCAAACCCTCATACTTAACAAACAGCTTATATTTTTCAAATCTTTCAACACTTGCTCAGTTTCGTCATTATACCTTTGTGGTAATAACGTCTTATATTTCTCATCTAAATGTACTAAAACTCTTTGACCATAACGTTGTGTTTGAATCAATTTCCATAATGTTATCTCTTACGCTTTACCTTTTTCTAACTCATCTATGCGAAAGAATCTCAATATTTTAACGTCATTTTTTATCAAATAAGTAGCCATAGCTTATTTGTTATAAGGAAAATATTCGTTTTATGAATAAAATTCATAAAACCACTTCTCATTTAAAATTCATAAAACCACTTCTCATTTGAAGTTTTACATGCAGAACTCAACAGTTGGATAATTATCTTTTAAACCAATGTATTTGATTTTATTCCATCTTTATCGATCTCATCAATCATTTTATCTGTTAAGTGTTTTGTAAATCTAGATGGAAGAAATACCTTAAACTCTTCACATTCAACTAAAATGCTCTTTCCAAACTTTGTTTTAATTTTTTCCATTTTCACAATCTTATATTCGCCATTTAATTCTAATTCTCTTAATCCAATAACTTGTTTTTGCTCAAGACTTCTAAGTTTATTTAAAACCTCAATATGACTCTCCATCGTATTTATTATATAGAAAATTAATTTTTATCTTTAACTATAAACTTTTAATTATTTTTGTAATGTTTATGGAGAACCTCCATAAACATTACAAAAAACACATGTAACTATCTAAAACTCTTTCTCATTCTACTACTCTCATACTTCTTTCTCATACTACTTTCTCATTCTTAGGATCATATGTAAAGTTCTTTTGTCCAATTAAAATCGCATAACATATAGTATTAGCAGCCACAGCTTCTGCAAAGTCTACTACAATATTTATGTTTGTTCTCTTATTTACTGATACATTCTTCCTCTTACTACAATTAATCACATACATTGGTCTGTTATCTATAAACTCTTTAGGATCATAGTACATTTCGGTATTACCACATGTTATTCTCTTAAATGCAGTATAATCTTCATACATCTTAAAATAATCCCTGTTAGCAATATCTAAGTTTCTTGATTCTTTTGGAAATATCTCATTCCTCCCATTCTTAAGATAGATATTCTTTACCTTACAATGATCGAACTTACTTGCATCTGCTGTTCGTTTACCACTTCCATCAGTTTGGAACATTACAACTACAAAATCAGGCATATCAAATTGTCTAGAATTAAATTGAGTAGTAACATCGAACTCCAAGAAAGAACCTACAACAGTCTTCTGAACACATTGATAAGTATGGAATGAAAATATAATTTTAGTTTCTTTAAGAATATTCAACTTTAACTGGCTTTCATAATTAGATTCGTATTCAACAATAGGTATTGTTATCTCCATACTTTTTGTTGTTATTTTTCCATCATGACGAGCTGTTGCACCTGCTCCTGTTCCAATCCATTTGTATAAGACATTATTATTGTTGTTAGCTTTTGTAAATGTTATCCTGAATCCACCTTTCCACATAACCTCTTTATAATCACTTAAAAAGCCTGGAATTAATCCTAATGGGGAAAAAACACTGAAGTCCTTTCTTAGACCAAGTTTATTATCCGTTTCAAATCCTGCTTGTTTTAGATATTCAACTTCTGGTTTGGAAATCTTTAATGTTCCAATAGCTGTAGATGTTATTCCTGGTGGTTCAATCTTATCTATAACAACTCCATGCTTTCTAACCTCAATTTGAGAAAAGAAGAATGGTATGAAGTTGTCTACAAGTGTTATAGTATCATTTGCACCAAATGTTCCTCCAACTGATGCACCAACAACTTCAAAAGTCATATGACAATCTGCTTTGTGTGGATGTATGAACCCTCCCCCAGATCGAAATCGAACTCAATATCTTTGTTAGCTTCATTCAAATTATTAAATGTTCTTGTTTTAGCTTTAAAACTCTGTAACTCGTAACTCTCAACACTATCCATTTATTATAAAGAAAATCTTGAAACAACGCTTTTATGGGATATACCCATAAAAGAATTATACATAATAACATTTAAGAACTTCTAATCCCCATCGTAACTTAACCTTAGCGTTCATAGCAGTACCAATTCCAAAAGCAGCTAATCGTTCACCAATTGATGCATCACTACTAAATGCTCTTTTCCGTGCTTTAGTTTCTAGTTCCTTATCTGCAATGTCTTGAATCTGTATTTTTATTGTCTCTGTAGTATATATCGTGTTCTTTACAAGCCTCATCTAATGGGTTTATTTCTTTATCACCTCTATCTAACGTTTCTTGAAGTTTAGTCCCCGGACCACAGTACGACATACCAGGAATATGTAACTCAAATGGAAGTTTATTATTTAAGTCATTTACTAATCCTTTTCCAAGCTTGTGATCATTCCTGAATCGTGGTGGTAATTTATTCAAGATCTTAATCAAATAACCTATACCTTTATTATCATTAGGAATAAATTGTGAAAGCTTATTATTAATCATTCTCATTATACCTACTTTCTCATTATAAAAGTTATTATTACCAGCCTTTTCTTCACCATCTATAACAATTAACCGATCTATAAGTTTTCTACCATCATCCACCCAAATGTAATCTTTAGATATCTCTTTATATTGTTTAATTCCTTCATCAGTCCTTTTAGAAGCTGGAGGTAAAAGTGGTTTAATATAATCATCCCAAATAGGCTTGATAATATTAATGTACTTAGAACCTCTATTAGATGCTTCTTTTTATCTCGATTATATATTTGGAAGGCAGCATCTGATCCTATTATTATTTCCTTGTACTGTTCAAAATCGTCATCGTCATAATCTTCGATGATTTTATTAGTATTCATCGTTAACAATTCACATAGACCTTCTGTTCCTTTATAAGTTTTAATATTAATTATCAAATCATCACCTCTCACTTTAACTTCTGAATTTCCTATCTTATTTATTATTCTTCCATCTTCTTCTACATTTCTTCTTCCAAATACACTATCATTTCTTTTACTATAATATTTAGTTGCAATCTTACCAAATAATTGTGTTGTTGTTAAAGGTTCTACTCCTTCGACTTTGTCTTTAATTTGTTTTCTCATTTGTTTTATTTCTCCCGTTATAGGTGTATCACTACTACTTGGAGGTCTATCATAAGTTATGTTTTTAGGAGTTTCTAATAGACTAGGATCTATTGAAACAGTCTTATGTACAACTGGAACAAGTTCAGTTATTAGATTTTTATTTTCTTCTGCTACTTCTTTGATCTCACTTCCCAAGTTTTGAATAGCACCAATTACACGTTATTCTTGTGTCTTAAATTTATCATATATACCTGCTCTTTCTTTCTTCCAAGATTTGAAGCCCTTTATCTAGAACTCCTTTAACTTGATATTCTTATTAATATCTTTATCATCCATTTATTATATAGAAAACAAACAAACGTCAATGAACATCAATTAACGTCAAAGAACGTCAAAAACGTGAAAAAACGTCAAACATTAAAACGTAAAAACGTGAAAAAACACCAAACGTTTATAAAGTATTTTATATTGTTCCTATACATACCATTGTTTAGCTTCCTTGTCATATCAATTACTATAAAACCATAATCTTCTTGCCAACATTTTGAACATATCTCTTTAAATTTATCATAAGACATATCTCCTCCAACAAACACATTATACACATGTGTAAGATTAGTATCATCTTGTCTAAATATGCATAGGAAGTTAACGTTATCTGTTATAAGCTGTTTAGGTACTTTTAAGTATCTTTGTGCAAGATAGAAACAGTCTTAATGTCTATGTCTACCTCTTGTAAAGTAATTTCTAACAGTATCTTGATTCTCCAAAATGTAATCGTCAAACACAACTACAGGTATTTTTCATATTCATCAACAGGTACAATACAGTCATTACTGCTTAAGAACGTTGCTATTTGCTTCTTAAACTTTAGTTCTGCTTTCTCAAATGGATCTTTTAATTGTTCACACTTTGGCTGATTCATGCTTTTAGAATATATATAGAAGTAATTATTGTTTAACCAACCTGGCTGTAATAAGAAGTTAAATAATAGAAATGTTTCACCACAACCAGATGGACCCACGATAAGGCATCGAATATCGTATAAGTTCTCCATTTCTTTTCTTAACTGTTGTTTCTTTTATCAACTCTTTTACATCCAAATTAATAGTTTTCTTACTCCGTTATTATAGAGAAAATCGTCTGCTAACACCTTTTATGATCTTATATCTTTAAGTTGTTCTCTGATCTTAAGCAACGTATCTTTTATAAATTCGTTATCCATTTCGCCATTTAATGTTATTATCATCTCTAACTCTTCTTTAAATGAGTTAATACAAGTGACAATGGTTTTATTTTCGTCTTTTCTTTTGCTTATGTTTGACTTAGAAGGCAAACCTGTTATAATAGCACTTCCAGTTGCAAGAGACGTTGTTAATATTGAATAAATTGTTACAGCTTTAAAAATATTAATAAACCCACTTGTTGCAGAAAGTATAACTGATAACGTGATCAAAGTGTAATATGCATATCAAACTATTCGTAGTTTTCTCTTTTTCTTCTTTAAACTGTATTCTAACTTTTGAATGATATCTTCTATTAACTTGATTCCTTTCTCTTTTGGAATATCTCTAGGTAAATCAAACTCATTCATTTGTTATATAATAAATTGCTAAGGTATTTAAGTTAACGAGTGATACTTCTGTTTTAAAGAAGAAACTCCATTACGAATTAGACAACAGTAACAACTATATAAGTATAAGACTAGTTGGGATTTACACAACATACTTAACTCCAAACATTACAGAAAGAAAGAATAAACTAACATTTTGTAGTGATATACAACTTTCAGAGCAACTCATAGTTCAACCTGGTCAATATAGTTTAAAATAATTAGAAGAATATATTAAATCAAATCTCCCATACTCCGCCGATGCTTTTAAAAATATTAAATTTACTGAGGACAGAGAGAAAAATAGAGTTAAAATATTTAGCGAGCATTGTGATATAACCTTAGATACCATTAACACTGTATTAGGTTTTAGTGAGAAAAATTTAATCAAAAACATAGAACATGTTGGAGATAAGATACCAAAATTTCACCCATTCGATACAATTAATGTTCACTGTAATATAGCAGCCGCTATGTTTGTTAAAGATTCTGAGTGCACACATAGAGGAACAGGAATTATAGCATCATTTAAAACAGATGCTGAGATTAAACATAGTATTATTTATGAGCCTACTTTTCCATTATTTTTCGCTATATCTAAAGACACGGTTGATAATTTTGAGATAAGGATAACAGATGAGAATGATTCCTTAATTGAATTTGGTGGAGCTACAATAACTGTACTTTTACAAACTAAGATTTTCTCTGAAATAAATAGGAAGATGTGTTCTATTAAAGGTTGTATGTTTAGTGTTCCTTATAACGAACTAAAGGATTTAAATATCGATCATGTATTAACAAACAAACAACTTAGCCATAAATCTAAGAAAATTAAAGAAATTAAAGGAATATATTTAACTTTAACTACTGCACAAATGAAAAAGATTAAGAAAGAGCATATGGGTGGTTTTAGTTTTACAATCCCAGCTATTCTATCAGCTTTAGGAGCAGTTGGTTCATTAGCAGGTGGTGCAGCAGCGATTACTAACACTGTACTTGATGCTAAGAAGAATAAACAAGAACTTGAAGAACAAAAAAGACACAATATGGCTATAGAAGAAAAACATGGAGCAGGTAAACCAAAGAATTCAAAAAACTAAAACCATTAACCAACTTTGATATAGAGAGGTTGGTAAAAAAATAAAGATAAAACGATTTAGAAGTGTATTTATGAGTGATGAACTTCCACAAAAACCTTATGTAAATATTGGATATGCTATTGGAAAGATAGCAACATAAAGTACGTGTTCGACTCTTATGGTGGTATCCCTCCTAAACAACTAGTACAGTATCTTGGTACCAAAAACTCATTTTACAATGACGAACGAATAAAAGACGTTAATTCAGTTATATGTGGCCATCCTTGTGTTAAGGTTTTAAATCTTCTAAATCATGGGTATTCTTTTAGCGACGTTATGTATATGATTAAAAATGACTAAAATGTTTAAAAATGATTAAGTTTAAATGCTTTTATGATTTATATCCATAAAAGTTTTGTTTTAAGATAAATATGGAAGCTATACACAATAGATTTTTAGATTATTATCAGAAGCATGAAGATGAACTAGATGGACTAGTTAGTTATAATTTTTATCGGTATTTTCAGTATGTTAGTAAGATAGACTTAAAAGATAAAAACAATGTATATACATTTATTCAATTATGGAAAATGTTTATACCTAAATTTTTGTATACGGAAGAAGAGTTGGACAAGTTATACCCAATAATTACCTTAAAAGACTTGTCAAATTATAACTCTGGGCCATTAAAATGTTATTATTGTGGTAGTAAGTCATTAACAAAAGGTATAAGTAGTTACATTTGTGATTATTGTTCTGTAGCGAATGGTCGGGTTTCTAGTACTAATGAAGGAATGAGAGCTAGTTGTGTAAGAAACCCATGGTATGATACTACAAAAAGATTTAAGTTACAGTTATATCGTTTGCAAGCTTTACATCGTGAAGATGTGTTCAAGGTGTTAAATAATCAATTTAGAGATATAGCAAAAGATTTAATATCAACAAAAGATGTTCTAGAAGTACTAAAGAAAAACAAATACACCAAATATTATGATGATGTCTATTTATTACACTATCACCTTACCGATCAAAAACCTTTAAACTTACGACATATGGAAGAAACACTTATAAACAAATTCAAGAGCTTACACGAGGTATTTACAGAATTGTATCCGAAAAGAGTATTGTATAATAACGTAAAAAGTGTATTGTACTATCTGTTGAAAAATCACAATGCTCATGTTGATATTGATTTTAAACACTCACCTAAACAAATAGAGATGTTAAAGAAATGTTTTGAAAAATTAGAATGGACACTTTCTTTATAATAAAATGAGTATGGATATATTTGGTAATGCTGTAGATAGAAAAGGTAATATTAATATTAGTGAAGAAAAATTAAAATTGTTGGTGAATTTAAATTATGTTGTTAGCGTAAGTCAACTTAGATCAATAGAAGCTCAATTAGAGAACGATAGAAAACGATTTGAAGATGCATTAGAAACGTTCAAGACACATACATAAAGAAAGAAGATTTTCAATAGATTAGGAGGGATACTACTAAATTGATAATGGAAAATTAAACTATATCTCTATTATATCGATTGAGAACTAAGAATGTTAAAGACCCAATCTTTAGAATATTTAATCTCTCTAATGGTTACAAATTTCTCTATAATAGGAAAATAATGCACATGGAGTTAAGATTGTATAAATACTTTCTAGATATATATTTGGGTGATACTTTGATTGAAAATTTACCTTTTAACTTTAACAAGAACGATATAATTACAATTAAACCAAATAAAAATTCAGCTATGGAAGAAGGTCAATTATTGTTTTTTGTAATGTACATAGAAAGAGAGCTTTCCTAAAGACGTTTGCTATATAATAAATATGGATATCTTTGGTTACATTAAAAGTAAAAAAGAAGAAGCTAGATAAGTTTTTACATCCTGGGTTGATTTTAAGAATAAAAGATTTGTTAATGTATCTAATGCTATCGATAAACAAGATGTTGTAACATTAGAACAGATTGAATCAGTGAAAAAAGAGTTTAATTTACTTACAAGAAAAGGAGTAGTTGAATTACCATGTCGATTGCCAGAGGATGATCTTGGGAAACGAGCCTTTTTTGTATATAATTTATCTGCTGCTTACAAATTTCTTTATAGAGGTAGGTTAATGCATATAGAATCAACTCTTAATAAATATCATAAAGATCAATTTTTAAATGAGACACTAGTTGAAAGTTTTCCATTACACTTTAATATGCATCATTAGTTAACAATTAGACCAACCAAAGATTCTGATTTAAAAGACGGTAAATTATAATTGCTTATTACGTACATAGAAACAGAAAATGAAAACGAATCAAGTGATGATGACGATAATATTAAAAGTATAGTATTAGGTAATGATTAATTTTAATTTTTTCGTTGATTTTCTATACAATAAATAGTAATAATAATGTATTGTGTTAAATGTAAGAAATCAACAGAAACAGAGAAAGATACCATTAGGATTGAACAAACAAAGAATAAGAGATATCTAAAGAAAGGTATTTGTTCTATATGTGGTGTTACTAAAACTCAATTCGTTAAAAAGAATGATTGACTATATGATAGTAAAGGTGTTAGAGAAGACATTATAGAAGAAATTCACAAAACATCTAAAAAAACTTTGACAGACTAAGTGTGGTTATAAAAGGTATTGATGATCTTTGGCAAGCTGATCTTGTGGAAATGGGTGGTGGAGTATTAAAAGGTGTTTCCAAATTAAATAAAGGCTATAAGTATCTGCTAACGATTATAGATGTGTTTTAAAAATATGCGTTTGCTGTTGCTGTTAAAGATAAGAGTGGTAAAAATGTTACAGAAGTATTCGAATCCATATTAAGAGCGAGAAAACCTTGTAACTTACAAACTGATCAAGGTAAAGAGTTTTACAATAAAGAGTTTAAGAAGTTTATGGATGAAAATAAGATTAATCATTACTCAACCTATAGTCATAAGAAAGCTTCTATTGTTGAGACATTCAATAGAACACTTAAAAAAAACATGTGGAAAAGGTTCACAACACAAAGAAATTATAAATGGATAGAGATATTACCAACATTGGTTAGTGAGTATAATAATAGAGTACATAGAACAATTGGTTTAAAGCCTATAGAAGTTAATAAGAAGAATGAGCGAGCAATATTGGAGAAAGTGTATAAGAAAGAATATAAGCGTGTTAAACCCAAATGCAAGTTGGGTGATCATGTTCGTATAAGTAAATCGAAAGGGTAATTTGAGAAAATATATACACCTAATTGGTCAACAGAAGTATTTGTTATCAGTGAAGTTATTCCATCTAATCCGCCTACATATAGAATTAAATATTTAGAAGAAGAGGATGTACAGCGGGGGACACTTCTAAATGGTACAGCCATATGGAAATTTACGGCTAAAGTGTACCATTTAGAAGTGTCCCCCGCTGTACAAGGTAGATTTTACTAACCAGAACTATTAAAGACGAAACATAAAGATGAATACTTGGTGGAAAAGGTTTTGAGAAAGAAAGGTGATAAAGTATACGTTAAATGGTTAGGATTTGATGATTCACATAATAGCTGGATAGATAAAAGTAATGTTGTTATGCAAATACAAATGTTGTCTTTTATGGAATAATAACCACAAAAGGCTCGAACAGATTAAAAGTAATTAATAATTAAGGTTACAACTTTTATGATATAATAGTCATAAAAGATAATTAGTTAAACATTAAACAAACTATCTGTTGTAACATCGAATGCTAAATTCAGTATACTACTTAAATCAGAATTATTACGGTATTTTCTTATTATAACTATCCAATCCACAAAATGTCTAAATAAATATATAAACTCTACAGAGATGTGTTGATAAATTGAAATGTTATCCCAATAAACGCGGTCTTTGGACTCTGCAATAAATCCTTCTGTTAAATTTTGAAACATCGAAATCATTTCCCAATCTACTTTGTCAAAGTAATCTCTTATAAGATTTTCTGATAATTGCTGAGTCCAACATAAGCTCCACCAATCAACTCTATCTGCATGTTTTCGTATAAAGGCTTCAGAGAGTTTGCTTCCACAAGATATAGCAACAAAATCAACTTTGTCTATAAACTCATTCCCGACATCAAAAGATATTCCCGATTAAGAAAAGCAGAACTAATAAACCTTCTTAAACAATATGATGATGAACAAAGCAGAAGACAGATTCCCATTTAAACAAGAAGTAACTGAAGAATCGAAACCAGCACGTATACCTATAAAAGTAGAATTAGAAGAAACAGCACTGAAGAAGCGTTTACAAACCATTAAAGTTGAAAACACAGGATGCTATAAAAACCCAATAAAATTTTTAGATACAAGTGGAAAAGTTGCTATTAATAAAATCAAAGAGGAATTAAAATTTCATCCTCTTAAAGTTAACCTTGTTTTCATTTGTGATTATAGAAAAGATAAGAAAATACAAGAAAGCAATTTTAAAACATCAAACGAGATAATATTAGAATCAACTGATTTAAATGAATATATATCTTATGCAAAACAAAACCTACGTAGAGAAATGGAAGAGTTTAAAGGTAGAGGATCAGGATGGACATTACATCAAATTAAATATTTACAAATCAGATCAAACAAGTATGTACCATTAAGAGTTTCTTCCTATATTGAAGTTCCTAAACCAATTAAAGATAAGAAAGCAGTGATTAATGTTAAAATTAAATACAATAAATGTTTCTTGTATTCTATTGCAAGCTATTTAGAACCTATAGACAGATGTTCTCAGTATCAAAGACCTTCGCATTATAAACAGCTTGTTAATGAGTTGCAAAAAGTATTGTGATAACATTGAATTTCCTGTACAATTAAAGATATTCCAAAATTTGAAAGAAGAAATAATATTTCTATGAATGTTTACAGCTATGACAAGAACTATAATGTATATCCACTTCAAATCACAAAAACAAATCAAGAACAACATGCTAATTTATTATATATAAAAGACGATCAAAATAATAGTCATTTTTGTTGGATAAAAGACCTATCACGATTAAAAAGAAGTCAAGTGAGAAAACATACGGAGAAATTATACTTTTGTGATAGATGTTTAACAAGACACTTTCGAAACGAGAAGCAATTACAGAACCATGAGCTATATTGTAAAGAACATGAGGCTGTTAGAAAAGAACTTCCAAAACCATACGACAATCAAATAGAGTTTCAAAACTATAATCGATCATTAAGAGTTCTATTTGTCATATTTGCTGACTTTGAATGTATCTTATGTAAGTTAAAAATAGAGCATAATTGCAGTAAAACAGTAAAATATCAAAAGCATGAGCCAATTTGTTTTTGTTACTATGTCAAATATTCAAATGGAAACTATAAAGCTCCTGTTAGTTATAAAGGTCCAGATGCCGCAAAAGTATTTATTGAAGTGTTACAAAAAGAAGCAATAGAAATTATGGAAATATATAAAAGAATAGTTAATATGAGCCCGCTTACTCAGGAAGAAATAGAAGCTTATAACAGTTCAGATACTTGTCACATATGTGGGAAAAACTTGAATGACTTACCACCAGCCGTTGAGAAAAAATAAATATATTACAGAAGAAAATACAGATCTACAAGGATAAAGATGATATGAGTAAAAAAATAAAAGAATGGAAATACGAATTAAGAAAATGTTTGTATAAGATAAATAAAAGTAAAGCAAAAGTAAGAGATCATTATCATTTAACTGGAAAGTTTAGAGGTGCAGCTCACAGTTATTGCAATTTAAACTATAAAAATCCTAACTTTGTTCCTGTATTTCTTAACAACTTAACTGGCTAGATACGCATTTGTTTATTAAGGAGTTAGCTTATGTTACACAGAAAATTAAACTGATCGCTAATAATGAGGAAAGGTACATAACATACGAAAAATATATAAAAGCAGGGCCAGAAAAAGATGGAATAATTTTAAGATTTGTTGAATCATTTAGATTTATGCCAAACAATTTAGCAGAGTTAACTAGTAATTTAAAACCAGAACAATTTCGAGAAACATTAAAGTTTTTTCCCGATTGACAAACTTGATCTAGTTAATACTAAAGGTGATTATCCATTTGAGTTTGTTGATTCATTTGAAAAATTAGAAGAACCCGTTCCACTATCTCGAGACAAATTTACAAACAGATTAACAGGAGAAAAAATGATTCCTGAACGTCATAAGCTTCATATACGAGTTTGTAAAGAATTTGATCTGAAGTTAGTGACGGACTTAACTGAACATTATAACAAAACAGATGTTCTTCAATTAACAGATATATTTGAAAACTTTAGAGATGTGTATTTAAAGGCATGTGGATCCTGCTTGGTATTATACAGCACCAGGCCTGTCGTGGGATGCAATGTTAAAGACGACTAAAATTACCTTAGAAATGTTAACTGATTATGATAAAATACTAATGTTAGAAAAGGGTATACGAGGAGGAATCTCGCAATGCAGTAAAAGATACGTAAAAGCTAACAACAAATATATGCAAGATTATAATAAAGATGAGTTTTCAACATACCAAGAATATCTAGACGCAAACAACTTATATGGATGGGCTATGAGTCAATTAATGCCTTATGAAGACTTTAAATGGATTAAACCTTGCATAGATATAATGAACATTCCAGATGACAGAAACTGGTTACATATTAGAAGTAGATTTAGAATATCCGAAGTATTTACACAACAAACATTCTGATTTACCATTATCTCCAGAAAACATGTGTCCACCAGAATATGAACAATCAAAACTACTAACGACACTTTATAATAAGGAAAGATATGTAATTCACTATAGGAACTTAAAACTATATATATCGCTTGGAATGAAATTAAAGAAAGTGCATAGAGTATTAGAATTCAAACAATCAGACTGGTTAAAGAAATACATTGATTTAAATACAAATATGACAACGCAAGCCAAAAGCAAGTTTGAAGAAAATTTTTATAAGCTCATGAATAACTCAGTTTTTGGGAAGACAATGGAAAATATTCGAAAGAGGCAACCCATACAATTAGAATGTGATCCTGAAAAAGTGGAAAAAGTAATTGTAAAACCTAATTTTGATTACAGAACAATATTTACAGAGACTTTATATGCTATACATATGAAAAAAAGCGATATGGCAGAAATAATTGATCAATTTGACACGAGTGAATACAAGGAAAATAACATATATGGACTACCACTAATAAACAAAAAAGTAATAGGTAAGATGAAAGATGAGAATAAAGGTAAGATAATGACAGAGTTTATTGGATTGAGATCAAAGATGTACGCTTATAGAGTAGAAAATAAAGAAAAGAAAAAAACTAAAGGAGTAACTAAAGCTGTAATATCAAAGGAGTTGCAGTTTAATGATTATAAAGAGAGCTTATTTAAAAATGTAAAAACATATAAAGACATAAACCTTATTAGAAGTTATAAGCATTATATTTATAGTATAACCGCTCATAAGCTTGCATTAGAATCCTCAGATGATAAAAGATATATAACGCGAGATGGTATAAATACATTAGCTTGGAGTCATTATGGGATAAAAGAGGAGTAGTTGTAGTTTTACTTATAAGTTTTAGATGTAAGTTAGTTATAAGTTTTAGATGTAAGTTTTTATGATTTTAAATGTCATAAAAGCCTATGGAATCTCACTTTGGGTTATTCCTCTTTGTTAAAGTACAATAGTCAGTGGTGGATTCGTAGTTTGTTTTGGTAGTTAGGGGTGGAAGTGGGAAAAGTGTCCTAAAACATACATACATACCCTACTGTTATTAAAAATATTGATTAAGTAATTGGAGTTAAGCATGCATTCCAGTAACAATTATATATAGAGAGGATTTATTTCAAGTGCGATACAAACGAATATTCGAATTTTAATCCGATTAGAAATCGATAATTTACACAAGAATGTTTACTTCATTAATTCTTTTAATAATTATCCTTATGTTATTATTATACTCTTTAAAATTATGATTTTTTCATTTCAAAACGTAGAACGAGAAATAAATGTAATATTCTATTTGTTAAGGAAACCTTTCTACAGTGATGATTTCAGGGCATGATATGTGGGACAATTTAAGACCCTTTTGACATAAATTTCTCCCTTCGTGGCCATAAGTTATCTTCGATTACGGTGAACGTGGACTAATAATCTTTTATCAGTTTTCTCTCATTCATATATTGACAAATCCTCCGGTGAGAATCTTCTGAGATCATGAATGCTTATAATTAATGTTTTATTTCTAATCAAAGTATAATAATTTGATATTGAAAATACGTATTTTGTTCTTTTAGATTTGCTGTGGATTTTAGATTTGCAATTCATTTAATGTTCCCTTCTAGTCGAATTTGAGAGGAAATTAGTTGCCAAAGATTTATTCAAAGAAATGTTCTCAGTCCTGTGATGGAAATAGGAACACACTTTTATGAAAAAAGAACGAATACTTCCTACAGGGTCTGAACGCATACACCTCTGATTGATAGACTAGTGGCCAAAACCGCTCGACCAGTTCGTATGCCTTCTCTTTGCCTCTTTTGACTTTTGTATAAAGTGTTTTCCTCCTCCTTACTTTTTTTGTGTGTGTGTTTATGTCGATACGGCTAAAAGTTTGTGGTGAATATTTGGACGTTGCAGTTCTTGCAATGCATAAACGTTTTTATCGTATATATGACATTCAATTTTATGCCCTAATAACTTATATAAAACAGGCTGAATCTACAAAATGATTGGGGTTGTAGTGATCGTAAATGTTTTCATAGTTAGGAGCTTGGATATTCAAACCCGCTTAACGTGGGGATTTACTTCTTTGAAAATTGGTAGCTATGCACGCACTGACTGTCTTTTCTTAGCGCTGAACTCAATGTTTAACAAAGAGAAGGAGCTCTTTTTAATACGAAACAAACATTCCCGGTACACATATATGTAACCTTGTATTGGCTTGTATGTATGTGTGTGTCTTTTTTAAACGTTAGAATTCATTGTCGTTATCAAGTACAAGAAGACTATGAGTAATACTGTCTTTCGAGCTTCTATATATGTAAAAAAAGATACAACACAGATATTTAATGCTTCGGGCATAACCATGGGACGTAAATATTTAAGCAACCTTATTATTTATTTATTATTAATATTTCTAGGTTCCTTTTTACTTACCGATTTTAATAAAAACTGCAAGTGATCACATCTATTGACAAATATTATATCCGGCGGAAGGCAAACCAGCGAACAAAAACACACTCTTACAACTATCAATCACAATTAGTCTTTAGCAGTCATACACAAGCTTTCTTCACACTCACATACACCCACAAAAACACACACACACACACAGGCACACTCACACACGTGAAAATTGTTTTTGACAAAATTATATCTTAACAAGAATGGGGGATTTATTCTATGGAATCTAGGAACTAAGTATTTTGACGTTTACTCTAGGCAAAAATGATAATAAAAAACAGCCAAAGCAACATCCAATTTCCAAGCAAGACTTGAAATATTCAAGAACGTATCGTCATCATACATTATCCACAACAAATTTCACGTGTGAAGTCAAGGCCATTTTAACTTCAAATTACATCTACAAAATCCTCAATTTGATTATACAAATTTTCATATTACGTCTTCAAGTGCATTATCATCAGTTCTTCAGCAATAACTTTGACGTGGAACAAGGTATAAAATTTTCTATGGCAAGCTTCGATCATTAAATATCTCTTCCTCAGTTCATAGCCGATGGTGGGCGGATTTCAAGATATCTACCCAAAACACGGACTATTCAGAGAAGCCCTATCTAAGAGAAATTTTCACGACAAGAAGAGAAAAAGTCATGTTTTATCTGGTTTATTCATATCCAGACAGGCGTTTGATGAGAGGTGGATGGGTCCTAAAACTTAGCAAGTTCTTCAACATATATCTGTCAAATAACATCTTCAATATGAAACCCAATGACTAATTCCTGCCCAGGTCCAGTTCCCATTGGAACTTCCGATTTTAGACAATTACAGGCGTCTCTATGAGTATGCACGGATCATACCGCTTAGTGTTACACTGCCTTTGGCCAACCCTAAAGGTCAAAGGTAAAATCGGGGCGGGGATCTCCACTGTTTCACCAATACGCCAATGAAAATAAATTGTATAATTACAAACAAGAACATATATTCAGTAAGTATTGCCCACTGCTGAATTACAGGAAATAAAGAAAAGAAAAATAAGGAGGTTGATATCAAACCCTTGTTTCTTTGAAAGAAAGCGCGCAATTCATAATTTCTTCTGAACGTTTTCCTCTTATTCTGCTCTTAAAGTATTTCTAGAATGTGACGTACCTTAGATAATTGAATCCGGTCTATAAACAAATTAATCAAGCCTGAGACGTCTCATCCCTGTTTTTACTAATATCTGAAATTTTATATGGAATTTTATAAAACCCTTTTAACTTATTAAATTGTTCTATATTAGTAATAAATAATAGAAAAGAGATGGAGAACTTCCCTCCAATATCTATGTAATGTACCAAGTGGTTCTTCTGTAGTTCATACTGGATCATTGCTTATGGCCGTGAATACACAGAAAGAGAACTCAACAGCAGCATCAGCATTTTTATTGAGAAAGTTTAAATACTAAATTTCATTTTGTATTTTGGTAGGAAAACCGAAAAAAATAAAAATAAAATAAAATAAAATAAAATGTATAACCTTTCACTTATATAAATATTCTAACATAGACACATACAGTATCCGTTTTATCTATTCATCAGGCTGCTAAATGAGTAGATAATTTCATGTCTCGTCCTATGGACAGTAATTTCCAGTAGTTTCTGGACAAGTTTTCTTATTGAAATCAAGTATATACGTATTAGAGGGGAAAAATATATCATAAGTAAATTCCTTTCTGAAGAGTACATCTGTCTAACAGTAATTGCATCGCGATCTTTTCCCTCAGCGAGGGCCCTCAGTAATTTTAATTGTTACAAATAAAACTTTGAGTCAATATTCAATATTTGTCCTAGGAGGAAGTGTTTATACTTGATAGTAAACACGTCTAAGCGGTTTCCAAACCAGGTTTTCCGTTGATAATTTAATTTATAATATCGTAAGTTAATGATGATTCTTGTTGGTCCATACCCTAATCAATTTGAATGTTTTAAAGTAAATTATAGGGAGAGGCTTGTTTGATTTCTACTTAGAAGAGTTTATTTTATTTACTAGTACAAATGTTTAAATTTTAGAACTTTAATTTTTATAAAAATAAGTATTTAAAAGGACAGAAGACTTTTTTAAAAATGTTTATGAGGAGGTGAATATCGATGGATTTTTTTCCTGTGTGATTTCCATATCCAAGTTCACATATGTTTTTCATCCTTATATACGCTTACTGACACTCATAACGAGTGGGAGTTTAATCACGAGTTGGAAATGTTTTGTTTGTAACGTTCAATATTCATTTCCTTCCCGGTGCACTATAAGGCAATTTGTATGCATATTCTTATGGTTCTTATATCATGTCTACGGTGTGTATTATATACTTCTTTTTTGGGAATGGGTTCGAATTACGTAGTGTTACGGGACATTAAGTAAGGACAAGTTAGGACATCTTTATTTCATATCGTAGTTCAACCAGTAATCAATTCAAGCCAAGCATCCTCCAAGAGTTCACTGCCTGATGTTATTAACACCAATATTCTGTTGTACGTCGCTATCTGAATTACATTGAAAGATTAATTAACTATTGCTTTGCTGTTATTGAGGAAGTCTTTGTACTTGTAATTTGTAATAAAGAGTGGTAGGGACCTTTAGAACCTTTACCTTTTAACAGTCTCACACGAGACGTTTTTAATTTGCTTTGTTAGATCAATTGCTTCTCTCAATTGGTTCGACCTCATTGGCTCCTCATAGTCAGGCTACTACAAGACATTGTCCGTTTCGTTCGTTTACCCACGACACGATGTTACAACAAGGAAGTAATGAATATAGAAGTAAGTACTTTGACTCAGGTGAGTCTTCTTTTGGTTCATTTACATGTCAACGTTAGCAATCCCAGGAGAAAGTTCCAATGCCAGTTTTGGGTAATCGACCACGCTCAAGAAACTCTGTGGTGTCACCATCATCTCATTCTGACGTCGCATGAACAGTCAGGTCTAAAGCAATTGAGAGAAAGCGATCCTGGTTTTTTGGATCTCAACCACGACGCGAGACATATCAGAGTCTCCCTGCCTTTGGGGTCCGGCATACAATGCCATAGTTGATTGTCGAACAAGTATTCAACATGGACTTCATCAAGACAGCCCAACCTGCAAGTCACTGGAACTTCGAGGACAGCGCCTAAACATCACCTATGAGTAATATTAGAACTACTTCGAATTAGGGTGAGACTGTTCAAAATTAGTTGCTATTCCTTTGCTGTACCATCTATTCCTTAACGCCTTTATTGCTACCAATTCTAAATAAAAAATGCATTGGTTATTTTCAAATAATTTTAACACTAATTTCATATTATCTTGTCTAATTTTGCTCAAGGTTCTACTCGCCTAAGACTAGTGGTGGAGACGCCCCTATTTAGCATGTGTTCTATTGTTATAAATATGGCATTGTTATCCCGCACCATTTAGGTGCCTCTCGTTTCTATGTTACGATACAAGTTTTGGGCCTTATACCGCCAGGATACGGCCCTGTCTAGATCCGTAAACGGGCAACAAACACACGTACCACGGATAAGTGAAGTTGGGGGAACTACAAACGATAAACTTTAAGATAAAATGTTGACGAAAATTGTAGTCGAGTTTAGCACCGGAAGCGCGGACAGATAAGATTCACTTCTTTTTGAGTTTAAGCAGTGCTTATATGCAAATGAAAGAAGAATAAAGAATTAAAGTTTTAAACATGATAATGCGTCGATAATGTGGATAGACTGTATGTTCACCTTAAAATCTCAGTGACACCACGATAGAACAACAGCGTTTTTCTGCTGGGTTGGAACATGAATGAGATGTGTCCTGGTTCGACTCCCAGTCGAGCTCGGTACACATTAAAATGTTATGTAATAAAACATAAGGAAGACGAAGTATGACACTGAGTTGCATTTGGTTCGCTGAACGCAGCAGGAATCTTGGCCGACTGTACGCATGACCATACCCAATGTGTGAAAGTTCGACCCTAGATTCGAACTAAGTCACTGGCGAAGTCGTAAAAGGCCGTAAACGTGCTTTGAATCGGTCGGAACCTGGATTCCTGGATTTTGCGTTAGGAGTGTAATGAATGTAATACAGAAGATAAATAGAGGATGAGTCATGTAAAGAGAGATTGGTATGTGAGTGATGGCAAGCATAGCTAATGGTGATCTCTGATTTTTAACAGAGATAGGGAGGAAAAATGCTGTTGTGAACGATAATTGCGCGACATGGAGAATATTCCCTCTCATTAAATTTACTTTAATACATTCAGCTAAATTGTTCTCTTCAACTAATTGTTTTTGTTTTCTCATATAATACTTTGTGTTGATGAAAAATTTGGATTTTGCAGAAATTCATAAACAGATACGATTTCCGGTATTCATACAAATGCGGAAATAATATTTTCTCTCTCTATTGTTGTGTTTTCTTCCATCTCATTCTAAAGAGGTGTGTCGTGTCCAAGGTTACAGAAATCCTTTCCTGCCTTTTGTGGGCCGACTCAAGGCTATGTATATAAACGCGAGTTTGGAGCCCCGCGGGGGCCGACAGGAGCTTTTCCGCAGTGTTTCTGTGGACTCGCGACGCGTGTAGGCTCCACGCGGTGAGTATGTAATCAAAAACATGTGAAAATAACAAAAACTCGCGTGCGGTTGTTAAAGTCAGTAAGGTAGTCGACATACACCCATATCCGCCAGGTTAGGAACAAGGCCGAGAGTAAACAGCCTATCCCTCCGGGAATACTAAGGTGAATTTTGTCCAAGTTAGGAATTATTAACAGTTAAGCGATTTTTAAAGCGAACTTTGTCTCTGTTTGCCCATGGCAGACCAAAGAAATCTAATGTTTTTCCCTATTATTTTGGTCGGGTTGGTCGCCTGTGTCAACAAGCATAAACTGAACCCAGCCGAGCTGGGCATCGTATAAAAGTGTATGCACTGTAGACTCAAACTTTAGTAGGCAGAAATAGTCTGAATTGATGCTGAAATGTGTTGTAATTAGATTTCTCGAAAACTTAAGAATTTAAGAATTTTTATAACAACTTTATAACTTTTCATTCTGTTGTTAATAACGCCCAACGAGCGTGTAAATTTCCCGTTGTTCCGAGCAAATTCGGTTCATTTGGAGACTTACTTCAATTTTTCCAGTTTTCTTGCGACTAGCAGACATCAATGGAAAAGCTAAGCAGCTGGTTGTGTAGTTATTTCTAGTGTTTCAGGGAAACTTATGACCACTCATATATATCAAATTAGCAAGCAGTAGTCTATAAATTTAAAATCGAGGTATCATCGTCGGCCATTGCCGAGTGGTAAGTTGTTAATGCATTTTTGATTTTTTTCTTTTTCAATTTCTTTAATAAAGCTATTTAACTGATGGAATGAATTTAATTTCTAGAGAACCTCTTACATGATATGTAGTAAGGAGGTCAATTTCTTTATTATGTTGGAGGACATGTTGTATGTAGGTGCAATCCTCAAATACCAGTGTTTCGATCGCCCACCTCTTGTAGGGGCCAAGTTTAGTGATTGATTTTAATGCTTTACTATTTCTGGGTCTCGATGATGCGACAGCAAACGCGACAGTTAACGCCGTGCAGCTAGATCACCCAATATACACCTTCTTGTCCAATAATCTTGTCTGGTAAAGAGACCCCTTCTCTCTCCACGTTTCTTCTCTCCCACACTAAAATTAGCTAACAATATGGACGCAATTTTAATTTCAAACTACACATGTATTAGTATCAATAAAATGAAATAACAAAATCGAGACGAAACAAGATTCATAAGTTTATTTAGGGAGAAACTGAAATACACACAATGAAAAATTGAAACCAACGGGTGTCTATTACACAGAGGTTAAGAAATGAGGCAGAAAGAGAAAGAGAGAAAGAGAGAAGGCGAGAGAATAAGAAAAAAGGGAGAACAGATAAAAATGTGGAATTTGAAACTTAGTAAGGAAATAACTAACATTATGAAGTTCCGTTACCAGAAATCCAACAGTAATATAGAAATAACGTTTGTTTTTGTATATTTTTTCAGACTATTCGAATTAATAGAGGATCCTTGAAACATTCATTAAGTCACTTTCATAAAGCGTAGCATACTCAATCTTCAGTAGAACTATGGATCTCAAAGGCACGTCTAAGGTAATGTCAAAAGTTTAACACAATCTTTGTTTTCGCGTGGTTCGATTGTAAATTCGGTAGTGTTCATTGCACGAACTGGTGCAACTTACATTCTAATAAACCCAGTAGGTAGCGTAGTAATTTCATTCCAGACTACTAATGCAAAGTGGACCAAAACTAGAAAAAAAACGAAAAGAAAAAAGAAAGAAAGAAAGATAAAATTGAATGAGTGCTATTATACTGGTAAATTTTTTATCAGAAATATGCTATATTAAAAGTCCAAACCGTATCATAATGAAAAGTTACAAATGTTCAAATGGAAATTTAGATGTTCCTCATAAATGTAGCAGACCTTGAATGTTTCAAATTTCAACGTGAATAAATCAGATTGAGTATAAGATGGAAACAAATATGTGTCGAACTAGTATAAATAAAATTTTGTTTTCAAATAACCAAAGAGGTTGCCATTTCTAGTCATTTGCGAAGATTTATCTGTTCCGAACATTCAGCATCACTTTCATGTTTTGCGAATATAAGGTTGTAATTTGCACAGAGAAAATGAACACGCTAGAGCTCAAACGGATGATGCTGGTTAGCTTATTGATCACCACTGGTTCGATAATTCAAACCCTTTAGTGACCCGGTAATTCGAGTAAGACTCGGTAACCCACATGATAAAAAAGATATTTTGTTTATTCCCTTGCGTTTAAGCGCTATTTCTTCCACAGATGACAAGGACTGGAGATGTTATGCCCAGAGCAGGAAAAACTCGACGCTGAATTTGCCAGTTAATTAAATTCTCCAGATCAGGTCTATCGGTGTCTTGCTCCGTTTTAACTTTGGAACACGCACATGCACATGAAGTTTCAAGTGTACTTTGGAGAGAGGGGGAGAAGTAAAAGATACCACGATAGGATAGGTAATCGTCAAGAAAGAGGGAGAGGGACGGGGCGAATGTAAATATGAAACATACTTATCATTACAGCGTATGGTGAAGAACCCACACACTATTTATTTTAATTCTCGCCAGTGATGCTTTGTAAGTTCTTCAATAGAAGATGAATGTCTGTTTGCAGCCATTATTTTATGCGAAAAAGTTATACTACCTGAAGGGGAATCGAACCCATATTATGAGCTTGGGGGTTTGGTACTTTACCACTACACCACCGATTGCTTTACCCAAACTTTGTTCAACAAATGCTGTAATATTTCTTTCTAAGAACGATAACACGAAAAGTGTTTACTGCAGATCAATGAAGTGTTTCGAATGTTTTGTTAAATCCCTTGCCCTTTCCCAACCAATATTCGTAAATCGTCTCTATCATGATAAAGGCGTTTGCTTCCACATTCTTAAGCATTGCATGTTGATATGATAAATCGATTCTTCACTATCACTTTGTAAAAAATGCAATTTTGGCATGAGCAGGATTTGAACTTATGCTGGACAGCTCTATTAATCATAAATCCATGACGTTACCGCTACACTATGCTATATGCTATGTGCTACCGCACATCATAAATTACAAGCTTGGAACACAACCACGGGAATCAAACATAATTAAGTACAAAAGGAGGCGGAAGCCTGTTTACTAGGTTACATAATAACACATAAACTATACCTCACAAAATAATATTATATGGCATTAAAAAAACATTTGCTATTCTGAAAGAGAAGGATGTGCGTTATTGCAAAACCACTTCCAAAAACCGGCTAAAAAGTGCCGGTCTTTGTCTGAGGTATATAACGTTCGACGTGTACGTTTCAAAAATTCAAAATACGTGCGTGCATCTAACAAGGTTGTGAAGCTCTGAAAATATACGAGATTGCTGTCAACAAGAAACAACACCGCTCGATGTTTAGTGGGGGGATAAAATGAAAATCAGGGAATAACATGAATTTCACCGTGAAGTGTAAAGACGGACGACGGGTAATGCGTCCCAAAACCTCCTGCATGGTGGGCCAAATTAACATCGAACCGACATAGTGTGTATATCGATGGGCTCTTGCTGGCATTGCTTGCACAAGGCATCTGGGGCTCGTTGAATCTCATAGACACTAGCCCGTGTCGGGAGAAGTTGATGTACTACCTGAAACCACAAAACCTGCATGCACTCAGGTATGACAGGGTTCGATATATTAGACCACACCTGCGGCCAATCTACGTGTGGATACATCTGAGGTACTCGTAAATTAGTGTTAGAGAAAGAGTGCGCGGTGAGTGTCCTATATAACGAGCGCGCAATGTGTTGTGTTGTGGAGGGTGGAGGACCATCCCGGAATAATTCCAATATGGGATAAACGTTTTGATATAAGCCGGGCACTGATCAACGAATTGAATATAAGGGGGGTTTTGCGGTTGACTATAATCCTTCCAAAATCAACTTACCCAATGATTAGTGATAGAACTGAGTGATGAGAGCGCTGCATAAGTGTCAGCCATAAAAAACGTTTGGCATTTGATACGAATATTGACTAAACACAGCCCGCCGACGGGACGAGGCGAATAAAGGGTTTGACGGGGAATGCGAAAATAAATACCTCGCCAAATATGCCAAAGGAATAAGGATTCAAATCGTTTGGCATAAATTTCTGGGAATGGAAACACACGAGCTCTGTATCTCACTTTAGACACAACACAAATATTGATAAAATGAATACGGTGAAGTAAATGGAGCCTACGAAAGCGCTGTGAATAGAACAACATACCAATTGCGTTAAAAGGGGAGCCCATACTTCATCATAGTTGGGAGTTGGGTTAGACGTGAAGGGGATGCCTAAAATAGTGAGTGAAGTGACATGCGGTAAGGCAAGAAAAACCGAAGGATCCTCTGGGAGCTGGAAACCATTAAAAGTATACACCTGTGTTTTGTTGTTGTTATATTGCAAATCAAAGCATCGGTAAACACGGTCAGGAAAGGAAACACGCCCTGTAGTGAGACAGGATCAACTCCTGTTATGGTCAAATCGTCAGCATACCCAAAAATGTTTTGACTGCTGAAAAGGAAGGGTCCATTCGAAGACAACATGGCCAAACGATGGAGAAGTGGGTCTAAAACCAAAGCAAAAAGAACTGTGCTGAGACAGTACCCCTGGGGTAGTCCGCGTCGTAAAGAGATGTTTGGGGATTGATGTCCATTTATTTGCAAGCGGAACTAAACTTGAGCATATAGATTATGAATCACATGGCAAAAAACAGTGGAAAAACCCCAAGATTCAAGCGTCAGATGGAGAAACTGGTGGTCTACTGAATCATAAGCTTTGGCTAAATCCACTGCGAGTGTGCCAGCAGCCAATATTATTATTTATTATTAATATTGTTATTATTACTAGCATCAATTGGCCGCTTTGTTGTGCCAAATTGAGAAAAAGTAATATACTCCGTTATTCAGTCATTTTTTACTATTACTAAAGCGCTCATTGATTGATTTTTGATGAGTTTTATATAACCCCTCCCCTTCTCAAGTTGTGGAGCACGGCATCTTCAGTGTCATTGTTCATCTTAGCCACCAGAAAACTATGAATTCCACAATGTAATTGGTTATTTTTATCATTTTTATATGTCTAACCCTCCTCCATGTTGAGGGCTGAATTTGGATTTAAATGGCATCATATGTGTCATTGCTCACCTCAGCGTCTCCAAAAATTATAGATTCGATACTAATATTGCTCATTTTTTGTTCTTTTAAATGTTGCTATCCTTCCCCCTTCCTTTAGTTACACCATGAAAATGAAATGAGGAAAACCATAACAGGCCCGAACCTCATCTATGTTAAAAATTTTATCGAGATGGGTGGCGTGGTTCAAGAGTTAAGTTTTATTTATTTTCATATATATTTCCCCTCCCCTCCACTTCCCTAAGTTTTACATTCAAAATGATATGATGAAAACCACTGCAGGCTGGAACTTCATCCATGTTGAAAATTTGATGCAGATCTGTCCGCTGGTTCAAGACTGGAGTGATTTTCATCATATCACGCATTAACTTTATATTAACTCATTAACATAGTCACTTTTATTTTTCTTACATTGATTTTTGTATCTCCCCGTCCTCCCCCTACTCTACATTCTACTATCAAAGTGAAATGATTAAAAGATTTCCACTGCACAAACGTAATCAATATTGAATGTTACTTTCCATCCTCCCCCTCTCCTAAGTAACACCCTCGAAACGAATAGATAAAAATATTCCCAAGTACGAACATTATCAATGTTGAATGTTTGATCGAGATCTGTCGGGTGGTTCAAGAGACTATAAGTCACTAGGGCGTGTCGATTTTTTCACTTTTCAAAATCCTGAAATGAGGGGTGCTAAAAAGTTGAGAACTGGCATTGTATTTCGAATCATATATTTACAAGTTCGATATAATGGTGTTCTGCTAGGTAAATATCAGTCCAAAGTTTTTTCATTTTTGATCTTTTTTAAAAATTTAATTTTCTTGTTCATCGATGGCGCCAGCGTTGTATTTCATTCATTGAGCAGAAATACAGGCTTGTTAAGATTAGTTTTATCTATTTGCACATTGCTGAATTACAGTTTTAATATTATTTCAAATTTATATTCTACAATCATTAAATTAGATACATTTTCGATTTTAAACGTGTGCTAAAGTTTTCACATTTATTCCATAATAACTCCAAGGGTATAAAATTAAGAGCTTCAAATTTGAGTGTGTAAACATTTTCAACTAGTTTTATATTAACGTCGTGGTTTCTTGATGTTTCTTTACAATGACTTCTAAGACAAAAACAAAACGTAATAAATTTACACATAGGAGTAATTTGATTGGAACCAGCAGAGAATTGTTACCCTCTGAACTTCCCCTCATTAAGCTATGTTGTCATGCAGAGCATTTGGTATGGTGTCGGTGAGGACCGTATCCACGGGGGGAAAGGGTGGAAGGGCCACCCTAAACTTTGGCTGGCCCCCATAAAATTTCACGGTAGGCTTGCAAATGAACTATAATATGGTGATGAAGTATAATATGTTTGGGTCGCCCCCCCTAATTTCTAAAGGGCTCCCATAAAGTTTTAAGCTGCTTACGGATCTGGCGTCGGTTTTAATGCCACAGCTGCCATACTTACTTCCGCCCTTATGGATGACCGGCAAAGACGAAAGGCTTGTGATTGATCACAATAAAGTGATGAGAGCACAAGAAAAAAATAGTGTAGTCTGTGGACAAAGAATTTGATGAGTTCTGTCAGCAAGGTTTATTCGACTGCATCTTCTTTGACAGCCGAGAAGATATTACTTACGTTATGTTGGGAGCAGAAAATTCGAATCACCAGTTCCCTGGTATTATATGAGAACAACACTATTCTGTTTACAGCGAGCCAGGTGGACGCTATCTTTATCGTTTCACTCCTGAGAAATAGTGTGACAATATGAACCGTACCACAGTGGCCATTTCACGCTCAATCTATAGAAAGTTGTGTAAAGCAAGTTACATAGGTAGCAGCAAAAAGTCTATACGCATGAGAAACGTGAGGGGTGCATGATAGTTCAAGAAGCAAGTCCACAGATGATGTCCGAAAATGAATCAAAACATGACATAATAAAACTTGTTTTGTGAATAACTTGTGCGTTAATAGTATTGCTTACTTGTTGCTGTTTCTTTAAAACATTTGTATTAAGTAAAACAAGGGCAGCTTTATCACAAAATCTAACACAAATGTAGCATATATATAGTAATACTATAGTAGTAAGTAAGAAGTGTAAGAACTGTATGATGCAGAAGTCACAAAATAATTCATTATAATGAAAATTAGTAGTTTGTCAATGTGGTTGAGTAAGTTATTTTTAAAATCAATGAAAAATGTGTTTTTCAAGATTTCTAACAGAAGGTACACACTTCAAACATGGAGAATGTTACATGTATTTACTAAAACAATTATAAAGTGTAATAGTACGTAATCAATGCAATAATATAAATGTTTTCTTTTCTTAGTAACTGCAATGCAATAATATAAATTATAAATACAGTATTTCAATACGTACGTCTATGTATGCAGAAATTTTATTGTTTTCTTAAAGTATTGGTTATATACTCTTTCTTACTGTACCTCTAGTTTTATTAATATGTTTGATGATTAATAAAATGTTTCATATGGAAAAATAATTTATTTTATAGCATTGGATGCCATTTTCGAAAGTATTTCACTATGAAATTCCGAAAACTGCTCTTGTGCTGTACTCAAATCTTGATTTACCTAAGTAGAATTGTTTAATCACAAAACTAAGTACGGATTTAAATTTCTCTTACCTAAAAACATTCTTTTACGACTCCTCATTATGAAAATTTGCAAAAAGTATATTTCACCCTTAAAAGTGACACGCCCTAATAAGTCAAAGTCACTTTCAGTTTTATAATGTAGTTTATTATTATTATTATTATTATTATTATTATTATTATTATTATTATTATTATTATTATTATTATTATTATTATTATTATTATTATTATTATTATTTGCGTACTTTTGAATTTGCACGGCGAAATTATTGCATATGTTTTTATTTCAGTATTTTTGCTGGATTGAATGTGGTTTCCTTTATTAGCGGGTACTAATTTCTTTCCAGATTGTCGAATAAATGAATTTCGTCGTGCCCTTAGGTGAAAATAAACTTACAGGAAGAAACTTGATCGTTCCAAAGATCAAAGCTAAAATAAGTAATATTTGGTTTTCTAGTTCCAGGTGGCATCATAATGTAGCGGTAACGTAATGGACTTACGATTAATAAAGCTATCCAGCATAGGTTAAAATCCTGTTCATGCCAATCTTGCTTTTTTTACAAAGTGATAGTGAAGAATCGATCTCTCATATTCGAAATGCAATGGGTAAGAATGTGGAGGAAAATGCCCTTATCATGATAGAGACGATTTACGAATGTCGGTTGGGAAAGGACAAGGAATTTACCAGGATATTCGAAACACTTCATTGATCTGCAGTAAACACTTTTCGTGTTATCATTCTCAGAAAGAAATATTACAGCATTTGTTGAACAAAGTTTGGGTAAAGCTATCGGTGGTGTACTGGGAAAGTACCAGACTTCCAAGCTGAAAATATGGGTTCAATTCCCCGTCAGATAGTATAACTTTTTCGCATAAAATAATGGCTGCAAGCAGAGCTGCTGTTCTTCTATTGGCGAACTTACAAAGCATCACTGGCGATAATTAAAATTAATAGTGTGTATGTTCTTCATCATACGCTGTAGTGATAAGTGTGTTTCATATTTACATTCGCCCCCGTCCCTCTCCCTCTTTCTTCACGATTCTCTATCCTGTCGTTGTATCTTTTACTTCTCCCTCTCTCTCTCACGTACACTTGAAACTTCATGTGCATGTGCGTGTTCCACAGTTAAAACGGAGGAAGACACCGATAGACCTGGTCTGGAGAAAGTAATTAACTGGCAACTTCAGCGTCGAGTTTTTCGTGCTCTGGGCATAACATCTTCACTCCTGGTCATCTGTGAAAGGAATAGCGTTTAAACGCAAGGGAATAAGAAAAATATCATTTTCTATCATCTGGGTTACCGAGTCTCACTCGAATTACCGGGTCACTACCGGTTTGAATTATCGACCTAGAGGTGTTCCATAAGCTAACCAACATCATTTGTTTCAGCTTTAGCGTGTTCATTCTCTCTGTGCAAATTACAACCTTATATTCGCAAGAGATGAAAGTGATGCTGGATGTTCGGAACAGATAAATCTTCGGAAATGACTAGAAAATGGCAACATCTTTGGTTATTTGAAAACAAAATTTTATTTATACTAGTTCGACACATATTTGTTTCCATGTTATAATTCAATGTGATTTATTCACGTTGAAATTTGAAACATTGAAAGTCTGTTACATTTATAAGGAACATCTAATTTTGCATTTGAACATTTGTAACTTATCATTATGATACGGATTGGACTTTTAATATAGCATATTTCTGATAAAAATTTACCAGTATAATAGCACTCATTCAATTTTATCTTTCTTTCTTTTTTTCTTTTCTTTTTTTCTTGTTTTGGTTCACTTTGCATTAGTAGTCTTGAATGGAAGATATGACCACGATACCTACTGGATTTATTAGAATGTAGTTTGCATCAGTTTGTCCAATGATCACTACCAAATTTACAACCGAACCACGCGAAAACAAAGATTGTGTTAAACTTTTGACATTACCTTAGACCTGCCTATGAGATCCACAGTTCTACTGGAAATTGAGTATGCTACCCTTTATGAAAGTGACTTAATGAATGTTTCAGTGATCCTCTATATATTCGAACAGTCTGAAAAAAATATAAAAACAAACGTTAATTCTATATTACTGTTGGATTTCTGGTAACGGAACTTTATAATGTTAGTTATTTTGTTACTAAGTTTAAAATTCCACATTTTTATCTGTTCTCCCTTTTTTCTTCTTCTCTCGCCTTCTCTCCCTCTCTCTTCCTCTTTCTGGCTCATTTCTTAATCTTTGTGTAAGATACATCCATTGGTTTCGATTTTTCATTGTGTGTGTTTCAGTTTCTCCCTAAATAAACTTATGAATCTTGTTTCGTCTCGATTTTGTTATTTCATTTTATTGATAATAATACATGTGTAGTTTGAATTTAAAATTGCGTTCATGTTGTTAGCTAATTTTAGTATGGGAGAGAAGAAAGGACGAGAGAGAGGGGATATTTTTACCAGACTATGGGATAAGAAAATGTTTATTGGGTGGCCTATCTGTAAGGCGTTAGCTGTCGCATTTTTTGATGCGGTGTGTACATGGTGGACGCCGGACCCAGTAAAGAATCCTATACACTTCGGGTTCTCTCGAAGTGCGATTCGACCGCTTGAGTTCAATCAAGGTTTCGGCTGAAATCAAGATGTACCGGGAGTGTCTTGACCCAGGCATTATTCAAGCTACGCCATGTGTTGCCTCAACACATTTTTTTACCTTATCGTTACGGACTTCTGTAACATAATTGGTGGATGCACCGGGTATTTGAGTTGCCTTGCGCCAACTTCGTTACTTTATTTTACCTGCGTTAGACTAAAATCTATGACCCCCCTCTGTATAACTGATATTTGTGTTGTGTATTTTCTTTGGTGTTAAGTGAAAAAGGAGCGTATTCGTTCGGATTTATATATAGAAGAAATAGTGTCAAGTTATGATAAAACGAGAGAACGTTAATATTTGATATGTGTAGTCTATCCTAGTGCGGAAAATTTAACCGATGTTTACATTCAAAAAGGATTCTTGATTTCTCAATTAAGTAGTATACGTTTTAGGTATTTTATCACTGTGCTTAGTGTCTCGTGCGCCAACAGTAGTGTGGTGTTAGGCGAGATGCCTCAGTTATAAACTTTTCCCCGGTGTGTTCGTTAGTAGGGAATAATCATGAGTTTCCGATAGACATTGCGGAAAATAACAAGGAAATTTATTCCGAACATATGGTACGAAATTAATCACGACCAGCTCTTTTGTATCGACGTATTCTGTAGTGTTTACTGCACAGAAACCTCCTGTAATCAGATTGGGATGAGAGGGACTTGCGAACCTAAATGGGGAAGATGGAAATATGATAAAAAAAACAAAAGATTTATTGATACTTGAGCAGAAAGCGGCCCCCCATTGAGAAACAAACTCCAGCACACCGCGCGATGGCTGAGATAGAGGGAGAAGGCTTCGAACCTACTCCGATAGCCGCCTCGAGTCCGGTCGACGATGCCCAGCTTTCGACTTCTACTACGACAGTAAAGAAAGAAAAGGCTGTCCCTACTCCTCGGAAGTTTCTCGTATTTACAGACGATGAGAATGCTGAAAGTCTCAGTGGAGACGAAGAAATAGAATCATTGTTTAAAGAGGAGGTCGCGACTCAACAGATTGCCCGGGATTTCGATTCCGAGTCTCATTCAATGCAATCTCCTGGCGATGCAGGCTTTGAGGTTTCAAAATTGGAAGAAACAAGTAAAGCACCAGCTCAACTAATGGAGGATGATCAAAGTATCGCACCTGGGTTCGAGAATGCAGAAACAGTGATAGAAAATCGGGAAACTGCGAGACATACCAGAAGCGCGGAGGATGCAGGTACCCCGGTTTCAACTCCCTAGTATGCAATTGGACCCCAAGTTTGACTTTCAGTCTTCAACGTCCACTGGTATACATGACCTAAACCCTTCATCGGACACGGAGTCCTTGATGAATGAAGCAATTCCTCGAGAAGTGACAGAGAAAATTACTCCTCAATCCAGAATTTCGACGCAAGGTGTAACTAATTTAACCACCATTCTAGAACGAATTGAAGAGAAGGTAAAGGGAATTGAACCTAAAACATATGTTACACGATCAATACAAACTGACTATGTAGCAGGCAGTTCCCGGTAGCCGACGACCATAGGGGCGTGGATAGGGAAGGTCTTGAGTTAGCGTTACGAGTCTTGGACAGTAATGTTCAAAAATCTGAACAACTAGTGCGACTGCATGCCGTCGAAGCGGGTGGAGAGGAACTATTATCATAGTTTGTATCGGTAAGTGCGCAGACGATTCCGGTATGGATTTTAGAGTGATATATGGATAGTGATGTTATGATGAATTACATACATTCATTGGTACGGTGAACGCGGCTCCTAATGCTACTTTGCGAGACCAGGAGAGCCCTGAATACTCCACCTGGACATTTGCACATTTAACAGTTGTGAAACTACTGGCAGACAATATGCTATCGATGCAGGGTAAAGTGGATAACCAATGGCCCGGAAGAACTTCGATCGCCGGCGCATCTTCGTATCCTAATGTACATATTAAGCCGCCACTCGCTTCCGACATCGGTCCCCCATCAGGTGGCCCCGCAGAATCTCAAGTTATACTTTACCTGAATGAAAATACGATGGTCGTAGGGACCATCCTTGCAAATCAGGTAATGATGCCCAATATCATTGAATTACCAGCGAATAACGAGACTTCTAATCCAAAAATCGAAAGTAATAATCAACCACCAGTTCTACATAAAATTAAGACCTTCTCTGAGCCGCCGGTTACTCAGGGTGAATCGCGGCTAACATCTTGAAAAGAGACGATACCCATCCCGAGTTCTCCACTGCATCCAGATTCCCCTATATTTTCGGAAACTGAATCTGAGGGAGATTTTCCGCGTGTTTCTCCGAACTGAAGCTAACAAAATTTAGTGGTTCACCCTTGGAGAGCACGGATCGGTTCCTAGAAGAATTATCTATTGTAGCCCGTATATATGGCTGCGATGACGAATGTGAAATACGTTACGTAATCGCATATCTGAGCGGACCTGTACTTGACTGGTATTCGTTATAAATAGAACCGTTAAAATCTATCAGTTACGACGATTTTCTAAGTTTTTTAAAGAACGCGTTTCCATCTTTTGAGTACAAGGCGCGTTTTGAACAAAGTATAAATATGAGACAACAAGTAAATGGAGAATGCAGTCAAGCGTTTATTTACCGGTTAATTAGAGATTTCCATAGACTTGGAAGAACACCGACGGACCTGGAAGTAATCACTTTTATAGAATTTTAGCTGGTCTGCGTCCGTATTTGTTATCTCGGTTATTACAAAGCGTGGATGAAAAAGCAACTAGTTGGAGAGACTGGATACCTCTTGTGGAGAAATTTTAAATTATCTCAGTCAATTGCGTGAACGTGGTTTCTGGATGTCCCCTAGAACTAAGGGAGAGAAAGTAGGACTCGTCTCCCAAATAAATGACGGGATTGAGCACGAAGTATACATGGAAGGAACAATTCGGGGCAATGTCCTAACCGAGGGTAAAATTAAACCCTATTCGAACCTAGAACGAAACGAGCATGGATTGGGTTTTGGGTACGGTGTGTTACCTACCGTTCAGATACGAATCGGGAGTCAAACAGGCATCACCTTACTAGACAGTGGGGCACAGGTATCTATTTTTAAAACCATCCCTTTTACCGAAAAACTTCTCAAAGCACGCTTCTGTCAAAGGGTACGTCACGATACGAGGTCTTGGTCCACAGCTGTCCGATCAGCTACCAGTGATACGAGTGTTATTCTACTTAAAAGACCGACCACGACCAGCAATACGCAGGTTCGTTAACATGGTTTTGTTAGATACAAAATCCCCGTATGATGTGATCCTGGGAGCAGACTTTTTGAATTTGTATGTGCGTTCTGTGCAGAAAGATCACATTGAAACCATAGATAAAAATGGAAATATTCTGAGCAGGGTGTATTTCGAACCTCCGCTTGCTAGTGAGATTCCATCCGGAAAACGAGTGGATCTGTCTCATATGATCTGGAACTCCGGAATAGACGAAGGAGAGAAGTGCAACATTCCTACCAACGATGCCCCGAATCGAAGGAGTACAACCCCAGGAGAACACAGCAATGAAGAAAGAGTACGGAGGAATTCCGAAATACTGTATTTGCAAAACAAGATCCACGGACTAATGTAGAAAACTCCAGATCAACTGCACCCACAAATCATAATGAAGCTGTGGTTGGGTTAGTGCCCAGCAACAGTCAATAATCGTACGCGGTGAAAAATTCCAAGCAAAGACGTAAGCCGAGATCACGACGATGCGAAGCCGCGACACATATCCGGAGTACACAAGATGAATTTCAAATACAAGTTTCGCATACTCAATCTGACACGCTAACCCAGGTTCAGACCAACATGGTGCTCCTAAGTCGACGGAGCAACGGACAGACGTCCAGACTGGCGAGCAGAATCAACCACCCAATCAAGTCGAAGTGAATCCAGAAATCTCTCCTTTTCCAGCTACTCCCACTTGATTATCAAACAGAACAAAAGCCGAAACGTCTGATGCGGAACACACGTAGAAAGTAGTCGAACCATCGTGCAGTAGCGTGAAGCTTGCAGAAAGTGATTACCTTGCAATTCCAGTACGAGTCAGCAATCTGTGACTGAGATTTCTCTCGGAGAAGAAGGGAACTTAGAAGAGAGAGACTTGTATATGGTGGCAGAGCCCCATGTCACTCAGACAAAATTACATGAGGACACATCGTGGGAAGAAAGTGATCGAGTGAAGATGAGGAAGTAACGTATGATGCTTTTGCACCATGGTCTTTGCGTATTCCACCCAGATCTTGGCGGAATGTGATACTTACAACCCCTAAACGCGACACTTATGTGTGGGAGTTCACCCCTTCTCCAGAGTTACGATCAGGATCACGAAACTTATTTACGCGTCCTGTTGTATATAGCGGCAATATAGGAATTACAATAACGTTGTTCAACAACGCGGATAAATCGGAAATATTAAAAAGAGGGTTGACTTGGGACCCTTTCACATCGCCGCGATTTGGAACAGGGAACCGTGTGTTCATCCCCACAACCGCAATGTTTATTAGATATGTTCTTTCGCGTTGCGACTTCTAGTAGAAATACCGAGAAAATAAATAGACTATCGCGTAAAGAGACTAGAACTAAAACTCCACCCGAGGATCTAGACCCCAGAGATGAGGAAGTAACAGCAGTGGCCAAACCGATAGGACAACCAGCCGATGAGGACGATGACAGTGACGTCTCATCAGGATCCGAAATAGTCGTGGAGTCGGATATTTATCCGGAAGGTTACGATAACGATTGGACCACAGAAAGTGATTCCGAAATTGATTACACCGAATATGACAAAGGAAGTGTGGAACTACTGATAAGCGACGGAAATGCCGCGGAATGTGTCCGTAAGGCCCAGGCATTAGGCGATAAATACGGTGAAGAAAGAAAAAGAAAACGAAATTCTTGCGACCTCTTTGAAAGGGGTGCTAGGTGCCAGCGTAAGAGAGAGACCCCTTAAGTTACCACCAGAGCTAGTTGGTATACAATAAATGCAATTGAGAGAGACGGAAACAGCAGGAAGGGAAAAGAGTGGAAGATTGATGCAGGTGCTCTTATCGTGGGAGGATAAAAATGTTGGGAGACAGGACAACACAGAGTGTTCAGTTTCGATTGTGATTTAAGGTAGGAGAATAATGAATAGGGCAATAACATTAAAACTTCAGTGATAAATCACAATGGGTTACCGAAAGAGGGGAGCATGAACCAAAAATGCCAGCATGTGAAAGGAAAGATGTGATTGTCTTAATAACAATAATAATTAACGGTATACCGACGAACATCTTTACACAGTAAAAAGACACATCCCTCTTTCTCTGAGAACAGCGTACTGTACTATTTAACACAAGTATATCCCAATGAAGGAGGTTAGGATATGTAAAGAAAAGATTCGCACTATCCCTCTTATCTTAATGTTAAAAAGATGAACGAAGAAACATAAATCGACTTTAGAAATATTCTTCAACTTCTGTAATGCTCTATGGAATGGCCCATACTACTCTAAATTTCACTAATTGCAATACTCAATGATTGGAATAGGCGAACACCACTCCTTTGGTGTGCGGTGCGAGACATAGTATAAGAGATTGACAATGTAAGAAAGCTGTTATAAAGAGAAGAGTAATTACCCATGGTTGCATGTGAAACGGGGTAGAATCCACTGTGTTAAATAATTTATACTTAAGTAACATTTTTGGGATTTCCCGCCACTAAAATAATATTATGCGTTAAATAATTGAAATGGAATGTAAGCTGTGGAGATGCTTAATCTCTTGGTATGTGCTCGCAAGCAATCGCTAAATTCATTTTGTTTACATGGGAAGTGACTCTGTCCTCAGACGGAAACACTCAACGGGTTACGAAGCACACGTCACTTAAAAGAAAATGGCTTCCATCCGCTCAACCAAAACACTGGCTTATCAACGACAATATAAAAATGTTTTTTTCTTTTTGCCCCGACTATAAATAAAGTTCACATCATAACGTGTTAATGACGTAACACTAGCTCCCAAGAACATATGATAGTATGATTAAGATTTGAAGTGGGAAATGTCACAATGAAAGAAGTTGTAGGTTCGTTACCGTAAGAGTAAGTCTGGTTGTTGTTCTGTAGACTATTCCATCCAAATCGTATAATACTATTGAAACCAGCTGCACGCGGCATTGGAATAATGTGGAAGAGTGTACACTGCAGTGCGATTATACTGCAAATGGGAAAAAATACTGTGGGAACATGTAATCCCGAACTCGTTTGTTTTTCCCTAGTGTACAATACAGAAACTCGTATTCGAAATGAATTAGCGTGCCATATGGTATGATTCAATGACGAGTACTAAACATTAATTACTTACGAAATCCATTCCCGTGTAGCACTCAGCCGCAGAATTCCTACACAGAATGAATCGTGGGATGATGCCTAAGTCTGGCATAAAAGGAAGCGAAAGGCTTATGAAATCATGTCCTGCTCTAATTGCAAGTTCTTAGAAATCCATCCCCGTACATGAAGGTGATTTCGTTAAAGAACGGAGGAAATGACGGGATGGTACCGTAAGGTCAAGAGTAAATTCTTGGCGGTAAGCGCACTGCCGAGGACAATCATAAACCGTACTCTACGGAATTAATAATTTGATAGTTGAACAAAATTGATAGTAAAACTTATTAATGATGTACTATAGATAAATGTAATAAAATAACTATCGTAGTTAATACATATAAGGTAAGATAATTTAATACAGTAAGGATAACAGAATGTAAATCCATTTACATCTTATTTTATAATAATCTATATAAATATACTGACCAGTATGGGCAGGAAAGGAAAATATATTTATCCACAGACGGACATTTATAACATCGGAAGAGTAGATATCCACTGGTCTTAAGGGGTGCAATGTTCATGTATGCTAGTTCCAAGTTAGGTAATATTACAATGTCACATGCAATCAGCTATGCGACTACAAACCCAACGGAAGTGATAACGTAATCTTGCTCTTACTAACCCAGATTAGAACGTCCGTAAATAACAGTCATAGTCATTGTAATATTTCTTCGGTAGGTAAGATCGGTTACTCGTCTAGTAAATCGTGACGTAGCTAGGGAGGACCAGTACAGGAAATAAAGATCCAAAGGCCTTTTTGTCAGCGGTTACGGGCATCCACTAATACACTTTGTGACTTATATATCGTTCCCCTTACATATAAAATACATGGACTTATATCGTTCCCCTTATATATAAAATACATGGGCTAAAAGAAAACAAGAAAGTATTACGAATTACGTTATCGACGAAAGTATTACGAGTAAACTAAACTTCTGTATTACGAATTTCCTAAGCTGTGTAAACCGTCGCCATTTCTGAAATAAATGGCTAGGTGATACAAAGGAAATAATTTACATCTGGAAATTTCAAATGTCATAAAGGCATCCTTCAAGAATAAACTACTGCATACCGATTTTACAAGAAATGTGTGTGGAACATAGATACAATTGTTAGGGCTATTCTACACAAAATCGCGTATTTCAACCTTCAGCCAATTACCTTTGGCGTGGGGAGTAAGAATGCAACGTGAAGACACCCCCTGAGGATTACTATGAAAACCTTATGGAAACCTCAGGCAAAATACGTCAAACAAGATGGCGCCTCGACAAATGCGCAGGTAACCGTAGTACAAAGACAGATGGACGCATAGATGGACTGTAGAAGGTAGTGAACAAGAAAAATAGAACGGTATCTTGTTTAAAAAAAACGAAACTTACTCGGGGTTGATTGCCAAACAAGGAATGGTCCACAATTGGCATTTGTTGGAGAGCCATTCCCCACCCTAATGTCTTGCCTCTTCTAGGTCAAAAGTCGCCAATAAAAATCATTCACTATGAGTATGGTGACCGGTGATATAAGGAAACGGGTAATCATTTACCCAAATGAATTTAATAACTCCCAATATTAGTATATGTCACTTACAGCCTAAGAGCTGAAATTCAGAGACGAAAAGTTCCCTCCTAGTGCAGCCGCTGTAAGTATACAAAATCCGAAGAATAAAGACTAAAACAACTCATAATCTTGAGAACGTCTGTTATATCAATGAATCACAGACCGGAAACTACATATCCGTTTATTCATAGAATCTTTACTTGTGCACGTTTTAAGCCTCTAAATAACTTAAAGCACTAGATCCCACAATAAAATGATTTTGGTCTCGTCAGAACGAGCGACTTTGGGACGGAAGTATACAGCCAAATCCTCTTTAGGTTAAAGAACTAAATGTGTTTAAAATAGACATATATCAGTGCACCCCCTTAATAAAACATAAAAGCTTTATATTGAAACTGTAGCACCCAGTGGCGGATCCGGTACGAAACTAAGAGGCCTAGCCTCCCCTTCTAATTTATTGGATGATCAAAATAATTGAAGCCTACATTTATATATATTTGGAAGTTTATAATAAGCACTGATTTCTCAGAAATATTCTCCTTTTAGGAATATTCTGTTAGTATTAATCTCCGCCAATTAATTTATCCCATACTGGTGCGATTGCAGGTAATATGTGGGTATATCATCTCTATGTTGTGCTGAGAATTTCTTTCTAGATGAATCCTAACCATGTTTAAGCAGCAAAGTCCACAGAGGAAAATATGGAAGGGGAGAAACTATGGAGAAAGAAGACCAAGAAGGCAACCAAAAAGAGTATTGAACAGAAGCAGTAAAGTAATATAATAAAACGTTCTTCAAAGTATTTGCATATTCAAGAATAGCAAAATCAGTTTTGACACAAACAAATATTAGAATCATAGCCAGTAGTATAATACCATAATACTGCAAGAGATGAGAACTAGATATTTCTTATATCAGGTTCATCTAATAGAGACCATGTCTAATTTCATATAGACAGTGGAAAAATTATATACAATTTCAAACTTATAGGTTAATCACAATAATAATAATAATAATAATAATAATAATAATAATAATAATAATAATAATAATAATAATAATATCCCGAATCAAAACACTATTGGCAAGAGAAAACGTTGTCTCGTCTCGTCTCAGGCACAGCATGACCTGAATATAAACCCTCAATAGCGAAATAAAAAAAAGACAACCTGTAATATGGTAATTTGATAATTTTATGATAATTTTATAAAGAATGCTAAAATATGGGGAATTAACTTCAGTATCCATAGTAATAATAATAATTGAATTCGATTTTAACACCTAGATTGCAACTAGCGGCAGATAACTGTAATATAGACCATGTCAACGGTAGAATTAATATTTTTTTCATTCTGTTCACTCGACATTTTCTTCATTTTTATTGATCTAGATTTTGAAACGCAATGCATGCGAAAGGCCATCAGACGAAATGTACCTATGTTGATTTTTTTTTTACTTTACCATACTTCAGAGATTCTAGTTTGGGATAACTGAGGCAAGAACTGACTTTTTTTAAATATTAAATAATGTAATACGATCCAGTATACTCTTTTTTTTGTCTCCCACAAATATCAGAGGCGAGCGATGTCCACCTATGCATCCCAGACAACCTGTTAAGGATGATCAAGGCCCAACCTGTAAATCCTTCTTGGATACCAAGGCCCGTCGGTAGGAGGCTACGATTTGGACATCCAGGAATAAATGAAGGATAACCTTAGAGGCGGTATAGGTTACGCCACGCTGAATTACAGAATGTAATCTATCCAGATTAAAGGGAAGGCAGGCCATCAAATCGGAGCAAGCATGCTGAGGAAAAAGTCACATTCCTAAACACACATTGCCTTCTCTAGGATCTATACTTCCAATTTAAGCCAACCTGGTATACTGACCGGTTAGGCCAGCTTCTTTAAATTACTAGAGGTACAGTCACGCCTCCTATCTGTTTTTGAGGCTAAATATCTCATAACATAAAAAGCCCACTCTGAAGACTATAACTCCATGGAAACGTTATATTATGAATTGGTCTGAATTGGAAATGCCCAAATTGAATTTGACACCTCGCTCACAAGGAAGCCGAGTAAGAAGTATGTTGCCGAGATACCAAGGGATAATGGTGACGACACTAAGAGAAACATTTAAGTGACACAATGGAGGCCGTTTCTATGAAATCACAAGAAAATACGTAACTACTAGTGAGTACGAACGCTATCATAGCCGAACTCCTGCCTACATAAAACCTGGTGCGCAACTGCAGATTCCAAGACCTGTATGGAAAAGTAATAATGTCAAGTGTTAATACCTGTTTATAATCCAATGATCTATGATTAAAATCATGAAGAAACATACTAGTGAGTGTGTGAACTCATCATGTTAAAAAAACTAAAGGACGTTGTAACAAAGGAAATAGTAAAAGAATGATATAAAAAATAAAAAAAAATTAAAATAAATCACAAATAGAATAGTGTAATATGAATGAAGCATGAATATTAAAGTGTATAAGGTATACATTAGGTAGATTGTAGACATAATCAGATGAAGTCGCTGAACTACTATAACAAAATTAATATAACAATGTAGGCTAAAGTAATATGAAAACGTTCACAAAAGTAGGGGTTTCACACAGAGGTCATGAGTTTCCTACGAAATCTTAACGTGTCTTGAAGAGTTTAATGAGTTTCTACTGAGTATAAGTAATCATAATGAGTTCAAATAGAGTAATAGTAGGTCTAGTATCCTAAGTAATAGTACTGGTAGTAAGGCATCAAAATCATAGTTAATTCTAAGGAAAATACTCTCGATACAGGAAACTAAATGAACATAAATTAAACCTCTCTCCTCTCATAAACTTATTTGTTCAAGCTATAGCACTAACTCCATCAGTATAACTTGGGCGAGTAAGCCCAATATACTGAAGGTCAAAAAGTGACCTTAAGTTCCAATGGGTGGAGAAGGATGTTATGATACAAGTTTTGGGACTTTTACTGCCAAGATAGGGACCTCTCTAGATTCGTAAACGGGCACCAAACACACGTACCACGGGTAAGTGAAGTTGAGGGAACTACAAACGATAAACATTAAGATAAAATATTGACAAAAATTGTAGTCGAGTTTAGCACCGGAAGCGCGGACAGATAAGAAATTCACTTCTTTTTAAGTTTAAGCAGTGCTTATATGCAAAGGAAAGAAGAATTAAGAATTAAAATTTTAAACATGATAATGAGTCGATAATTCGGATAGACCGTATGTTCACCTTACAATCTCATTGACACCAGGATATAAAACAGTGTTTTTCTGCTGGGTTGGAGCATAAATGAGAGGTGTCCTGATTTGGCTCCCAGTCGAGCTCGGTACACATTAAAATGTCATGTAATAAAACAATAGGAGGACAAAGTATGACACTGAGTTGTATTTGGTTGGCTGAACGCAACAGGAATCTTGGCCGACTATACGCATGACCATACCCAATGTGTGAAAGTTCTATCCTAAATTCGAAATAAGTCACTGGCGACGCCGTAAAATGGCGTAAACGTGCTTTGAATCGGTCGGAACCTGGATTCCTGGATTTTGCGATAGGAGTGTAATGAATAGAAGATAAATAGAGGATGAGTCATGTAAAGAGAGATTGGTATGTGAGTGATGGCAAGCATAGCTAATGGTGATCTCTGATTTTTAACAGAGATAGGGAGAAAAAATACTGTTGTGAACGATAATTGCGCGACATGGAGAATAATCCCTCTCATTAAATTTACTTTAATACATTCAGCGAAATTGTTGTTCTCTTCAACGAATTGCTTTTGGTTTTCTCATATAATACTTTGTGTTGATGAAAAATTTGGATTTTGCAGAAATTCATAAACAGATGCGATTTCCGGTATTCAGACAAATACGGAAATAATATCTTCTCTCTCTATTGTTGTGTTTTCTTCCATCTTACTCTAAAGAGGTGTGTCCAAGGTTACAGAAATCCTATCCCTTCTTTTGTGGGCCGACCCAAGGTTATGTATATAAACACGAGTATATAAACGCGAGTTTGGAGCCCCGCGGGGGCCGACAGGAGCTTTTTCGCAGTGTTTATCTGGACTCGCTACTCGTGTAGTCTCCACGCGGTGAGTATGTAATCAAAAAACATGTGAAAATAACAAAAACTCGCGTGCTTTGTTAAAGCCAGTAAGGTAGTCGACATAGACCCATGTCCGCCAGCTTAGGAACAAGACCGAGAGTAAGCAGCCTCCCCCTCCGGGAATTCTAAGGTGAATTTTGTCCAAGTTTGGAATTATTAACAGTTAAGCGTTTTTAAAGCGAACTTAGTCGCTGTTTGCCCATGGCAGACCAAAGAAATCTAAAGTTTTTCCCTATTATTTTGGTCGAGTTGGTCGCCTGTGTCAACAAGCATAAACTGAACCCAGCCGAGCTGGGCATCGTATAAAAGTCTATGCACTGTAGACTCAAACTGTAGTAGGCACAAATTGTCTGAATTGATGCTGAATGTGTTGTAATTAGATTTCTCGAAAACTTAAGAAATCAAGAATTATTTTAACAAATTTATTAATTTTCATTCTGTTGTAATGAGATAGTCTCGGAACGAGCTCCTTGTTGACAGCTTGAATTAGAACTATTAGCACCAATATTAATAACGCCCGATGAGCGTGTAATTTTACCGTTGTTCCTAGCAAATTTGATACATTTGGAGATTTACTTCAATTTTTCCAGCTTTCTTACAAACTCAAGTTTTGCGAGACTAGCAGACATCAATGAAAAAGCTAAACAGCTGGTTCTGTGATTATTTCTAGTGTTTCAGGGAAACTCATGACCACTCATATATATGAAAGTAGTCTAGAAATTTAAAATCGAGGTATATTTCTCAGCAATAGCCGAGTGGTATGTTGTTAATACATTTTTTTCTTTTTCAATTTCTTTAATAAAGCTATTTAATTGAGGGAATGAATTTAATTTCCAGAGAATCCCTTAGGAAATTATATGTAGTAAGTTGGTCAATTTGTTTCCTATGTTGGAAGACATGCTGTATGAAGGTATCTCTGTTATGGTCATAGGCGAACCAGACTTTGATTCATGGATAGATTTTCACACATTTTTCTCAACTTTTCCATGAAATACTAGTTTCTCCTATATATATCAAGAAAGAAGAAAAAGAAAATAAGGATGGGTCAGAATAGAGCCGTTTGCTTGCTTGTTGCTCAACTATTCATGTAATTTAACTTAAAACCAACGATTAATTAAGAAAATTCCATGGATATCAGGTGAAGACACCTTCTTTACATGAAATGAATTGATTATTTAGGAAGTGAAAAAACATAAATACTACTTGGTCGGGACTGTAATACTCCCAGAAGTACGTTTTCGGGAACTACCCTACCCAGCAGTTTTACACGCTACACTAGCAGACGGTTTTAAGTCTTAAACGATCAATACTAAGTGAGAAACAAAAACTGCAGTGCTTCGCATTTTATGTACTGCTTTCTATTATGTGATAATTACTGAAAATTGTGTTTATTATATGGAACATAAGGCACTCAAGTCATAAAGTTGTGAGTAAAATGGACATAAAATTTATACTGTAAGGTTAATTATGTGGGAATTTTAAAGAGCATCTCCAGTTTCTTGAGCGGCGAGTACCTGGATCGATATGGGTATGTAGAGAACCAGTAGACTATGTAGGTCACAAATACGTTAGCATTGATGTCGCAAAGTTATGTGTGTTCGAACAGGGTCGGAAAAACTGATTGACGGACCCGAAAGTGTAGTCACTTCTGGGGTCTCCGTGAGCCACTGAAGAAGATTTCTGTGGAAATCTTTGGGCCTGTCCTCATCCCCTGACTCTGCTGTGTAATTTTCTATGCAACATATTACCCATGAAACCAGCTTCATTATCCAATAGGTTCATCTCAAGAAGTGACGATAACCGCGGAAGCATGGATTGCTTACATGTGATAACACGCATCTCCAATGACCAACGGGACCCCCGACATTATAGGTATGGGGAGAGCATGTGGACACGCTAGTTTTCGAGATACCACATTTGAATTTGTACTAATGCGAAAGCTAAAAATGGCCAGGCACTGGTGATGGAACTCGCTTATTTCTACCCATGCGTATGTTGAGCTTAGTGTAGATCCAGTTGGAACCCATTCTTGAGCTTAGTTGTCAAATACAGAAGGCTCGTAGGTACGAGAGGGAGGCACAGTTCAATTTGTTACCTGACACATATACACAAAGCAAGCTCAACTGACTCACTGGGCGAAAATGCCGAGAGATCTGCAGTGTCTGGCTGTTTTGGACCTTTGCATTGGAACAATTTCTAACGTGATATGAGAGTTGTCCTATTAGAAAACTAGAATGTCCGCACGTTCTCCCTATACTCACAAAAGACGTGGAGGCCATCGTTTACCGGAGATACGCTTCCCCACAAGAAAGGAATCCGTGCTTCTGGGCAAATTCTCGTCATTTCTTCGGAGATTCCTACTGGATAATGAGACTAATTTCATGGGTAATATGCTCAGAATTAGGTACCAAAGTCAGGAGATGAGAGCGGGTCCAAAGATTTAAACACGTTTAATCACACCTTTAATTTCCCAAAGATTTAAACAAACCTTTAATTTCATTTAGTGTCTTTACGTTATTTCACGAAACGTCTTTACTGTGTTTACGTTATGTTTTTTACTCCAATTAAGATTTACTTTATTTTTCTTCTTTTGAAAACTTCTTTCCTATTATTTTTTGAGATATCAGCCAATAATCTATGACATTTATATTAATAACTTGATTTGTTCTTAAAGCTTTAGTTCAAATTTTTCTTTCTCCTCCACGAAACCACAGATATGACATATTTAATTCTCGTACTCTGCGTTTGGTTCCAAAGGAGTCTCCATTATCTGGTCAATACATACAGAGTGTCCGGGAAGTCCTTCCCTGATTACAGAAATTGATAACTCAGGCTAGAAATAAGATAGAAATATGAAACTGGTGTTGAATTGTTTACAAACTATAAAAGTTTTTGTCTGTGTTAGGTTTGTTCTGTTTTACCAAGTCTCAATTTTGTTTGTTTTAGGTTTGTAGTACGTCAGTAAGAAGCCCAAGAAGCCATGCCAACCAACCAGGAGAAGGCACAGTGTGACCTGTGGTACCATGATACACGATCACCAACCACGGTGCAGAGACAGTTCCAGACAACATTTGGGAGGACTCCACCTGATGTCAAGAGGATAAAAGCCTGGTATGAGAAGTTCAAGAACACAGGGTCGGTTGCTGATCTTCCGAGGTCTGGTCGACCAATAACCTCAGTAGACACGGTGGAGGCTGTGCGGCAGTCTTTTCGGAGAAGTCCTAAGAAATGGGTGCGCAGGGCCTCACGTGAATTACAGATGCCAAAAAGGTCTATCCATGATATTTTACACAAACGTTTATTGTTTCGTGCTTACAAAGAGCAACTCGTTCAGGCCTTGTTGCCCGACGACGGTACACGTCGATATGACTTTGCGGTCGAAATGCTATCACGTATTGAGGACGATAATGGTTATTTCAGACGAATTGCCTTTTCCGACGAAGCGACATTCTTTGTCAGTGGAGTAGTGAATCGCCATAATGTACGCATTTGGGGTTCAGAACCCCCCAGGGTGGTCAGGGAGTTCACCAGAGGCAGTCCAAAGGTGAATGTTTGGTGCGCGTTATTGCACGATCGAATTATCGGGCCATTCTTCTTCGCTGAGGATACCATCACATCTGCAGTGTACCTGGATATGTTGCAGCTGTATGCTGTTCCTCAGCTGCTTCCGTATCGCCGCGATGTCGTTTTTCAGCAAGACGGTGCACCACCTAATTGGGTTTTGGACGTCCGTGCCTATCTTGATAGGACATTTCCTGGGCGATGGATTGGTCGTGATGGACCAACAGCTTGGCCTCCACGCTCTCCTGACATAACCCCATTAGACTTCTTTTTATGGGGTTATGTCAAGGATGAGGTCTACCGAACACGTTTACCAGATCTTGAAACCCTGCAGCAACGAATAACCACAGTCGTTGCATCGATCCCTCCAGTGATGTTGGGTAATGTGTGGATGGAAATTGAATATCGCCTAGATGTGCTACGTGCTACCAAGGATGCTCATGTGGAAGTGTAGTGATGTGACCAAAATTTTTATAGTTTGTAAGCAATTCAACACCAGTTTCATATTTCTATCTTATTTCTAGCCTGAGTTATCAATTTCTGTAATCAGGGAAGGACTTCTCGGACACCCTGTATGTCCGCCACGACCCATAACTTCGATTCCGGGAAGCGTTAAACAATGTAGACACGCGAGAAAATCTTTGAGGCTGTTAGTAATGTATTATTTTTTTACCACACAAAGCGCTTTATTTAGATTTCAGCGTAATTTATTGAATACCTACTAAGACACAAAGGCTTTTATGATTTAGAAGCAACATAGTTTCTCAATTAAGATTTCTACAAAGTGGTTGTACTAACAGACACTGGTTACTTTAGCCTTCACTAGCAAGCCAAAATTTTCATTGTTTACTTCTATTTTTTAAATTCAAATTTAATCTTCCGTTCCTTCTCCGTCCGCCTATCGTTTGATAAATAGAATGCTCAAGATAGGAGACTTCGGCAGTAGGGAAATGATAGTAGTGGTGTTATAGGTAGTGGTCTGGAAAGTCTGCCGTCGTTAGTTCAAAGCAACTGTACGTCCACATATTGCTTTTAATCTGTTCTTGCAAGTTGTATGACAACTTTTTTTTTTGCTCAACGTTCTCCATCTACAGATCAGATAGAAGAATCATGCACATATTAACGGAGATAAAGAAAGAGTACAGAAATCTCCAACTGAAACATTATCCGGATCATTCATTGATATTCATATTTGACTATGTTTTACTTCACTTTTCTTTATTCTTATTTACCAATTTACAGTTCGCAATTACTTAGAATATACCAAGGGATAGTGAACGTAGTATTTAAGAGTATTAAAAGAGAGAACTTGTATTCTTTGACATCGTAATGCTTCTCATAAAAAAACATGATTGTATTATTAATTTCAGATTAAATTACAGAAACTCATGTTACGTGCACAAAAAATATGATATTTTTTCGTATTTGAAACATATGACATGATTTATATTGATGTAATGTTTTTTGCTAATTATATTGACACACACTAGACATCTTGTTTTTACTTTCTTAGATTGTTTTTCTTTCAGTTTTTCGTTTTTTCTTTGTTGTGTTTCATTCTCCGAACACATCGGAAACAAGTAATATAACTCCAGAAATATTCTTGTCAGCGTTAATTTGTAAATGAATAATAATAATAATTATAACAACATATTTTAATAAAATAAAAATTATGATGGTTTTCCTGAGAATTAAATATTCTCGCAAAACAAATATGGGATCAAAGGACCTCGACTTACTACTTTTTCCATAAATTTTTAGAAGATATATTAAAACTGGTTAGCATCAAAAGTTAAGATAACGTTAAAATGAATAGTGTAAAACATTCAGATATTTTAAAAATACTGTATCATGTGAAATAAAATGAATGTTTTATCAACATTGACATTTCCTTGGTATATCTAAGGTTAAATAAGATTTCATTGTGACTTTCGGATGAAATCAGTCTCTGTGTAGATACTAAACAGTGCCTCACTTGATTTTTTATTCGCCTCAGAGGTATGACTATTTTGTCAATTTTTTGAAGTTTGATACACTGATATGTTTCGAACAAACTAGTGCACTTGTAGAACGCCTTATGTAGTTCTCAACAAGCCAAAATTAAGTCCACTGTTGGTTGTCTAACGTTGCATAATATTGAAATTAAATGTGTGAATGCACTTTTACTAGTGCGTATACAATGTTGAGAAACATACACGATCACCACGTTTTGTTTTCAGACTTGAATAATTTGTGGGAAAATATAACTTCGCGAATCACAATTAGCAGTATGGAGGATCATTTCAATTCGCAACTTCTATAAAACATCTTGTCAGGTTTTAAGTCAATATTGCATGTTAATCTATCTGAAACAAGGAAAAAAGCATACACTGTAGCATTGTATCTTAATAGTTCTACACTAAATGAAATATATCTACTTACATGACAACTACCCTTTCCTTCATGAGTGAAACCAGCGCATATTTGATTCTCATTAATCCCTCCTTGTAAGTAGTAAAGCTGATCACATTTATGTACGCTGATAATGGGAAGACTTACTTTCAGAAGAATATCAGAAGAGTTGCCAAGACCCTGATAAAAAAGATAAAATAAAATATAAAATCAAATAATAATTAAATCATTCTTGTATTATGAAAATTTACTCAAAAATTTAAAATAAATTTAATTAATGTTTTCGAATATGACTTGTTTTCTATTAACTGTGGTTTTAAACCATAACTCAATGCCCACTTGATATAGCTAAATATGATATTGTAATCATTTTTATATCATCTGATAACGCAGAATGAGGTTATTTAAAATATTATATTTGAACTCAATAATACCTGTTATTTCGGACATGAAAATGCAATACATATCAGACAGAGTCTCCTGTGAGAATCAGAGTGAATCTCCAAACTAAAAGAATAAAATATAACAATTTTAGAACGATTTAAAGTTTTCAGTTACAAGTCTCACTGTTATGGGTGAAATTTGAACTTTGCGATAGCTAAAATGATTCAGTAGTTGAAGTTAAAATAATACTAAATCCAATATTTGGAAATCTTGTCACAATTTCAGGAATAGAGAACGCCGCCACTGAAAATGTCTGGCATATGATCTTACTATGTAATGTTATAGTAAAATATACGATATAGGATAGCATACTATAGTAAATTATACGTCTCTAACTCCTCCCAGTTCGATATAATTATTTGCAAAAAAAAAAAAAAAAACTTATCCTTACATACAATTATTTTGAACTTGTTGCTATTTACTACGGTGATTGTTCAAATGATTAGCCACTATTTTAATGATTTGAGATCACTATATTTCAAAATAGTTGTTAATTGCTCTTCAGGAATCCCATACACTTTTAACTTACATAGTGCCCTTTTGAGTTATACAGCGTGTTCAGAAAGTATCTATGCAGTTCATAATTTGCAGTATTTTATTTATCATAAACCACTTTAAACAACTGAAACTAACTACAAGTCAAACTTTAATGCAATGGAAGTTATAAGAGATGCTGGAAGTGATTCCCTTGCACTTGAAGACACAGTGGTTTACTTTTCTGCATATTCTTGAATACGTTGTGCAGAACATCGAGAGTGATGTTCCGAGTGTGACGTGTCAGTGAAGCTTAGAGTTCTTGTATGGTGTGCGGATTCCTTCATAGCTCTTTCCCTTCAATGTACCTCGTAGAAAGTAATCCGCTGGAGTCAAGTCGGGTGAACGTGGAGGGCAGATTCCTCGAGAGATTATGCAGTCACCGGAGATGCAGCGGTATGTGCAGTCACCGCATCCTGTTTTAACAAGACATTCTTAATTTCGTCCTGATTCAGTTCTCCTTGGAAGGGCTCCAGAATGCAGGTGCAGTACCGTTCTGCATTTATGGCCCCCTGAAAGAAGATGGGCCCAATAATGCGCTTACGAGTCACTTCTCACCAAACACCAACTTTTCGATCATGCAGTAGGGACGCATGAAATTCATGCAGATTCTCTGTACTGCCCACACGACTATTCTGGCTATTCACTTAACCGGAGAGGTGAATTCATGCCTCATCTGTGAAAAACGTTTTGTCAAGAATCCCATCACCATTCTTCTACAGAAAGGATAGGAACCCGTAGCAAAAGTTCACACGCGTGTCTCTCAGTAGATGCAAGACCGAAATTTTGTACGGATACATGGACAGTAACATCCAGAAAATCTTGTGAGCTTCACCCACTGACACGTGGGCCTGCTGAGCTAGTCCTCTAACTGATATCTTTGGACTGTACAGCACCACGTCCTTCGCCTTCGCTACCTTCTCTGCGAATGTGGCGGTGATGTCCTACCTGATTTTGGAGCATTTTGAACGCTTCCGGTCTTTGGAAACTTGGTGATGAGGTTCCATACAGCATTGCGGTTAGGCATCTTCGCGTCCTGGGAACTTTGATGGTAATGCAGCTTCTACTCCTGAGGTAAACTTGTCTCCATTCCGGAACACATGCTCCACAAGAAAGACTCTTTGTTCCATCGTCAGCATCCTTGATCACAATAATGCCGCATGAGACAATAATGTCTGGTCTTCAGTCAAACCGGACATGTGAACAGGCACAAATACCTGTTCAAATATGGTACAAATACGTTAAGCAATGGCAAATGTTGTATTACTAATTGACAATCGTATGAGTCATCAGTTAGCACATGAAAATATAGCACTGCAAAGTTACTTTATGAACACTCGGTATTAAACTTACTTATAAACAAGACTTTGGTTAAGAGATCTGCTGCTCTGGTAACCGAATTACGACGTGTAAACAAATATTTATATCCAGCGACAGCAAAATATCACATTTATAAATTTGAGATTTATCATGACATTTTCATAATATAACTTCTTTTTCTTCTAATTCGTAGATATTCTTCAGCATATTAAATAAAATAAAAGTAGTAAATACATATTATCATTGCATAAATTGCTTCCCAAACAAGAGACTTGTTTGATTCTGTAGAAATTAGGAAATACTCCTTGGGCAGTAATATGTATATGATATATTATATTCATGTTCACTTTACTATGTGGATTGCTTTCATATTTACTAAAAGTTACACTTCATTAATACAATACATTATATTTTCTTTGGTTTTTACTTCAATATCTTATTATTATAATATATTTCATTATACTTCCTTATGTTTGATATTAATCAATCTTCGACGATAATTCAATTTCGAAGCTTGAGAATTCAGTTATTCAATTAGGTCCAGAAATCAATTCTTTTCTTAACAAAAAATACGATTATTATTGTTTGAACCAATTGAAGTTAAAGTACAACGTAACAATGTTCTTCCATTCAGGCGCGGATGGCATAAAATTATAAAATGTGATTCTATGTCACGAAACAGAAAACATAACACTACAATAAATGATAACAATAATTAAGAAAGTAAACAAACAGTAATTAGCATTTAATTAAAATTACATACCGACAAAATTACTTTTCTAAGAATTAAACATAAAATGAATGTTACTATATTAACTTTCAACAATACTTTTTTTAGTAATAAAAGTGTAAAGTTGCCAACATTTGCTTTTTGTATGAAGCGTAGAGGATACATGGTGGTCATGCATCAATGACGGAAAATTTGGGAGTTGAATCAACAGGTTAAAACAAACAAAAAATGTCATATGAGCATTGGGTGAATGCGGCAATATATATATATATATATATATATATATATATATATATATATATATATATATATATATATATATATATATTCATCCTCACGGCATTGTCAAGGCTCTATATTTGTATTTTACATTTATTATTGCAACCGGGTGTTACTGACTTCCGTATACGGTAGCCCGATCATCACCCTTGTTCTTCGCGCGCACAGTCATTAGAAGAACTGAAAACGTACTCTGTACACAAACAGTTTATGGTTGTGAACTCGGAAAGCCTGGTACTTCTGCTTGTCAAGGTCAAAAAGTGGGAGAAAAAAGGATGTGTAGAATGTAAAGAGGGTGCAACAGCGACTGATGCTTGTAAGGGAACATATTCATTTGTAGTTCGTGCACATTCCGCCTGTAGCGCTACTGTGGCACAACGTATATTGTAACTGTATAACTCTTGTACACCGCTGGTAGGTCTATTCGCGTTAGTGATGACCGAAACTATGTTCTCAGCTCTGACTGCGATAAGGCACTGCCGTGCTGCTTTTCCTTCTCTTTTTTTCCCCTTTTCCATTTGTGAGACGCCAAACATGTTGTTTTTGCTTGTTGCACGCGCTGAACGTGTTTCGGCGAGCGAAGTATTTAAGAAGTTGACTACATATTCTTGTTTGCGATAGTTTTAAATTGGTTAACTGTTGAAAAATATACGAAAATAAAGCTGTACTTGTTAAGGTATATTAGTCGAGGACGTAGCTACTGACAGTGTTGATTACAGATTTTCTCGAGGAAGAATTTAATTACAGTAGAGGTGAAAAGGAGACGTCCATTTAGACAGCCCCCCCCCTTATCAGACTCAATCGGAAATGGTCTCAATCGTTTGTACACAAATGTGCAGGCGAAATTTTCGTTTGTACACAATTAAGGGCGCCGTCAGAACGAAAACAAAGTGGGGCTGTCTAAATGGTAGCCCCCCAACAACATGTCCTATTCAAGCACAAATTGTCGCAATTATTTGTACATCGTTTCTACAGAAATGTGAAGGCGAAATTTTCGTTTGTACACTATTAGTGGCGCCGTCAGAACGAAAACAAAGTGGGGGCAGTCTAAATGGTAGCCCCCCACCAACAAGTCCTATTCAAGCACAAATTGTCGCAATCATTTGTACATCGTTTCTACAGAAATGTGAAGGCGAAATTTTCGTTTGTACACAATCAGGGGCGCCGTCAGAACGAAACCAAAGTGGTGGCTGTCCAAATGGTAGCCCCCCCCACCATGTCCACTTCAATCACAAATTGTCGCAATCGTTTTGTACATCGTTTGTATAGAAATGTGCAGGCGAAATTTTTGTTTTACACAATTAGGGGCGCCGCCAGAACAAAAACAAAGTGGGGCTGTCTAAGTGATACCCCCCACCATGTCCAATTCAATGACAAATTGTCGCAATCGTTCCTACATCGTTTCTACAGAAATGTGAAGGCTAAATTTTCGTTTGTACACTATTAGGGGCGGCGCCAGAACGAAAACAAATTGGGGCTGTTTAACTGGTACCCCCCCCACCAACATGTTCTATTCAATCACTAATTATCGCAATCGTTTGTACTTCGTTTGTACAGAAATGTGCAGGCGAAATTTTCGTTTGTACACAATTAGGGGCGCCGCCAGAACAGAAAAAAAATGGGGGCTGTCTAAGTGGTAGCCCCCCACCATGTCCAATTCAATCACAAGTTGTCGCATTCGTTTGTGCATCGTTTGTACAGAAATGTGCAGGCGAAATGTTTGTTTGAAGAAACTTAGGGGCGCCGCCAGAACGAAAACAAAGTGGGGAGCTGTCTGAGTGGTAGCTCCCCCCACGATGTCCAATTGAATCACAAATTATCGCAATCGTTTGTACATTGTTTGTACAGAAATGTGCAGGCCAAATTTTCGTTTGTACACTATTAGGGGCGCCGCAGAACGAAAACAATGTGAGGGCTGTCTCAAAGATAGCCCCCCCCCCCATTTCCAATTCAATCACAAATTGTCACAATCGTTTCTATATCGTTTGTACAGAAATGTGCAGGCTAAATTATTGTTTGTACATAATTAAGGGCGCCGCCGGAACGAAAACAAAGTGGGGGGCTGTTTAAATGATAGCCCCCCACCATGCCCAATTCAATCACAAATTGTCGCAATCGTTTCTACATCGTTTGTACAGAAATGTGCATGCAAAATTTTCGTTTGTACATAAATAGGGGCGCCGCCAGGGCGAAAACAAAGTGGGGGGCTTTCTAAGTGATAGCCCAATCACCATGTTCAATTCAATCACAAATTGTCGCAATCGTTTGTACATCGTTTGTACAGAAATATGCAGGCAAAATTTTCGTTTGTACACAATTAGGGGCGACCTCAGAACGAAAACAAAGGGGGGGGGGCTGTCTAAATTGTAGCCCTCCCACCATGTGCAATTGAATCACAAATTGTCGCAATCGTTTGAATATAGTTATAAAGAAATGTGCAGCGAGATTTTCGTTTGTACACAATTAGGGGCGCCGCCAGAACGAAAACAAAGTGGGGTCTGTCTAAATGTTAGCCCTCCCACCATGTTCAGTTCAACCACAAACTGTCGCACTTGTTTGTACGCCTTTGTACATAAATGTGCAGCTGAAATTTTTGTTTGCACATAAATGTGGCCCCGCCAAAACGATAACAAACTATGGGCTCTCTAATTAATAGGCCTTCCACCATGTCGAATTCAACCACAAACTGTCGCACTTGTTTGTTACTGTTTTGTACAGAAATTTGCAGGCGAAATTTTCGTTCGTACACAATTGCGGGCGCGCCAAAACGATAACAAAGTATAGGCTACCTAATTGGTAGCACCCCCTACGTCCGATTCAAAAGAAAATCATCCCAATTGTTTGCACATCGTTTGAACAGTAATGCGCAGGCGAAATTTTTTTCTAAGCTATCAGATGCGTGGACAGATCGAAAAAAAAGGGGAGTTGTCTAAGTGCTAGCCCCACTACAAAAAATCTTTTTCTCTGGCACACGGAAGGAAATGCCTGATTCTAATAGAACTTTTCACGTAGAATTCGAATCTGCAATCTGTTTTTCTCCATCACCCTCAGTTTTCCCGTGACAGAGGTGTTTTCGGAAAATTTCCCCTCAAATTTCTGTTCTTTTTCTTTTTTTCTTTTTTTAAACCATTTTCATACTTGTAGCTTAGGTACCTTAGGTATATAAACGCACAAATTATATTGTATGTTAGCCTGATTTATACTTAGTAAGCCCTCTAAGTTTCATAAGAATAGCATTATTCTATCTAGAGAAATAAACATATTTATATAAAAAAATATGCTATGTGTACTGTTCATTTTACAATATTCATTAGTGCAGATAAAATCACATATAATTTCCACGAAAATTACAATATAAGCACGGGTTATATCTTATTGAATTTGAAATAAAACATATTTTCAATGATGTATACACCGTGTCACCCTTTTATATCTACTTAATAAATAATACAAAAGAAGTGAGTGGTATCTTCTTAATAAATGGACACTTACTTACCTCAACTAATATGTTTTAGTTGTCGACTTTCTTCTGTGTTTGGTTTCTGGAACATCTCTTTTAAGTGTCCAACAGTAATCAGCTAGCATTTTTGAACTACACTGTCACTGGTACCTCTTCTCCATGGAGGAAATGTCCTGATGAAAATGTTTCCCATACTCATCACTAACAGCACCAAGCTTTTCAGGAAAGAAATGCAGGTGGGAGTCTAGAAAGTGAACTTTAAGGGACATGTTGCAACCCATTTCATTGAATGATTGCCGGAAATCACTCACAATTTCACGGTAATTTGGGGCTTTCTTGTTTCCTAAAATATTCTCTGTTAAACATTTAAATGGACACCAAGCTGCTTTCTCAACCAGAGTTAAGAGATCCTCAAATTTTTGGTCACGAATCAAACATCTTATTTGGGGGTCTACAAAAATCCCTAGCGTCACTAACCCGAGGAATTTTTTCCTTGAGGTAACAAGATCCTGCATTACTTTTGTCCATTGTCCTAACAAAGTTTTTGAAGAGCCCCAACTTTATGTGAAGAGGAGGTAGAATTATATAATCAGGGCTCACCAGTGAGGAATAAACAGCATTCTTCTGTCCAGGAGTTAATACATGCGTTGGCCATTCCTTCTTGATGTAATGTTCCGCTTTGTTCCTGCTGTCCCATTCGCAGAGGAAACAACAATATTTCGTATAACCAAGCTGCAAACCCATTAACAAAGAAATGACTTGTAAATCACAGCAAACGGTCCACTTGTATTTATGATACTGAATTTTTCTAACACTATTTCGATGTTTTCATAGGTTTCCTTCATATTAGTTGCATAAGCCAAAGGCACTGAAGGAAATTTATTGCTATTGTGCAAAAGGACAGCCTTAAAACTAGTTTTCAAAGAGTCAATAAGCAATCTCCACTCTGTACTTATATATGCATATCGAAGTCTATCCATCACAGCACAGACATTATTACAATACACTAAATCATTTACTTGAGAATAGTAGTTTTGAAACTCTGTATGAAGGTTTCGAAAAATGCACACTTTAGTGTCACGATGGAGCAGATTCCAGCCTTAAGTTTAGAATCAAGAAGTTCTGTCTGCGTATTGGAGAGTTTTAAATTCCGTATGAGGTCATTTAGTTCACCCGGAGTTATCAGATGGGAATCCAATGTAGATGTGCTTCCTACATAAGTAGGATCATCATCTTCATTTGGAACTTCAGTAGTTGCCTCAAGTACGTAATCCTCATTTACCGTAAGATGAGGAGGAGGTACCGGTAGAGGTAATTCTGCACTGTGTGGAACTGGCCTAATTGCTGATGCAAATTAGGGTACTGTACTGTGTGGTTAGATTTACTGCTTATTTCTTTTATCTGTGTCATACAAAAGTAGCAGTCTGAAGAATGATCTTTTGGTTCCCTCCAGATCATCGATACTGCGAAGTTCATGTTTCGTCCACCATTTGCCCACCCATCAGACGTTTCACGCAAGTACAACAAATGTAGTAGGGAACCCAGTTCTTATCCTGGTCTCCTACACAGCAACCAAAATATAACTGATAACACTTCCTCACAAGTGGAGTAAAACATCGACGTTGTGATTTAAATATCACCTCCCCACATACATAACAGAAATTGTCCTGTTTATTTACACACTTCCTCGACATCTTGTATCCTGTAAGGTATCACACACATACATACATACATACACACACACACACACACACACCCCTGTTTGTCTACCCTACAAAAGGCGTATGCGAGCTGGGCCATAGGAAAACCGAGAATGCATTCATATCTACTTTAGTATTGAAGCTACTTTCCTGATACGTTTCCAAAAGTTGCGCCGGCAATAGAGCTACGTTCCCAGAGGCATCAGAATGCAATATCTCGTCCATGACTGGATGCGTACAAATGAGCACCCAAACCAACTGGGTATTTGCAAAACGAGTAACTGTAACAAACGAAGACACTAACAAACAAACAAAGATAATGTGTGTAAAATGTGTAAAATGTGAGTTCAGTGAGTAAACGTGAGCAGTGCGATTAGAGCAATTGCTTTAAACACTAGTTAACTTTGTAGCAAATGAATCACATGGATTAATGCTGTTGACTTTCTTGGGTCTTCCAGTTTCTTTCCACATTTCCTTTCCACCAATTATTTAATAATCATTCAGACTCATTAATCACCCGTCTGTTATAAGCTATAAAGTATAATCAAGGGATTTAAAACTAGAAATTTCATTTGATTTCAAATGAAATAGCACATTGATTCAATCCCCGGAGAAGTTAGTTTGTGGTGGACAACATCGTTTCCATGGGTTTTCTCGGAGTACTCCCATTTCCTTCCACATTCTCATTCCACTAATTCTTCCATCGTCATTCACTTATCTTAATCACCGCCTCCCTTAACCTAACGGCATAACGTGGGACGTTAAACTGTAAGATTTCATTTCATATTGAAATGGAATGGCGAGACTAAAGTAGGGTTATATTTGTTTGTTTGTTCGATGAAGGTTAGTGTTTCTTTTCAGCACCGAGGCTGTAATAGACGAAGACTTATAGGTGAAGGTGGAATCAGAACCACAATAATAGTTCATATTTTATTAATGCTACCATGAGACTAAGTGACCAAAGAAGGTCATGCTAGCTACAAGACCAGCTGGAGAACAATATTATATGCCTACAAGAAATACGAAACAAGATACATTCTTCATACCAGGTGGGAGACCCGGATTCAATTCCCGTCGGGAGCTCATGTGGTTTGGATTCAATGTTAATGAGTCGGTCAAGTCTCATATAGCCTTGCTGCTGAAAGGGACGTTAAATTCAAAATCAACTCAATTATTCGTACCATCGAATTTAATATTTTTGTTATAACGTGGAAAATGAAGTACTAAACGACAAGAATACTGCAAAACAAGATAGAATATAAAACAATAAAAGGCAGTAAGTTTAAAATTGTCAAGGAAAGGATTTTAAAAGGTTAAGACATTATCATGTTACTTGCGTTAACACTTAGCAACAACACACAAATATACTATTATACTATTGAACTAATATACTATTAGTTCATATACTATGACTAATATACTATTGAACGTCGTAATCTTGTATCACTTAAAATTTCTGTTTCTCTGAAATATTATAACATATTTGACTAATCCAATCAATTTATCTATTTTACTGTTTTAGCCGTAGTAACTATGAAACAAACCATAGCTTATACTAATATGCAATGTTGTCAATTTAATGCGAATGGTTAGCAATAATCTGTGCCTTCACTTTTTTTGATAACTTTTTCATCCGTTTGTATTGACATACTTACAGTACTCTTACAGAATTTTTCTACTTCGATCTCTCCATAAAATCCATACATTTGCTCCCAAAGGATTCAACTGTTAATTTAATGAGAGAATAGCGGGACGATTTGAATCCAAAATTAGTGACTAACAAAACTTGATCCGTGCCTTCTACGTGTGCACCACTCTTCTCTCGGTTTTCTGTCTTACCGGCATGCTTCAAAGAATCACTGACCTTACCAGGTATTGCGGAACTCAAATGCTACACAATGCTTCATATAAGCATTATATAACTACCTATGAAATTTCGTAGTTGACTTTCCCAACTTCAGGGAACAAAACCTAACTGTAACATTCTATTCAATAATAATAATAATAATAATAATAATAATAATAATAATAATAATAATAATAATAATGATAATAATAATAATAATAATGTGTAACTCTGTTACTGCTCGACCACTGACATTTGCGCTATGCACTTGATAGACATATACTTTCATTTGAGTTGATTTAGAGTTCAGCAGCGAGGATATATGAGACGGAACCTACTGCTTAACGTGGAATCCGAACCACATGTTCTCCTGCCGGGAATCGGACCCGGGTCTCCAACTCCAAAGGCGCGCGCAATAACCGCTTAGCCACGAAGAAACTCATAGACATATTTGCTTTTGGTGCAGTTTTCATTTCTCTTTTGCAAAAACTTCAATTCCGTATATTATTGTCGCACTGTACTTGTGTATACATAAATATATTAGCTCAGTCTCTTGAATAATTACAGGAGGAAAAGTACGGCAACGGTGGATCTTGTGGCATGTCAGGACTAATATTTTGCAACAATGGAAGCGAGTTCTATAGAAGGATAAATGTACAGAAAAGGAGAAGGTTGACAATTCTTTGAAGTATAGATAAAAAATTAGATTGGTGTTTTTGATATCCTAATTTAGACCACTCGCGGAAACAGGCCATTCACGAGTTATTATACAAATATAAAAATATTTTATACACTCCGAAGAGCATTGGATATTACAGGTGCCACAATCACAAAATAAGAATTCCTAAATCGGCAGTGTTCCAGAACAAATCTCCATGTTCCAATGCATGTTCGAGATCAGGCAGACAAATTCAAGAACTCATTAATACTAGAATTATACGACCCACAGTTGATAATAACTTCACCTCGCCACAGAATATTTTCAAGAAACTAAATACGAACGCCTTTAGAATTTTTTGAATTTACAGCAGCGTAAAACATACATATCTATGGGTGCCATGCCAAACTGAATATGTGTTAAACACTTTGAAAGGCAAAAACACATAACGACCTTAGATCTCTTCTCGAGCTACCACCAAATCTTGCTCCATCCGGAAAGCCCCTGATACATGACCTTCGAGGTCAATCACACAAGAAAATCTTACAAAATTCTCATATGTGTGATGGGTCATAAAACTAGCACGCAAGTTCTCTTAATTGCAACTAGGATGATTTTACGTTGATTAACGAATAAGATCTTGTTGTCGATAACATCGTGTTAAGAGGCTACAGTTTTCAACAATAGCTATCGGAATTTTATTTTAAAAATTAAGAAATATTTGTGCTTCACTTAAGACAAATTTATTTTAGTCAGAGCTGAATGCTCTCGGATATTTAGTATCAGGCAATTCTATTAAAATCTCTCCAAGAAACCAAAAAACAGCATTCCATATTCCACCAAAAGAGAATTTTGCAAAGTTTTACGGGCTTATGCTCCTACTTACTGGCACATAAGGATTTTGCCATGAAAATAGAATCTTTTTAACAAATGTTTCCATAGCAATATTTGTATTTTTCAAATGATCTTATGGATTCTGTTCCTGGTGTTGGAGCTGTAAGGTTCCGTGCCTCAGGTGTAGGCAACTACCATAAAGCATGCTTCATTAACGACCACGTGTTTCCTGTTGAAAACATAATCACCAACAGACGGTGTAAAGAGGATACAAGAAAGACGCGAAGTTGTTCCGAAGGAAATCGAAGATGGTCAACCCTCTCCTCCCGAACTTCCCCTTCAGAGGACAGCCATAAAAGAAGATCTCAAATGGACAGAAGAATAAATTCCAGTGCTTGTCGCTAATCTTCTTAAACTATTCCTGAGATCGTTTTGTGTTACGGAGATTTCCTCAAATCCAACTTCTGAAGCCGTAATAGGCAAAGGAGTATTTCTTTAACTACCTACCCTAGAGGCTGCAATAAACAAAGAGATACAACTACACTATCTCCTGAAACTACGATAAGTAAGAAAGATATCCTTTAAATCACCACCCTAGGCCGTTGTGGGATAGAAGATTTTATCTTTTAATGTTAAGCTACTTATCACCATCGATTTCGGTAGAGGCAAAAACATTACTTTCGTTGCAACCATAGCACTGATCTGAGAATAAGCTAGCGATTATTTATTTCAAACTAATGTACGGCTTTAAACTTGTTTCAGAGGCATATTGAAACGTGGGTCGCATGGACACTGCTCTCAATAGATTTGCGTGCACCGGAATATATTTACTTAACCCTCAGATATTTACAGACACAACTATCTGTCCAGACACTTGATTCGTGTCGTAAGGTGATACACTAGACCTACCTGTGAACACCCACAATGTTCAACTTCGGTAGGGGTTGAGGAAAAGGGGTTTACTTCTTGTTTATCGCCTGCAGGGAATCTATGTTCTCCACATATGCCCGAGAAATCAGAATCTTATCGTTCATCAACTAGTAAAGTGCTCTCCATTAGTGAACAGTTATAATCATTGCCGGTAAATCGCAAGAGGCATTTAGCGTCACGCACCAGAACTGGGTAGATTTCGATACCATATGAGGCAAATTGAAAGAAAAAGTGACTTCAGCAAACGAAGTAGCAAAGTAACGTAACAAGAAGCTAATGAACCACCACACGGACTACGAGAAAATATTAACAGGAAAGCATCACTGAATTCATAATTTGTGGTGAAACGTTCAATGAAGGCTGGGTGTAGTGTGAATTCTGCGATGGCTGGGTACATGAAACGGCACCTCAATTAAATCAACAGATATCATTACACACGTTACCATTGTTAGCATCGTGGGTAGGTTTTCTTATTGTTCCTTCTATGTGTAGAATATGATGTTTTTCAATTATCTTACGTGTTCGTTAGTGCTCGCCAATATTCCAAATATGTTAAATTTAGCGATCTGTGTTGTCATTTGTTTATTTCATTATTTTGGCATTTATGTCGATATCTTCAGTTTGTTAATAAAGTTCACATTCCATATTTCAGGGTTATTTCGTGGCAATTTTATATCTTTTTACCAAGAGGCACTTCAATGTGTTAAAATGTCTGGGGCTACCTCCTTTCCCATAAAAATGTAAACTAATACATGTTTATCTTGCCAGGTTTACTTTCAGAAAATGCTTAGCACTCTTGAGTTAGGTACTAATTTGTGCAAAACAAAAAGTTGGACACCAGTCAACTCCCCTCCTGAAATTGGAGGAGGCAGTGCTCCCTTACATCACTCTTCCGTCTTTTACGCCACTACGAATTTTATGATTCCTGATGCAGGGACGACCATGTTTTCAAAGATTTTGTATCCATTTAACACAGGCTGCTAGTATAGAATAGATAATTAGGCCCAAATGAAGATCAATAATAGAGTGAGAGCAGCTAGATTCATTTTTTCTACTCTTGGATAAAATTCACAAAACAAGGTTACTTCCCTTTCCAGCAATGCTACATGATTTGCTATATCTATGCGATGTGCATTGTTAAATCAGTGTACAAAAGCATTTTTTTTTCGCTACAACTGAATGCCGCAACAGATCAACGAAAGGTACAAAAATCTACCAAGACAAACTACATAAAATCAATAGGTTTCGTTCTGAAACAATCACAGGAAAATATGGATGTTATCAATATGGTTGACTAGTATGTGGGAAACATTTTGAATATCAATGTTCAGCTAGGAGCGCACAATGTAGAAATTGCAACGAATATAATCATTTTGCACAATATTGTCCAAAAGGTATACAAATAGGTACATAAGAAGAATCAATGAGTTGCCTGATGAAGATATTCAGAAGGAAGACAAGATCTTCATCCTTACTGAATTACAGAAGAATTAGATGACAGAAGCAAATACGAATGTAGAAGATGAACGAAATTTTAGTTCAGTGGAGATTTTATGTTAAGCTCCATTCAGGTAGCCAATACAGAGAAGAAAATATGTTCACTAGTAATTAATCGAATTTAATTGGTAAAACGAAATTCAAAGGTTAAACACGAGAATCTTGAACCAGAAAATCGATAACAGAGGAATCAGGTCTGTAGACACACCGACAAACAGGTAGTAGAAATGGAATACCTTAGTATGAGTCAGGGAATACGTACAAGGTCAACAATAATAGAAGGAAAGAATACAAATAATATAAGTCCAAAACAAATATGGTAAACAGGTGAGAACAGAAAATAAAGTTACGAAAGAAAGAAACAGAAGAAAACAATACAGAAATGTAGATAGTAAAATAATAAGAATGTGTAAAAATAAAAGAGAAGACGAAGATATAAAGGGATTAGTCAAGAAAAAAAATGTAGAGGATAAGTATAAAGAAATGATACAAAAAGATGATGGATGGAAGTCTGAAGAATTAAAGCAAACCGTTGAGACACAGGTGAAAAAGAGAGTCAGAGAGAAAAGGAATGCGTACAAGTTTACTTTTGGCGCACCACTAGAAACAATTGTTAAAACTTATAATTCTTTTACTAATTTCCTAAAAGGTTTCCCTTGGCGACATGAAAATGTCTCACTTGGCATAGATAAAATACAGGGATGAATAATTAAATATTATAGTGCAAAAACTCAAACCAACCTGCCTTAGGTGGCCATTAAAACACAAATGCTATCCACTCAGGTCAGGGAAGAATAAAGCTGGTGGGTCCGTACGCTAGCGCGGGAGTGCGTCCGAAAGGAACAAGTCTGTCAGCAGTCGGGGATATGTGCGCAAGCCAAGATGAAAAGGAATGGGTTTTGTCAATGGTACGAATTTCAATAGCACTTGTAATTTTTTTTTCCAGTAACGTTGCACTTGAACATATAAAATACAGGTTTTTTACATTGTGCAAAAATATGCTGCCAGTGGAAAATAATATCTAATAGTGCCATCTTTTATATACACTCACTTATTATATCCGGCGTAAATCACTTGTGATCATTTTATACTAGAACACTACACTTGTAATCCTATAATACAGAGTATTACTTTGTATTTCATTCTGTCGCCATTTGTTCCTTATAAACATGCCTATCCATACAAAGAATTGAATTTTACATGTAAATAGTTCAGTGTCGTGCGCCAAAGCTACACCTGCACATAAGAAAAATGAAATGAAATTTTTAAGTTTTACGTCCCACGGTTATACCAGCACATAAGAATGAGATACAGGTGAAGACGGGGGTTAAGAGGGAAAGAAGCTGCAAAAAGGAGTGAAAAGGGAGAAATTTTTGTATGATGGTTATTAGTAGCGAAAAATACATTAATGAAGTGCAATCTGACAAAGTAGAAGAAGAGAAGAAAACGGAAAAAAAGTTCTGATATAAAACAGTTGAATATTTGTTGTTTGTAGTTGAAAGATAAAGTGTTGAATGTTTGTTGATTTCGGCTCCTATTGCCTATTATTTCGTGTGCTTGTGGGAACTCAAACGATGTTTTCGAATATCGTAGCTTTTGATATGTTAATAGTATTGAGTGAAGTCGGGAGAATTATCGCGAGGCTGCGCGGCTATATGATCAACGTTTTCTCAATCGTGCTGGGCAGTCGAGGAAAGCGTTTCGTCTTGCACTTGGTGTGCAGAGGACTGGGCATGTCCCTTCTCAACACAAAAGACGTGAGCAGATCAGGCGCTGTGTTTAGGATAAACGGTCTCCCGGCATCCTTGCTGCAGTCCATGTGGTTCCCCAAATCTCGAAAACACGATTCGCCAGGGATGCTGCGATAAGCAACATGACGGTTTGGAGGATTCTGCTCAACAACGTGCTCCATTTTGACCATGTTCATCTGAATCAGGAACTCCGAGAACAAGATTTACATATCCGTCTAGTTTTATCAGTGGATGAGTGCCAGGAAACCCATGTTTCCACCGGGACATTCTGTGGACGGATGTAGCAACCTTCAAGAGTAATGGAGATGTCAGCATACACAACGCACACTACTGGTCCAGTTTGAATCCTTTTTTTTTGAAGTGTCTACGTGCACTACGAACAGAGAAAAATGCCTGTGCCGGTGGACTGATTGTAGCAATTCAACTTCAAATAACAGACGTAGATTCCAAACCGCAGAATTTAACGATAAGTGTTTCCCGTTAAAGTTGTTTCTATTTCAATAATACTTCCAAAGAAATCGAAATTGATACCAATTTCCATTTGAAATTTTGGAGTTGACCACCGTGGATGTATCCCCGCTACGCCAATTGATATAGAAGCATCACCATTGATTCTTCACGTACGATTTGGTCATTCAGTTTTTTGTTGTTTGAAGTGTCTGCGTGTACTACGAACAGAGGAAAATGACTGAGATGGCAATTGGTCTGAAGTGGCAATTCAACAAATAACATAAGTAGATACCAAACCGTAGAATATGACGAAAAGTGTTTCCCGTAAAAGTTGTTTCTTTATCAGTAATACTTTCAAAGAAGTCGAAATTGATACCAGTTTCCATTAAAAATTTTGGAGTTAATCCCTTTGATGCATTCCCGCTACGCCACTGGATATGGGAGTATCACCATTTTATTATTCAGATACGATTTAGTCATTCATTTTCTGTTTGAAGTGTCTCCGTGCACTATGAACAGAAAAATGAGTTTACCGGGTTGTCTGATAGTAGCAATACAACAAATAATAGACGTAGATCCGAAACCGTAGAATTTAACGAAAAGTGTTTCCCGTAAAAGTTAATTCTTTTTCAATATTACTTCTAAAAAATAGAAATTGATACCATTTTCCATTAAAAATTTTGGTGTTGACCCCCTTGGTGTATTCCCGCTACGCCACTGGATATGGAAGTATCACCATTTGATTCTTCATGTACCATTTGGTCATTCATTTTTTGTTTCCAGCGTCTACGTGCACTAGAAGCTGAGAAAAATGTCTAAGACTGGTGGTCTGATACACCCTCTTCCCCTTCCTACATTGGACCGTCAAACTAAAATGATAAAAGTCATCCCAGGTCCGAACTTCATCCATGTTGAAAATTTGAATGAGATCGGTTTGGTGATTCCAAAGTTATGAGGTTTTACTAGTATATACCCGCTTCGCTGGGTGAAATGAAAATTTAAATGCACAATTCCGTGTCTCATGTGTTCTGTACCCGTGAAATATGCTGTTTTCGTTTTTAATGGCATCGAATTAAACGGCATCGGAAAGATTATTGATCACCTCGGCGATCCCGAATACCACGTATTCGACGCTAATTTTAATCATTTTCAATCATTTCATTATCTCCCAAGCTACGGGGCTGAGTTTGGTTTCAAACGGGATCGGAAGTGTCATTCTTCATCTCAGCGACCCTAAAAACTACGGATCAGACACTAGTGTCGGATAATTTTGAACATTTATTTATATATATATATATATATATATATATATATATATATATATATATATATATATATATATATATATCCCCTCCTCTTCTTTCGACCATTTTTAAACGTTTTACTCCCCCTCAACCAAGTTGAAGGTTTGAATCTGAATTTAAACGGGATCGAAAGTATCACTGCTCATCTAAGCGACCCAGAAAACTATAAATTCTACTGATAGTGGACATATTCGACCATTTTTAATATATCTCTTTCTCCCCCTTCTTCAACTTGTGGAGCTGATTTTGGATTTAAACCGGATCGGAAATGTCTCTGTTCATCATAATGATCCCGAAAACTATGGATTAGACACTAATATTGGTCATTTTCAATCATTATTATATACAACTCCTCCTCCCCTCAACCGTGCTGCGGCACACGGCGTCAAAATTGTCATGTTAATCTCAGCAAATCCTAAAACTATGGATTCGACACTAATATTAGCCATTTCCGATCATTTTTAATGTTTATTCCCCTCCCCTACGTTGCAACTTCCCCCTCCTCAACTATCAGGGCTGAACTTGGATTGTTACAGCATCAGAAGTGTCACTGTTTCTCTCATCGATCCCGAAAACTATGGATTCAACACTAATATTGGTCATTTTGATCATTTTTAAATTTCTCCTCCTTCCCCCTCCCCTACTGTCATTGTCAAAGTGAGTGTCCTTAATCCCTGCCCGAAAACTCATGTATGTTGAAAATTTGATTGAGATCGGTCGGATGGTTCAAGAGTGATAAAGTCACAAAGGCAGTCATTTTTATTTTTTACATATATCTCCCCCTCCCTCTCCCCTATGGTGGCTCGTCATAGTGAAACGATAAAAAACACCCAAGGTCTGACCCTGATACATGTTTAAAATTTGATCGAGATTGGTTGGGTGGTTCAAAAGTTATTAGTTTTATTAGTTTTTATTCATACGTTCCCCTCCTTTCCCTCTTCCCTAGGATCTACCGTTAAAGTGAAATTACAAAAATGTTTCCACATCCGAACCTTATGCATGTTGAAAATTTGATTGAGATTGGTCGGGTGGTTCAAGAGTGATGAAGTCACAAAGACAGTCATTTTTATTTTTTTTTACATATATCTCCCCCTTCCCCTCCTCTATACTTGCTCGTCATAGTGAAACGATAAAAAGCACCCAAGGCCCGACCCTCATACATGTTGAAAATTTGATCGAGATTGGTTGGGTGGTTCAAAAGTTATTAGTTTTTATTCATGTCCCCCTCCCAACCCCCTTCCCTAGGATCTACCGTTAAAGTGAAATTACAAAAATGTTTCCACATCCGAACCTTATGCATGTTGAAAATTTGATTGAGTTTGGTCGGGTGATTCAAGAGTGATGAAGTCACAAAGACAGTCATTTTTATTTTTTTTACATATATCTCCCCCTCCCCCTCCTCTATACTGGCTCGTCATAGTGAAACGATAAAAAGCACCCAAGGCCAAACCCTCATACATGTTGAAAATTTGATCAAGATTGGTTGTGTGGTTCAAAAGTTATTAGTTTTATTAATTTTTATTCATGTCCCCCACCCCCTTCCCTAGAATCTACCGTTAAAGTGAAATTACAAAAATATTTCCAGATCCGAATCTCATGTATGTTGAAACTCTGAATGAGATCGGTCGGATAGTTCAAGATTTATTAAGTTACAAAAATAGTCACTTTCAGTCTTATATAAATTGATTTTTATATACCTTCCCCTCCTTCTCCTCCCATACGTTGCTCAGTCAATTTAAAATTATAGAAAAAATCCCAGGCCTAAACCTAATCTATGTTGAAAATTTGATCAAGATCGGTTGAGTGGTTCGGGAGTTATTAAGTTTTATTTATTTTTATACCCATTCCCCCTCCCCCCTCACTTTTACCATCCAAGTGAATAGCCTAAAACCAGCCCGGCCTTGAACCTCATCCATGTTACAAATTTGATCGAGATCGATCAAGCGGTTCAGCAGATTTAAAGTCATAAACATAGTGATTTTCAATTTTATATATATAGATATATTTTTATATACACACGTCTCCCTCCCCTCTCCCTCTCCTCAGCTCCCCTCTCCCTCTCATTTTAGGCATAGGGTTATTTTTACGTAATATTCATATCCGAGTTCTTACTGTGAAAAATTCCTTGCTATAGTTGCTATTTTTCTTTAACGTTTCAACAAATACTTGATTGGCAACAATGGTGAACGCAGCCGTTGGGAGTTTGAATTGCTCTAGTTCCTGCTTGGAATACACACGTAGATGGCACTGCGTCGGAATACACACCGATCGAGAAACGAAATTTTTCAGTCTGAGCACACACTTTACACACACAAACCGGCTGTATCCGTATAAACGAGCGGAGGCAAAAGAACTCGCGGGGGGGCCCCTATAATGGTCCTGCACGCGTTAAAAGTAAAAAACTTTTCGAGCAACCACTAAAAAATGCTCGCTTTGCAAAAATTGCTCAGAGTGCTGCTCTGTAGCCGATCGACCTACAAAGATTGGCGGGTTCACCAACGCACACACACACACACACACACACACACAGGAATCTACACTCCATCAAATTCCCACAAAATCCCTCTAGACATTACCTCATACAAAAATGGTGACATGGTGTACACATCATTGAAAACGTTTTATTGGAAGTCCAATGAGGTATAAACCGTGGTATATTGTAATTTTCGTGGAAATTATATGTGTTGAAGACCGACCCGACCCCACCCGTGACCCAAATTGACTAACCCGACCCGACAACCAGACCCGAGCTGACCCGATTGGCCCGACCCAAAGTGACCCGACCCGAGGTGACTTAACCCGACAACCGACCCGAGTGACTTGACCTTACAATCTAACCAGTTTGAGAGAGCTAGAACTTTACAAAACTGCCACCAGAAAAAAAAATGCTGACCAATTCTTATGCATAAACCATTGTTTCGGCTTTTTTTACTTGTAGTATAATTATCCTCCTCCTCCTCCTCAGTGTTCTCCCATTAATAAACAGGCCAGTTTCCGTGAATTAGGTAAGAAGCTTCCATTTTTACGATTTCCCGCTAATATCTGCCTCGCAACCCAACATAAAGTACCACCCTCCTTATTACAATCTATCAATTCCAACCTTCTTACACACTCTCGCTCTCCTGATATCACCCCCTTTACTACATTCCTCAGAATGCAATCCCTTAGCAAGATCAAAACTTGTGATCCATCCATATTTCGCTTCCTTATATCGTCTAATATTGCTCTCGTCTCTTGCATTTTTTTAGCATTTCCTAATTCGTTTTCCTCTCTACCCTGCTAACCTTCTTTATTTTACTCCACATCCAAATTTCCAAGGTTAAAATTTAGGCAATCAAGTTCAAAAGTCAAAATAAAATTTGACTGAGTTCTGAAGACAAGTTCTGAAGGCTAAAAGAATAAAAGTTCGGAAGACAACATTATTTTCTAGTAAGGAATGTATATAGAACTTCTTTTAATATTTTTTGCTGTGTAACAAACAATTTCATCACGTTAACATTCCGATTTTTCTATTTAAAAACAGCGTTGCTGTCTGATAGAATCATAAGGAACTAATTGCACTGAAATATCATTCTGTAGGGAATTACCTTTTATTTTTTCTTGATTAATTTATCTAGAAGATATTTGCAACGTTATATAAAATTAGCAAGTATTTTATTGCGGAGAAAGTCAAATCACTACCCCAGCAATAATAATAATAATAATAATAATAATAATAATAATAATAATAATAATAATAATAATAATAATCTGAAGGTGACCAAGAAAGTTCTGTCTCTTTGTGGAGGTCTGTGTTCAATTGGCCCTCACACCGTGAGTTGAATGCGAATGGATATAAGGTGAAGATCAGTTGTTGGACGAGACGAGACGAGACAGAATCTTCATGAAAGGGTACGAGATGAGACAGAGCTCTTTCAATAGAAACATATGCACTTTTCCAGACGAGACTACCTTCACGACACATTTTCGAAACGAGAATGCCCCAAACCAGGTCTCGTGAGCAACACTAGTAAGTATATCCAACATACTACTTGGTTGTGGCTGTTCAGATACACCGTGAACGTGCGTAAGGACTGAGTGAACATGGGGCCTTCACAAAGCGTCATAAGGGCTTGTTTGCTGTACGAGTTCAAATTGCTGCTCCGCGGAGCGGAAGATATGACAGGCCTTTGGTGAGGGTGTCGTGACTACGCGGAGAGTGCAGTGGTATGACGGTTTAAGGACGGTGACGAAACACTCGAAGACGCACCACGTGCCGGAAGACAAACAGATGTTCAAAATAAAGATCTTCGGGCAGCAATTGAGGCGAAGACAGACATGTGAGGAACTGGTACTACCTTTCAGTGTAAGTGGAGAAACCATTCGGCACCACCACCATCAACTTCTTAAGCACTGCAAGTTGGGTTGATAGGTCCTACATGATTTGACTTGGAGCCAGAAAGCAACGCGAGCAGACACCTGTGTTTCTTTGGAAGGAGCAATTTCTGAACAGGGTGTTGACATGTGATGGGAAGTGGGTCCTGTACGAAGCTCCACGGCGCCGTCATTGTTGGCTAGCATCCCATGAACCGGTTCAAAAACAGCCCAAGCCAGCACTACGCCAGAATAAGGTTCTCCTGTGCATTTTGTGGACTGCTCGAGGCATCGTCCATCGGGAACTGCTACCAGCTGGTCAGATCATCAATGCAACTGTGTACTGTCACTGTGTACTGTCTGGATCCAGCAGTTCTGAATCGCAAAGGGGTCCACGTGGCTAAAATGACCCAGTACATCATTCTACGCCTTGGATGGAAAACACTATTGGATCCGCCATACTCCACGGACATTGTACCGTCCGATTATCACCTGTTCCATTCTTTGGACAATCACTTTAGAGAACGCCAATTCAAACAGCTAGTAGAGGCTCAATATGCACTTGATACCTTCTTCACTTCACGTCCCACCAAGTTCGACTGCGATGGAATCCATGGCCTTCCAGAACGTTTTCAGAAGGTCGTCGAGGCTGATGGAGACGATTTTTGATATTCCAGGTACGTCTTAGGTTACACACCAATGTTCGAAGATGTTGGTGAAAAGGCGGCGGAACTTTCTTGGGCACTCTTAAAGTTATAATAATAATAATAATAATAATAATAATAATAATAATAATAATAATAATAATAATAATAATAATAATGTGTCCTGCCCAAAGGCAGATGTTTGACCCGAAGGTCCATGGGTATTGATTCCAGCTCGTACCAAGTAAGTTTTCTGGTGAACAAACCCCGATGTGTATGGGTTTTCTCGGTGTTCTCCCATTTCCTCCCACTTTCTTCATTCAACCACTTCAATTATTTCTCATCATCACTGTCTCTCTTAGCGTTGGTGCATAACGTGGGACGTTAAATAGATATTTCCTTTCAATTTCACTTAATGTGACATTTAACTTGACATAGAAACGCAGAAAGGAAAAAAGTCAGTAGTAATATTAATTACAATTACAATACCAATTAGTTAATATAGGGTAAAATTAAAATTTTATTACTATTTCACCTTCAATTAGTCACATTTATCATTCATTCACCAACTTCGAATTGAATTCTACATCAAAGCTCTTTATAGTATTCCGTATAGAAAATAAGTGAAGAATGTGACGACCCGACCCGAGTGACCCGACACGAGCTAACCCGACTGACCCGACCCGACAACCCGACCCGTAACCCGACCCGTTTGAGAGCACTATCAGAGGGGTACTATTTACAGTACAATTTATTTTGTATGGTTTAGCATACTTTAAGGCTACCATACTTTTTGAAAACAGAAAAAACGGGACATCTTACAAATTAGTAGTAAATATTGCATTTTGTATTAATTTTATCTTTTGAATTTAACTTTAGTATCGCACTAGTTATACAACTTAAAATAATGTATTAATATAGTCCATACTCAGTGGCGTATTTAGGGGGAGGGCTTCCGGGCTCATGCCCCCCACCGAAATCTTACTTACTATAGTAAAGTATATGAAATATCTTGCAGAATTTTCATATTTTCAGGCAAAGCACCCTCGGAAGTTAGCAAAGCCCCTCCCGAAACAAAATCATAAATACGCCACTGTCCATACTTAATCAACAGTGCTAAAAATTATTATAGAAGCTGTTATACAATATAAACGCAATCAGTGAACATACAATATTTAGACAAAAAATATATTTTCAATATTATTACGAATACCACCTTTACATGCTCTACATGTCTATAAAGAAAAATATCCAGATTTATGAAGTTGTTTCAAAATTTCATTAGGCTGATTTATTTTTGTTAACCTAAAATGCGAACTAAAAGAAAGCAATTTGCATAATTGTTTTTCTGAAGCAGAAAAAAAATGTGTTTTCGGGGCTGGTCTGCAACGTCACAAGAATTTGTTGCCACCTCGGGGTATACATTCTTATTTTTAGTGATAAGAGTGCTACTTAGGAGGATTTAAACATTGCATGTTATATCCGGGGAAGCAGCGATTGCAATAATAATAAAGATTAGAATGAAATTGTTCCTATAGTATTGTCGGAATTGAAAGCAAAAGGAATAAGTCGATTTTATTATCTTTTCAGAAATTTTGATATGTAATTAATAATAATAATAAAGAAAAAAACAGGACAAGAAGGAAAATTTCTGCACACCGGGACAAATTTTAAGAAACCGGGGCGTATGGTAGCCTTACATACTTATTTGCATGCGGAGTGTCAGTACGGAGCCAGTACGTAGCAGAGTTGAAACAAAACCTCGTAAATAGGTTGCCAACTCAGGAAAACAAAATTACTGGCACACCCTCAAAATTCTCGGTACAAATGAGAAACTGAAGACTGTATTGATCATTATTGTATTTACCAGCAATTGCCACTTGTTTAAAATTATCGAAACAGATGAATAATACTGGATATTAATCTTTATGTAACAATAGTTGATTCATAAAATGAAATTTATTCTATAAACTTCACTTCAAACAAAGGAAATTGCTTTAAAAAGTCATTTTCTACTCTCAATAAATGAATAAAATTCTTTTACAATAAAATATAAGTGTTATCAAATTTGTTATGTTAAATAAATAAAAAAAACTGCCATACGTTAAAAAAATATCGATAATGTATAATACAATGGAAATTTGTGTTTGTAAAGGCACTGTTGAAAAATGTCGATGTTTAAAGTTATATTCTGGATTGCAGATTCCAAAATACCGGTCAGAAGGGGTCTAATAAGAAGTTTGCACCGGTCACCGGCCTTAATCAAAATTACAGCAAATACCGGCCAGTTAGCAACTCTACTCGAAAATCAGAATGCTGAATGCACCAAAATACTTCACCATGCATTCTATAGTTTCTGCAAAATGAGTTTAACGAAGATGATCAAATAAAACAAAATACTGTGTTATAATTTTCCCTTTAACAGTCTACTTTGTGAATTTGTTATATCTTCCACTTATCAATTTCCTGTACGAGATGAGAATAACGGTTTCTGCGCAAGATAGAAAGAAAAAAATACATTTTTCTCATAAGGATTCAGTTCACGTAAGAAATAATGAATAAGTTTAATAATAAGAGCTGAGGAGTGAAAAACTAACTCAGCAATAATGATTGTAAGTATAAATATAAATATAAAAACACAAAAAAAAATCATTTAATTCCATCATCGTTAGGATAAGATCAATATAGTGAATCACACGATAGTGTGAACAAACCAAACCACACAATAGTGTGAACAAAGTCCTGTTAGAAAAATACTCCATAAATGTGACACATTTTTTTAATGCTTCTACCATTTATACAAACCCACACATTGTTTTCGTTCTGGCGGCGCCCCTAATAGAGTACAAACGAAAATTTCGCCTGCACATTTCTGTGCAAATGTTGTACAAGCGATTGATAAAATTTGTGATTGAATTGGATATGGTGGGGGCTACCATTTAGACAGCCCACTTTGTTTTCGTTCTGGCGGCGCCATTAATTGTGTACAAACGAAAATTACGCATGCATATTTCTGTACAAACGATGCACAAACGATTACGAAAATTTGTGATTCAATTGGACATGTTGGTGGGAAGCTACCACTTAGAGAGCCCCCAGTTTGTTTTCGTTCTGGCGGCGCCCCTAATTGTGTACAAACGAAAATTTTGCCTGAACATTTCTGTAAAAACGACGTACAAACGATTGCGACAATTTGTGATTGAATTGTACATGGTCGGGGCTACCACTTAGACAGCCCCACTTAGTTTTCGTTCTGGCTGCGCCCCTAATTGTGTACAAACAATTATTTCGCCTGCTCGTTTCTGTACAAACGAAGTACAAACGATTCCGACAATTTGTGATTCAATTGGACATGGTGGGGAGGTATTACTTAGAAAGCACTCTACATTGTTTTCGTTCTGGCGGCGTCCCTAATTGTGTACAAACAAATATTTCGCCTGCACGTTTATGTACAAACGACGTACAAACGAATGCGACTATTTCTGATTGAATTGGACATGGTCGGGGGCTACCACTTAGACAGCCACCACTTTGTTTTCGTTCTGGCGGCGCCCCTAATTGTGAACAAACAAACATTTCGCCTGCCCGTTTCTGTACAAACGAAGTACAAACGATTGCGATAATTTGTGATTGAATTGGACATGGTGGAGGGCTACCACTTAGACAGCCCCTTTTTTCTGTTCTGGCGGCGCCCCTAATTGTGTACAAACGAAACTTTTGCCTGCACATTTCTGTACACACGAAGTAGAAACGATTGCGATAATTTGTGATAGAATAGAACATGTTGGTGGGGGGCTACCAGTTAGACAGTCCCCCACTTTGTTTTCGTTCTAGCGGCGCCCCTAATTGTGTACGAACATACATTTTGCCTGCACATTTCTGTACAAACGAAGTACAAACGATTGTGTCAATTTGTGATTTAATTAGACATGATGGGGAGGGGGCTACCACTTAGACAGCCCCCACTTTGTTTTCGTTCTGGCGGCGCCCCTAAGTTTGTTCAACAAACATTTCGCCTGCACATTTCTGTACAAACGATGCACAAACGAATGCGACAACTTGTGATTGAATTGGACATGGTGGGGGGGCTACCACTTAGACAGCCCCCATTTTTTTCTGTTCTGGCGGCGCCCTTAATTATGCACAAACGAAAATTTCAAGTGCACATTTCTCTACAAACGAAGTACAAACGATTGCGACAATTTGTGATTGAATAGGACATGGTCGGGGGCTACCACTTAGACAGCCCCCAATTTTTTTCGTTCTGGCGGCGCCCCTAATTGCGTGCGAACATACTTTTCGCCTGCACATTTCTGTACAAATGAAGTACAAACAATTGCGACAATTTGTGATTCAATTGGACATGTTGGGGGTGGGCTACCACTTAGACAGCCCCCAATTTTTTCTGTTCTGGCGGCGCCCCTAATTGTGTACAAACAAAAATTTCGCCTGCATGTTTTTTGTCAAACGAAGTACAAACGATTGCTAGAATTTGCGATTGAATAGGACATGTTGGTGGGGGGCTACCAGCTAGAGAGCCCCCAATTTGTTTTCGTTCTGGCGTCGCCCCTAATAGTGTACAAACGAAAATTTGGCCTGCACATTTCTGTACAAACACTGTACAAACGATTGCGATACTTTGTGATTCAATTGGACATCGTGGGGGGAGCTACCACTCAGACAGCTCCCCACTTTGTTTTCGTTCTGGCGGCGCCCCTAAGTTTTTTCAAACAAACAATTCGCCTGCACATTTTTGTACAAACGATGCACAAACGAATGCGACAACTTGTGATTGAATTGGACATGGTGGGGGGCTACAACTTAGACAGCCCCCATTTTTTCTATTCTGGCGGCGCCCTTAATTATGTACAAACGAAAATTTCGGGTGCACATTTCTGTACAAACGAAGTACAAACGATTGCGACAATTTGTAATTGAATAGGACATGGTCGGGGGCTACCACTTAGACAGCCCCCATTTTTTTTCGTTCTGGCGGCGCCCCTAATTGCATGCGAACATACATTTCGCCTGCACATTTCTGTACAAACGAAGTGCAAACAATTGCGACAATTTGTGATTCAATTGGACATGTTGGGGGGGTTGCTACCACTTAGACAGCCCCCATTTTTTCTATTCTGGCGGCGCCCTTAATTATGTACAAACGAAAATTTCGGGTGCACATTTCTGTACAAACGATGTACAAACGATTGCGACAATTTGTAATTGAATAGGACATGGTCGGGGGCTACCACTTAGACAGCCCCCATTTTTTTTCTTTCTGGCGGCGCCCCTAATTGCGTGCGAACATACATTTCGCCTGCACATTTCTGTACAAACGAAGTACAATTAATTGCGACAATTTGTGATTCAATTGGACATGGTGGGGGGCTACCACTCAGACAGCCCCCATTTTTTTCTGTTCTGGCGGCCCCCCTAATTGTGTACAAACGAAAATTTCGCCTGCACATTTCTGTACAAGCGAAGTACAAACGATTGCGATAATTAGTGATTGAATAGAACATGTTGTTGGGGGGGTACCAGTTAAACAGCCCCAATTTGTTTTCGTTCTGGCGGCGCCCCTAATTGTGTACAAACGAAAATTTGGCCTGTACATTTCTGTACAAACAATGTACAAACGATTGCGGCAATTTGTGATTTAATTGGACATGGTAGGGGCTACCATTTAGGGGAACTGCCTCGAGAGGAATCACTCTACTTATTTATTGCAAAAAGCAGAATTTAAAAATTCGCATTCGTCCAAAGTTATCGTGTGAAGTAACAGCCGTTTGTATGTACGTACTAATATTGATAAGTTCCACTACGCGATCCCAATTAATAGTTCATATACCCGCGCCACACACACACACACTAGCATTTGTACACACGAAAGTATACCTGGTAGTATCCACACGCTTACGCCGGAAACTAGAAACAAACAAACACACACACACACACACACACACACACACAGGGACAGAGAGAGAGAAAGAGAATATGTTATTGTACCTTTATACTGAATGCACTATTACTCACAAAATCAGTTAAAAAAGAAAAAAGAAAAAAAGTTGTAAATGAAACTTTCAAAGATTGGTACCACTGCTGCGTGTCACACATGAGATAGTTCCATAATGATTGATTCGTAATATGATGTATATGGGTTTCTTAATGGTAGTATAACAAAATGCCTTCAAATTGACCACTAAATAAAAAGTGAAATTTATTTCTTAAATTTTGTAAATTCGAAGTCGGTGGGCATTATGGGAACAGTCTACAATAACAATATCTATATATATAAAAGAGAACGCACAAATCCTTTGTTCCTTCATCACGCTAATACGGCTGAACCAATTTCTTTCATTTTTGGGGGGTTATTAGGATTTGGACCCTAGATGGTTTTTATCATATCACTTTAATTTTTAATTACCAGTGTCTTGAGATAATTGACCATTCAAGTGTCCATAACGTACAAATCCTTTGTTAGTTCATCATAGGTAAAAATAAACGTATTTATATGCAACCCGCATGACCGTGTCACTCGGCGGGTTAACATAAATGACAGGCGATATAATGTTAACATTTACTGCAATTTGAAAGCGAAAAAGTAAAAATTATCTAAGTAACAAAGTTTATTGCGTTCCGGGGTGACCGCAGCGAAGCGGGGTGAACGCTGCTAGTATGCAAATAAATATTAATATACTTCACGTTTTCCAGTGGGTGCAAGAAAGCTTCGAATAGTATTTGTTGCCAGAAGCATTAGCTGATGTAAATATATATATATATATATATATATATATATATATATATATATATATATATATATATATATATATATATATATGTATGTGTGTGTGTGTGTGTGTGCATTGAAAATTCTACTACGAGATTAGACTTATTAATGCCAAGTTAAAATCTAATAAACATAAGAGTTTAAAGTTTTGTGGAATGTATATTAATATGTAAATTTACAACACTGAGTTTCAGTTACTGATGTGGTGACGTGGTATATTGACAACCTCCTCTCGTCGTACCTTTAATTTTCGGGGATGAATGCGTTGTGACGCGGAGAAGTTGCTTCTACCCATTATCTGAAATGGGTAGATTTCAGAAATCTATTAGGCTAGCGATAGGATAACTGACAAGTAGACCTCACCACTTCGCCGTTGCTTTAGCAAAAGGAAACAACTACTGTTCTAATGTAGGGTTGTATATAAGACACTGACAAAAAATTTAGCTGCTAATGAGCACTAGAAATATAGGAAGACGAAACATGAATGTGGGAAAGGCATGTATAACAGAATTTGATAGTTGCAAGAACGATTTTTTCCCGAAATAGATGGAGGAACAATAGTTATACTTCAACTATGTAAACCGAGTGAGGAGGGATGTTTTTATGGCATTCCGGATCATGACCGCCATTTTGAAATCAGCCATATTGGCCGACGTCATCTTTTTCAAACGGCAAGAGGGTCACGTGAGGCATCAAACAACAATGACTTTTTCCGTCCAATCTCATACACTAGTTAGTTTGTCCACATCTAGAACGATTTACAACTTACAGTTCTTTGAATGTTGAGGAATTTGTTGTTTGTAACAGATAACAGATAACTAGAGTGGCAATGAACATAGCTCCAGAGACAGCATTCTTACAGAACAAAATTTCGGCAATGCAACAAATGAAAGTCTTCAGCATTCATAAAGTGGTTCTTACCTCGCCACTTCTTATGTGCGTTTGTGCATTCAACTAAAACTATAATCAGTAGGGGCAGCACGATGAGGAGAATAGAAATATTGGCTGTCAATGGCATTCATGGTCGTAGCAGCTACGGTAGAAGGCAAGAGCTTACGTGGATCATGTACCATTCTACAGCGTCAAAATTTTTTGTAAGAAGACAAGTGCAGGGAGTATTTATTCTCACTGTCAGTTCTACACGTGAACTCGGAATTATTTGAGAAATAGTTATGTCGTTTATTGTATTGTGTTTGTAATTCTGTGACGTCTGTGCGTGAGTGTGTTAGGGAGTGGGTACGCAGGCAACAAATATAGACTAAAAAACGACACACCATGACGTTAAATAAAGCAAACATTGTCATGTACCTGTTGCAGCAGTTGCAGACATTACGGTTCAAGTACAAATCAACAAATATAATTGGAACAGGAAAAAGCAGTCGCAGATGACATAATTGGATTCCTAGTGAACGAAAAACTGGAATTCGAAATAGAATACACTCTGGATGTTCTAGAGGAGGTACATCATGAGATAAACAATCAAAAAGCTAGTATGCTAGAAGAAGCTAATATTTCTCACACGATAAAGAGATTACTTGTTAACAACCTGACCAAGTACAGAAACGTCTTCTCTTTACCAGGAAAAACCAGACTTTCTCAACTTAAGGTTTAATTTTCTCAAAACTAGCAAAATGTGAGTTAGACCACTCTTGCGCTGAGCTCCTCAATTTTAGTACTGAACTGCCTGCGGCTAAAAATCAAGCACACCGAAGCCTCGTAACATTGAGTGGCTTTTGTGCCTCGTAACATTGAGTTTAATAAAACAGACACAAGGTCAGTTGTCAGTTTGTAATACAACTGATAAGGCTTTTTTCTTTTATACAAATCATATTGTTGTTTAAAGCCTCTTTATTCCTTACAAAAACAATATAACAAGATTCACGGAAACAGACAGCAATTGTAATAAAAGTTGAAAAAATATATTTATCATTCAGATCTTTCATTATTATTATTATTATCATTATTATTATTATTATTATTATTATTATCACATAATATTTTTCGTTATTCCTCACAGCAATTAATACTTAGCAGCAAGGTTAAAATTGCGTGGCGGGCCCTATCCTTACCTCCAAAAAATAGGTACGGCGTTCCCCCACTTCCTAAGCATTTAAAATGGAGAAAGATAGGCATGGGGTACGGCGTGACGTCATGCCGCTACCTACCGTCCCCCTACCTTTTCAGATGATTCCATCCCATCTAGCCTAATCCTTCTTAGCCTAACGATTTATCAGCCACTTATATCTCCAAGATAAGAATGCCTACCATTTTAGGCGAGATGGGAATTCCCATCTTACTTAATCCCATCTCGCCCAAAATGGCGGTAGGATGCAAGGAGGGAACTTCTGTACTGAAGAAGGAATTCCTCTACTAGCATTTTAACCAGATATTTCAATCAATATTAGCAATATCTGTCAACTACAACATAAATATATAATAAATACTATACAAGAAGAAAGCATAGGGGGTAGGCGATTTAGTGAATTTAGTTTACTTTTGGTTTGTTTTGGGAATACTGGAAATTGATTGGCAAAGAGAAGCTAATCAGAAACAGGATAGAAATATTGAGCGTGTTTCAAAACAACACTGACAAAGTTTGGCAGCTGATTCTTAAAACCATGATAAGACAACCTGGGTGCACAAATGCTTTCTTTTGGCGCTATGACCAGCCAAAAACCAGTCGGAAAAATGTCCAATATAGCGGTAACTTGAGGACAAAATGTTGGATCGAAGTGGGGGTAAAAGGAAATGTATATTATTTTAGCCATGGCTTCCATTAATGCACAACTTGATATGGTACAGGAGCAGAACAAGGGTCACCTCAAAGAAATTGATGAATTATGGGGATATTTTATGAAACGTTAACCGAGGCAAGTTAATTACAATTAAATACGATATTTCAACTAACAGGAATCTTAGAACACGGTCAAAGTTACAAGAACATCATTAAAATTATAAAAAGGGAAGATGGACACATTTGATTGATCTACTTTGTCTCAGTATGGAATTGGCTATCGAGGAAGAACTGAAATTATATGAAGTCCATAAAGTTTAAATGTTATACCTTCTAGGCTAATGAAGACAAAGAGATCACGCATGCATATGTGGTAGCGACTTTCGCATAGGAGACCCGGCTCCGATTCCTGGCGGGAATGCAAGCATTTCGAATCTCACGTTAATCCGTAGCTCCATATCTCATGGAATTTTGCTACCGAAGGGATGTTAAATTGAAATCCGATCCAATAATAAAGAGAGGTAACAGATGGAAGCTAATTTTGGGGAAGTAATTCGTGAAATGAGAATGTAGGAGAAAACAGGATAATTCCGAGAAATCTCAAGGGTACGATGGTATCCACTACAAACTTTTAGTCTGGGATCGAACGAGATCCAGAAGTAAGCGCTCTATCACTAAATCTTTTGCCCTAATTTGGAGGAAACACTATTATTCTGACAGATGTATCGATATGCTAAATAATGTATGTGATAAACCAACATACAAGAAGCACAACCAGTCAGAATGTGGGATTCGTGGAGTTTCCTTTGTGAGAAAATGGTAAGCACGTTTTTCTATGTCAGTTATTCTTAACTGGATGCCCGCTTCTCTTAGGGATTGGGGAAGGACATGGTGACTCTGTGGTAAACACTTGTTTCTGTTACGTGGGGCCTCTGGTTAGACCCTCAGCCAAGAAACTTTGTGGTGGACACCATCGTATCGTGTGTGGGTTTTCTCGGGTTACTTCAATTTTCTTCCACATTCTGATTCCATCATATCTTCCATCAACATTCACTTGCCTTAATCACTGTCTCCCTTAGCCTAAAGAGCATAATCGTGGTTCGTTAAAATGAAATACTTCATTTCATTTTACAGGGGTTGCTTACAGTTTGTCGGTGGGTTACCGTTAAGATAATTTTTCAATAGGTTATATTATTGATACTAATATTTGTAAGAAAGAAGGAGTCTATGAGGCTCATACTTTTCGAAAGGCTAAGAACTACAATTGAACGTTGATTGTAAGAAATGCTAAAGGTACGAACTAAATTTGATTTGTGAGTCTTTTAGCATTATTAGTCGTATTATGGACAAAACTCATATCTACAAACCAAGAAAACTAACGGTGAAATTTGATATTCGACAGTGAAATATAATAATATACAACTTGGATATCAAATTTTCAGGTTAGTTTTCATGGCTTTGGATATGTTCAACTTACATGTGTTTTTGTGATAGTCCAAACTTTCAACATACGAGAATCAGTCTCCTAGATTTCGTAAATAACTATGAAGATTATTCTAAATCTAACAACTAAGTACAGATACCGATCACTAAAGTTCATAATTGACTTTAGAGAACATGCTAGCCCTAACTGATATATCACATCACTACCTTTCCATTTCCAAATTTATCACAGATTTCAAATGGCGGATTTGAAGGTGCCGTCAGAGGTTCCTGATCTACTCTACCCATTCTTCTTCTGTCAACATGTGAAATTATCACCGCGTCCATTGTCTATCTTTCACTACTTTCATGATTCAATAGTTTATTTGATGTATTTCAAGAACATAGCAAAGCCCTCCTCCCATCAATTTTGACCCCCCTCCGTTTCTTATGGCCTTCATCCCTTATAACTTTGCACATATACATCTCATCCCGCAACTCGATTCATCCATTTGGACCCTTTACTTGTCAGGCAATTTTTTATTGATGGAGAAACAAGGAAAATAGTTGTACAATGACTGACAAGCAACACTTCCCAAGTGTAACACTACGATTTTGATAAAATTTTGTAGGTAGATAGTACACATAAAATAAACTAATACGTGTATTTTTATTTTCTGCGGATCCCAGACTTAAAGTTTGTAGTGGATACCAACGTACCCATGAGATTTCTCGGAATTATCCTGTTTTCTCCTACATTCTCATTTCACGAACTATTTCCCCAAAATTAGCTTCCATCTGTTACCTCTATTATTGGATCGGATATCAATTTAACATCCCTTCGGTAGCAAAATTACATGAGATATGGAGCTACGGATTAACGTGAGATCCGAAATGCTTGCATTCCCGCCGGGAATCGGAGCCGGGTCTCCTATGCGAAAGTCGCTACCCCATATCCATGCGTGATCTCTTTGTCTTCATTAGCCTAGAAGGTATAACATTTAAACTTTATGGACTTCATATAATTTCAGTTCTTTCTCGATAGCCAATTCCATACTGAGAAAAAGTAGATCAATCAAATGTGTCCATCTTCCCTTTTTTATGATTTTAATGATGTTCCTGTAACTTTGACCGTGTTCTAAGATTTCTGTTAGTTGAAATATCGTATTTAATTTTAATTAACTTGCCTCGGTCAACGTTTCATAAAATATCCCCATAATTCTTCAATTTCTTTGAGGTGACCTTTGTGCTGCTCCTGTACTATATAGAGTTGTGCATTAATGGAAGCCATGCATAAAAATAATATACATTTCCTTTAACCCGACTTCGATTCAACATTTTGTCCTCAAGTTACCGCTATATTGGACATTTTTCGACTGGTTTTTGGCTGGTCATAGCGGCAAAAGATAGCATTTGTGCACCCAGGTTGTCTTATCATGGTTTTAAGAATCAGCTGCCAAACGTTGTCAGTGTTGTTTTGAAACACGCTCAATATTTCTATCCTGTTTCTGATTAGCTTCTCTTTGCCAATCAATTTCCAGTATTTCCAAAACAAACCAAAAGTGAACTAAATTCACTAAATCGCCTACCCCCTATGCTTTCTTCTTGTATATATACTTATTATATATTTATGTTGTAGTTGACAGATATTGCTAATATTGATTGAAATATCTAGTTAAAATGCTAGTAGAGGAATTCCTTCTTCTGTACAGAAATTCCCTCCTTGCATCCTACCGCCATTTCTGGCGAGATGGGATTAAGTAAGATGGGAATTCCCATCTCGCCTAAAATGGTAGGCATTCTTACCTTGGAGATATAAGTGGCTGATAAATCGTTAGGCCAAGTAGGATTAGGCTAGATGGGATGGAATCATCTGAAGAGGTAGGGGGACGGTAGGTAGCGGCATGACGTCACGCCGTACCTCATGCCTATCTTTCTCCATTTTAAATGCTTAGGAAGTGGGGGGAACGCCGTACCCAGTTTTTTGGAGGTGGGGATATTGTCCTCCATGCACTTTTAACCTTGCTGCTAAGTATTAATTGCTGTGAGGAATAACGAAAAATATTATGTGATAATAATAGTAATAGTAATAATAATTATAATAATAATAATAATAATAATAATAATAATAATAATAATAATAATAATAATAATAATGAAGGATCTGAATGATAAATATATTTTTTCAACTTTTATTACAATTGCTGTCTGTTTCCGTAAATTTGGTTATATTGTTTTTGTAAGGAATAAAGAGGCTTTAAACAACAATATGATTTGTATAAAAGAAAAAAGCGTTATCAGTTGTATTACAAACTGACAACTGACCTTGTGACTGTTTTTTTAACACAATGTTACGAGGCACAGAAGCCACCTCGTCTTCGGCGTGCTTGATTTTTAGGCTCAGGCAGCTTCAGTACTATATTAAGATTTTCATTCTGTCAATTTATGTGTAGGTATCAGTCAGTCACATAGGTTCTTTGAGACGCTGAATTTTAGAAGAAAGGTTTTGTTCATCGGATAGGAAGCGAAGCCCATCATACGTTGTAATCCTTTCCCCTCTTTTGCACAGTGTGTGAAATTTAACTTGTATACTGTAGTATGTTACATAAAAGAGAATGCTATTTTTTTAAAAAAATGACATTATACAATAAGATTGACCATTATTCCAATATATTCAAGATGAAAAATATTCAGTTAACAGTCGTCGTACTTAGTTTTCTGCACTGAAATACCCATAATGTGCCCTCTTCTTTTCTAATATGAGCTCTGAGCTTCTTCAAGGCTAAGTGGTTAGGGTACGCGCCTTTGGCGTGAGAGACCCGGGTTCGATTCCGGTGAGAGCTCATGTAGTTCGGATTTCACGACTAATCAGTAGGTCCCGTCTCATATAGCCTCGCTGCTCAAAGGGACGACAAAATCAACTCAACTCATATTGAGCACCATAGGAGATATAACTGCGAGGGGAATTTTGTCCCTGGAAAGCCTCCCAAAATCACCGACAGTACGAAAGATGTCTGCAATGCAACATGTCAATCATTTCCAACTCTATGCTCTGTGACCTAGTTTGCTTTTCATGTTCTCAGTAAACTAGACAGACAAAAGGAAGAATAGAGACTTTCTTCCAGAAAATTGTGCTCGATGGTGGGGGTCACACAGGCCCGTATCCATGGGTTGTCTAGGTGGAAGGGCTCAACCTAAATTTTTATATGAGAATGATTTATGAGCATTAGTCAGACATTAGGATTTTTTTGTTTTAGGATGATACTAGATTCGACTAGGAACGGCCTATCAGATTCAAGTTCCGAACCCACATTAAAAAGACCTTTCTTTATAACCTTGGTGTTGTATAAAAACGAAAAACAAAAATATACTGATAGCTCCAGTAATATATATTATGGGAAAGATATTTAAAAAATAGGTGGTTTTGAAATAGAGAAAGGTCAATACCTGAACTTTATTAGTATTACTAGCATATATTACTCGTTTTGCTAAGTTGAAATAAAAATTTAAAAGCACAACTCCGTATTTCATGTGTTTAGTACCCGTGAAGTATGCTGTTTTCTGTTTTAATGACATCGATATAAACAGCATCGGAAAGATCAATTATCATTTTGGCGACCCCAAATATCATGGATTCGACACCAATAATGGTCATTTTCGGTCATTTATATGTATATTTCCTCCTCCCCCATGTTGTGGCCATGGCATCGAAAGTGTCACTGTTCATCTCAGCGAACCTCCAAATGTGGATTCTGCACTAATTATCGGTCATTTTTCATTAATTTTAAATATCTCTTCCTCCCTTTCCCCCAAGTTGTGGGGTTGAATTTGAATTTAAACGGGATCAAAAGTACCACTATTCATCTAAGCGACACAGAAAATTATAAATTTGTCATTAATAGTGGCCATTATCGATCATTTTATACATCGCTTTCTCCCCTTTCCGCATGTGGCGGAGCTGATTTTGCACTTAAAATGTCACAGTTCATCAGAATGATCCCGAAAACTATGGATTAGGCACTAATATTGGTCACTTTCGATTATTATTATTATATACAGCTCCCTCTTCCCCGTGCTGTGGCACACGGAATCAGAATTGTCACTGTTAATCTCAGCTACTCCTAATACTATTGACTCGACATTAATATTACTCAGTTTCAATCATTTTAAATGTTTATACCCTGTCCTCCTTTGTACCCACCTTCCCAACCATTAGGGCTGAACTTGAATTGAAACAGCATCAGAAGTGTCACTGTTTGTCTCATCGGGCCCGAAAACTATGGACTGAATACTAATATCGGTCATTTTTGATCATTTTTAAATTTCTCTCCCTCTCGCCCTCCCCTACGTTGCTTTATCAAAGTGAATAGTCTAAATTAATACCTGCCCCTAAACTCATGTATGTTGAAAATTTGAATTAGATCGGTCGTGTGGTTCAATAGTGATGAAGTCACAAAAGCAGTCATATTTATTTTATTTTTTTACATATATCTCCCCCACCTATACATTGGCTCGTCAAAGTGAAACGATAAAAAAAAAACACCCAAGGCCCGATCCTCATATCTGTTGATAATTAGATCGAGATTGGTTGGGTGGTTCAAAAGTTATTAGGTTTTATTAATTTCTATTTTTATGTCCCCCACCCCTCCCCCACTAGGATGTACCGTTAAAGTGAAATTACAAAAATGTTTCCAGATCCAAATATCATATATCTTGAAAATTTAATTGCGATCGGGCGGATATTCAAGATATAGTTCAAGAGTCATTAAGTTACAAAAATTGTCACTTTCAGTCTTATATAAATTGATTTTTTATATATCTCCCTTCCTTCTCCACCCCACGTCGCTAAGTTAAATTCAAATTACAAAAACGATCACAGGTCTGAGCCTCATCTATGTTGAAAATTTGATCAAGATCGGTCGTGTGGTTCAGGAATTATTAAATTTTATTTATTTTTACACCCCCTCCCCATAAGTTCTACCATCAAAGTGAATAGCCTAGAACCAGCCCAGCCGTAAAACTCATCCATGTTACAAATTTGATCAAGACCGGTGGGTCGGTTCGGGAGATTTAGAGTCACAAACATAGTGTTTCTCAATTATATATATATTAGTAGTGTCGAACCTAGATAATTTCCTATGGGGGCAACGTAAAATTTTACGGCACATTCCACCAGCCCCCTCCCCCTTCCCACAGAACGGCGTATGCATCGTTTTTACCAATAACAATCCTTTACATTGAGACTTTTCCCAAATAGGCTGTATTGGTTTTGATAGAAGGAAAAAAAAAAGAGTTTGAAAGGCCGGATCGGGGCAGTGAAGAGAAGAGTCACAGTGTTGAGCAAATTTCAATTGAATTAACAATTAACAATTGACCTGTCAATTTAATTGTTAATTGCAATTAACAACTGAAGTAAGAAATGGTTAATTGTTAATTGCAGTTGGCCATTAATAAACGAGAATCAATTGCAATTAATCAATCGTTTGAAAGTAATTGTAGTGGAAAGTTATTGCAATTGAATTCAGTCATTCATTTGCTATTGAAATTAATTAGCAATTAATTCAATTGAAATTTTTGATTTCCACAGCAATTACTTTCACTTTATTGATCAATTGCAATTGATTTTCACTGATTAATTTTCAACACTGTAGTTCAGAGAGGTTGTGGGGCAATGAAAACTGTAGCCATGACCAACTGACCCACCACCCATCGTGACCCACGACCCACCGTGACCCACTCTGTCCCACTACCCACAATGAACCACTGTCACCCAGTGTGACCCACAGACACACCGAAACCCATTGTCATCAACTCTGACCCATGATTCATGCCCTCTTCTCTACTGACTAAAGAGATTAAACTTGTAATAAAACAAGGCTATGAAATTATCACTCATTGAAATTTGAAATTGTACAATCAATCACTCAAGCACTCCTCTATTACAATAACGGTGGATATGACCTTTCTAATATAAAAAATAGAGTTTGCTTGAGTGTCTGTCTGTCTATCTGTGTGCGGCCTGTGGACCAGACGAGTGGATGAAAGTTTTCAAAATTTGATCACGGGTAGCTTGGTCTAGTCCACAGATCAAGACGAAGAGTTTTTTTTTCAACCGGGACCGGCCTGGGGACCACGCAAGTTGGCCGAGAGTTTCCAAATTTTGCCCACGGATACCTTGGTTCAGGTCCCAGACGAAGAGAAAGCGTTTTTGACTAAATTCGAACCATGGGGGTCTCAGGGGGCGTTTACTGGGACATGTAAAATTAGTATAAAATGGCCGATATTATTGTCGATTTCATAGTTTTCGCGGTCGCTGAGATCAATGAAGAAACTCCCACAGGAGTTGATTTCCAAATACAGCCCCCATCGGCAGCTTGCCAGAGGCGTTATTTTTTCAAAATTGAAACCAGAGGATCATAGCGACTTTTATCGGAATATGTAAAAGTAGTAGAAAATGGCAGATGTTAGTGTCATATTCATGGTTTTCGCGGTATCGGCTGGAGGCCAGAGGAGATTTTTTTACAATTCGAACCAAGGGAGCCTCAGGGGGCCTTTACCGGGTCATGTAAAAGTAGTAGAAAATGACCAATATTTTTGTCGAATCCATATTTATCGGGAATGCTCAGATGTATAGTGACACCCCCGATAGTGTTTACGTTCAAATTCAGCCCCCATCGGCCTTCCCAATGAAAATACATGTACGTTGTTGGATATATACTCACACAAAATATATCCAATTTTAAAAATGTTTCTTAATTGTTCTTTCGTTGTTCAGTTTGTTTATATTGATATTTTATCTGATCAGTGCGAAGAACGGGCATAACAGCTAGTACGAAATGGTAGTGTTTCTCATGGAACAAATTAGAATGAATTCAATTATATAGGTAATTATTATAATTATCATTGATAATTATTTCCTTGTTGAATTATAGATACTTTTTAGTTGAAAAAGGAATAAAATTTGAAAGTCCCAAATCAAGGTAAAGGAGTTCAACGTACATGAAAAAAGTATAAAATTTTCCATACAATTAAGCGTACTAAACGTACTTAAGAGTACAAGCTTAACATTTCCATGTAATTAAGCTTACTGTACAAATTTTATGTCTCTTTTTCCCACAACTTAATTTCCTTGTGTTCGAACCAGTATCGCCGTCAACAGAATCAGGCATACAATAGAAATACCAGCGATCAACAGCGCAGACAGTTTAATCAGTACCACCGTAACACACGTAAATTCCAACAATCACAAAACAAACGAAATCAAACTTCGCCTAATCCGTAACCATCAAGGTTCAAACAAAGACCTAATAATAGTGCACCTCAGCGTAAGGGTGAGTCCGATTCCCAAAGGAATGCACAACCCAGTACTTCTCAGAGTCAGGAATAGGATCATTTCTCGAAGTTATCTCTGTGCATTTCTTATAGATTTCCACAACTTTGTGTATCACAGATTATGTAAATACCAGTATCTAAAAATATTAGTTTAACCGTAGTGACCTAAATGTTTTCATTTATTCGTAGGGAAATGTCAATCTTCATTGCGGATTTTAACGGTATGTACACCGTAAACTCTTATCTAATTCGCGAATTCGCTTTGATCCCTATCATTTCCAGTCGCTTAGTAGTAGGAACCCATATATGGATCATAAGATCGTAAGACCAACACGCCATTTCGAAACTTTGTCGAAATTTTTGAAAGAGCAAGACAATATCAGCGAATCAGAAAGAAACACAGGAATCACTTTGGGCATGGGCTCCTTAGACGAATTCCAACTTAGAGCCCGAGTACTTGGAGCAATTCTTCGTGGTAGTATCATATACACTCGCGGCAGTGCCCATGTGGCAGTATTACAAGAGATTCTACAAAACAGATTTGTTATGAATATTAAAAAAATCTTGCCTGGCCCATCTATAGACGACATGCCTACCTCAACATGGGAATGTCCCCGAACTCCTTTCCATCTACACAACAACCCATACTGTCCGGTCACAAGTTTGTATCAAATGTACCGGTTGTTTGTAATCTGAGCCCAGTACGGTGATGTTGAAGAAGTATGGAACTTTGAAAATATGGAGTAATCTCTAGTATTCGGTAGACTATTAGAGTTTATTCATAGTTTATCCTTGAAAAAACAGTAATGTTCCTTGCACTTTCATTGATATTCTCATGTTGTAAGTACGCAACCTGAATTCGAAGTACAAATTTGACTATTGAACCAGCATGGCAAACCAACCACACATCGCAGCAAATAACGTTCTATATGAGATCGAGGAGTGGATCGAAAATATATGGCAGTTAAGTTTAAGAGCATCCCATCCAAATACGTAAACGAAATAGTACCAAGAGCAATTCGAGTATTTCTATCACTCGAGGCATATAATGGTTACGAAGATTTACAATGTAAGTGTTTGTTTAATATTTGGCTTTTTGTGACAAAACGAAAATTATTAAAATTTTTCCGCAGATTGCGAAGGGAACATGGATTGGCGTTCAGAATCAGGATCCTCTGTAACCGCCATAATGAATGTTTTGTCATTTACGCGGTAACTAGAAGTATAACGTGGCATGAATTTATCTTAGGAGAGAATTGATTCTCCTACTTCTTCTCTTCCAGATGGCTAATTCACTAACTCAAGCTATATTGCTCATCTGCATCTTGATTACTTCAGCTGATCAGAATCTATACACCATAACTGTAACCACCGGTGTGTTTTGGAACAAGCTCTCTCAGGTAATTACCTATGAAGCTACTATTCCTTTAGTTTATCATCAACAAGTCACTCAACTTCCAGATCTAAAGCAGAACTCTGCAATTAGTCAGAATCTTAATGATGAAATTGCCCAATAATCAACAATCATACACTCTCTTATTCTTCATTAGTTCAGCATATTGACGAATTGGCGACTATCATAGAATCGCATATTGTGAGTAGTTTAAGTTTTGATATCCTTGAAAGCCGAACTAAGCGCAGCATAGATTTTTGGCGATGTTCTGTAGCAACGGAAGCTTTAGTAGACAAAGTAGGAATTAGAACAAAGGAATTAGAATCAATAGTTGAGGCCATGAAATCGGAAATTTTATCGGAACATAGAAATTTAGTTCAGTTTGTAAATGCTAGTAAGAATTTTAATGTTCAGCTAAAATCGTCCATTACTCAATTAGAAGAACAAATAAAACGCACACAAAAGTCGTTAAATCAGGCACTGAAAAACGACACTGAACGAAAACAGTTACTCCTAACTACCTATGCTATGCGACTTTACAATTCATTAATTCAACATATGTAAGATTCGGAAAGTCAGGCAATCATTACTCATTGCATGTCTCAACGCATACCACCTTTTATGATTTCTCCATCTGAACTAAAATTAAACCTCACTAAACTTCAAAATAGATTAGGTCAGCATTCGTATTAGCAATACCCGTTTCTGATCTATTAAAGTACTATACCGTTCCCATTGCAAGCTGTCATTATTTTGAGGATGACGTAAGCATTGTCCTAAAAATTCCGATAACTAAGGATAATGGTCATGCAGAAGTATATGAATTAGTAACCGTGCCATACAGGTATGAGAATGCTACATGCATAATTTCTCATCAACCCTCGATTCTTGTAAAACGTGATCAAGGCATTTCAATTTTAGCTAGAGATAAACTAGCTGCATGTGATCCTAAACGAGAAAGTCATTGCTTTCTTCCAGCCTACCAAGGAGACTAAGTTCAATCACCCGGTTGCGCACGAACTTTATTTCAGAATGCAACAGTTGAAGAAATTAGCAAGTATTTCGTTGTGAACAAGGAACAGGCTTACTTATCGAAGAGAGCCAGCCTAACTTATATACTACAACGAATCCACCGAGCGAAATTTTTATAGAGTGTCCCAAGAAAAATAAAAACTGTATTAAATTTGGATCCTACTACAGCTGGAGCATATCAGTGGTCACTACCCTGTCAGTGTAAGGCAATCATCATCGATGATCATGTTATTCCACCTTCATTCCCATGTCCTGCTACAAACGACCGAGAAATAACACTAAAAATTTTAATACCTGCTCCTTGGTCTAAAGTTCCATCACTAAAATTGCAAGGGCCAGCGTTTGCAAGTTCAGAATATACACACCTTAATCAGTGCCTTGACACCAATTGGTCACATATTCGTACACAATTGCGGTCACATGAAGTTTACATTTCTAGCATTCAATCTCCACGGCCTTATTTGTCAATTATCTATGTATGGAATTTAGTACTCGCCTTAATACTATTAGGGGTTTTGTATTAGCTGCGGCTTCAACTATTTTCGCCTGTATTTCTTTTGCCATCAGCACACGCTAACTTAATGCACGAAGTTGTAGAATCCTTATCATATGCTCTATTGGCTATTCTTATTTTTGGGATCTGTCTATATTTTATTTCATAATTATGTTGTAAAAAGTTAGGACCCTTACTTTCCCAAGTACGTCCGCTTCAACAAGAAACACTAGAGGCAGACACTCAACATATGACTTCCCTAGGAACTCCTCTACCTACCCCACGCGTCACTAGACATGCAACGTCCAGTGGAACGTCCATCTGACTATTTATTTTTTGTATGGCCTGTAGCAAAGTTGTAATGACCCAAACTCTTGAAATACCAATAGCTATTCACGGTGGATTGAGTATGTTACCTTTTAATTCCCCGATTTTCTATGAATCATCAGTGGTAACTCTTTTTAAAGTCGAATACCCCGAAGATGTCTCATCATCAATTGGGTTTAGTAAATTGGAGCAATCCTTTTCTTGGGAAACTATTTCGGCTGACGACCCGTCAACCGGTACGTATTTTCACACCATTACGCGTTTGCATACTAAACGTCTGTTATTATCTCATGATAATATCAACCACATCTATCGTACGTTATTTTCATTTGCTAATGAGCCATGGTTCTTTAATAGTCGGAATAGAAAAATCAATTATTCTGAAGAGTTTGATAAACATTTGACAGCTTCTCAAAGAAGAGTAGTGCACCCAAGTTTTCTAGATTTTGACGAATTATCTTCCCTAGTTGATCGTATTCAGGCTAGACTAGCTTCAAAAGGAAAAACCTTAACTATAATTCCTGAAGACCCGGCTTCTATATTCAATTATCCACTAGCAGAATGTCTAATCTCTTCTACTTACGCCGTAGTAGGAATTAAGTTACCTGTCATAGAGCGGAATATAAGCTACCAAGCTTATGTAGTATCACCTATTGCGTTTCGAAAAGATAACACCATTTGTCACATTGCCGCAATCATTTATAGTATATCGAGAACCAAGGGACCAGCTTTTGTACACTAGAGGCGACATTCATAGTGCACTATAGTGTCTATTGTCTCGTCCGCCCATGACGCTTTTACCATGTGTTGAATGTATAAAGGCTCAATTAAAAGGCATCACGAAGGATATTAATAAGTTCTGTAAATGGACTTGTTTTGCAAAACCGTATGAAATGTCTACAAGTTACTTAAACTATACTACTCTATCACTGATGATTACGCATGAACAAACTCTAACAGTTACTTGTCCTACAGTTGACATCCCTCTAAGGGCCACTCAGAAAATTAGTGCTATTTTCGTGTAACTCGGTTGTCATGTACACTTTCTTTTCAGAATGTAACCCTACATCCAAAGTTTCCTTGCCTCTGAACAAGTACCTTACAGGATAAAATCCACCATGTCATTCCATCCAAATGGATAACCCAATATCCTTTATCAGTACCAGCAGATTATAATTCCTTTACTTTATCTGGAAATCCACACCATGAAGGGTCTCTTACGTCATCAAACGTATTCGTGTCGGTGAGTGTCAGCATCAATGTTCTACTGTGCATATTTCTTATGACTCTCGGTGGTTTATATTATCGTCTTTCGATTTGCAAACCTACACCACCCCCTCGAGTAACATGTACAAATCAAATGCACCAGCGAGCTAACCGATCACCGGAATGAGAAACACCCCGTAATGCCCAACCTGCCCAATATATGGCTGTATTATAAACCGGTTGCTGAAAGAAAGCACATGATTAGCACACATACAATCTATATACAGAAATAAGTATAAGATAATAGAACAGGTTTTTAGTGATTATTTTAGGGCTAAAACTAAAATAATTAAGTAAGCTTATTGTACTAAACTAATTTTCTTATCCATTTTTACTATATCTGCCTGTACTACTTTTGCTTTATTATTCTTTTATTGTGCCTATAGCAAAAAATATTTTTTTATATTTGCATTAAGTAGATTTAGAGCAATCAGTATATTTGTTATCCTATATATGTAAACGTAGGTATTCACAATAGTATTTCATAATCAATTGTTATAATCATTATAATCAAGATATAAGTATTCAATCTTTGTATTATTTTTTCTATCATGTAGTATTTAGTAAATATTATTGCAGAGTCTTGAAATAATGAATTGTAGGAATTCATTAGATGTAGGAATTATGTGCAGGTATTCCGCTTCTTTAGTAGTAGTAAGCACTTATTTAGTTGTACACTTACGAAATTCATTCAGTTGACGTTGACGTGTATGGTTAACACTATCTTTTTCAGTCATAACCTGTTCTTTAGTTTTTCTTTCAGATGGATGACCTATCCTAACCATGGGCTGAGAAAAGTGCAAATATTTTTCCAGTCGGTGAGATAACTTGATGAATGTTTTAGGTATTTTTTTATTTCTGCTATATGTCGACTGCATACACACTAGTTCAAAACACTAACTCCCTCACACACACACACACTACTATAATTGTGTATATATCCCACATTTGAAGCATATTGTTAATCAACCCTTGCACCTTGAGATCCAAATCAGTTATTGTACTAATTACCAAACTCATGTACTAATTTCATTTATACTTGTATCAAAGGTTTTCAATCACCCCTTGTATCTCTCTATAGCCTACTATTAGTAGCAAAGGGTATCTATTTGAATTTCAGTTGTTGAAGCGATATTCAGAATACATCCTTGCACTAGCATCAGGCGGCCATTTTGTTTCCGGTTGCTTCCGGAAACCAATCTCCATTAGCAATTCTATCCATTAGTTATACAAATTAATCATTACTTTTTCAAAAGAATAGTTTCACTAAATACTATTTTGTTCTCATAACACTATTAGCGGCCGCTTTCTGTTTAAATATATTATAGAAATCTATATATCTTCCGTATAATATAACATATCTGCCACCATATTATAGGAATATTGACCCCTTGTAAGTGTATATTCATTATTCGCACATGTATTCCTCTTGTCCTTTCTATTCATGTTTATTTTAATGTTTTTTATCTTATCAGTTGTCCGCCATCTTGAGCACACTTCTCGGGGGTACACACACATAGTTATGTACATTCCAAGTCCTATGTATCACTAACACCATGTGCATGTCCGGCATTTTGACACCCCCCTTGTGTCACTCCGCCTACCAAGTTCTTGGTTCGAGTCCGAACCAGGACACAAATTCTGGTTTCCGGCGGTTGTGCTACTCTTCTCATTCCTATCATTCACTACGACCATGTTAACTTGATCTTTTTCGAAGTTCGATTGAGTGTCTGAGTTAGAACCCCGTCCACTTACATCTACTTATATACTAGTAGCTGTTTAGTGAAGGGCAACTTACACCTATATATATATACATATATATAGTTATTTCCAAACACCACCAAGTGATAAGGAAAGCAGCCAAGCAAGCTTTGAAGCATACATTCGTTAAGCACATATCTTACCTCGCGCTGGAACTAAAGACAGAAAGGAAGTTCATCAAGAAAATAGTTTGAAACTGAGCAGTTGCAACTTTAGTTCTGTTTATTTGCTTCTTTGGATTTCTTACTTTCAATTTAGTTGCTACATTTTATTGTCAAGTAAATTTTATTTATTTAGTTTTATTTGGTTAGCTTTCTTATTTATTTGTGAATTGTTTTCCTTGCAATGTTATTTTAGTTTTTGCATTCCATGATTTATTGCATTACTGTCTTTCTTGTAAAAAAAAAACATTTATCTAGTTATTATTAGTAGCGTAATTTTAGTACGCTAATTTCCCGTTGTATGATTTTTATTTCCTCATTTAATTTTATGAGTTCCTGTTGTTTGAGTGTTACCAGCCGAGCATACACATTCCAATCATACTCCCCATGTCAGTACTATCGTTGATGGGTTGGCGATCCTAGCCTGTTCGAGGTACGACCCCGTTATTCGCATACGCCCGTTTTTAGTATTTTTGAGCTGCCTAGGCTTCGTTAGACTATCACGCATCTTTGTGTTGCACATTTATGTATTTCGCATGATATGGTATCGGACGGTACTGCATTGTTTTGTATACATTTGCCACCCAGCCTTTTTTCCTAATAATAATAATAATAATAATAATAATAATAATAATAATAATAATAATAATAATAATAATAATAATAATAATAATAATACTTTTGCTTTGTACGAATCTCAAATTAGCCGCTTTGTCTTTCAGTCCTTGTAACGGTACAGTGCTCCATGGGGGAAGCCATGTTTTTTCCCATCGTCACTTTCGTTAGTCGGCCATGTTTTCTTCACAGGCTCGGCAAATCACATTACGTTTCCATCAACCAACGATCTTCCGCTGTTCTCTCACAAATTTCCGGCCTGTGTGGCCCGTAGCCACACCTAGGCGTCATGATTATATTTTACGTTGCCCCTTTTTTTCTGCATGGCATTTTTCATACAATTTTGGAACCCACATTTTTAACTTTTTGTTTTTTCGATCTCGTATGTCTATTAGCAACGATTGTGCTATTATTTATGCAAGCATTTGTTACTTAGTTCCTTTACGATTCGCTTTGTGACTTATTCATTAGTCCTCATGCCCCCTCTCTGTTACCTCATCTTTGCATTTCTTTTGCTCACTGTTGCATTTTTTTTAACCTCTCGCCTCAGTATACACAGACTAATTTGCAATAAGCGTCTTGCTATGAGTGCATTATACTCACCTGCTCTCGGGTTCACTCTGTTGCTTCCTAGCATCTTGTGTGTTGCTTCAACTTTGTAAAACTGCCCGCGCTCGACACTGCCGATCCCGATTCACATGTCTAACACACTTAGCACCCACCGAGACTCGATCTGCGTCCGATTTCTTTTCCGATCCAGAAAGGTCGCTATGCTTTGACACTCTGCCTTCCACACCCTGCTGGCGTAGCTTGCGTTGTTCCTATCTCGGAACATCTGGTATCTTATCGGTCCGGATGTCTCTCTGTTTTGCTTCTACATGACCTAGAGCTATGGTATAACTATGCTCTGCTGGATTAAATATACACTGAACCCGTGTTATTTTTTTGTTCTGCATAACTTCTTTTTTTTAGCTCAGTTTTTTTCTTTTTTCGCTTTTGGCGAGTAGTTTCTCTCTTTCCAAAGTTTACCATATGCTCCTGTAATAATTCTGATTTATTTCGTTTCATGCATTTCTGGAACCTTGGTTAGCGTTCTCAAACATTGGACCGCGGCCCGCAATATTCCATGGTTTCCTTTTTGGTTTTCCTTTGGAATTGGAATTTTTTCAGTGGGGGATGCGAGCATTTTGCTCTGAACCCTCCGCCGCTGTTCACTATGGGTATGCTCTTCGCCGCTATATGCTATAATCTCTGCAGGCGAAACGTCGTGTTACGTGTGTTCGGCTAAGTGTTATGCTACTGTTTCGTGATTAACATTATTACTGTATTGGCTGTATTACCTTTATTTCGCAACCAATAAGACTCTTGCGTTTACACATGAGTATATGTAATATTCACGTATATGTTTATATATATTTTTATATCTACTATTGGCCCAAGGTTGGTCTACATTGTGCATGGCTCGGTGCCGATGCTCGTCACACTTGTGTTCGCGTACTATGGTTTGGGAAACGGCGACCCTGAAGATGACACGTCCACCCTCACAGAACACGAATCGTTGGGTGCAGTTGAACACATTGTTTTAAACTCATTTTCGTTCTATTATATATTTTTACTTTCACGTCCCGAAATCCCATCTTCTGTGACAGTCGACAGCATCATTATTTATATTAATCAAAATATTTTATTCATATATTGAAGTTATTCCTAGTGTTTGTTAAGTTATAGATTACCTTATATAGCTTGGCCGTGTCTATATATAGATATGTACTTATGCTTCTTGATGAACTCGTTCTTTTTGTAACATTGTATTTATCGTATTGCTGATTTAAAGCGCTTTGTTCAAAGTTAAACGTCAATTTGTAATGCGATATATCATTATTGTGTCCATTAGTGTAACTAGAGTATAGTGTATTTAAGGTATAGATTATGGTACAATTTATTTTTTTTATCTATGCTTCTGCATAGTTAAGCAAAGTTTTTCATTTTAAATTTCTTTATTCAATTGTTTTTTGTTCGTTTTGAAAGTTCAGTTTAACTTTTCTTTTCTTATTTTTTAAATGCCTATTGTTTAGATTACGTGCCACTTTCATATTTTTTTTGTTTATATATTATGTATTATGCATTACTCTCACTGTTCGCAATACACACTTTTTTTAACGAATTCACTGCTGAATCCTCCTTGTTTAAAAGTTCCGGTTTACCTGCTTTTCCTTTGGCTATAAAAACGTTATAAATAAGTACGAAGTTTAAGGGTTCAACCATATATAGGAAATTGTTAAAGAAGTAAGGAAGTACTTTACATTATTTTACGGTATCGTTAATGTTTTTGTTAATACCGAGATTTCTTTCACCACTGTTCATTATGCTTTGTATTACAGTGTTGCTACATTTCTGAATATTATACCCTAGTAATTTGAATCTTATGGTTTCAAAGTGAAATGACGATATTTTACACTTTAATGATGTATTTTTCTATTGCAATTCTTATGTCATGCACCACAACATGGTTGCTGTACCTTCATACAGTCGCTATGATCACGTTTAATCGATTAGATTCATGTATTAGTATACTTGTTTTCTCTGTACTTTACTTTTATTCTTTATTTTAGTCCATATAACATTTGTGATTACAGAGAACTTGTATCATTAGAATACGACGTACCACTCATACGTCATAGTGTATTCAATAACTTCAGTAGTTTATTTTCTAGTATAAGTACGTACTTCCATTTGTAACACAACATTCCTGATGTGAGTTCTCCACCTCTATGCCATATTGAAGCGTCGAGTTGCATTCAGTTTTTCTTACATTGTACTCATTTAGTACATTAACCCTTTCTGTGCCAACATTCTTCTCTCCAAGAGGGTCGCTTGGAAAACCCAATGTGGGGACATGTCACGGGCTGTATTTCGTGACCATTCTATATACTCCTAGGTTCTTGATTCAATTCTCATTAACTATATTGGAAACAAAATTTTATAATTGCTCTCTTTGTGCTACAAATGTATTGCTTATGGGAACAACAATCTTAATGCTTGATTGCAATTTTTTTAAATTGTCCAATTTACCTCATGGAGTGAGTGATTCAAGAAGAGAGGAAATAGAGAGATAACGGTTGGTTGACTAATGTATTCTAGTTTCATCCAAACCTGGAAATTATGTAAACACTTCGTTTTCTACCTGACGCAAAGGCATCGGATGACTAGTCAAGAAAACGGAAACAACCAACAACTCAAGGTTATGTTGCACGACCAGTGCATACGTGACCTAGTTTGCAAGAAACAGGATATTGGCTCGATATGAATCAAGCAATGCCACAATTCAGGAAATGTCAGTATGATAATGTCATAAAGTTTGGGTTAGGAGTGATGTAATGCTTCCGAACATATGAGATACCATCTCCCGAATACCCGACTTCTCCCTCTCCCTCCTTAGACAATCACTTATTTTGATTGTTGAAGAAAAAAGATTCCGAATAAGCAATTGCGTATGTCTCTTGTACAATCTTTCTTCCCTCCTCACACTGACACGTGAAGAGGAGACTCATCCTTCTCTCTGGAAAAATCCAGAATATCACACCACCACATGCGTCACCAATGACGGAGTCGGGCATAATAAAATGACCGAACCCGTGAAACATGAGTGAGTTGAGTGCGATTGACAGTATAGTGTTCGTCAAGTGTCAACACTTTGTACGAAGCCTAACATCAGTTTTCAAGTAAATATGTTTCTGTTTTAAATTATATTTTTTTTCTGGCAGGCAGCCTCGGAACAAATTCAATATGGCAAAGTTCTAGTGGAGAACTCTCAACTAAATTCATTGTCTTTCAAATGGTAGAATAACTTAACTCTTTAATTGATTGAAAATGATTGCAATTAATATTTGTCATTGTAATTTGTAATTTTGATTTGCACTTCATTCTGTTATTTCTTAAACTTGAAGACCGACAAGATGTCATAATTTGTCAAGGCTTTCAAAATATTGTCTCAGTACTCCTCTAATATATATATTATGAGTATTGCAAACTATGTTTTCTTCTTTCTCTTTTCTTGTTATCTTTATTTTATTTTAATAAATTGTATATTGTCAAATGAAGAAAGAGAGTTCTTCCTTTATACTAAACCTAAACCCATCCTTTCTAGGATAGCAGTGTAGGGTACAATTAGAGGAGTGTATCTTGATCCCATTATCCCTAGACAAAATTGAACCTGTAGTATCTCATGTTTTCTGCCTTCTGGCCGGGAAAACAGAGCCGTGAGAGAAAGAAGGATATTGGAGATGGTATATGGGAACTGAAGAGAAACGGAAAAATCATTTATTTTATTTTGAAAATTATTTTTTTCTTTTTTGTCTACCCGGTTAAAGGGTTGCGCCCTTTCTTCGGGGAAATGTAGTAGTAGGGACCGACGTATGTCTAGTCGAGTCAGCAAAAATTTTCTCGATTCTGATTGGCTGAGAGAGGTCACGTGACTTTAGGCCCCGCCCACGCGGGAAGTTCAAATTTTCAGGTCACGTGGTATGACGTCATGAGTCACCCTGCGGGGAAATCCCTAATTCTCTTTTATGACATGGATTTTTGAAATTTGTTCCCTTTTACGGGTAAGATGAGTACTTTGATACTTGATTCTGATTGGTTGACAAATGTCACGTGATTTTAGACCCTGCGATATTTGAAATTCGTTCCCTTTTACGGGTAAGATGAATCCTTTGGTACCACGATGCTGATTGGCTGATAGAGGTCACGTGGTCTTAGGCTCAGGGATTTTTTAAAATTCGTTCCCTTTTATGGGTAAGATGAGTGGTTCGGTACCTTGAATTTGATTGGTTGATAGCGGTCACATGATCTTAGACCCTGGGATTTTGAAATTTGGGTATCCTCTTTGATGAGTACTTTGGTACTACGATACTGATTGGCTGATAGAGGTTACATGATCTTAGACCCGTTACACGGTGAACAGGTCACATGGTATGACGTCATGTTTTACCCTTGCGGGGAAATCCATCACTAATTCGTTTCCTTTTACGGGTAAGATAAGTGCTTTGGTACCTTGATTCTGATTGGATGATAGAGATCACGTGATTTTAGGTCCTAGGATTTTTGAAATTAGGGTGTCCTTTCTGATGTATACTTTGGTATCTCGATTCTGATTGGTTGATAGAGGTCACATGATTTTAGACCCGCCACACGGTGAACAGATTACATGGGAAAACCCCTCACTCATTTGTTTCCTCTTACAGGTAAGATGAATGTTTTGGTACATCAATTTTGATTGGTTGATAGAAGTCACATGATCTTAGCCCCCCACAGCCCATGAGTGAAATATAGAGCGATATGTCGGTGATCACCCTAGACCTGGATTTTAGAATTTAGTTCCCTTTTATGGTTATCCTTTTTGGTACCTTAAAGTTCCCATGAAGGGTTCAACCTTCTCCTTAAATAACCCTTTTTTGGTATTATGATATTGTACTGAAGTTTACATTAAATATTATCGTTCTCTTTGACAGATAAGATGATTACCAGCTTTCTTACCTTGATGAAGAGACAGACCGCCTTATATGTTTACGTATGGAGATCCTGTCCTTGAATTAGTAGCCTATGTCTCTGAAAGGAACAATGGTGAAAGAGGGGTGTCGCTTGTAGATTTCTTATAACACATTGTTGTGAGTTTAAGCGATTTTTTAAACGCTCAGTAAGCGCTTCATTAATGGAAACAGTGTTGCCAGATTTTTTCTTACCGAAACTGCTCCGATTCTTTTCGAAACTGTTCCGCAGAGTGCAAGAAATTTTAAACTAAAATTTTTTCGAACTAAAAAAATTTCAAAACTAAAAATTTTCGAATCAAAAAAGTTTCTTACTAAATATTTCAAACCAAAGTTTCAAACAAAAAATTTTGAAACAAAAATTTCAAACAAAAATTTCGAAACAAAAATTACAAAAAAATTTCGAAACAAAAATTACAAAAAAATTTCAAACTAAAAAAATAAAAAAATTTTTCGAACGAAAAAAATTTAAACAAAAAATTTTCGAACCAATTTTTAAAAACAAGTTTCGAACTAAAGTTGTAAACCACATTTGAAACTTTTCAAATCAATTTTTTGAACTAAATTAAAAACCAAATTTTGGACAATAAAAATTCTTTAATTAATTTTTCGAGCAAAATCATTTAAACCAAATCTTGGATATATTTTCCACCTTAAATTTTCAAGATTACCATTTATTTGAAAACAAGTGTTCAGGGTTTCAAGAAATAATAAAACATATTTTTTTCAACTTGTATTTTAACGAAAGGTATGTGCTCTTCTCATACAAGTTTATTAACATAATAAATACAGGATCTAGTTTAATGAATATGTTGGACGTGTCATCATCTTCGAATGTTGTAGACGTATCCTGTAAAGAAAAAGAAGAAACAACGGATTACTTTATGAATTTCTCTTTTTTCCTGAAACAATAAAAACGAGTCAATATTGATAAGAGAGAAATAAAACTTACTCGTAAAAGATGGATCTGTTTAGGCTCATCTTCCTCCTCGGGTACGAGATGACAGCATTTCTACCACTGATGGTGGTTTACGAACTCTTCTGGGTACTGCATTTTTCTTGGTGTTGCTGCTTTATGGTCAAGGTTCCCCCTTGGGTACGAGATGACTACATTTCTTCCACTGATGGTGTTGATGGTTTATGAACTCTTCTGGGTACTACGATTTTTTCTTCTTGGTGTTGCTGCTTTGTGGTTAAGGAGTGGAAAAAGGAAAAGGAAAAAAGAAATGGCGGCCTTATTCGGTATTTACAGTTTTTTCTTCATCTTCTTTTTCCAGTTCCAGTTTCCGTTTTTTAACGTACCCGTACGGAACCGTATCATAGGAATTGCGTTCTTTAAATCGACGTTTTGTGTACTGGATGCTGTACATTTTTTCTTCTTTGCGTGTGACGATGGTATGGTCTTTGGCCCTGCATATCTTATGGGGGATGGTAATGGTGACTTGTCCACGGCATTGATTTGTAATCATTTCTTTTAGCGTGTTGAAATTTAATTGCTGTCCTGCATTGTAGTTTAATGTAAATCCTCTAATATTACATATGTAGCTGGTGACGTTGGTATCTGGATTGTATATTTCTAAGCTGTAATTTTTTGGTCCTCCACTAACAAATGTCTTGATGTACGCTCGTTGGCCGTAAGACTCCATCTCATCCGATAAGCATCCCAAGTACGTAGAAGGTTCAATGGTTGGATCTCCAGGCTTTTCTGTAAAAATCACAGAATCCGTGTCGAAATATAAAACACGTTCCTGCAACATTTCCAGGTACTTGTACAGTTCCATACGTGCCTGACATGTTGTAAATGCACCTAACACGACATTGGTGTTTCGGTTTTGAAGAGGCACATGTTCATTGTACTCCCAGAACGCATAGAACATCGTATCATTGATGGGTACAATTTGATGGAGTTTAATGTCGGGGGAAGTGAGTTTTTCATAAAATTCTTCCGGCCGATCAATAATTGTGGTCTGGCTAAAGTTTGAACGCTGAGAAAGTTTTCCTCATAGAGAGTTAAGACAAAGCTTAGATAAACTTCTTCGTGCAGGATTATTTTCAATTTTGGTCGGATCCAATGCAATACCTTCACGCTCCAGGACGGTTTGTATAAATTTTGTTTTGTCTTCTTCGCTGACACAGGAACTGGGCCAGCCAGACGCTTCCATTTTCGATTTCAAAAACGTATTGATATATTCCGTGAACAAGCCACCTGTTTTCGTGATGGGATCATATTGTTCAATGTCATAATCCCAAATTTCAAAAATTTCCACCGGTTGATATCCTAATTCTACTGCTTTCTGTATTTCATATGATACCCAAGTTCCAGTGAGGCATCGCTCCTGATCGTTGTGTGTACACGTTGCTGTAGGTTCTGGGTTCATTTCTTCGGCACACGCAGCACACAGTGGAAAGAGTAGTTTCTTGTTACATCTGTAAGGCAGGAGACCATGATAAAGATGGCGACTTGGTAATATCGTCATTTTGATCAGACCATTGACTTTATTTATTGGTGGTATATTTTCATCACCCTGTAGATAAATTCTAGGATGGCCTACAGGGTATTTAGCACACTTATTTATGTAAGGATAAAGTGAGACAATATCGAAATATTTTATTACTTCTCCTGCTTTTTCGTCGACTTGGTGGTATAATTTCACACAATTGGTCCTTCCTCCAAAAAAGCTATCTCTTGGATTTAATGGTCTACGGTTCATGTACGGGTGATTCTTCAGATACGTCGCCATTGCTGGATTTTGTTTCAAGAACTGTTTAAATTTGCACTCCCACATTTCATGTACAATGTACCCCAATTCACGCAGTCTTGCATTTTTTCGTTGCGTTCGTTCATAACGGAATTCCATAGTGTCTTCTGGATTGCCGTAGATGAGCTGATTACGGCCTGTAGTAATACATACTTTACACCCGTGATAAAAGCAGCCGGCATGCTCGTAGACGTGCTCCTCTAACGTCTCAGGATCTTCGTAGTAGCCATCAACATGGAATCCCGCAATAAACACTTCTTTTTGTCGGGCCGCATGTAAGATTTGTTTTCCTTCGGTTTTTTCAATGTAGGCTAGCCATTGCATTGCAGCGATCGATTGCGTACTTCTCCATCGATAGCCATGTGCCGGTAGAATTCCAATGGTATTGGGTTTGAGGAAATTCCGGCGGAATACTAGATTGGAAGCACTGGCAATCGTGATTGTCTCCAAGAAGGGATTCACTTTGGTTTCTGCTTCAAATGACGTCATAAACGAAACGCATGCATGTCGCAGTACATTGACATCTTGAATACAATACTTGAGAATTTCCTTCTGAAAATCAAACGTGTCATTACGATGATCGTTGTACCACTGCATGAACTTGTTCCTGTCTTCGACGGCCATTTCATCTGCACCATAATACTTCGTTTCTGGAAGTGGTCCAATATATGATTGATTTTCTTTGGTGTTGAAGAAATGCGGGAAGTAGCCTTTGGTTGCGGGTAAATTGAACGCTTTTGACAATTTGCTTAATGCCATAGGCAGGAAGTTCAACGAGTCAATGAACGTCAGATTATTCAAGGTTAAACTCAGTATCTTGGTCCCATTTAATATGACGTCAGGTCTCCATTGGCATTGTTCTACCATGGTCTTTAAAATAAAATGTCCATCGTAGCCCTTCGAGTTGTGAGCGAGACAGAAAATCCTATTTATATTGGGACGACGTTCCCGCAAGTACTGGAGAAAATTATAAATTGGATCGTCTCCTTGGAAAATATGCTGGCGCTGACCACACGTACTGCAAGACTGCTGGATATTATTGTTTTCAACACATGCATAACATACTTGTTGTGCAACCAATAAATTCGGAACGTGTACATACATATTATCGTCAATATTTTTGTCCTGCATAGATTCTATATCATAGAATATCAATAAGGCTTTCTTTGCGTGCATGAGTGAAGGAACACCAGGTTTCAAGCATTGTCGATCGGGAAGCATAAAACATTGATGCGATCCTGGAACAATCTTCTTACAAACATTGCAAAAGATCTCATTACAATCATGAATGCGTTGCCCACTTCGTACAAAAGAATATACTCTGTAGCATTTAGTACATTGCTTCACCATTTTGCATACAGGTTCCCCTTGATGATATATTGCATTCCGATGATTGTTAAAACATTTTTCGCCTTAAAATTGACGATTGCAGTCGTTGCACAGCACCAGCGTTTGATTATTGTCGCATAGGGGTCTCTGTAAACATTTGGAGCACGTTACAGGACAATTTTTCACATGTCTGTTACGTTTACTATACTTTTTATGGCACGCTTCACAGTAGAAATTGGTTGCAAAACAAGCAGTTAAAGATTGGATGATGTCAAAGTGGCCAGCCAAACAAATCAAATTTATGGGAGTGCGATTTTCATCGTTGGGCCCCTCGTACATGATGTCATGGCCTGTGAAACTGGTATACACAGTAATTTTATATTCTTTGAGGTATGATTGGAATTGTCGTATTTCATTTACACTGGCACCATGATCCAAATTCACTCCTGCATTTGCACATAACGAATCGACTTCTTGGTCCACAATATAATTTTGTTTGATATTGATACTGCTTATGTCGTTTCACATCTACATTCTTGTATTTTTTCAGGCCAATAGCAATAACAAGGGCGTACGCCAAACACCTCGAATCTTGATTTTTTACACGTACAATCCCTCGCTTGCAACGTAATAATTCTTCATTTTGAAGTATTCCTTGCCGCAAACCGCCATAGCCACGTGGAATATCGACACGATGGAAATGAACGGTGAATGGTTCGTGCAGGAGAAATGCATTGTTACTTTGTAAAACTCTTTCAAACGAGGCCCACATCGTTTCCAGTGTCAGGTTTCGTGCTTGGCGAAAACTCACCCAAAATGGCTTATTGGTGTTGCGTGGCGATATTACTGATAAACCAACCATCGCCTCATCGTCGACATTGGCTAATAAATGGTCCAGCATTGCTTGGAAACTATTATGCACATATTGGATAATATCGGTTCCTACGGGTGGTGCGTTGAATTGAATTTCGAGCATTCTGCCCTCAATGTTAAATCGTCTATAATGACGAGTGATTTCATTGCGAACAGTAAAACCCGATTCGGCCATGGTTAATAAAAGGAGAAAACAAACAAACAGGTACAATTGCGATAAATGTGTAAGGGAAAAAGGAATTGAGGAGCGTGAATTTACTACAAAAGAAAAGAAGAAAGAAAAATCTTAATCACCTGATAAACAGGAAATCATAACATTCATGATAAATTCTTAACTAAGTAATTCATGTAAAGGTCCTGAGTTTGATTTCCTGGCGGTGACGTTCAGAATCTCATTATTAAAGCACACGTACTAGAAATCAAAGTTTTTTTTAAATAATTATGTTACTGAAATGAGTGTTTTATTGCTGTCAAACTCGAGACCACTGCATCAGCATTTAACTGACCTACCATTCTATAGTGATAAAAAGAATGCATGAATGAATGTTTCATCAGTACTGAGATGTGATAAAGCACGCGTAAGCATTTTTTCTACTCACAACGACCTTTAAATGATGCGTTTGCAAGTTGAAGAGACTCATCGAACATTAACGATACACATACGTAATTGTCAAAACAAAATCTGTATAGCGTAAATCTTTTAACCAAATATTCATGCACTCTTTTTTTATTTAAGCGGTTAGCGTACATGCTTTCAAACGTGGAAGGCCCTGGTTCAATCCTCGGTGGAGTTTGCTTTCCACGTCGGGTACTGTCAAGCCTTTTCTGAAATTTAATATTTTCATGCGTTATCATACATTCTTTTCAAAACTAAGCTAAGTGATTGACGTACACACCTCTGACCTTGGTTCAATCCAGGGCGGTTGCTCGAATATCACGTTAACCTGAAGGGGCGCTAAACTAAAACAATGGTTTCAATGGGAATCGAACCATATTATTCTCAAGCATAGTTTTAGAAATTTTGTAATGCATTCTTTTCAAAACTAAGCACACACATCTTTGACCATGGTTCAATTCCCGACGGGAGTTCACATTCAACATTAAGCTGAAGGGACGCTAAACCATATCATTTCTCGTGCTTAGTTTTAATGTGTGGGGGTTCCTGATTCGTACTCTCACTTTCCCATTCCACTAATTCCACATAGCGTAAATATTTCGTACTAAAAGTAAAACAGTGTATGAGTGATCCGCCCACAAATATAAAATAAAAATGATTTTTCGAATCTTGTGTGAAAAATAAAATCTCACTGAACTTACCTCAAATTCAATGAACAAAAAGTCGGTGCAGTAAAGCTTAAATGAAGACACTTTTAAAGAACAGACCTTCTCACTTGATAGTTGAGAGCGGTGTAGGATTTGAAAAATGAAATTTAGATTTTTATTTAGGTCGCTGTGAAAACGACGTCACCGTCAACCAATCAGAAACGAGGAAATTTATAAAATGACATCACAACGAACCAATCACAACGCTGCTTTTCGTCATGAATCACGAACGAGAACGATGTGTAACAATCGATCGTGACGTCATTCATGTTTCTCAATAGTTACAACATCTAGTATCGCAATTCAGATCATGACATCATCCTAAATGCTTCAGGATCATGTCACTACCTGTCGTAAATTGTGACAACATTTCATTTTCCTCATATTCCATACGAGAATGTCAATGTTTGCTTTTTTCATGAATCATGCTGACACGCTCGTAGTAAAACTAAAGTAATGCGATCCGCTGACGCTTGCATTTTCAATCATATGTGCTTCTATGTCAACACACAAAGAAGTCTATCAGCATTTTATTTTAATCCACGAACGGAAGCGTTACACTGTCAGATTTATTTTCTTAAAGTATAAGTGTATCCTTTTCAAGAAGCATGGTTCGAAACCCACCAAGCACGATTAAAACCGAATTCATTCATAGCTAAGCGGTTAGCATACACATCTTTGGTTTGAAAGACCTGAGTTCGATTCCTGAAAAAACATTTCTTAGGATTTTTCTAAAACTTGGTTTAAATTTCTAGTTCGAAAATTTTAAAAGTTTAGTTCGATAAAAAGTTTGATTTGAAAATTTTTAGATGTGATTTACATCTTTAGTTCGAAACTTTTGTTTTCAAAAATTGGTTTAGTTCAAAATTTTTTGAAATTTTTTAGTTCGAAAATTTTTTGCGTTCGAAAATTTAGTTCGAAAGTTTTTAGTTTAAGATATTTTTCGAAAAATTTTTAATTTTTTTAGTTCGAAATTTTTTTGGGTTCGAAAATTTACATTTTTTTTGTTCAAAAATGTTTTTATTTGAAAATTTAGTTCAAACGTTTTTAGTTTAAATTTTTAGTTCGAAATTTTTTTGAAATTTTTGTTTCAAAATTTTTAGTTCGAAAATTTTTTGTTTGATTTTTTTTTAAATTTTCTAGTTACAATTTTTTTAGTTCGAAAAAATTTTAGTTTAAAATTTCTTGCACTCTGCGGAACAGTTTCGAAAAGAATCGGAGCAGTTTCGGTAAGAAAAAATCTTGCAACACTGTTTCCATTAACGAAGCGCTTACTGAGCGTTTAAAAAATCGCTTAAACTCACAACAATGTGTTATAAGAAATCTACAAGCGACACCCCTCTTTCACCATTGTTCCTTTCAGAGACATAGGCTACTAATTCAAGGACAGGATCTCCATACGTAAACATATAAGGCGGTCTGTCTCTTCATCAAGGTAAGAAAGCTGGTAATCATCTTATCTGTCAAAGAGAACGATAATATTTAATGTAAACTTCAGTACAATATCATAATACCAAAAAAAGGTTATTTAAGGAGGAGGTTGAACCCTTCATGGGAACTTTAAGGTACCAAAAAGGATAACCATAAAAGGGAACTAAATTCTAAAATCCAGGTCTAGGGTGATCACCGACATATCGCTCTATATTTCACTCATGGGCTGTGGGGGGCTAAGATCATGTGACTTCTATCAACCAATCAAAATTGATGTACCAAAACATTCATCTTACCTGTAAAAGGAAACAAATGAGTGAGGGGTTTTCCCATGTAATCTGTTCACCGTGTGGCGGGTCTAAAATCATGTGACCTCTATCAACCAATCAGAATCGAGATACCAAAGTATACATCAGAAAGGACACCCTAATTTCAAAAATCCTAGGACCTAAAATCACGTGATCTCTATCACCCAATCAGAATCAAGGTACCAAAGCACTTATCTTACCCGTAAAAGGAAACGAATTAGTGATGGATTTCCCCGCAAGGGTAAAACATGACGTCATACCATGTGACCTGTTCACCGTGTAACGGGTCTAAGATCATGTAACCTCTATCAGCCAATCAGTATCGTAGTACCAAAGTACTCATCAAAGAGGATACCCAAATTTCAAAATCCCAGGGTCTAAGATCATGTGACCGCTATCAACCAATCAAATTCAAGGTACCGAACCACTCATCTTACCCATAAAAGGGAACGAATTTTAAAAAATCCCTGAGCCTAAGATCACGTGACCTCTATCAGCCAATCAGCATCGTGGTACCAAAGGATTCATCTTACCCGTAAAAGGGAACGAATTTCAAATATCGCAGGGTCTAAAATCACGTGACATTTGTCAACCAATCAGAATCAAGTATCAAAGTACTCATCTTACCCGTAAAAGGGAACAAATTTCAAAAATCCATGTCATAAAAGAGATTTAGGGATTTCCCCGCAGGGTGACTCATGACGTCATACCACGTGACCTGAAAATTTGAATTTCCCGCGTGGGCGGGGCCTAAAGTCACGTGACCTCTCTCAGCCAATCAGAATCGAGAAAATTTTTGCTGACTCGACTAGATATACGTCGGTCCCTACTACTAATGTTGTATTAGAAATGTTGAGGCTATTAGAAATTGTGGGTGGTCTAAGGGGTGTTCCTTTATTCATTCATTATTTTAAGTAATTAACATATATACAATAGAGATAAGACGAAACAGGTGACACAAAAACCTAATAATAATAACATAAAGGTAATATGTGCATGGAGGCTATTAGAAATATGAAACAAAAAAATAACAAACTCTCAGTGCATGAAGGCCAAGTCCGTGGATATAATAATAAATAAAAAAAACAGTAACAGAATTATTATTCAAGAAATAATATTTAGAAATGATGATGAATTGTACTGGACGCCACAACACTAGGTTCTGTTAGTGAACGGATGCTGTTATCTTCTGTTCCTGGAGCTATTCAGGAACTGATGTAGACAGAGGAGGCCCATGTTAGTTGGTTATTACTGTGCGTATGATGGATAGATGGAAGATGACAGATGGCGTGGATGATATATAGCAAATACTTCTGTGTCTCGATTGGCAGGATACATTTGCAAGTGATACAGTGTAAGATAGTGTTGGAGCGGAGTGTCGACGTATCGTGGCGGTGTATCATTGTCTCGGTCATATCGTAGTATATCCTGAAGCATGGGTGTCGTATATCAAACCGTTTCTTGGTGTAACGAATGCGAAGTTGTTCTAGATGGGTGAGCAGTGGTGGAAAGTATATGAGATCGTAGAGAAGTCTGGTTGAGCTTGGCAAGTGAATTCGATAGGCCAATCTAAAAGCATGCCGCTCAATTATAGACAATAGTTTATAATATTGGTCTGGAGCTGTGGCCCAAGCTATATAGCCATAGGTTAAAGTAGTCCTCATAAAAGCTTTGTAAGTGTGGAGGACAGTATGTGGTGGTAAACCCCAACTGGTGCCAACTAAACGTTTAAGTAGATTTAGTCTGTTCTTAGCTTGAGTAACAATTTTCTTAAGATGCGGAGTCCACGTAAGCTTTAAGTCAAATATCACCCCAAGGTAAGTAGGAGATGATGTGAAAGGAATTGGCGTGTTGTTCATGTGAATATTTAATAAATTCGGATTGCGAAACACTCTGGATCGTCTACATGGTGGTAGAAAGACTACAGTTTTTGTTTTCGCTGAGTTAATACTGAGTCTCCAGACCTGACACCAACGGACAAATGTGTCGATAGCTGGCTTCATGAGTCTATTAATACGCTGGATAGTGCGAGCTGTTGAGATAAATGCTGTGTCATCGGAGAATTGGTAGACTTGGACGTGAGGAGTCAGTCTGAGATCAGCAACGTACAGTGGATATAACAAAGGGGACAGGGAAGAACCTTGAGTTACGCCAAAATGTAAGAATATGGGGTGTGATAAAGCGTTGTTAATAGAACTATATGCAAGACGTCCTGTTAAGAAAGTTTTGATTAATCTTATGTAAGAAATGGGCAGCATATAGTTGTGTAATATGTATATGAAGCCAGGATCCCAGACCTTATCAAATGCCTTTTCCAAATCAAACGTAACTAAACAAGAAGGAAATCCCTTGTTGTATTGGTTATAAATAGCAGTGGCGAGTCTTAAGAGCTGATCGAGTGTACTGAAGCGCGGTCGGAACACAGCTTGATGGATCGGCGGAAGATTGTGCATGAGGATGTGGTCGTGGAGCCGACGGACGAGTATACGTTCTAATAATTTGCAGAGACAACTTGTTAAATGGATCTGGCGATACGACTGTACGTCGGATGGTGGTTTCTTAGGAAATAAAAGAACTTTAGAATGCTTCCAATCGGGCGGAAAGAAGCCAGTGCGCAGGATAAAAGTATAAATATGGCTTAAAATCAGAATGAAAGAATGAGGTGCTTGTTTGATGAGAAAATATGTGATGGAATCGAATCCAGGAGCCGTACTGCGTTTGGTTGCTAAAATAGTCCTGATGTCATTTGGGTCTATAGCCTGAGAAAGTGGATTATTAGGTTCCAGAGTATGGTGGTCAGAAGGCTGTAGATGAGGAGGTAGGACTTCTTGAAAACATGTAGCAAAAATATTAGCCTTGTCGATGTCATTATTAAGAGCTTGATGGCTGTGAATAAGAGGATAGGGTTTACGAGACGTTTTGCCAGTTGGATGAATTTATGCCAATATTTGCTGGGATGAGTTTCTGCAGTAAGAGTATTACACGTTAAAATCCATTGTCTTTTCTTGTATGCTACAATGTAGTTTTGTGTTACTCGGAGATATTGGCGGTGTAAGCGCAGTGCCTCCAAGTTGCCGCTGGTTCTATATTCACGATAAGCTCGACGTGAAGCAGAAATTAGTGCAAGATATCTTGGTGGCAAAATATATTTATGCGGTTGTACATGAGTAGACGGAATGGAATGTTCCGGTGCTCCTTGAATTGCTGCAGTAAGTTCAGTGATAACGTGATCAAGACTATGCTGCGAGGTAGGTATAGTAAAGGTGCTATTGGCGTCGTCTATTGTGGATCGGTATTGATCCCAATTACCCTTATGATATAGATAATTTTTTCTAGCTGATAACTGATTTGACGACTTCACTGTACATTGTAGTTCTAGTTTAACAGGAACATGATCTCTGCCGATGGAATCTAGTACAGTAATGTTAATAAGAGCAGAAGGAGAAGACGAGGTTATTACTACGTCAGGGGTTGTGTTGCTAGTTGGCTTCGTAGGAAGTGGCAAGATGTGAAATTATCCTGTAGTGGAAGTTTGTATAAAATCAAGAAATTGCTGTCGCGCTGTGTTCTACTACGGGAATTCAAGTTTGCCATGATAATATAATGCCGGGATTGTGTATTAATGAAACGAAAGAAATTATAGTTGGGAATCTTTCCTGGCCGAACATAGATGGTGGCAAATGTGACTGTGCGACCCCGAAGGTGGAGAGTAGTTACATTGTATTCAGGCAGATTGAAAATTTGAGGTATGGTAACAATGCTGTTTGGTAGACGAGTGCTAATGCCGATAGCTGTACCGCCGTATAGACGTGGTCCGGACGGAGCACCATGACGTATTAAGTTATATTTTTGTATGTAACACTGTAGATAAGGAGCCAGATAATTTGCGTTGAGTGCGAAGGTTGAGATGTGTTCTTCCTGTAAACTGCGTGTATAGTACTTGATGTGTCAATACTGAGCGTATGTTCATAAATAAGAAGCTATACGGCATTACGAAAATACAAAAAAAAAAAATATTGCAAATGGAAGCTGCCATATTAAGCGTAAACTTCGATACGTTGGATTTGAAAATGAACTGTAGCTCCAGAATAGGTTGCATGGAGCTGAAGGTTAAACAGAATTTTAGCTGCATGGATGGTTTGGTTGAGAATGTGGGTGCGAAGAAACGAATGAATGTTCTGTAGACTAATCGTGAGGAATCGGAGCAGATCTTCAAGAGTAACACGATGAAGTAAAGAGTATGCAGGTGGAGTGGGACGGTCAGCAGACCTTATGGGTGCAACAAGTTCTGGTTTAGATGCTTCCGGTTTTGGCTTAGCTTTACTTCTGTAACTATATGTTGAGTATTGTTCAGGACACGCACTACAATGTGGTGGCGCCTTTTGATTGGGGCAATCCTTCGCAGCATGTTGTAATGATCAATAGCTACACTTAATATCATTAGTACACTCGGATGTGGGATGTGCATTATACAGTAGACATCGCTCGCATCTTAACGGAAGAGGAGGAGGTGTGCGAGAGGGTTCCACTTTCTAACGTCTTAGATAAATGTAAGCTCCAGTGGGCAAAATCTAGTTTATCAACTGTGGCTGATCGGTGAGAACCCGTAAAAGATATGTTGCACCGTTAGCGTTCTTTATCCGGATAAATCGCTTTACAGGAAGTCCTTCCTGATGTAATTCCTCATAGATTTCCTCATCGGTGAGATCTGGTTCAATCGCCAACGATGAGTAGGAGTTTTACGTGCTCTTGGAGTTAGTGCGGAGTGTTTAGCCTTTGGTCCAAAGATCTCAAAAGTGCCCTTGTTTCGCACATTCGATACAAAATTTGAATTGGTAGACTTTGGTATAATACCTCTGTGAGTTTTGACGATTTCCCTTATCTCAGGACGAGGCACATATTTAATCAACTGCTGAAAAACTGCTCTAACAGTGTTATACGTTTGGTCATAATCTGTCAGCAGGAAGTTATATATATGATATGGTTGGTGATGTGAGTTTGAGTTATCGACGGAATTAGGTGATGCCCAATCCATGGTATTGCTCATACTTGGATCAATAATAGATGTAACTCGCTGTTTCTTCGGATCTATGGATTGCTCACCATCCGAGAGAGACCGAGAGCGAATGCGCTGCCGTTTAGTAATGCAGTCAGCGTAAGTAGCAGAAACAGTGGTGGTAAGTCCTGACGGTACCGTTCCGGTAACAATCCGGGGTTGAGTCTTCTGCTGACCGTTTGGCTCTATGTTAGTTGGAGTTTGTTGACCGATATGCGATGAGCCGGAAGCATTGCTAAGATCCGTCATGATAGGTAGGGAGCCTGGGGCCGAAGTCCAGATGAAGATGCAAACGAAAAGAAGGATGATAGATGAGATTCAGAAAGCAAGCGCCCTCCGAAAGTGAAAACTTTCGTCAATCCTCTAAATTTCCTAATTGTGTTATGCTCGCAAGTACGTGTTGCAATACTTGGTCCTCGCTGACACCATAAGAAACACAAGAGAGGCTAGTCTTCTTGGTTAAGTGTTGAGAAGTAGCCGTTTTTTTCTACTCGAAGGCTAGCTCCCTTGCGAGGATTACGCCCTCTATCCGGGTTGAGAGGTGAAATTATTTGGACAGAGATGATATTGGAACTGGTCTAAGGGATATGTAGGGAGACTGGAACATCATTGTATATATATATATCACTTTATTATATTTCATCTTTATTTCATTATATTATGGAAGTATGGTATCCACTTGGTCATTATGATCGTGTGATAATCATTAGGGCTGGAAAAGATGATGATGAGGTGCACTTGACAGGACAAACACAAACAAGTTGTTAAAAACATGAATGCTGGTTATCTTCTTGTCCAGGGGCTACTCTGGACAGTGATGATGACGAGTGAAGCCCTGTTAGTATGATGCGTTTACAGTGCAACATGTGTGGGCGAAACATGATGGGGATGGTGGTCGGAAGAGTAGCCGGAAGCGACAAAATGATCGGGGGGGTCAGGTGGAATTGTTTTCAGATAAAGGGAGATGAGCAAAGATAGAGGGCAAGTGACGAAATTATATCCCTGATGGTAGTGGCGGTCGATGTCCATTGTGTCCAGAAGTAAAGGATGTCTTTGCTGAAATCGGGTGTTAATGAATTTGAGCCTTAACTTTTCTATGTGATGAAGTATGGTAGGAATAGTTATGCTGTCATACAACTCCTGCGTAGGACTCGGGAGCTTGATTCGATAAACTAAACGGAAAGCATGGCGTTCGAGTACTTTCAATTTGGCATATAAAAAAGGCAAAGCACTAACCCAGGCAGTGTGGCCGTATGTCAAGATGGGACGTAAAAATACCTTATAGGTATTCAGGACTGTAGTAGGCTGTAATCCCCAGGTGGTGCCAATAAGACGTTTAAGTAGATTTAGTCGATTGTAGGCCTTGGGAATGATTTTTTCAAATATGGCCGCCAAGTGAGACCTAGGTAAGTAACCTGTTTGGCGGTTTGAATTCGTGTGCCATCGACACTGATGTTAAGAAGATTCGGATTTTTTTGTATTCGAGAGCGCTTGCGAGGTGGAATAAAGACTATTTCCTGCGTCTTAGTGGAGTTGATGTGAAGTCGCCACGTATTACACCATCGAAGGAAGGAGTCAATCGCTATGCTGAGAGAATAATTAATCTGTTGAATGGTCCTGGCTGTGCAGAGAAAAGCAGTGTCATCGGCATATTGAAAAGTGTGCACATTGAGAGGAAGTGCTGCATGTGAGCTACAAACAAAAGGTATAGAAGGGGTGAAAGAGCGGAGCCTTGAGGTACACCAGAGTGATTAAAAATAGGATGAGATAGAGAGCTATTGCTGGTTACGTAAGAGAGGCGGTTAGAAAGAAAATGAAAGATGAAGCGGAGATGAGATAGTAGAAGCCGGAAGCGGTGAAGTTTAAACAGGAGAGCTAAGTGCCAGACTTTATCAAAAGCTTTTTCGAGATCGAAAAGAATGAGGGAAGACGGACGTGCAGTATTATAATGATTTGTAATGAGATTTATGAGTCTGAGTAATTGGTCATTGATGCTAAAATTAGGTCGGGAACCAGCCTGATGCACAGGTAACAGATTATGGGTAGTGAGATGAAGATGAACTCTGATGACAATGATGCGTTCTAGGATTTTACTAAATACGGAGGTTAGTTGAATCGGTCGGTAGGATGCAACAGAAGCTGGAGGTTTGTTAGGATTTAGAAACATGAGGATAGAGGAAGTTTTCCAGTCTGGGGGAAAGTAGCCGATACGGAGAATGAACGTATATATATAAGAAAGAAGGAGAATAAGACAGTAAGGTGCTTCTTTGATATGGCGGTACGTTATCCTATCCAGACCAGGATCTGTGTTCTTTTTGCGAGTTACAACAGATGAGATGTCAGCAGTAGAGATAGGAGCAGTAAGAGGACTATTACAGGGGAGGATGTGCATTTCACTTGGTTGTAGATATGGTGCTGATAAGTTTAAGATGTCAGTAGGATGCCTCCGGGAAAGTCTGGTGAAAAGGATGTGAATGTAGTTTGCAGGTGGTCGGCAAAGGCGTTGGCTTTTTCTTCGTCTGTATGTAGCGGACAGTCGTTAATTAGCAATGGATAACGCGTCCGGGTAAGCTTGCCCGTTAGCATATTAAAACGCTTAAGCATATTAAAATACTTAGTTGGGTGGGAAGTTTCTGCTAAGGTGTTGCAAGTCTTAACCGAGTTATGGAATTTATATGCCTTGACATAATTTCGGACTGTGTGCTGGAGCTTGCGATGATGTCGAAGAGCTTCTAAGTTCCCAGTATGCTGAAACTCACGGAAGAATTCACGGGAACGGTGTATTAAAGGTAAGTAGCTTAGTGGTAAGCGAGGTTGATACCGGGTTATTGCAGTGGCTTGTATGTGGAGGTCAGAAGCATGACATATAGAGCTTCTTCAGTAGTAGGTGGCTCAATATAAGGTACGTCGGTGGTAATGGTTGAACGATAATCGTCCCAGTTTGCTTGGACGAAGCGTGGAATACGACGATATTCTGGTAATTCTCGAGAAGTAGGAGCCTGTGGTTGATCTATGTGAAGCTTGATGGGAAGATGATCACTACCAATGAAATCTAGTACCTCAAGAGTGCACCATTGTGAAAGTTGATAGAGGAAATTACTACGCCTGGTGTGGTTTCAGTGATAGGTCTACTGGACTTGGGGATGTGAAAATATAGCCTGTGGTATGAGTAGTGATATAGTCGAAAAAACGTTTTTGATTATCCGGACAGATATCAATGTTGACATCGGCCATGATGATATAGTATTTAAAGGTATTGGATATATATTGAAAGAATGAATGGGGAATTGGATGTCCAGGGCGTACATCGATGGTGGCTATGGTAAAGTAAAGAGAGCGAAAGTACAGGGTAATAATGAAATACTCTGGTAGATTAGGCAGTGATGGATGATACTGGGGATGACAGATTGAAGGATAGAAGCCGATGGCCACACCCCCGTTTGCTCGGTGTGCTGATACCGTAGAGTCGCAACGATGAAATGTATATCGAGATACTTTGAACGACATGGATGGGGTAAGATGAGTTTCGTTGGTGAAGAAGGCTTGGATGGTTTCTTCTAAGAAAAGCTGCTCAAAAAGGGTAAAGTGAGAGGCGAGTGACAGGATATTAACAAATAATTGAGAAATACCCATAATTACGATCCAGCAGAAGGGTTGGAACTTTCGGGTGATGCATGTTTCTCGAGTAGGGTAACATGAAAATGTACGTGTGGGGCAGAGTATGTGGCTTGAAAGGATCATTTAAAGATGAGGCGAGTAGATTGGCTGACCACGCCGAGAATGCGTTGGCGAAGAAAAGGATGAATATTTTGCATAGCGATAGTGAAAAATGAAATTAGTTGTTGGATAGTAATAGCTTCGTCGGCAGTTGGTGGTGGTAGAGCTTGCTTAGTTGGTGGTAAAACAGGTCTTAACGGAATAGTTAGCTCCGGATTTAGAGGCTCAGCTTAGGCCGTGCTTTACAGCGATAACTATAAGTCGGGTGCTGCTCCTGGCATGTAGAACATTAAGGGGGCTTTGTTAAGTTAGTGCAAACCTTGGTGTCGTGGGCACCACTACAGTATCCACATTTGCTAGGTTGTGTGCATTTTGATGTCGGATGAGAATTGTACGCCTGACAACGTTCACATCTCAGTGGTAGAAGCGGCGGTGATTTGGACGGCTCGACTCTATGCTTCTTTTTATAGATGAGAGCGCCATAAGTTAACAGGTCATCAATGGTAGTTTATGAATTAGTTAAAACTCGTACCATGTACGTGGCTCCATGATCGCTTTTAATGTGAATACACTTAAGTATGGAGTGACCCTCGAGAGTGAGTTCTTCCTGAATCTCGTCGTCTGTGAGGGAAGGATCAACCTCCCTAATAACAACTGACAGAGCCGGTGGTTTTCGTGGTGGTGGCGTCTGTTTAAACTCCTTGGAGTCGAGTCGATTCATTTGAGCATGCGTGCCAAAAATTTCAAAGCTGCATTTCTTACGTACAGTGGTTAAGAATGTTGACTCATAGGATTGAAGATTGTCCCGTTTCGTGTACGAACAATTTGAGCGAGTGAAGCGCGGGGTAGGTATTTGGTGAGCTGTTGGAAAGCCAGCTTGGTGTTTTCAAATTTGGTATCGAAATTAGTAAGTAAGAATGAATGGAGACGAGGTTTGGAGGAATCTTGTAGAGATGGAAGTTCATTACCGTCGTCGAGGTTCATGGACGAAACAGACTGCTCTGATTCACTCACGGTGTGATGACGCTTAGACGGTGGCTGAGTTGAGGGAGCGTTATGTTTATCCGGTGTGCGTGATCGGGATCTACCAGTATTTTTGCCTTGAGAAGCAGATGTATGCCTTCGCTCAGTCCCCTGGGGGGTTCAGAGATGGCCCAAAAGGTTGCTGTGGTAGTCCCGGATGGCCACCTGACGCCATCCATCTGGGCGCAAAATTCTGCGGCGAAGAGGATGATCGAGAAGAAGCCCACTTTGGCTCTCACTTGACGCAGCAATACGTCCTCGCGGAGATGTCGGTCAGTGCAAGCACTGGCTCTCCACAAAAGAGATGAGAAGATATGATAATGGCCACGGGCTTCCACTTGAGTCAGCAATATGTACTGCAAGGGGATGTCGATTGTCTGTAACAGAACAATCCTCCCTAAATGATTAAAAAATACAAGTGAATGCTCGTAGAGCGTTAGAAATCGAACTCAGACCTGTAAATCGACGAATTCTGAGTGGGTATGAGAGAAGTAGCCTTTTTTGAAGGGAAAATAGGAAAATTGACTCTTATCAATTCAATATATTTCCGGAAAATTATAGACCTCTCCTGCCTCTTTGTGGCATGATTTTCTATACAAATGTAGTTTTTCCAAGAATGGGATGGGCTAAGTGAAGTTTGATTAGTTACAACGGTATTTGTGCATCAGTTTCGAGAAGGGTTATAGCATCATTTTCATTTTTTTATTTTTGCACTTTATTTATTTACATTTATTTATATGATAAGGTACACAAAAGAAGTAAGTACAATGAAAATACAACATATGAATTTACAACGAAGGATAAATAAATTAAATAAGGCAAAAATGATAAATACAGGTTATCACGTGAATAGCAAAATATAATTGAGGAGAAAATAGGTGCAAATGTACAAGAATACCAATATATTGTGAGATAGTGCTGGTGTGAAAATGTACGATAATGAAAATGAAAGATGAGATGAAGTGCCGTCACATCACAAACAGATAGAAATTAGGCAGACAGATGCAGGTTAAATCTTCTGACCCGCGGCGACTCGGGACTAATGGTCACAGGGGGAAGCTATTGTTAGTTGTGAGGATCTCTGTGTTAAGATGGAAAAACATGATGAATATGAGCATGAATGATATAAATGGCATAAATGTCGCGTTCTGCTCCTGTGAGGTCTGCATGGCGGACATATAAGGAAATGAGTATATTTAATGGGGTATGCTTGTAACGATATGCGGCATCAGTGAGAGCATCAGTTCGAAGAATATCCAAGAATAGTTGATGGCCCGTTTCACTGCGAGATGTAATGTACCGATTTCAAAATTGTCCAATATGGTCTGTGATCTTCGGAAAGTCGATATATCCATACGTGAGCCACGTAGAATACGGAAGTTTAATCCGATGAGCCAGTCGAATAGCATGACGATCCAATATGCAAAGTTTTTCATATATGGAAGTAGAAGCATTGCACCAGGCCGTATGTCCGAAAGTGAGAATAGGTCGGAATAAGTATTAAATAAGACATAGGGTTTGAGGCCCCAAGACGTGCCTGTAAGACGACGTAAAAGATTTAATCGAATAGTAGTCTTAGCTCTCAGTTTTTGCAAGTGTACATTCCAAGTCAGTTTTGAATCAAAGACGACGCCCAAGTACGTAGCAGTGTGGGTAGGGCGTACAAGATACCCATCGACAGTTACCCACAAGAGTGTCGAATTTCGGTAGACCCTGGAACGCCTGTAAGATAGTAGGAACACCTGTGCTTGCGTTTTGTCATTGTTGAGAGTTAAATCCCATTTTTGGCACCACTTGACTTAGTTAACGAGAGTTGTTTGTAGAGCACGGCTAATAGTGCTGCCAAGCGCAAGAAAAGCTGTGTCGTCTGCATATTGGAAAGTGAAACCATTACGTGGTACTGAAGGAATGTCGGAAGCGTAAAGAATATATAATAATGGGCTGAGGGCAGATCCCTGTGGAACTCCAGTAAGTGGAAATATAGGCCAAGAGTGTGTATTACCAACTGCGACATACGCAATCCGATTTGTAATGAAAGAGTAGATTAACTTTAAATAGCAGATGGGAAGTTTAAATGACTGCAGTTTTTGAATTAGACCATAGTGCCAAACTTTATCGAAAGCCTTCTCCAAGTCCATTAGAATGAGGCAGGAAGGAAAACCTTTGTTAAACTGATTTGTAATTAAAGTGCTGAGACGTAGGAGTTGATCATAGATGGAGAATCTAGGCCGAAATCCTGCTTGATGAATAGGTAGAAGTCTAGCAGTTTCAAGGTATTTATGAAGTCTGCAGACAAGAATTTTTTTCCAAGAGCTTGCTGAATACAGAGGTGAGTTGGATTGGTCTGTATGAAGAAACAGAATGTGCAGGCTTATTTGGTTTATGAAGCATGCAAACTTTTGACACTTTCCAGTCAGGCGGATAGAAACCAGTTTCAAGTATGAAAGTATATATTGTTGCCAGGATGAGCAGAAATGAGTATGCAGCTTCTTTATGTGTCGATAAGAGATATTGTCAATCCCAGGTGCTGTGTTCTTCTTCCTCTTTAATGCAGTATGGAGTTCATCTGTAGTAATAGGTGCAGTGAGTGCATGATCCGGATGAATGATATGATTTGTTGAAGGTTGTAAAGCAAGAGAGGTCTTTTCGTTCAGAGCGTTTAGAGGCCGCTGTTGGTGTAAAAACTGTCTGGAGCTGTGAAGCAAAGGCGTTTGCTTTTTCTTGGTCGGAGAACTAAAGAATGCCATCTGCAGCTAACGAGTAGTTTATTGTGGTGTTCTTGCCAGTTAGTTGATGAAATCGCTTCCAGTAGCGAGATGGATGCGCTTCCTCAGATAAGTGGTTACATGTTTTGATCCAATTGGTGCGTTTATATGCAACAAGGTAGCTATGAACAGCTCGTTGCCATTGGCAGTGCTGACGAAGAATGAATCATTCTTCGATAATATTCCCGAAGATGATGTCGGGCTTTCTGGATGAGCGTAAGATATGATGGTGGTAGGGCAGGTTTATGAGGGTGTACTTGCTGCGTCGGAATGTGCTGATGGGCACTGGTTTGAATTGCTGTTGTAATAGTAGAAAGACAGGAAGCACGTTCAGTTTCAGTAGTTGAGACTTTATGCTAGAAATAGAGTGCTCTAGGTCTTCCCGGAAATGAGGCCAATTTACTTTATCATACCTCGAAACTAGACGAGGTGCATGTACAGGGCGTGAGGGTTTCCCCGAGTGAATGTTAATTTAACTAGATGGTGATCACTGCCAATAGAATCGAGTACTACAAGCTGGCAATCGTCAAGGAGATTCACAGAGGTAATGACGACATCCGGTGTAGTTTGACTAATAGGTCTGCTGTGTTCAAGCAAAACATGAAGATGGAGCTGAAGATCATTGCTTATGTACTCCTGAAAGTCGGATTTTTCGCGATTAGTTCGACTATGAATATTGATGTCTATTCGTAAATTGTTGGCTATGTATCGGAAATATTCTAATGGTATAGGTTGATGTGGTCCGACACAGATTCTACTAAAATTGATAATGATTGATGGAAAGTATATGCTGATTAGTAGATACTCTAAGAGATTAGCTAAAGCATGTGGAGTATATGCTCGAGCTGGATACTTAGCAAGATATCCTATTGCTACTCCTCCTTGGGCCCGTTGAGCTTCATCTTGGAAGTCGCAGCGCTTTAGTTCATATCCAGGAATACGAGCAAACATACTCGGTTTTAAGGCAGTTTCGTTTAAAGCAAAAACATTAATTTGATCTTCTAGTAATAAAGATTCTAGTAATAGTTTATGTTGACAAAAAGATCGAATATTGACAAAAATAAAGGTAATCCCCATTATGAAGAAGACTGTGCAGATGGTTTTAAACAGGGTTCCAATGTGAAAATGCACATAATTATTAGAGTAAGTTCCATGAAGATTAATGTTAAAAATTGATTTAGCAGCAGAAATGATGTGTTGAATAATAAGAGCTCGCTGGAAAGGAAAGATGTTTTGTAGCACCAGGCTAACGTAGCGTATGAGGTCTTCCACAGTTAGCGGACGTAATTGATTGTGTAGGTGGTGTGGTTTTGTCGGCTGTTTTTAATGGGACAGTTAGTTCCGGATGCTCAGGTGTGGGTGCTGGTTTACTCTTACACCGATAACTATATGTAGGGTGAAGCCCGCTGCCACATGTATTGCATTTTCGTGGTCCTTTCAAGCTGGGGCGAGTTTTAGTGTCATGAAACCCAGAGCAGTAACCACATTTATGTTGATTACGACAATTGGCCGTAGTGTGGTTATTATATAACTGACACTTTTCGCAACGAATTTGTAGTGGACCCTGCGTTCTAGATGGTTCGACGCGATGAATTTTCTTATATATGGGTGCAACAAATCTCAGAAGATAGTCGATAGAATCTTGCTGTTGCGATAGAATTCGTACCATATATGTAGGTCCATTATTATTGCGAATACGAATACATTTATCAACTGAAATCCCTTCTTTTGCTAATTCCTTTTAAATTTCTTCATCAGTTAAATCGGTGGAGACACCCCTAATGCCAACCGACAGTTAAGGTGGCTTTCTAGGAGGTGGCTGCTGTTTCGGTCGCTTATCGGTGAGTTTGGTAAGCTTAGCGTTCTTGCCAAAGATTTCGTAAGAAGCTTTATTTCGGACTGTGATACCAATATTCGGATCTTTAGACTTCAAGATATAGCCATTTTTGGTTTTGACGATTTGAACTAGGGTGTCACGTACCCGAGGAACATACTTTACGATTTTCAGAAAAAAAACTCATTTTAGGGTTTGTGTACTTAGCGTCAAAATCAGTAAGGATGTAATGAAAGAGAGTGTCGTGAGATGAAATAGTAGGAGATACAGCAGACGATTGACCTGTATGTTGTCGTTGATTGACTTCGATGTCCATTGATGCTACTGGTGACCGAGACCTGATGCGTTTCGCGGATTGCGTAGATTCGTTAGATTGATGCCTATCTCGCGATACAGTAACTGGTTCATGCCCCCAAGAAAAATTTCGGGTACGAGTGCGACTGGATTGACCGATGTGTGCAGGTTGAGATAATGAAGTACTGGGAATATGAGATATAGCTGGTAATTCCGAGTGTCTGCCAAGATTCGTTTGTCCATTGATATTGCCAGAGTCTGATATCGTGATGGTAAACCTAGGGCCGTAACCCAAATGAAGGTGAAAATGAAAGAGATGATGAAATAAGGTTCAATAGACAAAGTTCCCTCCGAAAGTGAAAACTTCCGTCAACCCTCTGAGTGCCGTATGTGTGCTGTGCTCACAAATGCGTATTTCAACACTTGGTCCTCGCTAGCAAATTAACTAACACGGGAGAGGTTAGACTCCTTGATTCAGTTTTCTAAGAACTAGCTTTTCTAAGGCTAGCCGGAGGCTAGCATCCTTTTAGAAGTCTACACCCTCTTTTAGGTATAGGATATAAGAGGGTAATTGAGGCTCAGAGGAACTATGGTTGGGCTAAATGATATTCTTTAGGATGTTTTATTATTTGTATTTATCTGAACCAGGGCATTATGATCTTTGCGACCATAATCATAACGTTAGGAAAGGCATTCTACGTTTATTAGACAGAACTGGCAATGTAGATTAATTGGTGTCACACATAGAAATATATAATAACAATGACTATGACAAAATACATACAATAACAATAACTATTAAGGTAAGCGTAACATAATGGGATACAGTAAATGATTATTGTTTGATATGAACACATACAAAATAATTAACATGTAAAGTATTATTCAGGCAATAATGAGGGCGAAGAATGTGATGAAGTACGATACACGGGACAACACATGGTTATGTTAGGAAGACGAATGAGTGTTATCTTCTGCCTAGGGGCATCTCTAGGCTGATGAAGACGATGGGGTCCTCTTAGGCACTGTGCAGTAAATGAAGGGAAAATGTGAGGTAGATGGGCATGAAGTTGATAGTCTTGTAACAGGACTCAATCTGGATGATCGGGAGGCAGAGTGTAGCAGTAAAGTGTGAAAAGGAGACAAAGCGGAGAGTAAACGTATCGAGACGGACAGGATGAAGTTCATGAAAATGCATACTGGCCATGAGTAATGGATGCTGAGAGCTGTAACGAGCTGAGATGAACTTCTGTCGGAGAGACTCAAGGTGATATGTGATGCTGGACAATTTGATGAGTTCATAAAGTTCTCTGGTGGGGCTGGGTAGCTGGATACGGTGAGCTATGCGGAAAGCATGCCGTTCGAGAATTCACAGCCTTTCGTAAAAGGAAGCTGGTGCAGAAATCCAGGCGGGGAAGCCGTAGCTGAGAACTGGACGCACGAATGCTTTGTATGTATTAAGGACTACGGTCGGTTGGAGTCCTCAGGTCGTACCAGTGAGGCGCTTCAGGAGATTAAGGGGTTGGTAGGCTTTGGCAGCGATGTGCTGTAGGTGAGATTTCCAGGTTAGGTGAGTATCATAACTGATGTCTAGGTAGGTGACTGCTCTGATTGGAATTATGGGAGTATCGTGAACCCGAAATGAGAGTAACGACGGGTTTCGATGGACCTTAGAACGTTTACGAGGTGGAATGAAAATGATAGCTTGAGTTTTCGCTGCATTAATAGAGAGGTTCCACGTGGTGTACCAACTAGTGAAGCGATTAATGGCCTCTTGTAGATGCTGATTAATTTGCCGAATAGTGTTACCCAAGGCTAGAAAGGCAGTATCTTCCGCATATTAAAATAAATAAATGTCAGGAGGAAGCGAAGGAAAATCGGCCACAAAAATGATGTACAACGGAGGTGATAAAGCAGAACCCTGAGGTACTCCACACAGAAGAAATATAGGATGGAGAGCTGATTGTTAATGGAGACGTAACAAAGGCGACATACCAGAAAGTGATAAATAAAACTAACGTAAGCAGTGGGAAATTTAAGGTGAATAAGTTTCTAAAGAAGTGCAAGGTGCCATACCTTGTCAAAGGCTTTCTCCAAGTCAAATAGTAGAAGGTAAGCGGGTTTGCCAGAATTGTAATGGGTTGTGATTAGACTGGTGAGGCGAAGGAGTTGGTCGTTGTTTCAGTAGGAAGGTCGGAAGCCTGCTTGATGAATAGGAAGTATACCTTTAGTTTCGAGATACGGATGTAGCCGCTTAACAATGATAATTTCTAGAATTAGATGTATCATTGTAGATGTTAACTGGATCGGTAGGAGGATGTGTCGGTTGGAGGCTTATTGGGCTTTAGAAACATCAGGCTTTTAGAAGTTTTCCAGTCTGTTGGAAAGAAGCCTGTGCGAAGAATGAATATGTAGATAATGGCGAGCAGATTCAATAATAATAGAGGACCTTCTTTGGTATGCCTATATGTAATGTTGGCAAAGAAAGGGGCTGAATTTCGCTTACGGTTAACAACAGTAATGGTTTCATCGGTAGTGATGGGTGTTGTGAGTGGATGATTTGGTAACGTATGAGAGACGTTAGGCTGTAAGTCAGGAGATTCAAGACTGATGCGATTAACAGGGTGTGCATTGGTGAAATTGGTAGATGGTGCAGATGTAAAGATGTCTTGTAAGTAATCAGCAAAAGCGTTTGCTTTTTCTTTGTCAGTTTGGAGGGGAGCATTATTGCGAAGAAGTGGGTAATGCGGCTTGGTATATTTGCCACACAGGGCATTAAACCTTTTCCAAAATTTTGTGGGATGGCTGGTTTTATTAAGAGCATTACACGTTTTGACCCATTGTCTCAGTTTATAAGCCTTGATATAGTTTCGAACGGTACGCTGTAGTTGGGCATGATGATGAAGAGTATCAGGATTTCTAGTACGGAGGTATTCTCGGTAAAATTGACGGGAACGGCGAATCATAGGTAAGTATTGTGGGGGAAGGCTAGGTTTATATGGTGTGGAGAGTTCTGATGCATGAGTGATAGTTGAGTTAAAGGAAATGCTGCCATATAACTGGTCTTCTGTCGCTGGAGGTTGCAGATGATTTAATGACTCAGAGATATGGTCACGGTACTTGGCCCAATTAGCTTTGTCGTGCGAAGAGTTGGCCGCAGATGTGGTGGATTTGTAGAGTGAGAGGCCTGAGTATGGCGATACGTCAGCCGAATAGTTGCGTGATCGCTGCCAAGAAGTGGAAGCACATCAACGGTACAGTAGGAGGCAATAGTACTAGAAGTGATGGCTATGTCGGGTGTCGTCTGAGAGACAGGACGAGATGGTGCCGGTAGATCATGAAGAATGCCTGTGGTATTGAAAATAACAAATTGAGTGAAGGTGGTGCGAAGAACTAGGCTTTTTTTTGCTAGCCGCGGCTAGCCACCCGTGCGAGGTTTACGCCCCCTATGGGAAGGTTGATGTATGGGAACTAATAGGAAGAACAGTGGGGGTTGGTCTATGTGATATTTGTATACTGATATGTGGATGGTGAAGGATAAAAAGAAAGGAAATGGTGAAACAATGAAGGAAGATTGTGGATTGCATTATTTATTTATTTATTTATTTATTTATTTATTTATTTATTTATTTATTTATTATCTCACTTTTCGGAGGGATATTGTGATCTTTGGATCCCTTGTTCCAATGTTTTCTAAAATAATAGAGTATTGCGTTAAAAATCAATTATCTCCTTATTTTGAACAAAATTCACTTATTAATGTAGCCCATTTTGGTTTCAGATCAGGGTTATCTACTATTGATGCTGTCGAGACAGTCGTAGACGAAATACTAAATGGTTTTGAATCCGGCTCATATACGTGTACTACTCTTATTGATTTAAGTAAAGCTTTTGACACAGTTGTACACGATATCTTACTTACAATATTACGATTCTATTGAATAAATGACATTGAACTATCTTTTCTTAAGAGTATCCTCACTAACAGACGGCAAATAGTAAGGTTTAACAATAAGACATCTGATGAGTTAGAAGTTTTGACTGGTGTTTCTCAGGGCTCGGTACTAGGTCCATTTTTATTCTTAGTGTACATGAACGACCTAATAAGTTGTCTACCGTATAAAATAACAATCTATGCTGATGACACTACTTTTATTACAAATGACCATTGCATACTCAATGTAAACATTAAAAATAAAGAAATGTTAAAGGCTTCTTCTCTATGGTTCCAAACAAATAGCTTGGTATTAAACACGACAAAAACAGAAACATCATTTCTTTTACCTAAATAAACCACCGTGTATCTTGAATAACCAGAATTATGTGAAGTCGTTAGGCATATATTTAGATACAAAATTAAACTGGGCAGTTCACACTCAGGAACTATGCATAAAACTCGCTCGTGTTCTTTATGTATTGCGGAAACTAAAAAGGTCTGTAAGTAAGGAAATGGTGATTTCAGTATATCTTGCTCTTTTTCACCCTCATTTATTGTTTGATAATTTACTATGGGGAAACTCTGCAGGTGCAAAGGACGTATTCAAATGGCAAAAGAAGGCATTACGTTGTATTAAAGGTGTACCTGATACTGGGTCCTGTAGGAATATTTTCAAAGAATACCGAATCATGACAGTTCCCTCAATAAATATTTATTATAGTTGATTATAGTATAGAAGAATGCAAATTGTGTTATACCTGTTAGTAATAGTTTCAATTAGTTATTACCTGTCAATTAGTAATAACCAAAGTTTCTTTTTGGTTACATTTCAATAATTTTTTCAATTTAAATACTATTCTGGACAAAGTCTATTGCAACTATGTTGTCTAATGACTAATAAAGTATTCTATTCTATTATATTCTAATCAGGATGTGACGATGGAGGTGATGAGCATGATGTGATGAAGTGCGATACATAGCAAACAAAATACAGGGTTGTGTTAGTGGACAGATGCAAGTTATTCTTCTCGCTTGGGGGCTACTTCAAGCATTGATGAAAAGACAGCGGGAGCCCAGATTAGTTACAAAGGAGTTACTTTGGGAATGATGGACATATGAAGGTTGTGATGACGTCGGACTTTAATTCTGCGGCTAAGAGGAGGTGATGGTGATTCGGAGGAAAAGTGTAGTAATAGAGTGCGAAAAGCACCGCCAATGGTATATGGAGAAGATGGGCACGAAGTGGAAAGTCGACGTGTGCTGTCATCGTATCGATGAGGAGTGGGTGGCGATCCTCAAGACGAGTGGTGGTGTACTTAAGACGGAGAGACTCAAGATGGAAAAGAATATGTGGAAAGATCATGCGTTGATAAAGTTCGTATGTCGGATTGGGTAGTTTGATTCTGTAAGCAGTGCGTAGTATATGTCGTTCCAATATTTTCAGTTTATTGTAGAATGAGAGTGGTGCGGCAATCCAGGCTAGATGAGCTTAAGTGATGACCGGACGTAGAAATACTTTATAGGTATTGAGTACAGTTGTTGGACTGAGACCCCAAGTAGTGCCTGTAAGACGTTTAAGTAAATTAAGACGATTGTAAGCTTTGGTGGTGATGTGCTGCAAATGAGCCCTCCAGGTGAGATGTGTGTCTAAGACAAGTCTTAATATGTTACTGTTTTGCTGTGTGGAAGACTGTGAGATGAAGGAGGTTTGGATTTCTCTGTACTTTTGTGCGCTTTTTAGGGTGTAGGAAAGCTATAGTTTGTGCCTTGAGAGTTGATCTTTAGGCACCACACTTTACCCCACTGGACAAATGAATCTATGGCGGATTGCATAGAAGTATTTAATTGATGGATGATTTTCCCAGCGCTAAGATGGCGGTGTCATCTGCGTATTGAAAAACATGTATATTATCGGGCAGAGTTGGAAAGTCAGCTACCTAGAGAAGATAAAATAGTGGAGAAAGAGACGATCCTTGCGGTACACCAGAATGAAAAAATATTGGATGAAAGAAGGTATGATTAATGGTAATATATGCTAGGCGACAGAACAGGAAATTATATATGAATCTGATATAAGTAAGAGGAAGACGAAATTTGAGAAATTTATAAGCAAGGCCATGGTGCCAAACCTTGTCAAAAGCTTTTTGAAGATCAAAGAGAGTTAAACAAGAAGGCCAGGAACTATTATAGTGATTTGTGATGTAATTAAGAAGGCGGAATAACTTATCATTAATACTGAAATTTGGACGGAAACCTGCTTGATGTGATGGTAATAAATTATATCTGGAAAGATGTGTATGAAGACGGTATACTAGAATCTTTTCTAAGATTTTGCTGAATACTGGAGGCAATTGGATAGGTCGATATGAGGAGACACAGTCGGCGGGTTTGTTGGGTTTGAGAAACATCAGTAGCTTTGAAGTTTTCCACTGTAATGGTATATAGCTAGTGCGGAGGATGAATGTAAAGATGAGAGAAAGAATGTATAATACTCCGTATGGACTTTCCTTGATATGTCGATATGAGATTGTATCGGTGCCAGGTGCGGTGTTTCGTTTTCGTGCAATAGCTGTGCTGATATCTTCCAGAGTGAAGGGCTTTGTAAAAGGACGTGATGTATTAAGCGGATGAGTAGTATTTGTCTGATGATCAGGTGAAGAAAAGTCGAAGTGATCCACTGGGTGATTGCGAACTGGATGTTCGGGAGTGAGCGGTGTAAGTATATCTTGCAGACAAGTGGCGAAGGCGTTTGCTTTGTCCAGATCAGAGTCTAAAGGCGAGTCATTGATGATGATCGGGTATGAAGTTTTGGTATATTTGCCAGAGAGAGCGTTTAGCCGTTTCCAATATCGAGTAGGATGAGAGATTTCGGAGAGAGAATTGCAAGTTTTGATCAATTGTCTCAATTAAAAGGCAAATTCGTCTGTCGTTCGTTGTAGGTTCTGTGAGGTGACCCTTGTTGGTAGAAAGATGTGATCTGTAGTTATTCCAGTTTGCTTTATCAAACCCAAGGCTGGTAGAGAGAATTGGTTGCGCTTGAGTTGTGTTACAGCTATGAGTGTTAATGGAAGGTTTTACTGGCACATGATTACTACCAAATGGGTCTAAAACTTCGATAATACTATGGGAGAGTAGAGTTGTTGATAAAATGAATGTCCGTCGTTGTATTTGAAATGGGCCTAGTATGTTTCGGCAGATCTTGCATGATACCGGTCGTGTGGGTTGTAAGGAAATTTTTGAAGTTAGTTCTTTCGTGATCGAGCCGGCTATGCATATTAAAATCTGCCATAATGATGTAGTTATTGAAGGAGTTGGATATAAATTGAACAAACGCTGTTGGTATTGGGTGACCAGGACGAATGTAAATAGTTGCGACGGTGATGGTGATGTTTCGAAAATACAGAGAAGGACGTATTCTGGTAGATGAAGAGTATTGCAAATATGTCGTCGATGCGGAATTTTATGGAGGAAGCCAACGGCCCACCATGAGCGCGTTGGGCAAGTAATTTACAATCCTCACGTAGTAAGGTATATCTAAGTACACGAAAAATCATTGATGGCATTAAGAACGTTTCGTTCAACAGAAACGCTGTAACGTGTTCTTCAAGGAGCAACGTTTCAAAGAGAACTTTGTTTTGACCTAATGAACGGATATTAAGACACAGGAACACTAGAGCCATGAGAATGAGAATCTGGCAATGAGGTGAGAAAATGGACGGTGTTCCCAGAATAAGTGGCAGTAAAGTGAACATGGAATGGGGACTTTGCGGCTTGAATGATTTGCTGTAGAATGTGAGGTCGTTGGAATGGTTGGATGTTCTGCATAGCCAAAGTGAAGAAGGTCAGAAACTGGTCAAGGGTTATCGGAGCGTCTGTAGAATGATGATGTGTGATAGGTTGTTCTGGTGTACGAAAAGGAACTACCGATTCAGGGTGGTCCCGTTGTGGATCTGGTTTTCCCTTACATTTATAGCTATAAGCAGGATGTTGCTCTTGACAAGTGGGACAAGTCGGAGAAGACTTTAGGTTTGTACAAGCACGGGTAGAATGTGGGCCGGAGCAATAACCACATTTGTGCGCGTTCCGACATTCGGAAGTTGAATGTGTGTTATTTTGCTGGCATTTTTCGCAGCACACGGGCAAGGGTGGTAGTGAACGTGATGGTTCACTCGATGCTTATGTTGATAGATTACAGCACCATTCGCTAGCAAATCGTCGATGGTTGCTTGGTGTGATGTCAGCACCCGAACCATGTAGGTGGGGCCTCGATCATTCTTGATCCTAATGGCCTTTATGATGGTGTGCCCTTCGTACTTTAGTTCTTCTAGCACTTCCTCATCGGTATATGAGGGATCTACTCCTCTAATAACAACGGAAAGTAATGGTGTGCGTCTAGGAGGAGGAATCTGCTTGCGGCGAGTGTCTTGAAGTGAGGCTAACTGCGCGTTTTTACCAAAAATGTCAATAGGCACTTTGTTTCCGATAGTTTGAAATAATGCTTGGTCTGTCGTTTTCAGTATGATTCCATTGCGGGTACATTGTGTGGGCGATTTCGGAGATGGCTGCGCGTGGTAAATACTTTCGAAGTTGAAGTGCAACACATTTGGAATTTGAAAACTTGCTGTCAAAATTGGTTAGAAGCATAGAATGAATAGTTTGCTGTGGAGTACGTTTGGAGTTCTCGTCTGGAATATCGGCAATGACCATTTCATCTGAGTCTCAATCGAAGTGCAGATGTTTTTTTGATGGAGGCGAAGTGCTGAGGCGGGCGGCATAGCTTTCTTTCTCTGGAGGTGACCGAGAACGAACAGAGCCAGTAGAGACAATAGAAGCTGCAGATGTATGTGAAGTTCGCCGCTGGCGTCTATGTGTACTACCAGATTCCTTCCGTGGTTCTGCCTTTCCGGCACGAACGGATGGCCCGGCTACGACGCGCGGGAGATTAGAATGACGACCTTTGCTCTTTAAGCCAGATGTCTTGCCTGAGTCCGCCATCGTAATAGCCAGAGCGGTGGGCAAAAGACCAGGAGGTATGTAGCAGAGAGCTCCAGATGTAGAAGATGATAATGAAGTAATGTGTGATAAAGGTCTGACTACCCGTTCGGATAGTAGTCAAGGTGGAGTAGAATCCCCTACCAAATCTGTAGCACTGCACACCCTTGGCTCGATCAGTCTGAACTACAGTGCTCGAAGAAATGGCGTGGAGAAGCACCCAGGATGAGGAACGTGAAGGAATTCAAAAAGCAGCTGTTCTGACGTTTGCTACGTCACAGCTGGTAATAATCGACTGATTGAACAATCGATCGGAAGTATGTCAAGAACTAGGTAACGGTCACGGTCACGGTAATGTTGAAGTTTTGTGAAGAGTATCGGGCTCCTCATGAGTCGAAACCCCTGACTCCATGCGTAAGATGGCATAAAGAGTATATATAGATGTGCATGTGGCTTCTTGGGTATTACTAATGTTTTATTTTGTCTGGAAATCTACATCTGCAACTGTCGCAGAGTAGCTGATAATGTTATTACGAGCTATGGAAAGATATTAAATACGTGGGTTGCGATGAACATTCCGTAGAGAGCATTCGGTGTTGATGGTGGCTATAGCTGGATTTGCATGTCTTGGTAAAGTATGCCAGAACTTATGATGGAGATGCCGTAGAACTTCTCTAACAGGGGCAGCTCAAAATCTTCCAGAATTTGTCTGTTGCGTGTATATCTGTCTTGACCAGTGATGATGCGACCGGCTCTCGTTTGCACACTTTCGAGTGATTGAAGATAGCTATTAGAAACGTGTTGCCAGGCAGAGCATTCATTAGAAAGTGTAGACAGGACTATCATATTGAATATGTGCACGCGGACGTCATGAGAGATTGCACTGCAGCGAAAAATGGGGTACAATGCTTAGATTTTCCGTAATGCTCGTTGCTTTATATCTTTGATGTGTGGGGCGAACGTCAGCCCACGATCTAAAGTCACACCCAAATATTTCGCATGCGTGGCGAGAGGAATGTGTGCGTTCTCATATATTAGATTTCGAGGGGCGCGGATGCGTCTTCTACTGTGGATGACAGCGCTACTTTTGTCGGCATTTACTTTAATTCTTCAACGCCTGGCCCATTCCTGAAAACTGTCTAGTTCTCGTTGCATATAGATGTAGCACTGTGCAAGTGAACTACTTGTTGTGAAAAAGGCGGTATCGTCAGCATCCGTCGCGAAAAGACAGTTTGGTAGAGTCGGAAGATCTACTGTATAGATATTATATAAAAGCGATGAAAGTACAGCACCTTGTGGGACACCTTCTTTAATTGGTCTAGACGAGAATTTGACCCCATCAACTGACACATAAAAGGTTCTGCCAATGAGATAAAAACGAAGAAAATACAGAAAATGACCCGGAAAACCTTGAGTGTATAGTTTATATAATAATCCTGCTAACCATACTTTATCAAATGCTTTTGACACATCCAGGTGTACTCCAAGGGTGTGGTGTTTTCTATTGAAAGCCACTGTTAAGTGATCAAATAGTCGTACAAGTTGCGTAGTTGAGCTATGTTGAGCACGAAACCCGAACTGATGGAAGGGTAGAAGATCACTATTGGCGACATGTTGTTTGAGCCTCCAGAGAAACACACGCTCAAATAATTTACTCAAGTGTGACATATAGTTATTGGCCTATAGTTTTCCGGAAGTAGAGAATTCTTTCCGGGTTTAGGGATGGTGGTGATACGAGCTTCCTTCCAGGTCTTTGTAAAGTAGCAGTTTTGAAAAATGGCATAAAATTAATATGCCAAAAAGACCAGTAATTTTCGAGTTCTATGTTTCAGTATCTCAGGTCGAATCCCATCGGGCCCAGATGCTGTCTTTGCCTGTAGACATTTGTTGTGTTTTTCTATTCCCGAGGTGTAACTAGGTTGAAGACATGTGTAGGGTTTTGAGTTCGTATACTATATAAGGTAGTTCGAATGTGCTTGTGGAGATAAGGAGGTGGAGAAGTGGATATTGGGCTGGAGCTGTGGTTGCAGAGAGTCAGCGAAAGTAGCTGCTTGCAACTGAGGGTCTTGAGTCAGTCCTTGTGGTCTTTGGAGGACTCTAGCTCTGGAAGCATTAGTAGCCCGTAGGAAGGATTTAGAGTATGTCCAAATTTTAGAATCATTTACTGTGAGGTTACGAAAACTATCTTAACAATACTGTTGATTTTGTCGCTGAATCAGCATCTTGATGTTTGCACGCAATTTATTCCACAATGTCTTGTAGGCTGGATGAAGTGTGTGCTGCCAGCGACGCACAGTGTAGCCAATGCGGAAAAAGTGGAATGTCATGACAGTGGCAGTTTGGGCAATAATCTATACGTTTTCTATAGTAAATGAACCGAGGAATCCGGTTGTGATAATGATTTTGCCATTAGCATTCCTTTGCAATTAGTATATTGTATTTAAAACGGAACAATGTTGAATTTGTCGAGTTTACGTAAGTTTATTGAGAAGTAAAATACAATTTTGCTTTATGGAAAACAAAGCTTCCCCAACGTGAATGATGTGAATACAGGCAAGCATCCGACAAACAATTCGTTCCCCAAAAAAAGTTACAAATGAGGGGTAATTTGCGCAAAATAGTAAAATATTCAAGGAATTGCACACATGTCTAGGCCTATAAAAAAATCCCGCTGAACTCCGCTCTAATTTAAACGTTTTCATGAAACTACTGTAGTAAACTAATTTCTCTGTAAATTGCATCACAATATGCCGAAAAATGTGGCCATAGCACCGTTGTAAGCTGGCTGACTGCGTTAAGAAAACCCAGTTCCCGTGGAGCAACATTGTAGGGAGTATAAATAGAGCCGTGTGCAGCGAGTACTATAAAGTCAATTGGCTGTCATGAAGTTTCTATTTAGTAGTTCTTTCCGCATAATGGAAGAAGTAGTAAAATATGCCGAACTTTGTGAAGTGCTACTAACAGGTGGATCAGTGTAGTGTTTTATTCGCGAAAGATATCAGCACATGCATGAAGATAAACTTTCTCGAATTTGTGATGAAATAAAGAAAAGATTTTTGCTGCATTATGTACAAAAACAAAAAATAGTTACTCACAGTAAAACATATTTTTGCAAGAAGTATCGCGAATGGTTGAATATTGAATTTGTGATTAGTTTCCTTAGTGATGATGCTCATTCGCCGAAGTCTTCCAATCTTGTTGGAAGGCCTAAAAGGTGTTATGAAGATTGTTGTGAGAGAAGTAAAAGATGTAAAGTTCACGATCTAAGAGCATCACATTCCGAAAGCGTAATAGATGCTGCTGCTTCGTCGCATTCAGAAAACACATCGAAAAGTTTCCTGAATACGGAATCAACACATCGAAGTGCTGATTTTGCATTATCAATTTTTACACAGGCTAAGCTTTCCAAATATCAATACGAGGTAATCAGAGCTACCACAACAGAAAAGGGGTTCAATATTTTCCTCAGCTATAAAAAAAATCCAGCGCGCAAAGAAAGATTGTTACCCTGATGACAACAAAATTATCGAGACCTCCGCAGAAGTCCTGCTCCACCTCCTCGACGCGACACTGTCAATCACTCAAGTATCAATTCATGAAAGAGACACCTGAAATAATATCAACTGAGAAATTGAGGGTTGAAAGGGAAATCAAGAGCTTGTAAGAAACACGATTAAACCTTGGGTCCAACTGTATCACTGTAAAACATGTTTTACATTTGACAATGTTGGACGGAAAAGTTGCTCAACATATTGGTGAGACATCTGTAGCAAGTAACTGCCTCATTTGTGGGGCTCGCCCATCGGAGATGAAGGACATATCGAAACTTGAATGAAGCAATCTAATGAAAAAGGACTGAAGATTGGGATTTAGCCTCTTGATGCTCGAATCAAGTTCATGGAATACGTACTACTTCTAAGCTACAATCAACAATTCAAGTCGTGGATGACTACGAAAGACACTCTCCCAATCAAAGAAGCTGCAAAAGAACGCATCCAACAACGATTAATGAATGAGCTCGGGAATAAAGTTAATCTCGTAAAACAGGGTTATGGTTCGACAAACACCGGAAATACGTCCAGGATATTCTTCCGACATTTTTCTCTAACAACAGAGATTACACACATAGACGAAAACTTGATTCGCCGGCTTGGTATAATACCGGAGGTACTTAACAGCAACTCTGCAATTGATTCAGATAAATTTAGATTGTACACAGCGTAAACTGCTAAATTATACCCGTTGTACTATATGCCTTCCATAGTGTACAAAGTATTGATACATGGGGCCGAAATAATACAAGCTGCAGATCTGCCTATCGCGTTACTTTCAGAGGAAGCGAAAGAAACTCTTCATAAAGATTATAAGGATTACAGGCTTCACCACACAACAAAATGTTCGCGCACAGCCACCAATAAAGATGCGTTAAATAAAATACATAACTTTCCTGAGGCCCGAACTAAAGAAGAAACATCTTTCTCTAAGTACGGAAGCTACAGGATTATTCATTTAGATTTTCTTCGGAAAACACTAGTCTTTTAGATTCCTCCTGTAAATTATTTTTAAAGTGTGTTATACATAAAAGAAGAATATATACTTTTTACTCCGTTGTTGATAGAATGAACAGCCTTTTCCGGACATGAATAAAGCAAGTTGTTTTTTCACTTTCAAATATACAAAAATCGTTTTTGAAGACTGCAATCTACTTATTCTACAATAATATGCAGAATCGGGGTTCCTCAAATTCTACTTTTTTAGATACTTTTGACTAGTATCATCCATTTTATGCATCAGAAGTTCACACAGCTCAATTTAATGTTCTGTTTGTGAAGATATCTCGCAAAATCTTGAGTGCAGTCAGTCGTAACGTTGCGGCAATGGTTTCATTTGATACACTACCACAACATGTAAGGGAGCACACCATCGTCCGTTTCGTCTACCAATCGAGAATTTTGTCCGTAAAACGGGTGTTAGGCCCCACTGTCCGACGTCTAGTCCAACGTTTTAAATGAATATAGAGTTACAGATGTAGACTGTCGCATTGACCTGTTTGCGTTGGAGAGATGGTAGTAGTGGAGCTTGCTGCCTCTGCTGTACGAAGTGCTAATGTGATATGAGAAACTGACAGATCGATGTCCGGAATGGTGGCGGGCTGATTTCTTAGATCGATCAGTGTGTTTAATTCTTGTTAAAACAAATCCAAATCAGTTTCTATGTGTTTGGTAATAGGAGGTTTATGGGCGATGCTACGGTGGGAGACATGAAAAATGGCCGGATCGTGGTCGGAGCCTAGGTCCGAGATGACATTAGGATGAATACTAAAGGATACTTTTTTGCAAAGAGCAACGTCTAGCACGTCGGGTTGTCCGCAGAATTTTGGATGATGAGTTGTATCTGGTGGAGTACTGATGATGAAGTTGGACGTGAGGAGATATTGATGTAGAGCGTCTCCAGCAGTGTTTGGAGTAATGGAGTTCCATTCTCCATGCTTAGCGTTGAGGTCACCAGCTAAGATAACTTTGGGTCCTAAGTTTGCGATCATGTCGAAGTCAGTCGGTTCTAAGTGTGTGGCCGGACACCTGTAACCGGTGACCAGTACTAATGGAACTCCTGGAGTTATTAGCTCAAAAGCAAGTGCCTCTAAAGTAAGAAGTGGTGGTATTGTAAGCGACCTTACTGGTAATGACTTTTTGATGATAAGCAACAATCCTCCTTTCTGTCTACCCACTCTGTCCTGTCTGTACACAATGTAATTAGATAGCCACCAAGTAGAGATGGGAGCAGTAAAGCATGTTTCTTGTACAAACATGACATAAACTCTATGGTGTGTGAGAAATGTAATAAGAATTTGTTGCTGCCCCTCGAAACCATCTGCATTCCACGTAGCAAGTATAAGTGTGTGTTGGAGGACGCCGGATTTAGAAACAGCCATCATCAACCATTTCCGCTATCGTTTTGATTACTACTGCAGCCTTGGAAGTTGAGTCTGCAACTTGTCAAAAACGTGTGATACCACGTTTAATGTGTGTAAGTATTTTACGGAAATGTAAACCCTTGAATAATGGAAGAACTTATTTTAAGTCAAGGTCTCCGTTAGAGTTCTTTTGTTGGAGGGCAGTAACTGGTTGGGTGTGAGAAGAAGTGGGAGCTTCAACGTCTTCGTTATCCGTAGTCACGGTTTGTATATTATCAGCAGTGGGAATGGAAGTTTTCTCTGAGCATGGTGTGTGGAAATTTTTCTTAGATATATCTGAGTGTTTGTTCGGTTGTTGCACCGGTAATTTGAGAGCCTCTGAGTAAGATTTAAATACCGCAGAGCCACGGTAATTTGCTGGGTGATCTCCCTGACAGCTTGCGCAGGTGGCTGGTGTGGATGCATCTGGTTTGTTACATGAGTGGGTAAAATGTGATTGCCCACATTTGAGACACCTCGCGTGGGCTTGGCAGGTGTCTTGCGAATGCCCCAAGCGTTGACATCTGTAACATTGCAAGACTGAGGGAGGCTTGTAAGGTTCAATTTGAACCCGGTAATGAAGCAAGTTTTTATAGCGCATATTTGTTTAACAGCTGCATTTCGTTCTAAAGCAACCAGGAACAGTGGCATCATTACTTTTGTGTTATCTCTTTTACTCTTGCGAGACATTTGGTGGACGCTTGTTGGTTTATAGCCCAGTCGGAGAAATTCATCCTTCAGATCGTCTAGTTCAGTGTCAATAGGTAGTTTTAGAACAACTACCTTAATGGGCCTTTCATGTTTTGCTACTCCTGTGGCATATTCAGTCCTTGTTTGCTCGCAATACGTCTTAATAGAGTTGTAATCGTCTTCGTTAGCTGCGTGAAGTCGAATGCGCTCCTTATTTGGATGTGCTAAGGGAGGCTCCTTCAGTGCTCGTGATGAGGTCTTTATAAAGGTATATGTGTTTGTAATTCCGTATATGAAAATTGGAGGCGGCTTGAAACTGGAGGGCTTGTTATTCGGCGCAGGGTTGTTATTGGCACTAGTATTGTCTGTTTGTTCAGGTGACAAAACAGCGAACTTATTGCTAGTGGGAAGAGGTGGATATTCTTGCGTGCAATTAAATTGTTTGTCGGCCTTGTTGAGATTTTCCATGGAATACCTACGCCGCTTAAGTGTTCCCACTACTGTGAAATCCATATCTTCATTGTTATTCAACGTTGATGGCTGCGAAATACTTGTCTGTTTAATTGTAAGTGTTTTTAATTTTGACTTCGCTGGAGCGGTCGTTTGCTTAGTTTTACCTAAAGGCACAAGGAAGTCTTCTGTCTTGTATGTTGATCTTATTATTTTCCCCTGTTATTAGGAATCTTGGATGATTGGGCCTTTTTCTCAGATTTGACTGGTGTCTTCTGAGAGACCATCTTTATACTTAAAGTAGGTGATGGCGCCAATTTACCACAAAGGAAGCACAAAAAGTAATCGGTAACCAGTAGAGATGCCTAAGTCGTCAACCAATTTCGCTTGTCTCTTCCTCCGAAGAGGAGAGTAACAAAATAAATCGTGAAACCAAAATATATAGCAAGGTCGTCAACAGTGTAAAATCAAGTTGGTGGTAGCCTCCATGGAGGCTTAAAATCAATCCGACCGTTGTTTCGTTGAACTCAAAGAGCCAAGTAATCCAACCGTATAAGATGTTCGCTAGTATAATAAACAAATGGGGATGGAATGCCTAAGTGACTCGGTTATTTTTCTCCGCCAGCTACGGATACCCTATTTTTTAAACTGGTTAGAGCTCCAGGTGGCCACTTCAAGAACTAGCTTTTTTTTTTAGAGAGAAACAGGTTTGTTTGGACCCTTTTTTGTCATTCAACGTGTGGAAATAAGAAGAACTGCCACTAGAGGGTTTCGCTCTCTCTCATGGCCTGGGATGTGGAGTATGAATTATTTTTGATTGCATTTTAGTTGGGGAGTGAGCTGTCAAAGGAAAATTTTTGTAAGTAACAATATACAAAAAGCAAATGGTGCAAACATATATACGTACATTAATACAATCGAATATATTTGAAATAATAATAATAAAAAAAATAATAGTATGACATTATGAGCAGTAATAATATCTAAACTAATACATAAATAGTACAAGAGAATAAGTGCGTAAAGTAAATAAGAGGTGCAGAGAAAGCAACAAAATTAATTAAGAGTAAAAAATATGTGTATACAAAAGTGCTAATAAAAAAGCGCATTGTAAGGGAAGATTGTTATGCTCATGCTAATGAATTCAGTGCACATCACATCACAACACAATGGAATAAGTTAGTGAGACGAATGCTAGTTAGTCTTCTGTCTTGGGACGACTCAAGACTGGTGTGAAACAGGGGGAAGCACTTATTAGTGTTGTAGGAGACAGTGCTATAATGGTAAGAGATGAGGAATGCCGTCATGGATGAGCTGTCGTCGGAAAAACCTTGCATGATGATCATCATGAATTGGAAGTTGTCGAGCAGAAATGGAAAGGAGTATGCTGAGAGGTGTATAACAGTATCTGTGGTGAGAGTCTTGTTCCAATTCTGTGAATATGGTGTCGAGAAATATATCTTTGTATGAACGAAGACATTTAGCTATATATTTTTGGCGTAAGAGAGCTATGTGGTGGACAAGAGGAGGGAAATCAATCTTATTATAAAGGTCTTCATTAGGATACGGTAGTTTTATGCGAAATGCGAGTCTGATAGCATGACGTTCAAGAATTTCTAATTTATTGTAAAACTTCTGCGGAGCAGAGCACCAGGCTATATGACCGAAAGTAAGGACACTACGCATAAAGGCCTTGTAAGTATTCAGTAATAATTTAGAGTTTAAACCACAGTTTTGACCTACTAGACGACGTAGAAGCTGTAATCGTTGTTTTGCTTTCACAGCTAGTTTCTAGAGTCGGGCTGTCCACCATCATCGAAAACAATACCTAAATATGTAACAGCTTTAGTAGGTTGTAAATGATGAACGCCAACACGTGTCCGTAGCATATTTGGATTTCGATGAACCCTGCTGCGGCGGTTGGGTGGTAAAATTACTATAGTCTGTGTTTTGTCTTCGTTAACAGTGAGTCTCCATTTATCGCACCAGTAAAGGAATGCTGTAATTGTAACATGTAAGTGGACGTTAATCTGCTGGATTGTTTTTTACCAAGAGTGAGAAAAGCGGGATCATCCGCATATAATGAATATGTATTAGGTGCTGGAGATGGCAAATCCCAGGCATAGAGGATGTAAAGAAGAGGTGATAAGCTTGAACCCTGTGGTACACCGGTGAATGGAAACATAGGATGTGATAGAGGCCCGTTGAGGTTCACATAGGCAATACGGTTGAGTATAAAGGAATATATAACTCTGAGATAAGTGAGAGGAATTCTTAGTGTCAAAAGTTAATAAATTAAGTCGTAATGCCAAATGCGGTCAAACGCTTTCTCCAGATCCATAAGTATGAGACAAGACGGTAGTTCTTTGTTATAATGATTTGTAATAATAGTGGTAAGGCGAAGCAATTGGTTATTAATACTATATAGCGGCCGGAATCCTGTTTGATGAGAAGTTAGAAGGTTATTCTCATTAAGATATGGATGGAGACAGTGTACTAGGATTTTTTCAAATGGTTTACCTAACGTAGATGTTAATTGTATGGGTCGATACGATGTCAATGAGTGAGGTGGTTTCTTAGGTTTTAAAAACATACAAACTTTAGACATGTAATAGTCCTGCGGATAATAGCCAGTTCGTAGAATAAACGTATAGATTGTTGCTAAGAAGACAAAAAAATCACTGAGCATTCTTTAAGAATTCTGTAAGATAGAGAATCAAATCCAGGAACAGTATTACGTTTACGTTTAAGAGCTCCACGTATTTCATCAGAAGTAATCTCCTGAGTCAAAGGGTTGGAGTTATCTAACTCAAGCGATGTAGAAGGTTGGAACAATCGGTTAAGTGCTGGCTCAGATAGCCGGGGACTTAAACGGTGTGTGGATAGAGGCGGTGTAAAGACTGCTTGCAAATGAGGTGCAAAAGCATCAGCTTTTGTTTCATCTGTCTGCAAAAGATGATCGTCCTGTACTAGATGGTAAGTAGTACCAACTTTCTGTCCAGTCAATAGATTAAATTGCTTCCAGTATTTTGTAGGGTGCGTTTCCGTGTTCAACTTGTTGCATACTTTACTCCAACTAAGTCTTTTGTGGGCAACAATGTAGTTGTAAACTGTGCGTTGCCAATGACGCGCTTGTGCTAAATATTCAAAGTTTCGTGTCCTCTCATATTCACGAAAATACTACCCAGATTTTCTTACAGGCGTGAGGTACTGAGGTGGTAATATTGGTTGATACATTTACCATTGTAGGTAGGGATATTCTTGTTAGCACTGTCAACAAGTGCAGTGGTTATGTTATGAACGGCGTTGTTGATATCAATTTCAGATGTTGGTGGTTCCATCTGATCCAATGCGATATTAATGCCAGTTCTATACTGCTCCCAGTTAGCTTTATCGTACAAGATAATATTTCTTGTGAATGATTCAGACGATGGTTGGCGTGCAGGATTGATTTGGACCTTTATTGGTAGGTTGTCACAACCGATACAATCAAGAACAGTTACAGTGACTTTAGCAACTAATGAAGCTGTGCTAATGAGAACATCAGGAGTAGTTTGACTACTGGGCCTGGTGTGTCTGGGTAGATTGTATATATGTCCATGCAAACCTAGCGATATATAATGAGAAAACTGAGTTTTATCTCTATCGCAGCGACTGTGAATATTCAGATCTGCTAAGATTGAAAGATGACGATACTGAGTAAACAAGTATCGAAAGAATTCTACTTGAAGTACATGTCCTGGACGGGCATAGATCGTAGCCACAGTTAGAGCCAAGTTTTATAGATATATTATCGTCACTAAGTGCTCGGGTAATGGAACATACGTTTGTACGGAGTGATGTCGATAAGGAAGTTTATTGCGTATTCCAATTGCTACGCCGCCTTGTGCTCTGGCGTTAGTGTCTCGGTAATCATGCAGTACAAACTGATACCTGGGAAAGCGTATAGATTGTGGAGGTTTAAGAGCTGTCTCGTTCAATGCAAACATATCGAACTGTTCTTCTAGAAGCAGTTGCTCAAATAGTATTCGATGTTGAGTTAAAGATCGAATATTCATAAAAAGAATAGTAAGGCCCATACTGAAACAGAAGAAGTGGGTTTTAAACTGCAGTATCGCGTGGTGCAATATGAAAGTGAACAAGGGGACCAGAATACGTAGCATATATATTAACTTGGAAAATAACAGAGGCTGCTGCAATAACATGATCGAGAATAAGCTGACGTTGGAATGAAAAAATGTTTTGCAAAATAAGAGTGATATATCGCAAGAAGTTTTCCACAGTGATAGGTGAAGCAAAAGATTGTAGAATGGGACTGAATCATCCGTTGTACGGAGCGGAACTGTCATTTCTGGTTGATTTGGAACAGGTGCCGGCTAGGTTTGCATTTGTAAGTGTAAGTAGGGTGCGTTGTGCTTGAACATGTGTAACAATGTGGTTGCTTTCCCGTATTCGGGCACTCCTTGGTTTCATGTTGTCCTGCACAATACCCACATTTGGGAACATTTGGACGTTTTGACGTGATGTGCCCATTATAAGTTTGACACCTCTGACATCTAACTGGGAAAGATGAGGTAGTACGTGATGGCTCTACACGATGTCGTTTTTTGAAGATGTAAGCTCCTTCTTGCAACAAGGTGTCAATAGAATTCTGGGACGTGGTTAAGACACGAACCATGTATGTTGCACCATTGATATTTTTAATGCGAATATATTTCGCTACGTCAATGCCTTCTGTTTTAAGTTCCTCGAGAAATTCATCATCCGTTATTTCTGGCAAAACGCCTCGAATAACCACAGACATCATAAGTGTGCGAGGTGGTGATGGATTTTGCTTTACTTTGTCAGTCAGATTCGAAAGCTTGGCATTTTTACCAAATATTTCATAACTGGCTTTGTTATGTAGTGTTATGCCGAATTTTTCGTCATCTGACTTTATGATAACACCATTCTTGGTGAAAATAATTTGCTTTACACTAGCCCGCGGAAGGTACTTCATGATTTGATTGAAAATGTGCCGACTATTGGAGTCATAATTGGTTAAGAGAAATGAATAAATTTTCGGGCGGGTCGGTGATGCAATATAGATAGGAGGTGTTACCGAAGTAGACGGTGTAGGCTCTGGCTGATCTGTGGTAAACTGCATTTCTTCCGAACGTTCAGGTGATTTCTGTATATAAGTAAGTGAACGGGATCGAGAGCGTTTATCTACAGATTCAGCACTACTTTCAGACAACGGTAGACCGCGTCGATTTCTACGAGGATCCCTCATTGGTTGGAGGTTGCAGGTTGGACGTACAACTATCCCCGGTAATCGATGCATGTTCCAAGAGGATCACGGTAATGAAAACAATAGATACTCAGAAATAGGTTAAGAGCACCCCGTTGGGTTAGGTGCTACAAAACACAAAGGAGTTGGTCAGAGTATGAATAAAAACAATGACCTTCAAAATTTAAAGTAAAACCCTTCAGAAGATGAGCACCTTCTGTCAGCCTCCTAAGTAAAGTATCTGTACTGATCTCCCAAGTACGTCTGCAATACTTGATGACAGTTTAGTACAGTAACTAACTACGAGAGGAGTTAGGTTCGAAGTGATAAAGAACTAGACTTTTTTATTTTTTATTTTTTTACCAGTTAGCTTACGCTACCTACTACCCGAAGAGGGGAAGAGATGTTTCCTATATTGTGCTGTTCAGGAAGCAATGGTTGGGCTATGGGTAGGTACAGAAAACTTTATTATTCAACCTTTAACAGTCATTATGGCCTTTAACAATAATCATGAGGAAAGGTAAATACATAAACTGCAGTGAGGGAAAACTATAACTTTAAGTGATATGATGTGGAATGATGAAATGAAGTGCAAAACTCACTACAACACATAGGTTATGTTAGTTGAACAAATGCTGGTTATCTTCTCGCCTAGGCATCAATGAGGACCGAGGAGCCCTGTTATTACAGAAGGTGTCACTGTGGATATGATGTCCATATTTGATGTTGATGAGCGGCTGTAGTGTATGGCTCGTAGTAGACGGCGTCAGAGTGGTCTGGAGGTAGAATGTAACGGTATAAAGTGAATAGTAATGAGAGCGGAGGGAACAGAACGGGAACGGGGGAGGTACTACGGACATGATCGTCAAAAGTTTGCTGAAGAAGTGGATGATTGTTGTGCAGGCGCTGGGTGATATATTTAGTGCGTAATGTTTCTAAACGATATAAGATATGAGGAAATGTAAGTCTATGATAGAGATCTTGAGTGGGACTAGGTAATTTGATACGGAAAGCGATTCGCAAGGCATGACGTTCCAAGACGCATAATTTCTCATAGCATGAGGTCGGAGCAGATATCCAAGCTGTAAATCTGTACATCAGAAAAAGGCGGAGGAAAACTTTGTACGTGTTAAGAAGTTATGAGTATGGAGTCCCCAGGTAGTTCCAGCAAGACCTTTCAGAAGATTGAGGCGAGAGTACGCCTTCTTGGAGATATCTTTCGGATGTGCTGTCCCGGTTAGTTGAGGATCGAAGGTTACTCCTAGATATTTGACACTGCGAGTAGGTTTTAAAGGTACATCTTGTACAGAGAGGTTTAAGAGTGTTGGGTTGCGGTGTATAGGTGAACGATGCTTTGGGGCAAGAAGTGCAATCATTGAGTTTTTGCTGGGTTTATTATCAGTTTGTATTGGGAGCACCAATCAACAAAAACATTGATAGCATCCTGGAGCCAGATTAAGCTGATGAATGGTTTTGCCCGTGGCGAAAAGTGCAGTGTCATCGGCATACTGAAAGAGCTTAACAGTATCTGGGATTGCTGGGAAGTCGGAAACGAATAGAATATATAGTAAGGGCGACAAAGCCGATCCTTGAGGAACTCCAGAATGAAGAAAAATAGAAAATTAAAAACTAGTGTTGAAACAGACGTAAGCCAATCGACAGCTAGGAAAATTAAAGATGAATCTAAGGTAAGCAATAGGCAGGCGAAGCTGTTTGAGTTTATAGATGAGAGCGGGATGCCAGACCTTGTCGAAGGCCTTCTCGAGATCATACAGGACCAAGCAGGACGGGTTGCCTGTGGTAAAGTGAGTATAGATGGAATTGGAGAGGCGGTGCAATTGGTCATTAATGCTGAAAGAAGGTCTGAAACCAGCTTGCTCGAGTGGAATGACGTCGTGATGTGCCAGGTATGAATGAAGTTTGACAATGATGCGTTCCAGGATTCTACTGAAGGTCGATGTTAGTTTAATAGGACGGTATGAGCTAACAGAAGCAATAGGTTTATGTGGTTTGAGAAACATAAGAGTTTTCGAAGTTTTCCAGTCAGCACTTACAAAGCCAGTGCGAAGAATAAAGGTAAGGATGTGACAAAGCAGATATAATACTACGTACGGACTTTCTTTAATGTGTCTATATGTAATAGAATCCATGCCAGGGGCTGTATTACGTCTATGAACTACAACTGAATTGATGTCAGATCTAGAGATCGGTGTAGTAAGAGGATGGTTTTCAGGCAGAGTGTGATTAACATTAGGCTGGAGATGAGGAAAATGCAGATTGAGTTTGTCGACTGGATGAGAACGATGTGGAATTTCAGGTGCAAGAGGCATAAAATGTTCTGGAGACATCTTGCAAATGCATTGGCCTTGTCTGTATCATTGTGCAGCGGAGTATTGTTGTCTATAAGAGGATATCTTGTACGAGTATTTTGACCTGTAAACTGTCGGAATTTTTTCCAATACTGAGTGGGATGTGAAAGTGAGCCGAGATGGTTGCAAGCTTTGACCCAGCATCACAATTTGTAAGCCTTAATATAGTTGTGCACCGTTCGTTGCAACTGCCTGTAATGATGAAGAGAGTCAAGATTGCCAGTGGCAGCAAAATCTCTATAAAACTGTCAGGACCGTTTGATCAATGGTAAGTAGTGAGGAGGTAAAGAGAATCGAAAAGGCGAAACTGTTGACTTAGGGATATATTTGTCTGTGGCGTTATGGATAGCATTAAATAGAGAATCCAGAGTTTCAGAAAGTTCTGATTCTGTAGCTGGTGGATGTAAATGATGAAGATGATCCTCAAGATACGATCTGTAAGCTGTCCAATTTGCTTTATCGTAACGATAGACAGTACGGGGAGGAGAAGACTGAGAAGTGGTAGTTACACGAGTCTGAATGTCTAGTTTGATTGGAGCATGATCGCTACCAATGAGATCAAGAACGTTAACAGAGCTACGATGTGATATGTTGTTCGAAACAATAACTATATCTGGAGTAGTCTGACTCGCGGGACGAGTCGCTTTTGGAAGTGGCAGAGTCACTTCAGTAGTATGACTGGTGATGTAGTTGAGGAAACGGTCCCGTTGCGTATGTGTCCGGCTATGTAAATTCACATCAGCCATAATTATATAGGTACGGAAGGTACTGGAGATATACTGAAAGAAGCTGAACGGAGTATCATGCCCAGGACGGATGTATATAGTTGCTACAGTCACATACACTATTCTGATAATATAATGATGTGATAAGGTATTGAGGAAGATTAGGCAGAGTCGGAGAGTGACTACAAAATGGGATAAGAGTTGAAAACCCAATCGCTACTCCCCGTTGGCTTGCCTAGCATTGAAAGTGCTAACTTGGCTTAACAGTTGCAAGCGAGGTATGCGGCATCACAATCTGGGTGCGAGATGTGTCTCATTAAGTATAAAGGTGTGGATTTCTTCTTCGAGTAAAAGTGCTTCGAAGAGCGGATTATGCTGTGGTAGAGAACGAATGTTTAAGAACAAAAAGGATAGCGCAATAATGCACAGAATGGTGACAGGATAGCTGTTAAACCTCCGTTTCGAGTACATTTGAGTGATAATAGACATTATTGCCGGAATATGTTGGACAGATATTGGCGTGGAAAATTGCCTTAGCCGCAATTTGAATTTGTTGGGCGATGTGATCTCGAAGGAATAGATGGATATTTTGTAGCGAGAAGGTAAAAAATGTGAGAAGCTGATGGACAGTTACAGGTTGTTGTAAAGCTGGATTGACGAGTGGTGGGATTTGTTCTGGTATGCGTAATGGTGCCACAGTCTCTGGCTTTGTTGGTTCAGGAGCTGGTTTGGATCGGCATTTGTAACTGTATGTAGGGTGAGAATGATCCTGACATGTGGAGCAGATTGGAGGTGATTGTAAATTTGTACAGCTTCTTGTAGGGTGAGGGCCGGAACAATAACCACATTTGAACGGATTTTTACATTGGGAAATAGAGTGCTGACCATATACCTTACAACGTTCACAGCGAATGGGTAAAGGAGCAGAGGTTCGTGATGGTTCAACACGATGGCGTTGTTTATAGATATAGAAGCCACGGGTGAGTAACTCATCGATAGTCTGTTGAGAGTTTGTGTGAACCCGAACCATGTAGGTCAACCCATGGTCGTTTTGGATTCGGATACATTTTATGATATTGTGCCCTTCCAGTTTAAGTTCTTCAAAGACCTCCTCGTCGCTATAGTTCGGATCCACCCGCGTATAACAACAGAAAATGTTGATGATTTCCTCGGTGGTGGCGTCTGTTTCGGGCATTGGTCGCTTAGCTTAGTCATCGTTGATTTGGGGCCAAAGATCTCAAAACTGCACTTGCTCTGTGTCGTACGGAGAAACTCTGGATCCGGCGTCTTCATAATCATGCCATTCCTAGTCTTGACTATTTGAGTGATGTTCGCACGCGCCATGTATTTTGTGATTTGTACTAATAGTAGCTTTGGATTTGAAATTTTTGGATCGAAGTTATGAAGCAAGAAAGAATAGATAATTTATTCGACTAGGAGGAGGCAGGTTTGGAAACTGGTGGTCATTCTGAATGTCAATGATCATGGATGCCACAGAGCTGGCATCCCTTAGCTTATGCTGACGTTTAGCGGGTGGCAGTTTTGTGAATGCACCAGGAGAACGTTGACGAGCTGGCGAACCCTGACTGCTATAAATCCTTTCCAGAGAACGGCAACGTCGTCTAAGCGGTTTCCCAGAGGAACATGAAGGTTTCGGTGCTATAGGCGGCAAGACAGAATGTTGTCCAATGACAGTTTGGGACGCCATAAGTCACGGTATAGGTAATGAGTGAAACAGTGTGACGAAATATGAAAAGATGATATGAATGAATGATGAAGCTAAGCTTCCAAAAATATGTACACTAATGTGTACGGTAACGCAGTCTCCACTCGAGGGAAACCCTTAATCTCTCCCACTCTCTCGCCCGTTGCTGAGACTTGCCATACTTGCGTCCCCAAATACCTAATAAGCACAGCCTGGACTTGACACTGAAATACAATGCCTCCAATGGGAAAGCGAAGTATGAGAGCTAGCCCTTTTTTAACAAGAGTTTCATTCCCATCCAATGGATGGGCGTGCCGTAGAAGGCAACACCTTCTTGTAGCCATAGACATTATCAACTTTATTGATTTATAGGACATGGAGAATAATTTCAGGCTATATAATAATGTGGATTGATGTAGGAACTAATAGCAAAATCAAGTGGACGAGAATGTGTCAGAGTTGCCTATTGTGTTAAAATGTTTCTTGAGCACATGTACGGAGGTTATGGGCTATATATATTAGTGCATTTACGTGGTAGATACGGCGGTCAGGAATATACTGATCTATGGCTTCGGTCTTTTCGTATATTGCTAAGAGATGATCCAGTGGTGGGTAGGCATAGCGTTTTACAGCAGGAACTTGGTCTAAGAGCTCATGGACGATGGGATTTGCCAATTGGATTCGTGTCGTTATGTAGCGTTTGTGTACATGGTGGAGGTTTTGCAAAATGGTTGGAAATTGCGCACGAAGATATATCTCAGCAATGGGAGTATCGAAAGGGAGAGAGTAGAGCAGACGTAAAGCATGTCTTTCGAGAACTTTCAAACGCTCATAGTAAGTTGGTGCTGCTGATAACCAGGCAAGATACCCATACGTGAGTGCTGGGCGTACAAAGACTTTATATGTTAACAGTAGTAGTTTTGTATTAAGACCCCATGTGGTGCCTTTAAGGTTTCGTAAAAGGTTCAAACGGCGCCGGATATTAGTTTCTAATTGTTTCAGATGAGGCTTCCAAGTAAGATGATGTCGAATATTACACCCAGATATTTGAGACTGTTTTGAATTGGGATTGGAGAGTCAAAAAGGGTTAAATGTAGACGTTCCGGTTTGCGACTGTTACAGTATTTATTGCGTTAGAGCCCAAAAAGAGTCATTTGATTCTTAGTTGAATTCAGCTTGAGCTTCCATTTCAGGCACCATGTAACTAGTTTGTCCAAAGCTGGTTATAGGAGTTGATTAATGCGATCCACAGAAGATCCCAATGCTACATAAGCGGTATCATCAGCAAATTGTAAGGCATATAGTGCAGGCTGAAGTTGAGGCATGTCGGCTACATAAAGAATATATAATAGAGGAGATAAAACAGATCCTTGGGGCACACCGGCGCTCAGTTGAAAGATGTGTCACTTTGCCGTGTTGATCTGAACGAGAGCCTGGCGGTGATGTAGAAAATAGCCTATTAATCAGACATAGCTGTGAGGAAGCAGACGTTTGAGTTTATAAATTAACCCGTCATGCCAAACAGTATCAAACGCTCGTTCAATATAAAATGAGATCAAAACAGATGGTTAACTAGCAGTGTAGAAAGTTGGAGTAATTGCTCAGCAGTGCTATAGAGTGGACGGAATCCAGCTTGAATAGTTGGTACTTTGTTCGTGAGTTGTAGATAGGGATGTAGCCGTTTTACCATAATGCGTTCTAGTGTCTTGCTAAACACGTTAGTAAGGCTAATGGGTCTGTAGGATGACACAGCAGTTGGATCTTTGCGAGGTTTTAGAAAGACCACAATTTTAGCAAGTTTCCATTTAGTTGGAAAATAGCCTGTAGATAAAATAGTTGTATACAAAGGAGGAAGTAAGACTAGAAACGCCATAGGTGCCTTAAGCAGTTGACGATATGTAATTGAGTCTGCCCCGGAGCTGTGTTGCGACGGCATTCAAGAACTGCTGTAATATCATCTGATGTTATTGGAGCAGTGAGAACTAGCCTTTCTTCGCAGTCTTTCATTCCCATCCAGAAATGGGCGGGCCGTAGAAAGCTATGCCTTCTCTTGGCCGGAGGTTTGGAAAAGTGAAGATAATAGTGAAGGTAGTTCGAAACAGGATGTACTTTACAGTGAGTGAGTTAGTATGTGCTTGTTACGCCAGGTGAGTAATAAAATAGAGTTTTTGTGATCATTGGATAAAGGTGCCAGGGGATTATGGATGCAAGAAGTCTAATTCGGATATATGTACGGGTGGCGCTGATATATTAGTCGAGCGGGATTGTAATCAGCACTATCAGTTTCTCTTTCGTAGATTGCTAAAATATGGTGAACGGGTGTGTAAGCTCTACGTGGGTGTTTGGGAATTCGGTCCAGTAATTCAGCTATGATTGGATGAGTGTCTGTTATGTGACTCATAATATATCGTGTGGGAAGGCGGTAGATGTGCGCTAAGAGTAGAATAATAGAAGTATAGCTATAGAGAACGGCTGTGGGTGTTCTTGCTGGTATGGAATATGCTATGCGAATGGCTCGGCGTTCAAGAACTTCGAGGCGGTCATAAAAGTGTTTATTTGCAGAGAGCCAAGCCAGATGTCCGTAGGTAAGAGCGGGACGGGGGAAGACCTTATAGGTGTGTAGCAAGAGTGTAGAGTTTATGCCCCATGTAGTCTCTTTGAGGCGACTCAGCAAATAAAGACGCAGGGGTATTTTTTCTCCAGATGTTGTAAATGTGGTCTCCAATTAAGAGTACTGACGAAGTGAACGCCGAGATATTTAATACTATTACGTAAAGGTACGGGTGTGCGCATGACAGTGATATGTAAGCGATCGGGATTTCATGTTGGACAGTACTTGTTTTTGTTCGGCCCGAAGAGCGTCATTAGTGTTTTCAGTGGATTGATTTTTAGTTTCCAACGGAGGTACCATGCAAGTAAAGTATCAATTACGGATTGGAGCTGAATAGAGATGCGGTCGACATATGATCCCAGAGCGAGGTAAGATGTATCGTCCGCGTATTGGAAGGCGTGAACAGGTGGTGCTGGTACGGGCATGTGTGCAACATATAGAATATACAGAAGAGGGGATAGCACTGACCCTTGGGGTACCACTGCTTTTAATGTAAATTCTGCAGATTGAGTTCAAGGCACGCCGGTTAGGAAGAAAGTTGGCTATGAGGCGGACGCATGCAATAAGCAGGATCTGTTTTAATTTATAGAGTAAACCTTCATGCCAAACTGTGTCTAAGGCACGCTCTATGTCAAAAGAGATCAAGACCGATGGGAGGCTTTTGATAAAGTGATTAAATATGAGTAATGAGAGTTTAAGAAGTTGGTCGGATGTGGCGTAAAACGGACGTAATCCGGCTTGAGTGTGTGGTAGAATATTACGGTGTTGTAAATAGATATGCTGCCGTTTAACGAGTATTCTTTCAAATGTTTTACTGAAAGCGGAGGTTAAGCTGATGGGTCGATATGATATGATTTGTGTGGAATCTTTCCCCGGTTTCAGAAACACTATGATGTTGGCCAGTTCCCACTTAGAGGGAAAAAAACTGTGGTGAGTATTGCTGTATAGAGATGGAGTGATCGTTACAAAAATGTATTTTACTTCTACGACACGCTTACTCTTGAAATTATCCTTTCTTCGAACCACATACGTTGCATCGAATATTCTTCTTTTGTGGTTTATCATTGTTATGTTTAAATTTGCAGTTGCATTTTTCCTCCGACTTAGATAATTGTGATTTGGAACGGGTTGTGAAGTCCCACTAAGCTCCTTCTATCAATCTGGAACTGCATCAATCCTTCAGCTGCAGCAATCATTAGTTCTCTTCTTGGCATACGACTTGTAGCTTTCCAGTTGGGATTCTTTTTCTTCCACACAATAGGTAAGAGCACAACTCAGCTTCAATGAAATTCATAAAAATAGCAAATGGAAATGTATTTCATTTTTGTTCTGTAAGGATATTAATAAATACGTTGATCTATAGTGTCCATACTCCGTTTTGTTCTATTGTAATATAACACTATTTAAGGTTAATAGGCTTACCTGCATCGATGTATTTAGTATGGTGAAGAATAAAGAACAACTGCTTTATTTTTAGAAAGATAGGAAACTCTTGTTCAGTTTTGTTGTAAATCAAAAAAAAGACGGATGAAATTAGCTTGTCGTCAGGTGGTATAAATTCATTTCTTATATATATATATATATATATATATATATATATATATATATATATATATATATGCATTTCAATACGGTCATTTTGTGCCATGTATGGCTATTCAATGACCTGTTGTGCTATTTTTTAAGTTGCAACTGGTCATGTCCTCCAACTCAGGTCATTCTCTCTCAAAAAGAGGTCCTCTTGACCCACGAAAAAGCACCATTTACAACAAAAAGGTCATTTCCCAAGAAATGAGGTCATACTATCCCATTCAAGCTTACCAACCTACTTTGCTAAGAAATTGTTGAGAATTCACTTTTGAGCTTCTAGTTTCTATAACTTAGGGCTCGAAAACATCTAACAAAAGATATGCTTCATAAACCCAAAGTGTTTAAAGAGAATTTTTAGTAACATAACTAGGTTGTCAGTGGCGTAGTGAGAAATATGTTTATGGAGGTTCAACTATATCTTCAGGGTGAACAGAGCTGTTACAAAAGGACTACATTAAAATTAGTAATCTCTATGCATCCAGTTGTTTTCAATATCATATGACATATGCTAGTATCATTTCAAGAAATATGTTTTTGGGTACCTTTAGGACTGGCTCCTAGATTCATAATAGATATTGAAAAATTAATCTCCTGTTTAAATCCACTTGCTGAATGTTCTTAATGTCACGAAATATGTCCCAGTGCTTTCGCCGGAAATATATGTTTGCTTCGACATTACATAAGTCAATAATTAAGGCGTGAACTTTCTATCATCATCCCTTCGATTACAAAACATTTAAAGAGGATTTTCAAAAGATTATCGAAATTTTATCATACAAAATATTGTTTGGTTTAAATAACAGACTTCTTTTATTTCCAGGAGTTGAAATTATTAACAAGATGAAGGGTGAATTTACATGAAAAAGTTCACCACAACTTAAATATATATATGTATCAAATCACAAAATAATATGTACAGTTTCTACCAGGCTTTCCAGACTTACTGCTAATGGATGAGATTACTCAACGGCAAGTGTTACTTC